>NC_050075.1:72247946-72917008 GCF_009764565.3 Dermochelys coriacea | reverse complement strand
GGGTTATTCAGCATGGACTTTTGCTTAAGCAAAGCCTACCAATTCAATGTGACGATGAGAATCACTATCCACTAGGGGCCAAACTAAAACCACCAAACATTCGATTTCATTGCTGAAACTCTTTTATTCTCCCTCCCCAGTTGGAATTACATACATCTTTATTTTCCTTGATTTTGAGCCCATTACATGACACATTCAATTCTACACTGTCCTTGAGCTTTGTAAATTTTACACTGAAACTAAAAGGTTCAGTTGTTCTATAAAAATATGCAGTAATTATGAATACTATGACTGGCTATGTCCATAGGGCAGGCAGGATGCTAAAAGTGAGCCTATGGATAATAAACATAACAAAGATGTCAGTTTCTAGACATGGGGAAACAGTATCAGTTGAGGGATTTGAAAACACTTAGTTAGCTTGCAATATTGCAAAAACCGAATCTAGTCTACCTACTCCATTGAGGTAGGGATTGTGGGTGCACGATGACCACTCTCAGCAGAAGTTTAGTTTATTGAAGGCCTGATCCAAAGCCCACTGAAGTCAATGGAAAGACTCCAGTTTGCAATGCTTATCCTGGGGTCTTTTTGGTAAAATATACTTCTTAGGCTGAATTTTCAGAAACTTCCATTAATTACTTCCTGCAGTTTTTTCACAGTAATTTTGTGAGTGATCTGAAAGACAGGTGCTCTCAAACTGCAAGGTAGATTTATTTATTATTAGCCCCTCGAAGTTCCTGCTGAGGTCAGGCCCCGTTTTCTGAGGTATAAGAACACATTGTAAGCGATGGTACCTGAGTAAAATTTTCAAAAGTGACTTTGAGGCACCAGATTCTAAGAGGAATTTAGGAGCCTAACTGCCTTGTTCTTCTTCAAGAAGTGTCTCTGGGGTGCTCCACTTTAGATGAATCTGCATACCTGTGCCTGCGATTGGAGAATTTCAGTAGCAATGCCTGGTAGGGTCACACACGCTGTCCCCATCTTGCACCACCTCTGGTGGTTACATAGCGCTGTGTGACTTAACTCCCCTCCCCCCCATGGCTTGAGACTGAGCAATGGGCAGTGCCTCCAAGTTTTGCCTTTATCTTAAGTATTGGATTTAGTAGTTAGCTACCTTTCTCTTCCCCATTTATTTTTTTAAAAAACATTTTTTTTCCTTAGATTAAGTATCTTATACCCTTTAGCATAGTGTAGATACCCTCCCTCATGGAAGAAACATTATTCGAAGGGGCATGCCTGGATCCCCAGATTTTAAATGCTGCCTAACTTTCCAGGAGTCAGTCCCAGTCTCTGACACACTTGCAGTGTGTCCACTGTCTCAGTGAAACGCACGTTTTGCAATAGTGCTCCCACTGCCATAATCTTAAGATTTGTGCACCAGAAAAATCATTAACTAAAACTCCTCTTGGTGGAGAAGTCTCTGCCCAGTGTCTAATCTGGGATCACGGACCCCTTCTGTGCACTGCTTTCCAGCAGCAGCATCTGACAGACATTCACCACGACCCTCTCAGAGAAAAGAGTACACCGCTAAAAGAGGTGGCAAAAAAATGGGCTAGGACTTCTTCTCAAGAATTTGCTAAAAAGAGATGATCCCTGACCCAGATGCTATCAGTACCGACCGCACCACGGCAGACCACTTCTGAAGAGGTGGGATCCTCTGGTACCGTGACAAAGATCCTAAGCAGGCAGGCTCGGAAACTTACCATCTTTTTTTCAGCACTGCCGGAGCATCTCAAACATGCAGTGCAGCAGTCTGTGATGCCACCTTCTGCCTCTGTTGCACACCGTGCAATCTTCAGTACTGACAACCACTGTAATTTCATCGGCCACAGTGGCCCTACTTGGATCCATGGATGGCATACTGTCACCGCTATTCTAAGCCTCCCAGTACCCACAGGGAAAGAGTGAGACATTCTCCATCACCTTCAATACCTGGACTCTGAATCCCCGGATGAGGCACTTGGAGGACTGGAGGAGACTTCTGGTCAGGAGGTCACCCCAGCTACCAATTTTTTCCTCCTCTCCCCAGACAAAGGCATCCTGTCCCCACCACCCTTGATGCGTGATGATTTTAAATAATTCCAAGAGCTGTTTAAGTGGATTGCAGACCCATTAGAAATACCACTGGAAGAATCTGCAGTCTCTCAACACAAGTTGTTGGACATTCTGCACACGTCAGCTTCATCCAGTATTGTTCTCTCTATATCTGAGGTGCTCATGGACCTGGCCAAGACCATCAGCAGAGCCCAGCAACAATTCCACCCACTTGTAAAAGAGTGGACAAAAATATTACATGCCCTCCAAGGGAATGGAATTTTTCTTTTCACACCCCACACCAAACTCTGGTGGTAGAGGCCATGAATGAATGGGACAGACAACATAACTCCAGATCCACCCCACATGATAGGGACTGGAAGCAATTAGATCTCTTTGGGCATAAGGCCTACTCATCAGCAACCCTACAATTCAGAATCACCACTCTGTGACATGGATGGCCAAATACAACCATTCCAATTATTCAGAGATGTCTGAATGTATTGATTATCTGTCTGAGGACAAAAAAAGAGCAATTTAAAGCAGTCATCTGAGAAATCCACTGTCTAGCTTGAACAGCCTTACAAGCCTCTCTCAATTCGGCAGACACAGCAGCGCAATCCATCGTCACAGCCATAGTCATGTGGCAAGCTTCCTGGCTCTACCTCTCTGGTTTCCCCAAAGAGGTACAATCCACCACAGAGGATGTCTCATTTGAGTGAATGAAACTGGTCACAGCTAAGACTGAGTCACTTCACACCCTAAAAGACTCCAGGGCTCCTATTCCCATTATTTCTTAACCCAGGGAAAAAAAACCAGGATGGAGGACCATTCTCAAGCTAAGGATGTCCAGTAAATTTATGAAGACCAAACAGTTCAGGATGGTCATGCTAGCAACAATAATCCCAGCACTAGAATAAGGGGACTGGTTTTTGATCTCTTGGATGCCTTGATCTCCAGGATGCCTATTTTCACATTACAATATACCCTTCACACAGAAGGTTTCTCATATTTGTTCTGGGACAACCAATACACAGTAGTCCCTTTCGGACTGTCTATGGCTCCCCGGGTGTTCTCCAAAGTTCTTGCAGTGGTGGTGGCTCACCTCCGCAGAAAAGGGGTTGTAATAGCGGTGACCAGGATGACTGCTTACTCCAAGCCTCTACTTGAGAATATGCCTTAGAAGCTACCCAAAAGACAATAGCTCTCTTCACACAATGAGGTCTACAAATAAAAAAGCAAAAATCAATGCTTATACCAGTACAGAGACTAGAATTCATTGGGACTTACCTTGATGCTCAGGAGGCCACAGCCTCTCTACCACCACACAGATTCACACAGTCACTCTATTCAATCTGATCACTTCAACACAAACCAGCCCAAAGACATCAGCCAGGACCTGCCTTCAACTATTAGGCCATATGTCAGCAATGACATTTGTGGTGAAGTATACCAGGCTACACGTGCATTGCCTTCAAGGCTGGCTAAAGACAGTTTTACAATCTGCACAGACATGGTGTGACGTTGCACTCTACATGTTTTATGAAAATATGTCTGTGTGAATATAATGGAATATGCTTTATGCGAAAGGTCTCTTGTAAGGTATCATTACAAAGTTTATAATCTACTGAGTGTGTTCATCCTATTTGTATGAATGTATCATTCTTGTATCTGAAGCTAGAAATATGAAGTATTACTCTGATGTCCTATTGTAATTATGCAAAGTGTGGGCCATTAATGGTGGTTTAGAATCTTGATGGCTCCCGTTGACCAGAACAATTGGTTGTAAATGGCTCTGTTTACTTATAAGCCTTCCTGTGTTTCTGTGAGTCAGGCCAGAAAGAATGGAGGCTTGGGTCTCACAGGACATGTGACCCAGTCACCTGGTACTGGAATCCATCTTAAACCTGGTGCTTTTCCATTTAGAAGGAGGGGTGGGGATCCAGAGAGACGCAAGATTCCCGCCTTGTGCCAAAGCTATAAAAGAGGGGTGGAACAGAACAAAGGGGGTTGCCAGTCATGAGAGATGCCCTAGTTGCCACTTGAGCTGGGACTGAGGAGGAATCTTAGTCTGTGAAAGAAGCTTATTGGAACATCTCTGAGGGTGAGGTTTACCTGTATTCAGTTTCTTAAATGTATTAGGCTTAGACTTGCTTGTTTTGTTTTGTTTTTGCTTGGTAACTTACTTTGTTCTGTCTGTCGTTACTTAAAACCACTTAAATCCTACTTTTTATACTTAATAAAATCACTTTTGTTTATTAATTAAACCAGAGTAAGTGATTAATACCTGGGGGAGCAAAGAGCTGTGCATATCTCTCTGTCAATGTTATAGAGGGAGGACAATTTTTGAGTTTACCTTGTATAAGCTTTATACAGAGTAAAATGGATTTATTTGGGGTTTGGATCCCATGGGGAGCTGGGAGCTGGAGATGGGAATACCTGCTGAGTGGTTTTTGGTTAAAGCTTTGGGGGCATGGTTCAGACCCTAGGTCTTTGTTGCAGCAGGCTTGCATGTCTGACTCAACAAGACAGGGTTCTGGAGTCCCAAGCTGGGCATGGAAAATGGGCTCAGAGGTAGTTTCAGCAGGTCAGGTGACAGTCCCAAGGAGATCTCTGTGATCAAACCCATCACACACAATATAAACAAGTGCCTTATGATGACAATCCAAATTAAAAAAAACCTCTAAACCATGGACTCGACCACACGATGTTTGTGGAGCAGTTCTCTTCACACAGACCTCGTCCATCAATGATACTTACAATGGATGTTTCTTTAATAGGTTGGGGAGCATACTTGCACAACCACACAAGGCAGGTTGTCCCCCTCAGAATCTAAAACTACTGGAACTATGAGCAGTAAGCAAGGCACGCTCACATTTCCTGCCCATGATCAGGAACAAAACCATAAAAGTGTTGATGGACAACAATGCTTGTGTGTTTTATATGAAACCAACAAGAAGGGGTACAATCGCACTCCCTATGCACAGAAGCAATGAGATTGTGGAACTGGTGCATCTATCACAACATCTCTGCCTCCTACCAAACAGGATGCCAAAACACCACTGTGGACGCATTGAGCAGAAAAGTCTCTCAGGACCATAAATGGAAAATAAACACCAAGTTATTACAGAGGACATTTGAATGCTGGGGTTCTCCAACTATAGACTTCTTTGCTACAACCCAGAATGCCAAGTGCCTACACTTTTGCTGAAGAGCAGGCTTGAGACCCCAATCTCTGGATGATACTTTCTCATCAAATGGGATGCACCTATACTGTAGACGTTTTTCCCCCAAGCCCTTTCCTATCCATGGTCATACAAAAGATAAGGACTGAAAAATCCAGAGTCATTTGATATGTGGCAATCATGGTTTTCCATCAATGTTGACGAGTTCTCAGTCTTCAGTCACATTACCACTAAATAATTCCTCAAAGGTGTTTGTAACCTTTAAGGTTCCATGGGGGCTTGTATTTTGTGATTAATCTAATGCTTCGATGCCTTACTGTACCCCATTTGAACTCTTGGTGATGTGTTCTCTTCTCCACCTCTCAATGAAGGTGGCTTCTTTGTCACCATCACATCTATGTGATGAGTCGGAGAACTTGGGGCTGTCATGGCACACCCCCATAAGAAATATACTTCAAAAACAAGCTAACTCTAAGGCCACATACAAAATTTTACCTAAAATAGTTTCCTCATTCTGTCTCCCATCGTTCTTCACAAAATCTCATGGGAAGAAACAAGAAATGATGTTCCACACCCTGGATGTCAGAAGGGCACTAGCATTTTACACTGAAAGGACTAAATTCTTCAGAAAGTCATCAAAGTTAGATCTTTCTATCATAGAAAGAAATAAAGGAGCCGCCATATCCAAGCAAAGGCTGTTGAAATGGATCTCCTGGATGCATCTACCTTTGCACTACCACCAACTATAATCCCCACTTGGGCCCCTGCACATGCCACCAGATCATTTTCTATATCAATAGCTTACCTCAAGAATGTACCCATCATGGACATCTGTAAAGCAGCAACCTGTGTGTCAGTGCATATATTTAGAGCACCAAAAAATAGAGCGGGACTTTGACATCAGATGCTGTGCTTAGAATTACTGTCTTATCCATCACAAATGCAACTCTGAAACCCCTTCCTTCCAATGAAGGGCACTGGAGCACCTATAGGAACACTCCTTGAAGATAAGTTACTCACCCTGTGCAGTAACAGAGGCTCTTTGAGATGGTTGTCCCTCTGAGTGCTCCACTACCCACCCTCGTTCCCTCTACTTCAGAGTTTCCTGCTAGAGACTCTGATGGAAAAGGAACTGGGAGGCTGGTCACTCAGCTCTAGGTAACCATTGGAGGTGGCATGAGATGGGGATAATGCATGTGCAGCCCAACCAGGCACTGCTACTGAAATTCTCCAGTTGCAGGGGCAGGGATGCATATTCACCTAAAGTGGGGCATGTATGGGGACAAACTCAAAGTTACTGCACAGAGTTGCTGAACAGTGTGAGTAACTTTCTCTTATGTGCTGAAGTCCAACATTAAGGCTCCACTGACCATTCACATCACTGCTCAGCTGCCACCTAACCCTACGGGTGCCTCAATTCCCTATGCACCTACATTGTGCATACCCAACAGTGAAAAAGCTGCCTATGTTCTGATGCCACCTCTCAGCTAATGAGCTGTTTGGTACTCTAGGGATTCATAAACTTGGCATTCTTTACCTATCTCGCCTGAGGGGCCTGATCCAGTAGGCATGCTCTGAACATGCCTACCCTGCTCAAAATGCAACTGGGCCAAGCAGGTTGGGAACCTTTTGTTGAGGAGATGGGTGGGTGTCCCAAGCTCCCCAATAGCCCAGTGGTTAGAGCACTCACCTGGGATGTGGGACACCCAGATTTGAAGCAGAGGCTTAGAGTATTCTGGGTGGGGGAGTCTCTCAATCTCTCCTGTTTGGAGGATCAGGTTCAAGTCCCTGCTTCCACATCCCAGGCAAGTGTCCTAACCCCTGGATTATTGACTATAATGAAGTCTGTCTGTTCTGTCTCGGTCTCTCTGCATCTTAGCCAGACAGACCAAATTCCAGAAGAGGATTCACAGTTGAGAATCTGGAGTGCAGGGAAGCACCTCCCTTCATCCCAAAATGAGGTGCCTAATTACCTCAGAGGACTCAGTCCTCTCCTCAGTATTTCCTCTTGGCTACCTTAGACAGCTCCCTGCTGACCTTGTTGGCTTCTCTGAACCCCTCTTTTAGGGATTCAATGCACGAGGAGCCTGTGTGCCTAATACAGGGCTATGAATTCCACTGGTGCTAAGTCACTTAGGTGCTATTGAAAATCTTATACCTGTCCTGAAGATTTTACAGCTTAAATAAACAAGATGGACAAAGTGTAGAAAAATGTTATGGATGAAGAACTGAAGTACAGAGAGAGGAAGTGACTAGCTCAAAACCCATTAGTGGCTGTCCTAATACTTGCAAATAGCAAATGATCACAAAATAATGGTGAACCGAACTTTGGTGTTTCATGAAACTATTCACCAATTACTTTTTGTATTAGACTGCACATAGGACTGTTCAAATATCTATCTAGAAGTAATTAATATCTAACAGGAAGACTGTGCCAGGCCTAGGAATTGAACTGATGAGAGTCATAGTCTAGGGCATTAGCCACAAGACGATCCAATCTCTCTGATAATTGGAATTGTTGTTTTTGTATGCAAATTGCATCTTTTGGAGGCTACCATTGAACTAAAATCAGGGGTACTCTATTAATGACTGGTTGATTGCTTTTGTTTGATGTTCTAATTCTACCACACAACAATGGGATTTTATAGCAACAGCAAAGAGTTGGAAGTCAATGCTGTGAGTCTGTTCTGACCCAGAGGGTCAGGATGGGGATGGGGCTGGGGCCGGGGCCGGGGCCGGGGGGGGGGTAAGGAGTACATTGAGCACCCTCTAGACTGCTGCTGCTACTGAGCTTAAGTATCGTTCTGGTAACTTCTGCAGCCAATCAGGTGGCTCAGTCAATCAGACTGCACATAAGTAGGACATGGATCTGAATTGCTCCTGGTTTTGGTCTTGCAAGACAAAACCCATGCTGACTAGATTTTTTGCAAGACCAAAACCACCCTTTCAGTTCATACTTTGTTTTAATTGAAAAAGAAGTTAGCTAAAACCAGAACCCAAAGTTCCTGAAATTGAAAGATTTGTAGAAAATGAGATCTGAATCTGAAATGTCCAAATCTGCTTTTGGACTGGCAAAACCAAAACATAACCAACGCGAGGGGGGACAGTCTTCACAGGAAAGATGGACTCAAGCCACAAAATATGTTCCCCTTTTTTTCTGAAGATACACAACATTTTTACTGGGGATAAAATATGTTATGTGCCTGAGATCTAGTTAGATATTTTGAATTATAACTATTAAACTTGGTTGAATAACACAACAAGTGATTTGTGAATATTTTCATGAACAATGGTACTGAGTGTGGTTCACCATTATTTTGGGGATAATATGATTTGCCAGTAGCAAGAAGACAGTTGCCAGCAATTTGTTAAAATGCTAATGACTCCTAAAGATTTTACAAATTTTAACATAAGTAAATTTAATGTGAATTTTTGGATGAATAAATTGCATTACTTGGTGTTTTTAGATTAAATTTTCTAAGTAGGAGAATAATAATCAGAGACCAGGAACAATACCATGTGACCAATCACAAGCACAAAAGTAACAGTTGAAGTCAACTCAATCTAAATGTGTTTGCATGAGTTATTTGGATACTAACAAATATATTTGCAGGAACTGAGATCAGCCTACAAATGGGGAGAGCGGGGAGTGCTAAATTTGCAATAAGTAGTTTGATCAGCTCTAACTACTGTGTGTACTGGTGCTAAGTAGCAGAACATACTTTGCCTCAGTCTTTAATAAGGCTAAAGAGGATCTTGGGGATAATGGTAGCATGACAAATGGAAATGAGGATATGGAGGCAGATATTACCATATATGAGGTAGAAGCGAAACTGAAACAGCTTAATGGGACTAAATTGGGGGGGCCCAGATAATCTTCATCCAAGAATATTAAAGGAATTGGCACCTGAAATTGCAAGCCCATTAGCAAGAATTTTTAATGAATCTGTAAACTCAGGAGTAGTACCGAATGATTGGAGAATTGCTAATATAGTTCCTATTTTTAAGAAAGGAAAAAAAAGTGATCCGGGTAACTACAGGCCAGTTAGTTTGACATCTGTAGTATGCAAGGTCCTGGAAAAAATTTTGAAGGAGAAATTAGTTAAGGACATTGAAGTAAATGGGACAAAATACAACATGGTTTTACAAAAGGTAGATTGTGCCAAACCAACCTAATCTCCTTTTTTGAAAAAGTAACAGAACTTTTAGATAAAGGAAACGCAGTGGATCTAATTTACCTAGATTTCAGTAAGGCATTTGATACCGTGCCACATGGGGAATTATTAGTTAAATTGGAGAAGATGGGGATCAATATGAACATCAAAAGGTGGATAAGGAATTGGTTAAAGGGGAGACTGCAACGGGTCCTACTGAAAGGCGAACTGTCAGGTTGGAGGGAGGTTACCAGTGGAGTTCCTCAGGGATCGGTTTTGGGACCAATCTTATTTAATCTTTTTATTACTGACCTTGGCACAAAAAGTGGGAGTGTGCTAATAAAGTTTGCAGATGATACAACGCTGGGAGATATTGCCAATTCAGAGAAGGATCGGGATATTATACAGGAGGATCTGGATGACCTTTCTAAACTGGAGTAATAGTAATAGGATGAAATTTAATAGTGAGAAGTGTAAGGTTATGCATTTAGGGATTAATAACAAGAATTTTAGTTATAAGTTGGGGACGCATCAATTAGAAGTAACGGAAGAGGAGAAGGACCTTGGAGTACTGGTTGATCATAGGATGACTATGAGCTGCCAATGTGATATGGCTGTGAAAAAAGCTAATGTGGTTTTGGGATGCATCAGGAGAGGCATTTCCAATAGGGATAAGGAAGTTTTAGTACCATTATACAAGGCACTGGTGAGACCTCACCCAGAATACCGTGTGCAGTTCTGGTCTCCCATGTTTAAAAAGGATGAATTCAAACTGGAGCAGGTACAGAGAAGGGCTACTAGGATGATCCGAGGAATGGAAAACTTGTCTTATGAAACAAAAAGAAAAGCAGTACTTGTGGCACCTTAGAGACTAACAAATTTATTAGAGCATAAGCTTTCGTGAGCTACAGCTCACTTCATCGGATACATCCGACGAAGTGAGCTGTAGCTCACGAAAGCTTATGCTCTAATAAATTTGTTAGTCTCTAAGGTGCCACAAGTACTGCTTTTCTTTTTGCGAATACAGACTAACACGGCTGCTACTCTGAAACTTGTCTTATGAAAGGAGACTTAAGGAGCTTGGCTTGTTTAGCCTAACTAAAAGAAGGTTGAGGGGAGATATGATTGCTCTCTATAAATATATCAGAGGGATAAATACAGGAGAAGGAGAGGAATTATTTCAACTCAGCACCAATGTGGACACAAGAACAAATGGATATAAACTGGCCACCAGGAAGTTTAGACTTGAAATTAGATGAAGGTTTTTAACCATCAGAGGAGTGAAGTTTTGGAATAGCCTTCCAAGGAAAGCAGTGGGGGCAAAAGATCTATCTGGTTTTAAGATTCTGCTCGATAAGTTTATGGAGGAGATGGTATGATGGGATAATGGGATTTTGGTAAGTAATTGATCTTTAAATATTCAGGGTAAATAGGACTAATCCCCTGAGATGGGATATTAGATGGATGGGATCTGAGTTACCCAGGAAAGAATTTTCTGTAGTATCTGGCTGGTGAATCTTGCCCATATGCTCAGGGTTTAGCTGATTGCCATATTTGGGGTCGGGAAGGAATTTTCCTCCAGGGCAGATTGGAGAGGCCCTGGAGGCTTTTCGCCTTCCTCTGTAGCATGGGGCATGGGTGACTTGAGGGAGGCTTCTCTGCTCCTTGAAGTCTTTAAACCATGATTTAAGGACTTCAATAGCTCAGACATAGGTGAGGTTTTTTGTAGGAGTGAGCGGGTGAGATTCTGTGGCCTGCGCTGTGCAGAAGGTCGGACTAGATGATCAGAATGGTTCCTTCTGACCTTAGTATCTATGAATCCAGGAAAAACGGATTCTTTCCTTTGTCACAGCTAACTGAATGGATCTAATTCAAAGGACTCTTGCACACTTAAATCTTGCATGTTTTACTAACCTATACTAATCTCCCACAGATAATGGATGAGCAAGATTTGCCAGATTTGACCCCATTGGGGAAAAGTTCAAATTTCTACCTTTTCTGCTGGTGAATGGAAAAATACTTTTGCTTTACAAGTTCTGATTTCATGTCAAAATCCCTAAAAGCATAGAGTTTTAAACCCTCAATCTTATTCAAAGAGGTCTTTCAACTTCAGTCTGAATCTACATCAGTGGTGACTCTGAATCCTCCGAAGGTCATTATGGAATGGCTACATCATCAGGGAAAATTAGTAGTTAAGTTTAGTTGGAACAAATGGGAGAAATGCTGCAAGTTAAATGGATTTCATGACGTTACTTTTACTCTGGGTGGTAGTTCCAAATAATGGAATTATGCTGGTATAATTATCCAGATATTATGAACCTGTATCTAGGGGTTTTCCATAACAAGATTTCTTAGAAAATCATTGATATAATTTGTATTCACAACAGGTATTGGTCACAGACAAATCCACCCATTCAGCAATTTGGTAAATCTCCTATTACCCATCATAGAAGAATTGGGATTAATATATTTAGCTTGTAAAACAATGCAGTCCGTCTCTGAATTGCAATCAGAATTTATACATTAACTATCATATATGCTAAATAGGTTGTAAATCAATTCCTTAGGTTATTAAAATTCTAGTCTATCACCTACACTTTGAAGGCTATCGGTAGTCTGATGTTGGTAGTGCAATCAGCTGCCAACTGGATTTGCTGGAGGAAGTTGAGAAGTGAATTCTCTAGCAGAGAGATTCCACTTTGGGGTGGAGAAGAAGCTTTAACTTGCAAACAGCTTCCAGAAATCCAGTAGAGGTATTTGGAAAAACCCCTTAATTGATGATCTATAAAAGTCTAAATGACTATTCCAGCACAAGTTGGAGTCGTAGCTTAGCTAGAATGTCGATGATTATAAATCTATATTCTTCAAGTGTGCACAGGACTAATAGGTAATTATGCTGCATGTTTGATGCATTCTGTTCTGGAAACCCTGTGCTAACTCCACACTAAAAATAACCTATTAGTTACAAGGGGAAAAACACTAGCAGCCTTCAAATATAAATAAATAAAATCCAGCATTTTAAACTCCTAAATGTATGTGACATATATTTATAGGTTAATAGTACCTTTGAGGACATAAAACTGTCAGTGATTAACAGTATATTTATTTTTTACAAGAGCTGTTATAAAATTCACACATTTCTTATCTCCTAAATTATAATTAATCTGCTTGTGTGTATTGCCCATCCCAAGATTTCTGCTGTGCAAAACTGGCATTTCTCATTAAAATGAATCCTGGAGGCATTTTGTTTATTGTTTAGACTGTGAGAATTGCTAACTTTTTTTTTCACTCTGTTTTCTAAATGTTAAATGTAAAAGAGTAACACATTATTATGCATTCTATATCACAAAAAAAGTAAAATTGCTGAATGGCACTTGTAGAAGATGTATCCTCTTTTAAATCTTTGTTATAAAGATATGTCCTAAACGGAGAGAGAGTAAAATCTAGAAGTCAACTGATCCTCTTTTTATGTGCAATTCAGTTGTGCCTTTCTACAGTGTTTTAAGGGGTTATTTCAACAGCATTCTAGGTGTTTGTTTATTGAAATGCTGCCTGTGATAAAAGAACATTTATATGTCTTTTATGCATCTCTTCCCTCATGTCACAGATAATTATTTATTAATATAAACCCTGCCAAGAGGATTGGCTGTATCAGGAGTAGAGCAGTGAAATAATAACCTAATAAAATTCTACCAAGGCTGCTCTTGTCGCATCGCAAGTTGAGAAAACCAGTAGTTGTATTTTTATCACACTAATTCCTAAATTCAAGAACAGGTTTTTTGTTTAACTGTGCTAAGAACATAAAAACAGGCTTTAGCTATTCCATTAGGATAGTCTCTTTCTGTTAATTGATCAAAGAGTTGGTAATGTCAGCACTGCTCTACATATATGCCTATAGCAGTTCTTCAGTATTTACACAATGATGAGGATTATGGTTAGTGAGGCTGCTTGTAGTTGTTTAAAATCAGCTGTCACATGAGTGAAATGAACAGTGTAATGTACATTGGGAAGATTTGCTCTCCTCCCCACAACTACATCAGTGTTATGTAGGGGCCTCTTACATGACTCTTGATCTAAATATTTTCCTCCTTGTGTTCAGACTGGTGATGCTACTATTACCACGTACACAGTATGTAGCCTATACATAAACACATTAAGCAACATCTTGGCTTAATAAATACTGGGATTCACAAGGCTGACTGAAAGGTTCATGCTTGCATTTGGCCATTTGTTTACATTTCTAGCCAGATATTCATCAGAGGGCTGGCCAATATGACGGTTAAAAAAGTTTATCTGGAGCATTCCAAAAGAAATGGAAAGCTTTGAAATTTAGGAAGCATTTTGTATAAATACAAATTTTGTGATTTCTAAACTTGCAACTATTTTATTAGTGAGGAATTTGAATGATTATTTTTTTCTCAAGTGGCAACTTGGGCCCTGATCCTGAACCTATAGAACCTTTCCATTGACTTCACAATGTGGTTGTGGTTAGGCCTTTTGGGAATATCAATAAACTCTTAAAAAATATAAACTTTGGATGAAAAGAAAACCGAGATACATGAATCTGGAGAGCTAATGTGCACTAAATCAGTCAAAGGTAAGAAAAATTAAGTTAAAGCTAACTCATAAAATGTGCTGAACCCTCTGTCTCTGGCCCAGCAAAACTTCAGTGACTTCAGTAGGACTACTGGTGTTTAAGCATGTGCTTAAATACTCTGCTGGATCAGAACCACAGCAACTTTCAGAATCAAGCCCATATTTATCTCCTTTTAGGAAAAATTGTTTCTACAACTTCAATATCAAAGTTCATGGTGATCCTTACTGTGCTTTCAGCTTCTGATATCAGTATCTTTATGCTTTCCATTTACTACATTTCCATTTTAATAATCCCTCAATATTTCACAGAAGTAACAACCCTGCAAGTATCAGAAAGACAACTTTCCTGATGTTTCTCCTCTAGTGTTCAAATGTTATATTTACTCTGGCAAAACCTGAAGGGAGTTGTCTGCAAAATTATAGACTTTAACCACCACAGAAAATAAATGCCACGTTCCGTGAGCAGGAACCAACAGGGTTTTTTTTCTTTTCATTTATTTGACCAAAGAGTCTAGCCGAGGAAAACTTAGTCTGCTCGAAAAGTGATCAGCTTGTCTCAGCTCTGGCTTCAAAGAAAAGATTGTCTTTTGGAAAGAGAAATAATCATCTTTTTCTGATCAGAAGATTATTTAGTTTGGAGTGGACTGTTATCTCAGAATAAATGAGAAACAGCTAAAGTAGCTAAATGAAAACTCGGAGACAATTTTTTGCTTTGTACCAAAAGTGGTGGGAATATTATACAAATGGGTGTATTTTCATTGACTCAATTTGATGGCACTTTCCTTCAAAGCTATGAAGCAGCACAGATTCCCTGCTTATTTGATAGCCATCAAAGTCCCCAAAAGGAAATATATTTTCAAATGCCTTTGAGTGTTAATGGTGTCCTTCATGTATGTGGGACCACAAACAATACAGTGGATAAAACAAAAATGTCCTATTCCTGTTGTGTAATGAGTTCCTACTGCAAATAGTTGGCAGTTTATTTAAATCCTTCCCAGTTTGGGAGTGAATGAATGTGAATAATTGACAAAGTTGTTTAAATAGAATAACTGAAGATGGTGACTGTCTTAAAGTGTATCAAGATTCCTTTGCAATGGGATTCTAAAATGCGTAGCCTGCTTGGTTTCAAATCAAAGTGAACATCCTCATCAATCATTCAGCAGGGAGTACACTGTAATCCTCAAACTTCTTAGTGATTAAAAATTGGTTGGATCACTTTGAGCATCAACTTTATCATGTGATATCATCTTAAAGTAACTAGCAAGCCATTGGCCTCTCCAAACCACCCTACCTGAACTAGAGGAGGCCATGCCCTGATTCTCATGGGTGACTTTAATTTTCCTGATATCTGCTGGGAGAGCAATACAGCGGTGCATAGACAATCCAGGAAGTTTTTGGAAAGCGTAGGGGACAATTTCCTGGTGCAAGTGCTAGGGGAGCCAACTAGGGGGAGCGCTTTTCTTGACCTGCTGCTCACAAACCGGGTAGAATTAGTGGGGGAAGCAAAAGTGGATGGGAATCTGGGAGGCAGTGACCATGAGTTGGTTGAGTTCAGGATCCTGACGCAGGGAAGAAAGGTAAGCAGCAGGATACGGACCCTGGACTTCAGGAAAGCAGACTTTGACTCCCTCAGGGAACAGATGGCCAGGATCCCCTGGGGGACTAACATGAAAGGGAAGGGAGTCCAGGAGAGCTGGCTGTATTTCAAGGAATCCCTGTTGAGGTTACAGGGACAAACCATCCCGATGAGTCGAAAGAATAGTAAATATGGCAGGCGACCAGCTTGGCTTAATGGTGAAATCCTAGCGGATCTTAAACATAAAAAAGAAGCTTACAAGAAGTGGAAGGTTGGACATATGACCAGGGAAGAGTATAAAAATATTGCTCGGCAATGTAGGAAAGATATCAGGAGGGCCAAATCGCACCTGGAGCTGCAGCTAGCAAGAGATGTCAAGAGTAACAAGAAGGGTTTCTTCAGGTATGTTGGCAACAAGAAGAAAGCCAAGGAAAGTGTGGGCCCCTTACTGAATGAGGGAGGCAAGCTAGTGACAGAGGATGTGGAAAAAGCTAATGTACTCAATGCTTTTTTTGCCTCTGTTTTCACTAACAAGGTCAGCTCCCAGACTGCTGTGCTGGGCAACACAAAACGGGGAAGAGATGGCCAGCCCTCTGTAGAGATAGAGGTGGTTAGGGACTATTTAGAAAAGCTGGACGTGCACAAGTCCATGGGGCCGGACGAATTGCATCCGAGAGTGCTGAAGGAATTGGCGGCTGTGATTGCAGAGCCCTTGGCCATTATCTTTGAAAACTCGTGGCGAACGGGGGAAGTCCCGGATGACTGGAAAAAAGGCTAATGTAGTGCCCATCTTTAAAAAAAGGGAAGAAGGAGGATCCTGGGAACTACAGGCCGGTCAGCCTCACCTCAGTCCCTGGAAAAATCAGGGAGCAGGTCCTCAAAGAATCAATCCTGAAGCACTTAGAGGAGAGGAAAGTGATCAGGAACAGTCAGCATGGATTCACCAAGGGAAGGTCATGCCTGACTAATCTAATCGCCTTTTATGATGAGATTACTGGTTCTGTGGATGAAGGGAAAGCAGTGGATGTATTGTTTCTTGACTTTAGCAAAGCTTTTGACACGGTCTCCCACAGCATTCTTGTCAGCAAGTTAAGGAAGTATGGGCTGGATGAATGCACTATAAGGTGGGTAGAAAGCTGGCTAGATTGTCGGGCTCAACGGGTAGTGATCAATGGCTCCATGTCTAGTTGGCAGCCGGTGTCAAGTGGAGTGCCCCAGGGGTCGGTCCTGGGGCCCGTTTTGTTCAATATCTTCATAAATGACCTGGAGGATGGTGTGGATTGCACTCTCAGCAAATTTGCGGATGATACTAAACTGGGAGGAGTGGTAGATACGCTGGAGGGGAGAGATAGGATACAGAAGGACCTAGACAAATTGGAGGATTGGGCCAAAAGAAATCTAATGAGGTTCAATAAGGATAAATGCAGGGTCCTGCACTTAGAATGGAAGAATCCAATGCACCGCTACAGACTAGGGACCGAATGGCTCGGCAGCAGTTCTGCGGAAAAGGACCTAGGGGTGACAGTGGACGAGAAGCTGGATATGAGTCAGCAGTGTGCCCTTGTTGCCAAGAAGGCCAATGGCATTTTGGGATGTATAAGTAGGGGCATAGCGAGCAGATCGAGGGACGTGATCGTTCCCCTCTATTCGACACTGGTGAGGCCTCATCTGGAGTACTGTGTCCAGTTTTGGGCCCCACACTACAGGAAGGATGTGGATAAATTGGAAAGAGTACAACGAAGGGCAACGAAAATGATTAGGGGTCTAGAGCACATGACTTATGAGGAGAGGCTGAGGGAGCTGGGATTGTTTAGTCTGCAGAAGAGAAGAATGAGGGGGGATTTGATAGCTGCTTTCAACTACCTGAAAGGGGGTTTCAAAGAGGATGGCTCTAGACTGTTCTCAATGGTAGCAGATGACAGAACGAGGAGTAATGGTCTCAAGTTGCAATGGGGGAGGTTTAGATTGGATATTAGGAAAAACTTTTTCACTAAGAGGGTGGTGAAACACTGGAATGCGTTACCTAGGGAGGTGGTAGAATCTCCTTCCTTAGAGGTTTTTAAGGTCAGGCTTGACAAAGCCCTGGCTGGGATGATTTAACTGGGACTTGGTCCTGCTTTGAGCAGGGGGTTGGACTAGATGACCTTCTGGGGTCCCTTCCAACCCTGATATTCTATGATTCTATGATTCTATGCCATTTACTTGATAAAGTGTCCCCTGTACCATACCTTAAACCACATGCACATTAGTTCGTAAAGCAAAATTTAATGAATTCCTTTTTAAATGACCAGTGGAAAATCAAATCCTTCAGTTCAGTTTCCAAAAAAGAGGAAAATATCCTTGAACTATTTAATTTAAAAAGCACCCAAAAAAATTGGTCACATCCCAAACAGTTACTCAAATATAGAAGTCTGGAACCATTTTAGTAGATTAAACTCTAATCCTTCTTCCCTAAAGTGGAAATGCTATTTGATTAAACTAATTAAGATTTGATTAATTTGATTGATTTCTGACACAGTATTAGTTTAGAGTGTAGTTTCCTAAAGGTTGAAGAAGGTGACAACATAGAAACAATTCTATTTTATTCTCATTATTAAAAATAGAAACAAGGAGAGAAGTTCTAAATTTAGTACCAAAACTGTCTGTTAAATTGAATTTGCCTTCAAAAACAAGATTAAATGTTTAGTAAGTAGGCTATTTTTGTAATGAATGAGCTGAAATTCAATATCCTTCAATAAGCTTTTGCCCTGCATGAATAGAGCCTGATCACAACTGCCTGTTTTTAGTTAAGACCTGTTTTTTTAGCAACTTCTGCTTGAGAATAAAACTAATAGCAGCAATGAGATACCACTACACCCCAAAACACAGGTTTAACTACATAGAATGTTCTCTGAATCCAGGAACCATCTGTATTCTTCTTAAATTATAGAATACACAAGTAAGTTAATCCCTCAGTGTTTTGACATCACATTAGAGAAATATTCAGCTTTGGGAACTTTTACTAACCAATAAGAATATGAATGTAGTTACTTCACTTTAATATTACACAATCTGGCTTATGGGAAGTAAGTCATTCCTACCGTATCATAATTCTCTTGTTCTTGCCAGCCACACTTCTATAGGTAGGTATTTGATTTTTTTTTTACCATATTGATAAAATACATTTGTTAGGTGAGCTTGCAAGGATTTTAAAGAGGTAATCTATCTTTGATTAATTTCTTTAAACATTCATTCGTTCACTGCTGAAGTGGGCTGGATACATACAATTTTATTTGGATCTGAAAGACTCTGATCCCATTACAAATTTCCTGAACTATTTGTTCCGTGGTGTTTATTTTAAATAATTTTATCTGACGTCTCCATTACCAAGAATTGAGGTCCAGGTGCTGGAGATCTGAGTTCTTGAATTCTGCTTATGTCATAAATAAAAATAAATTTGATAGTTTCATCCTAGTCTCCATTTATCGTAGAAATATGATATCCACATATCAGAGAAATGCCATGCAGTTAGGCATGACTGGCAGTCCTCTGCTCAAGAAAGACCCAAGACTGAAGTATCAGGGATGTTGCAGGTTAGACTCAAGATGCACTGGTAAAAACAGTGGGACAGTTTACATAATCTACACTAATGTGAACTATGAGTCCTGCTTCTGTTGCATTCACTGGAAAAAACTCCTATTGGCTTTCATAGCGCATGGCCAGGCATAGTGCCTGATCCTGCTAGTTCCATTAGCACTGAAAACACTGACAAATTTAAAAAAATAACAAAATGGAAAGGATCCTGCCTTATTGGCTGGCACATACACACAAAAAAGATGTGCTGGTAGTTCATAAAGGAATGAGAGATCACTTAAAGTGAAGAGGTTGGCTTCATCGAGGGTTGGCTAAACTGGGTCCTATGTGAGCACTACGGATGAACCAGTGATTTTCCTGATTTTCTTATTCATATGACATGAACTCAAAATGCTTTTTTTGTTTGATTCAGGTTGTCATGTATTTGAAGTGTTTTACAGACTTATTAAAATTTCAACTTATTTCCAGAAAAGACAAACTTCATCACTGGCAAGGAGTGTCTAATTTTGTGTTTAAAATTTCACTACATGTAATTCTGCATTGAACTTCTATACAGCTTACAAAAGTAAGATATTCTATCTACCACATTTATGTTTCAACTCCCCAAATTAAGGCAATCTATACAGAAATGTTCATTTATTAGCAACTGGTGTTTGACAGTTTATTTCATGTAAGCCTCCAGCTTTCCTTGGCAAGCTTATTTGCATAATGTGTTATTATGTCTAAATGGAAAACTAAATGCCTCCATGTTGTCTTTAAATGACAAGTGCTTGTCAGCTTCATGCAATATTCAGAAGTAATAGATCCAAATCACAACAGCACTCACTGAGATGTTTAAAAAAACTTCTTGTGTATCCTTCCTTGACAAATTTACACTTTGATACAGAATTGTCAATTAGAGTTTCCATGTGTTAAACAGTTCAGTTCAACTGTGAAGGAATTTACTGTAGCTTTATTCAGCAGTGCTTTGAGTAATTACAATTCACACTGCTATTTCTTTCTTTGAGACAGTGCAGCTCAGGGAATAATCTTCAGATGACCTTGTCAAGATATATCCAAGAACTGTGGCTTTAATTATTTTTGAAAACATGAATGCTCCATGACAATGGTTATGAGATCCCTGGAATATCTCTTATGAAGTTCACATTTTAAATAGTCCTTGGGTATGAAATTTTAAAACTTACACATCTATGTATTGAACTGTGATTTCTTAAAATAGAAAACTGGCATTTTGTATATTGTTTCAGGTTACCAAAGGCTTCATAAATAAAAGGACTAAGAATCAATACCAATGTAAACCTCATCTCTATTGCACATGTGTCCTGGGTATCTACAGAATATTAACTACTCTCATAAAGTCCTGTCTTAAACTTCCACCATGTACTAAGCACATTGTAAATCCTGAAGTGGAGTCCTTAGGTTAGTGGTGGGGTTTTTTGGGGGGGTTGTTTTAAAATCTGGGGGCATGGGGTATCTGTTGTGTTGATAAGGGAGGTTGAAGGTTGTCTAGGGAGATGTTAATGAAGTTGTTGTTCACTGTTACAACTCTAAACAGTTAAGTGTGGTCTAGGGTTTTGTGTCAAATTATGCCATCTTATTTCCATCATAACAATCACCGTTATTTTTTAAATTCTTTATTAAAGATGCAGAAAAAGAAGAAAAACAGTTTTAAACATGTGAAATGTAAAATATTAAGTAAGACTTTCAATTTAATGGCATTCCTTATTCCCTTTTCCTTTTTGTTGTATAACATCTTTTGTAGGGGGAAACTTGCTGTTTGACAGGCTTTTTTAGATGGTATCAAAGATACTCCGTTATTTTGGGGGTAAAGTGAAAATATTACTTGAGATGATCTGGAGCTCATCTAGAACAGTTGTTGCTGATGCTGATCCTCCTTTTTTTTTTTTAAAAAAAAAAGACAAAACCAAAGAAACACACAAAAAGGGCGAAAAGAAGAATAGCAAAGAGAGTAAATGCAGCTTCTATCCTTGGTGCTGCCTCTTATTCGCAACCTTGCTGCTGGAGAAACATTGACATTCAGCACATGGTCTTATCAGCCATTCTGAGACCTAGTAAACTTGTACCAGAGTGTTGCTTTAGCTTCCTCTTTGGTCACAGGCTTACAATAGTGTTGTAAAGGTGGGCTTGTCTTGGGTGGCTCAACCACATTCTTTTTACATGGAATACAAAAGAAGAAAGAGTGGAAAGAGGAGAAATAAGACGGGGTGTTTCTGGACATCATTTATCTGGAGGTCACTAAATGGGAGGCATTGGGGAGAACAAGAACTCAATCCTTATATCCCAAGTGTTCAGGATTTGGCCAAAGCCAGCGGAGGGGGTGATGTCAACAGTTCACTTTCTTGCCTGGTCTAGTTAGGATGCCTTTCAGGATCAGGATGGCAAAGGCTTATTGGAGTCATGGTGGATCCGAGGGTCCCAGGAGATGGTGGGGATGTCAGTCATGATAATAAAGCTTGCTGTGTCCAATCTCTGTCACCCCTCTTCCATTTAGTGATCCTCAGACAAGCAATATCCAGGAAAGAGTCACAACCTAATCTCACTAACATTAACCATTCCAGACACATTTTGGTGCTTTCAATTATGAATATTTTTTCTCATTTCTAGAATCTTTCAGCTCATTGCTATGCCAACATATGACTTTACCTGTCTTACAGAACTCTTCTCGCAAGTCCCTTTAATCTAAGCAGTCCACTTTGTACCCATCTGTTTGTCTTCAACTTTCCTTGATGTTCATAAACAATTTTATGTTACTTTGGCAACTTAGAATAAGGCCTCTGCACAACAAATTGTCCAGTGATAACCAGTCTCTCTCTCTCATATATAAATTTTAAGCATAAAGAAAACCTGGCTTCTGTTCATGGTGTGTACAATAGTTGTGGAAATGAATTGGTAGCCTTTCTATTTGTTGAGATTGTTGTGCATTATCACCAGGAGCATGGCTTGAGACATGACACTTAGACTGAGCAAGGTGCCCAGTTGTGATACACTAAAAGAGACTGAAGACACGAGTTGCAAGCTGAGCCTCCGCAAGATAGCTCCTTGTGTTCTGCATTTTGTGTAAACCTTTAAGGCTGAAAATGTGCATAGTCACCTTTTTTCTCAGTGAAAATCTGTCCGACACTTTTAATCGGTCCTCAAATATTCAAATCTTAAGGCTGAGTACCATATTGGCTGACTTACTCTGTACCCTCTCTCTTCTCTAAGATAGATGTTTGAGATGACGCTTTGTTTTCAGGACAGGCAAGGCAATGTTGACAAGAAACCAGAAGTCTCACCCAAACCTGAATGACTGGGGCTCATTCCAATGCTGCATTCATTCTGTATATTAACTTGTGGTAGGAAATTAAATGTGATGGTTTCATCTGACTCATCAATTTATTAACCCCAACCCCTTTCCTTGCATAACCGCAGTGTAATCCCTGCCTTGCTAGGAGATTCTGCATTTGAAAAGTCTTTTGTTCAGAGTAATATGTGTCTCTACTTCATTTGTTCCAAAGACCTGTTCATGAATCTGGAAGTGATCTTCCCAAGAGACCAAAACTGATAGTTCTTGGGATTTCTTATTTTCATAGTTTTTTTTTTCTGCTTTTCATATCACATTTATTTATTTTTAATACATATTTCTTATCCATACACTAACACTGTATGGAAATACTTATTTCCACAGTAAAATGTATTCTATTTTGTTAAGCTTTTATTAGGACCGTTCTTTAACAGGATCAAAAGCAACTTGAACCCTCTTTGGTAACTTTCCAGTGATCATTTACATACCACACAATTGACCTGCACTAGCAAGAACACCTTTCACACCATTCGAAAAGTTCTGATGCAAAACCTACCCCTTGCACAATACAATTAATAGGAAAGGCTATCAGAGTATGTGTATAATGAATCTGGGAGCGGGCCTCCCAGCCCAGTCCACAGACTAATGACTGTGCACTAAAAATAGCTGTGTAGGTGTACCAACTCAGACAGAGCTTGGGCTCTCAAGCACATCCCATCCCCCAGGTTTGAGAATTCAAGCTCTAATCTGAGTCGGTATGTCAAAAAACGTCTACACAGCTATTTTTAGTTTGCTAGCCTGAGCTCCAGTAACAAATCTGTGACTGGGAGACGCACTGCATCTGGGGGTGAAAGACAAATGCTAAGTCTTCAAGTACAATACTTTCATTAAAGAGCTGAATAAAGATCCGGTCTGAAAGGCAACAGTGTGATAAAATGTGTGAATTCCTGAGGGCTTGCAGAAACAGGCACAGATTCTGTGCTAGATTCTGCAGTGCATGGCTGAAAATCAAGTGATGGTTGATGAGCTGAGTGTTTTTTAGAACTAGAGCTTGGAGTTTTTTCAAAACTGGTTGGTAATCTATTTAACAAGCTTTGTTTTGCAGCTTTATGTCAGGGTTGGGAGCACAGCTGGAGGGTTGTGAGTTATTGTTAATTAGGGACAGACCTGAATCTGGTGTAACAGTGAATCCACTGAAAAGGAAGACTGCAAACAGGCAATTCCCTAAGGGAGTTCAGAGAGGCAATATAAAATAATGGAATGGTTCAGCAGTTTTATTAAAAAAGAATAAAGTCCTGAGGTCTGACTAGGGTATTTTGCCAAAAACTCCAGCCAGTGCAACCAGTGATTTAATTGAGACTAGTGCTAAAATCCTTGGCACCCTTATTGTAGACAATGAAGCTAATTAAACCCACATTTATGAATTGTTTTGGTCACCCCAAAGCTGTGCTATTTGGCAAAAAAAAAAAAAAAAAAAAAAGGCTTTGCGTGAAAACTTTCATCCAGCTATTCTAGTGACCACTGGGCATGGATCTTTACCTTCCCAAAGGCATTCTCTCTTCTGCCTCCTAAGCAGCCACTCTTTGAATTCTCTCAAGGAATAGAAACTATACAGCCACATGCCACAGATAACAAACAGCCAAAATCCACAGTTAACCAAACGATTTGTTCCCATAAAGTGTTCAGTGAACATTTTGTTAATAACAAAGATGTTAATAAAAAAAAATCTAGTACTAGTTAGCGAATAATTCACAAATGGCAATAAGGGTTCAGTTTGTGGGAGAATTTATTCACAATGAATAATTCAATCTGCTCTAGCTAACTGTACATTAACTTCTGTGAGCGGATCTGAAAATTTGAAGTCTGGAACTTTTATATTCAGTAATGTCAAGAAAATTCTGCATGCCAAGTGGCAACTTAAATCGCCTCTTTGGCTGTAGTTTCTCAAAATAATGCACAGCATCAAGTTCATATGTTGTTTAGCTTTCTCTGGTTTTTTTTTTAAAGTTTGTTCAAAAATAAATAAATTAAGATTTATAGTTTCATCTTGATGTGTAATGATTTTTATGTGCAACTCCCTGTGCATCAAAATGAGAATTAACCCCCCTGGTGTCTGAAACTGTGTACAGTTGCATCAGAAAGCTTTTTATTTCTGTTAATCTACCCTTGTTGAAAGAATAGATTTAATTATCTGAAGAGATTGCAATCAGAATAGATCTTAAGGTAAAAGAAAAGTAGCTAGCAATATGAAAATTTTAAAAGCATTACTATTAATTTTTTTATCCTATTACAGAAAAGGTTTTTTTAAAATAAAAAAATCACCCTTCTTATGATAACCTTTATTTAAGATTAATTGTGCATCTAGAACTCTCAATGAAGGATGCAACATTCAAGGAAACCATGTTGAGTTTCAGTAATTTCTAAAGTCCAGTGATATTAAAATGAAATGGGACCCTCAAGCCAACTTTGGAGGTGGGCAATTATGACACATTACTGTATGAATCACACACTGTGATTAAACTATTAGGAGGTACTCAGCATTAGCACTTGCTTTGAAAGGGGCACTGATTACCATTTGTACTATGCATTTTGGTAATCAGAAATCATTTTAGAAAATACCACATTAACTGAACAAATATCCCCCTACCTGCACTACATTTACTGATTTTCCCCCTCCCCACACTAACATTATGCATGTAAGTAAATAAAATTACGTTTTCCTACATGGTATTAGCACTTCATCAGGTACTTAGCTCACCAAATCAGTGTTCTGTCAGAGGAAAGCAGGACCATTGTATTACAGAACAAATACTTTAAAATACCTCCAATCTAATTTTTTAACTTTGATTTTGAGTTTGGCTGCAAACACAATTTATAAATCATCAGTCACTTGTGATTTATAAAAATGGCTTTATCCTCTCGTATGGCTAACAGGAAGTGGCAACATCCACTTTAGAACTCCTGACTTATTTCTACTAAATTGCTGTTGATCAGCTTTCAGGAATTCATTTTGTGGAGGAATCTTCAGGGTCTATCTTCTTGTAAAACATTAATGGGCATGTATTCTGCAAAAAAACTAAATTTTCTGGCATATTTTGACACCTAGAACTATGGGTAATTTAAGGAACTTTGAGCTAACTATTGTACAAAATATTAATTTTACTGCAGCATTTTTGTCAATGACCTCCATGCATATTTTTATGCACATGCGTGCATACACACACAACTTTTTTACTCAAGTCTTTGCACAATCATATTATGATACTGTGACAGAATGCTGAGCAATAGCACCTGAGGCAGCAGTCTGATCACTGCAAATCCAGTTAGTTACCTCAGAGCACACTTGAGTATGGGAACTACTCCCAATTGATGGGCTGGGTGGGTTTTAAAAGGCTAATTAACTCATTCACCCAGATGGTACAAAAGGCACAGGATGGTAGTATGAAGGGGAGGAAAAGAAAAGAGCAGCAGCTTGTAGAGTCAGAGCTGTGAGTGCTATTTCAGCTCTTTACATCAGGAGCTGAGGTCTTCATGTTACTGTTGGAATAGGTTGCATAGAGTGTAAAGGTAATAGAAAAGACCACTGTAAATAAATAGCATGGGGTGTTATACTAGAAGAAGCTACTAGCTATTTGCTGGCTAGAAAGTAGTAGGAGAAAGTCCATCCAGCCACACATGTGGGCTTGTCTGGGATCTTAGTTGGTATTTGGGTGTGGTGGCTTGAACAATGGAGGAGACCCTGAAAAACAATAGGAGGAGATGCTGAAGATTCTAAAAAGCTTCTAGCAGTCTCACCATCTGGCGAGGCAGGCCTTGCTCGCCAGGCAGGCTGAGTAACAGAAGAGTCGGCAGGACTTAATAGGAGAACAAGCCAACATGCAGCAGCTTTTCCAGAAGGTGGTGAGTCCTCTAGTGGAGAATGGCAACTGAGCACAGTCCATGGGGATCTGTATGATGGGCCATGTTCCTGGACCCTGTTGCTAGCCCCTTATTTGACCAGGGAGCTCAAGTCACCTCTATCACTGAATGATGAGCAGGTCAGATACTAAGAGGGTCAAGGCGGCCATCCTAGATTGAGTCAGCCTCTCCAGTGAGAAATACAGCCCAAACCTTTGAGGTTCGAAGTGGACTGGAGTGGTGTGGTCCTGGGCCTTTGACTAAATGGTGGTAGACTAGGCCATCCATTGGCTGAGGCCAGACACTCAAATGGTGGGGGAGTTAATGAAGTCTCTGCTGTTGGAACAGTTTATTTGGGGCCTCCCTGAGATTATATAGGTGTGGGTTAGATAGCAGCAACCTGCCACTTTGGATGCCTCTGTAAAATGATGGAGGCATTCATAGAGGTTGCCTTCCCGCAGCAAGAGGGTTGATCCTATAGAGGATCAGAAGTTTGGGGAACCCAAAGCCATCTCTGAGGGGAAGAAGGAAGAGCTCCAGCTGGGTCTCAACCGATTACCTGTTTTCAATGTGGACATCCAGGATCCATGGGGGAAAAAATACTGCCCATACTTGGAATGTAGTTTTGCAGCTAGTTCAAGACGGCAGGAAAGGCCAAATGAAAGACATTGTCCACCATTCCAGTAATGGCAGGAAGGAAACCCCCAAAAGGCATGGTAGACACAGCCTCCACTTGCTCTCTGATCTAGAAGGAGTTGGTGAAACCCCACTGATTCCATGGGCAAGTGAGAGACTAGAGTGTCCGGGGGCACAAGAGTGCTGCACTGTGGCAGAGGTACCCCTGTCAATCCAGGGAAGGTTTAATTGAAAGCGCAGTGGGGTAGTGAAGCGACTGCCTCTACCTAAACTGATTGGAGATCCTGCCCACTGTGGGAGGAGAAAGTAGTGTTTTGAGCCCCAGCTGGAGAAACCGAGAACTTGAGGAGGAAATGGAACAGGAAAGGAAAACCAAACTGGTGGGAGCAAATTTAGAACCCCCTAGACCAATGGTTTTCAAAGCCGGTCCGCCACTTGTTCAGGGAAAGCCCTTGGCGGGCCAGGCCGGTTTGTTTACCTGCCGAGTCCGCAGGTTCGGCCAATCGCGGCTCCCACTGGCCGTGATTCGCCACTCCAGGCTAATGGGGGCTGGGGGAAGTGGCGTGGGCCGAGGAGTTTGCTGGCCGCCCTTCCCGCAGCCCCCATTGGCCTGGAGCGGCAAACTGCGGCCAGTGGGAGCCACGATCGGCCGAACCTGCGGACGCGGCAGGTAAACAAATTGGCCCACCAGGGGCTTTCCCTGAACAAGCTGCAGACCGGCTTTGAGAAACACTGCCCTAGACAACAGAGCTTTCGGCCCTACCCAGCTGAAAGGGGAAGAAAAGATTCCCCCAAAAAACTGAGGGGTGGGGATAGACATCCTGAGATCCTTAAAGACAGAGGGATGCATGGAATCCTCCACACTGCAGCCCCAAGGAGAAGAAGCCCAGGTGTGGTTGTGAGAGCCCAAGGCCCTGAGCAATCAGTGGAGGAGGGGAGTGCCCTCAGTCCACCACCAGATACAACAGGGGAGAATAGGGAGAGCAATTCCCCAGAACACCCATGGTGTGATGACTTGTGGGCCGTAATGGAGGTGGCCTCTCCCCACCAAGTGTGATTTCTGTGGGTAGAAAACGTGTGGGCACCACAATGATCTAGCTGATCACCCTGGGGTAGGGATTCTCAAACTTCATTGCACCGTGACCCCCTTCTGACTACAAAAATTACTATATGACCCCAGGAGTGGGGACCTGAGCCTGCCCAAGCCCCGCTGCCCCGAAGGCTTTGGCTTCAGCCCCAGGCAATGGGGCTCCAGCAAATCTAACGCCAGCCCTGGTGACCCTATTAAAATGGGGTTGTATCCCACTTTGGGGTCCTGACCCAGTTTGAGAACTGCTGCCCTAGGGACTTAGACTCCATCCTGGAGGATGGTTAATAAGCAATAAGCAAGGGAGAGCATGGGGAAAGAAAAAGCTGATGGACAGGTAAGGTGGGGGGAGATGTGACAGAGTGCTGAACCAGCAGTCTGATTGCTGTGTTTCCAACTAGATGGGTGTGCTTGGTGGAACTGACTATGGGAACTGCCCCCAATTGATAGACTGTGATGGGCTGGAGGGAGTTAAGAAGCTAATTAACTTATTACGGTAGAACCTCAGAGTTGCAAACACCTCAAGAATGGAGGTCGTTCGTGACTCTGAAACGTTTGTAACTCTGAACAAAACATTGTTCTTTCAAAAGTATACAACTGAACATTGGTTTAAGATAGCTTCTTTACTATGCAGAAGAAAAGTGCTGCTTTTAACCATCTTAATTTAAATGAAACAAGCACAGAAAGTTTCCTTACCTTGTCAAAAAAATTTAAAACTTTCTTTTTTTTTTTTTGAGTTTACATGTAACGTAGCACTGTGCTGTATTTGCTTTTTTCCCCCTCTGCTGATGTCTGATTACGTCCTTCCAGTTCCAAATGAGGTGTGTGGTTGACTGATCAGTTTGTAACGCTGGTATTTGTAACTCCAAGGTTCTATTGTAGCTCAGATGGTACAAAAGGCACAGGAAGGAAGTGCGAGGAGGGTGGGGAGGATGTGGGGAAGAGAGAAAGCAGACTTGTAGTTTCAGGACCATGAGTGACCTTTCCCCTCCTTCCCTCAGGAGCTGAGGGCTCCATGTTATTGTTGGAATGCAGTTGTATAGTCTGTTAAAGTGGCGGAAAAGAACACTGTATATTGCATGAGGCATCTAACCAGAAGGTCTCCAAGCCATTGGTGAGCTAGACAGTACCTAGAGGCAAGTCGACCCTGCTGCATTATATTCTATCATTTAATGTTGCACATTTTATTATAAAATCTCAGAAACATACTGACAAAAAGGAATGGGAAGAGAAAATGAGCAGTTGCTCAGAACAGTTGTAAGCTTACAAAAAACTAGCTGCCCACTCATGATTTTTTTTGGTAATATATAATCTAAAGAAAGTGCAACTCAAGTCCTAAAATGCCTCTGGCAGTTGAGTACAAACTTAATGCCTTAAAGATGCAAACTCATCATCACTATATTTTGATCATCATCTCTTCTTGTTCATCCTGCCGTACCATTTTGATTGCTTAACATAAGGTCTAATGTCAAGTAATAATAAAGCAATTACAAGAATTACACTTCATTCTAAAGTGCACTAGGCAAGGACTAAATTAAAGGACATAATTAATAAAAATGTATTTAGGACAAAATATGTTTTAATCCCTATATTTCTGCCAGCATCAACTAAGTTGGCATTCATTCAAGTGCTAGGTGTATATGTGAGCATACTAGCCTTCCCCACACAGCCCCTCCAGTAACTTCAGGAAGCCAAGCCAGATTCCCATTTCATCCAAGTCCCACCCCGTTGAAGTTCTAGCAATGAAAATGAAGCAGTATTTGTATTGTTATGATCTTTCATAGGGTTTTTTTTCCTCTTCAAAGGGAGACTGTACCAAGTTCTAATTAAAAGCACCCATTCATTTATTGTTATGGAATGGTCATAATTTTACTGATAAATTCCTCAGGCTTTTTTTGAACTTACTAACAATTTATGATTTCCTATACTGAATAAAGTCTCGTACAATACCTGTAGGTAGGACAGTTATTAAAAGAGAAAACATGGACTCGTGGCTAAAGCACAAGTCTGGGAATCAGGAGAACTGGGTTTTTATTCCTGAGTCTATAACACTGTACCTGTGTGGTCTTGGGCACTTAACCTCTCCTTTCTCCAGCTGCCATATCTGTGAAATGGGGATGATATACTTCCCTAACTCCTGGACCATTATAAAAATTAATCCATCAATGTTTTGTAAAGTTCTTAGGGATACCTCTTGAAGAAATGGAAAGGAAATGCAAACTATTTATTTAATTACCCCCTTATTAGTTCACAAACCCAAGTTGCTAATGGTCAAATCAAAATTCTCATTCATTCACTTTACTCTCAGAGAAGTTGTAACCAGTCAAAATCTGCATGTTGTCCCAATTTCTCTCAACTTACCAGTTTTTACTTGGCCAGGTTTGTACCTCACAACTCTTGTTTAATAGATGGGGCCAAATTCAGCACTCATTTACAATTCCACTGAAGTCAGTAGGGATAGGACCTAAGTCAGCAGTGAGTTTAGCCCATGTCACATGTATCAAATCCAAAACCAGTAGTAAAAATCATAATTCAGCAAAGTTGGAGAAGTACCATTTGAAATAAATACATTGGGCTTGATTTTGAATAAGGTTAGGCATGCATTTGTGACTAATTTGTGTGCCTAATTATCATGACTATGTGCAAATCAAGTAATTATGCAGGCAAATAACCATAATTAGTTTTATGTGTAATTATTCAATTACCATGTACAATGACTGTAACTGGGTGTGCAAATTAACCATGCAATTGTGCATGCTTGCTCAGCAGACACTTATGTGCCTAATCTTTTTAAAAATCACACTCATCTGAGTCTTTTCCACTTTCTCTTCCACTGCATGAGTGTTCTTATTGCAAGAGTTTTCTACTAGCAATGCTATTGCTATAGGTGAAGACTTGGAAGCACTATCATTCTGTTCCCTCCATGTTCTGGTGATTTTTAACTTTCCTTCCCAAAATACCTTTTATGCTGACAGACATTTCTCATGTTTGTTCTTCTCATAGATTCAATTTTTGTTTAATTGAGTGGGGAACTAAGGTGTATTGAAATATATTCAGTCATTTTTCAAACATGAACAATTTTTTAACCATGTAAGAATATATCAAAATGCCTCTTCGTGCTCAGAAAATGCAATGATTTACTGTTAAAACATCAAACTTGGCATGCACCTAGTCCTCAGTGAAGAAAGGATGCTGAACTACATTAGAGAACTTTTTAAATAATGCTAATAAAGAAACCTACTGCATGGGACATATTGTGGGTTCAATTTTCAAAAGCACGCAGCTCCAATTGAAGTTAGTGGCAAAACTCCCATTGGCTTCAGTAAATCAGCCTTAAGGCATTATTTGACTTTTAGTATCAGGCATACTGACTTTTTGCCAGTCTTATGTTGTTTGCCTTACTATGTGAAGGCCCTGATTCAGGAAACATTGCATGTTTTTAACTTCAAGCACATGCATTTAAAGCCCACTGACTTCATTAAGACTTAACCACGGGCTTACCTGAATAAAGATACTTTCCTGAATCGGGGCCTAAATGCAGGAAGCTTGCTTGTACAGAGCTTCTAGAGGGTCTACTTCACTACCATCTAAGGATGGGACAGAACCATAAATTTCAACTCTTGTACAAAATTGTGAAATTTGATACTCATAGGAATGCCATTCTCATTTTATTTTTAAAAATTCAAAAATCTTTGTAGTTGAGTTCTTAAATGCAGGAAAGTAAGGACACTCAAATGTGTGGCTCACTCTAAGCCACCCTAAGTTATGGAGCTCCAGAAGCTGCTATAAGTGACCGTTTCAGTCTTACTGCAATCATGTTCTGCTCAGCTTCCCAAGAGACTCATTCTGTGCCTGTGTATTCCTCTCATTCCTCCCTTGTGTTCAGGGTGTAACACATTCCGTCTGATTAGACTGGACACCGGTTCTTTAGTACTTCTGCCTGCCACAGTATTCATAGATACCTTCCCCTCCCCATCTCTTTGGGTGGCATTGTAAGGGGAAATAAGTGCCACTTCCTCCATAGTGTATTGAGAAGTCTTCTCAAAGTTACTCTTCTTAACAAAAGGACTTTGTTTCCATTGGTTCTGGTTTTTGTGTCTTGTGTGAGTGATGCATCTTCCCCCAGCCCATGGATACTCATCTCATTGTCTTTAGTAAGCAAAGTTTAACTTGCTCCTGTGATAATGATCTGACTTTTTGTCACAAGATCATGAGCTTTCATCACAAAGGAGCTTGGATATTTGCAGATTCTATTCAGGTGTAATGGGACTGTGGTCCCCTTACTAACATTCACTGGGGGTGTTTTGGTTGGCAGCCCCAGTACTAAAAGAAAGGGGAAGGGTCAATGAGAAATCAGGACCCTGAGACCGACAGTCCCCAGAACCAATGGGGAGAGGCCAATGCTCCAAGTCACCCTGAGGTGGGCAGGCTAATCAAGGAGTCAGGAAACCAGGGTTAGTCCCCTCCTCTGTGCGAGCTGGAATTGCCTGGGTCAGACAGAATGGGGCCAAGGTAAGGAGAGAGCAGGGACCTAAGCTGAGCTGGGGAGCAGAGTTGTTCCAGCCAGAGGGGCCAGAAAAGCAGCCCAGAGACAGCAGACTTTCTTCTGGGAGCAGAGCTGCAGCCCCAAAGCCAGAGGCACAGCCTAGAGAGAGCAGACTTGCCCTGGGAGAAGAGCTGCAGCAACCAGAGCCAGAGGGGCCAGAAAAGCAGCCCATGAAGCAGGTCACTGCTGGGAGCAGAGTCACAGAAGCAGCCCACATAGCAGACTTGTGCCGGGAGGGGAGCTGCAGCAACCAGAGCCAGAGGGGCCAGAGACACAGCCCAGGGAGCTGGAGGCAGAGCAGCAGCTGTGCTGAGGCAGAGTGGAGCTGAGACAGAGTGGTGGGGCTACAGCAGTCCAGAGCTGGATGCGGTGAGCAGCTGGGGAGAGTGAAGGGGACCCTGGGCAGCAGGCCCAGCGCAGGGAGATGTCTCAGCCAAGAGGCTCTGCAGGCCAGACTTGGAGGGGGATCGTAACCCTGACAGGGTGGGGGCGATGCTGGGAAGAAGGATGCTGCCACTTAGAGCTTGAGGGGGGTGTGGCCACTGCCCTAGCAACCCTGCAGCACAGCCAGAGCCGGAGAAGGAGGCCTGGGACTTACAAGGAGCAGACTGTGAACTGCCCGGACATTCCAGAGACACTGTTTGTGATGTTCCCTGCCACAGAGTGGGTTAATGTTTTCCTTCAACCTTTCCCATTTTTCCTTATTCCTTTTAAAGCTAATTGCTGATTTAAATAAATTTTTGCTTTAAATCATATGTTATGATCAGTGGGGTTAGGGAAGTGACCAGTGCAGAGAGAGTACCCTGGAGTGGGGACACCCTAGCCCCTGTCCTAGGTGACCACAGCAGAGTTGGGGGTCGAGCCCCCCAGGAATCCTGGGCCCAGCCTTGTTAGGGTTACAAGGACATACCAGGCAGGAGAGTGGAAGGGGACTCCTCGAGGGCAGGAAGGCCTCTGGGTAAAGGAAGTGGGAGCGAGGACTCAGATCCTTTCGCTAGCCCATTTCACCAGGGTAGTGCAGAAGCCAGGAAAGTTCCCCACAATAGCAGGACCATTCCGCTGCTTAAACAGGTATCAATTCCTCCAGCAATGGCAAGAGAGACAGGCTGTTTAATAGTGCATAGTGCCAGTATGCAATAGTTAAAAGAAGTGAAAATACTTTCCCAGTTGAAAATGCAGAGGGAATTTAGGCAGGCAGAATGTGCTTACTTGCAGAGAATTAACAAGCCACATATTGTGCTGCACCTGGGAAGGGGGAGGGCACTATCAAAGACCTGCTATGTCTCCCTGAGTCTCTGCCAGACTCGTTGCATCACATTGACATGTCTGCCATTTAGTGCAGCTTAGAGCAGCCCTCAATGTTCCCCAAAGGATCAGCTGCCTTTGGCAATGTGCTCTGTCCCTTCCCCTTCCCGGTTAAAACACATACTCCTGTTCCAGTGGCTACAGAAACAATGCGGGTTGCGCCCAGCCTCCACTTTTGCAGAGCTTGTCTGAGGCTGGGTACTACTAGATCTTTAATGACCATAAGTGATCGAGATCTTGGTTTTATGTGTCATGTGAAAGGTGGCATTTTCATAAGCACACTGCTCTCTTAACACCATGCTTGAGCACGGTGTCAATATTGACTCGGTGTGAAGAATGCCATCTACTGAATCTGCAGCACCACTTCCTAAAACACCTCAAGGTTCCTTGGTGGTCTCACATGATCAATGTAGTAGCCCAGCCTCTTTAGCTGGTGAATAGTTTCTGAGTTCCGTTATTACACAATTGAAAAACATGCAGTCCATTCTTTAAACATATAAGATATTAGGAATTCATTCCCCATAAAGTTTAGCTACTTTATGAAAAAACTATCCCTTTGCTTCTTGAAATTATCACAATAGATAGAATATGGAGAGCAAGTATCTTCACATATCTACAGAATAATTTTGAATTATAACCTCTAGAAGAGGATAATTTTGAAATATCCATAAATGAGAATAATTGGATTGAGTTCCTACACAGTAATATGGACACTGAATTTGAAGTGGAGAGACAAATCTGTAATTATAAACAATAAAACATTGGAAGTTGTCATTTTACACTTTTGCTGACTTTACAGAGCTGCAGCTGCCTTATGGAAAGCTTTGCTAGACACTTTATTGTGGTGAAACAATTCTGCTTATATAGCCTATATTTTCCATATTTATTTATCCTTATTCTGTGTAAGTGCAGACATTTGCATTAAAAAAGTGTCTTTGTTTCTTAAGAGTTCATCTGCTTTGCTGCTTATCATGCACACACTGAGAAAATGAGAACAGTGAGAAACCACATTTCCCTCAGGTTAAGAATGCCTTCTGCCATAATAAACAGGAGCAACCTGGTGATCATATCTGACCTAGTGCCCCGCCTCCTCCTTATTGAGACAGATTCAGTCAAAGATGTTGCATGTGATTGACAGGATATGACCTTGGGGAAACTCAGGAGAATTCAGGACAAATTGGAATTCTAAGTAATTTATTTGGAATTAAAAATATTACTCCAGCTGTTTATAAAAATCTTCCCTCACAAGACGTCCTCACACCAACACTGGAAAGATTAATCTCCAATAATTGCGCAACCCCCCCCCCAAACCTGATAGCATTAGATTAAAATATAATGATTTATTAGGGTTGGGATGGATATTACAATTGTATATTTAAAGGGGAATCTCTACTACATGATCTTTGTGTTAGGAACTCGGATTTTGATGAAACTCTACTAGTGATTTCTGTGCAGTATTTCTTTTTAGTTATTGAATACATTGTACTGAATTAAGAACCATTAAGTAAATATTACTTGTGTTGTGGTGATGTCCTAAGTGCTGTCAACACATAAAACAGCCCATGCCCCCAAAGAATTTACAGTTGAAGAATTAATTCAATCTAATGTACTAGTTGTAAATAACGAGTGTGCAATTTTTTTAAGCTGACACTGGGTCTGATTTTCAGAGGTTTTAGGTACTCATACAATTGCAGTTGAAATCAATGAGAACAGTTGGTGCTCGTTATCTGAGGCCCACTGAATTTAGAACTTGCATAGCCCAAAGCACATCTTCAAAGTGTTTTAACTGTTCTTGACAGCACCTATGTGAGTCAGATAAACACTATTTCCATTTTACAAAGAGGGCTGCATTGGAGCAAATTAAGCTTTGGTTTAAGCAGATACAACAACTGTTAAAGTTACTTGGTGCTGCATCTTCTTAAGCCAGAGCTGAATTTGTTCTAGAGAAGTTACGTGACTGGCCCAACGTCACATAGCCACTTAGTTTTAGATCTAGGGCTTGAACCTCATCTCTGAGTGTTGTATTAACCTAAGTGTATTGCAGTTTCTTTAATACTTGGTCCACTATGACTCACTATGTTGTTAGGATTTCTAGTATCTTGATATTTTAGCAAAAGGTGAAATAGCAGGCAATATTAATAATAAACCATGAATTCCTGAAGGACAGATATCTTATCATCTAGGTCCTGATTCTATTCTCATTGTAGTCAATTGCAAGACTATTATAGTGGGAGCTAGGTTGATAGTAATGCTTTAGAACAGTGGAGAGGAGGGTAGCCAGAAATACAAATGCTATGTACCAAAGAATATAATTTAAGGGCTAAAGTATCATTTCACCTCAACTTTTATATGCATACACACACCATGTTAGTGTCTGTCAAGCTGCTACCTAAGTTCGGCATTTCTTGATTCATGCATGTACATAGCTCTGAGTGCACAAAACGCAGAAGCTATGTATATAAATGGTGGTGCACGCTCAAAACTAAAGATCACACTGAAATGTTAGCCCTTAACATAAGGGGTCAGCAACCTTTCAGAAGTGGTGTGCCGAGTCTTCATTTATTCACTCTAATTTAAGGTTTTGTGTGCCAGTAATATATTTTAACGTTTTTAGGTCTCTTTCTATAAGTCTATAATATATAACTTAACTCTTGTTATATGTAAAGTAAATAAGATTTTTAAAATGTTTAAGAAGTTTCATTTTAAATTAAGTTAAAATGCAGAACCCCCAGACTGGTGGCCAGGACCTGGGCAGTGTGAGTGTCACTGGAAAATCAGCTTGCGTGCCACAGGTTGCCTACCCCTGCCTTAAATCATAGTAAGGTGTAATGACACATAATACACCAATAAACAAAATATTTTCATAATGGCAATCCATGCAACTGGAAAGAAGGAGATTTTGTACGTGACAATGACTTTACTATATGCTTGTTGCATTCTTTGAAAATGGAGCCTGTGGCATTAAAAAACAAGAAAACTAACAATTTGCTCACCCCAGAAGTCTTCTTTCAAATGACAGTGCCAAATGAGCTTTCATATGTATTCCTCATTTCACCTGTGCTGGGGAAGACTTCTGCAATTTGGAAATGTGAGGCTGCAAGTCACTTACGGCCAAATTTGCACATGAAGCACCCCCAGCCATGAGGCTGAACTTGTAAAATATATGAAGGGGCAGCAAAAGGCATCTTGGCCCTTGAACCACACAGCTCCTCCAAGGAAGATACTTCAGCCATGTAGCCAGAGTAGGTATGAATGCTCCTTCCTAACCCCACACAGCAGTATAGATGTCTAAGAGGATCTACTGCTTTGCAGATACTCATCCCTTTCTCTTGTAGGGAACGTAGGCCGTATTTGGATTTAAGCCTCAGTAACTTTAGTTGGCCAAATGTTCAATGATATTTAGCATTATTAAAAGATGTTTGAAGCAGCTTTCTGGCTTGTAGGCCAGTGGATATTAGGGTAAGGTAATCTGCTTGCCGAAACCTCTGCCCCCATTTCTTAGAGTTGCTTTCCTACTGTCATCATTAACTCATTGTCATGAGGAACTGCGGGAATGGATGGATGTGCAAATGGTGTTGAGTCATTAATTATATGTAAACAATGGAGATACCTCTCCTTAGGCCCAAAATATCTGTATGCCTACCAGCTACTTATCACATGGTAGTTCTTGTATCCTTTTGTTGAGAGACATCTGTTTGCTGTTATCAATTAATTGTTACAAGACACACAAAGCTAATCTGGAATCTTCAGTATGACTTCAAGATGCCAGATCACTGGCTCTCAGAGGGGGCATGGATCAGTGTACATGTCACGCTCCCCATCAGTGCCCGGCCGGGGCCGCGGAAGCTAATGATCCACCCAACTGACCAAATTCAGTGATGAACCCTGGTCACATGTCACCGGGGACATGTTGTGCATACTCTAAGAAGTGGCTCCCTCAAATTACATCTGCCAGGCTGTAACACCTAATTGGTCTTTGAAGATATCAGGGTATCCCCTGAGGAGGAGTAAGAGGAAACTGATCCCTACAAAAGACCCAAACCATGGAATTGAAGTGTCTTGCATTGATAACACCCAAAGTTGCATCCTGCCCTGTGCCCTGGACCAGCCATCCAAAGAAGGTGAGGTGAAAGACTCCAATCACTGGCTAAACCAAGCCTGAAGTCTTCACATGTGGGAGGGAAGCTTGGCTTCTCTCAGAGTTGTAAAGCTTTAAAATGTATCCAATCGTTGATAGAAATACTGGTAAATATCAATTTAATTCCAAATTAAGATTAAGTATGTGAGCTAAGATGTTGAGGAAAAGAGGTGAAAATCCTTCTGTAGAGCAATTTGAGGACACATATTCGACTAGGGTGACCATATGTCCCATTTTCACTGGGACAATCTCTTTTATTTTTTTTTTAAGCCCTGTCCTGACCATCCTGATTTTTTTGGCAAAAGTGGGCATTTGTCCTGTTTGCTCTTGCTGACATGATTGGCAAGAGCAAATGGGACAAATGCTCACTTTTGTCAGAAAACTGGGACATCCTGCAGGGTGGGCAAGCGGCGATTCCCAACCCAAGCAGGGAAGGGGAAGGCAGGGCTTGAGTGAGCAGCAATACCAGTCCTAGCCTTGTGTAGGGGAGCAAGCAGCTCAGGCAAGTAGCTCAGGCCAGCCCCTTTTGGGGGAGGAATGGGGGCTCAGGAGAGCGAATTGGGTCAGCCCTGCACCGGGGGCGGGTTGGTGGGGAGGGGAGGCAAGTGGCTTGGGCCAGCCTGTGCAGCGGTGGGTCGGGGCTTGGGCTAGCCCCACTCAGTATCCCGTTTTCCCTTTGGGAATATGGTCACCCTATATTAGACAGACACCCTCTCATACTGTTTGACCCTCACTGTTCCCCAAAGTAGACACTGACACAGAAGCTTATTGGTGGTTCATTTCTCTGTGTCTGCAACACTTGTCAGGCTTTTGACATACTCACTACACCTAACATGTTGTTGTCATAATCTGTATCTAAAGGTGTAAAGTAAGGTATCCTATACAAACTGGTAACATACTGGTTCCGAAAATTATTGTGTGGTGTATATATGGTGTATGTATGGGGTGTGGCAAAGTTATAAATATGTGCTAGAATTATGTTCTTAATGTGTCTGGAAAACAATGCATAAGTCAAGTCTGCCCTAGCCAAAGAATATGTAGTGGTGTGTCTGACCAGCCTGGCAATCAGGCAGAGATAATGACGATAAATTTATGTATAAGATAAACAAAGCTAACAAGCCAGGGAGAAGATAGCAGGAAAGAGACTTTGTCTGGGCTTAATTCTCAAAAAAACACATCTCAAAGGTTTACTGAACCTAAAAGAAGGGGAGAGAACTCCTACGTTGTCCTTCACTTGAAGTAGCCTAAAGCACTGGGTTTCATGTATTGGGTCCTGCCTAAAGGTCTAGCCAGCCATGTTGCAAGATTATGGTACAAAACTTCTTTGAACAAAGGGCTCTAGTTTGTCAAGTTTTAGTCTCAGAAGCATATTTTTACTTCTGTTAGTAACTGTTTCTAACCTTACTCCTTATACTTGCTGTCACTTAAATCTGTCCTTTAGTTAATAAACATGTTTTACTTTTACCATAAACCAACTCAGTGCTTTGATTGAAGTGGATGTCAACCCCAGTTAAGCTTGTCAACCCCAGTTAAGCTAACATGCTACTGTCTCTTTAAAGAGCAGCAAACTTGATAAGGTTTTGTGGATGCCAAGAGGGGCTGAGCACTGCAGCAAAAGAAATCTCTGAGGAACTCAGGAACTGGGGTTCACGGTTACCTGGTAGGCAAGGTTTGGACTGGCAGAGTCCTGAAGAGTTTGTTGACAAGTCAAACAAGCTAGTGTGTTAGCTTCCTGGCATGTAGTTTAGCAACAACAAATCTTTCACTTGCTCAGGCTGAGAGGGGTAACACAGTGGCTCACAGTTCTGGGGACCCCAGTAGATTGTCACAAACACTAATCCCTTAAATCTATTGTCTGAACAGTAAAATCTCTAAATTAAATGAGTGTTCTAAAACTGTTATAACTTGGGATTCTATAAATCATTTTAAATCGGTGCAAAACTGCGAGAAAGATGCAGGCATGTTTAAATGAGGTAAGGAAATAGATTAAATAAGCTTCACTGTCCACATAAATTGCATCAAACTTTTGTTTCAGGGACAGAGCAGCCAAAGGACAATGCTACCAAGAATGTGGTTCTAGGATTTGTTTCCTCTGTTATAAGACTTTAGTATCCTCATATATCTGTCTATTAAGATATTTAAAGGTGTTTTGTAAATTCCTTGGATAACTGTAACATCTAATTTTTCTATTGATGATCTACTGATGATCACATGAAATACTTTTGCACTGTTAAATATGATAATGAACAGGAAGCATTTGTTGGTCAGTAGTTTAGACAGGATTTACTTTTGCTTTGAGAGTATGTAGGTGGGCCCTTTTGACTGGATTACAGAAAGTGAGTGTAGTAAATAAAATCTGATCCCAAATATATTCCATTCAAATGTCATAAAAGAAAAGAGACCTCTTCAGCCTGTGAAGATGTGGTAGCTGTAAAATGAACCACTTTAGGAAATGATTAGTCATTTAAATGATCAAATTAAATGACACTGATTCCAAACCACTGACTTCTGTAGTATTATGTCCATGTTGTGATTGCCCCGTATCTTTAAATTTACCATTAAAACAGATGGTCCTTATCTAACTAACATATCTAGTTGTATTGCTATCATAGCATTATCAGGGATGGGTGGACTGTAAATAAAAGTATTCCAAACCCTCACACATCATCTAAATCATATTCCGTTTTTTGGTGGATGACCTGTACACAGAGTAATGGAAATACTTTTTTTTCCCCTCTCTGGATTTGAATCACTCTCACAACTCTTGATCAGTTGTGGAGCTCCTATAGCAATAAGTAAGATAAAGGATGTACTTGGTTTACAATAACATGGTGATATTGCATATTTTCTTTCTGCATTTATGTGAACCAAAGTACATTAGCAGCGTATAGCATCCTGTTATGGAACTCTTTGAAGAAATATAATTAGTTTTCTTGGCATGTCACAATAGGAAACAGGAACTTGAAGATCTATTGGATAGCATATCCCATACCCTAGAACAGTGGTTCCCAAACTTGTTCCGCCGCTTGTGCAGGGAAAGCCCCTGGTGGGCTGCGCCGGTTTGTTTACCTGCCACGTCTGCAGGTTCAGCCGATCGCAGCTCGCAGTGGCCGCGGTTTACTGCTCCAATGCTCCTTCAGCCCGCGCCGCTTGCATCAGCTCCCATAGACCTGGAGTAGCGAACCGTGGCCAGTGGAAGCCACGATTGGCCAAACCTGCGGATGCGGCAGGTAAACAAACCTGCCGGGCCCGCCAGGGGCTTTCCCTGCACAAGCAGCGGAACAAGTTTGGGAACCGCTGCCGTAGAAGAATTAAACATTCTGCTTCAGAACCTTGTGATTTTCCTGAGAAAATGTAGCGTTGGTGATTGAAATGTGTTGGCTTTTTCAGTCTTCTTTTGGTGCATAGTATTAAATCCAGGTACTGGGAATGAATGTTTATTACTTTTATTAAATATCAGGCATTTACAGAGACACAGGAGAATAGATGTAATCACAGGAAAGAAACTTGCCTCTGAATTTTTATACCATGTGTCTTCAAACTCCCATTGCTAACAGACATTGTACAAAACCAGAATTAGTAAGGGCACTGCTACTTCCATTTTTTTTTTTTTTGAGCAAAGATGTGATCACAAGGTATCGATTTTACTTGAACTTTGTGGCTATGTACTTAAAAGATGACTAGGAAATTTTCATTTGGATCAGCCGATGGGCCCAGAGGTGAGTCAGCTCAGGACTGCAATATGGATGTATGGAAGTGTCTTCATCCACATGTGAGCAAAGTTCTATGCAGAAACTATATTAAATTCTTAAAGGCAAGCAAAGCTACTTTGTTAGGTAGTCCTTTAGATAGTCTTACAGTTTGTTTTGATCTGATGATATCATTTGCATTGGGAGTGAAGTATGGCAATAGAAAACTCATAAGGACAGCATCAGTGGAATAGATATAGAAAAGAAAAGGTTAAAATTCTTTTTAAGTCTTCCATGCTTGTAAATGTGAGAGTTATTGCTGTGAAAAAGGAAGGGGACATAGCACGAAAATAAGTATACAATCCTGTTTCAGAAAGTTTGTTAAAAGCAACAATGATTATTAAACACAGTATTTTGGGTTTTATTGTCTCAGGAGCAAATCCTGTTCCTTTTCTCTTGAGGGCAGCAGGGTTTGCATCTATCACTGCCTATGCAGCTGAGGGTAGAGTACTCTACAGAACAGATCTACAGAATGGGGGGAAGATTTGCTCCGTCAGACAGTTCCCCAGTACCTAGCTCCGCTATTTGGCCTGTATGTGGGACTGGTCCTTAGTGAGCTATAATGATCTCCATTGTGGCTGGTAAGGGGGAATTTGCATTCAGAATAAAAGGGAGGAGTCTATGGGCAGGGAGCCCTGTGTGATTTCAGTTACCTGATTTGCTTCTTGAAGATTCTGGGTGGTGGTGGAATATTTGGCAAATGGAGATAGGAGTGGTGGGAAACAGAGGGAAAAGGAACCTTGGCTGGGTCTGGCTAAACCAGTTCTTGTTCATCTAAATTTTTCTGGAGCATTACTTTATGGATTAACAAAAACAATAAGGAGTCCTTGTGGCACCTTAGAGACTAACAAATTTATTTGGGCATAAGCTTTCATGAGCTAAAACCCACTTCAGTGGATGCATGGAGTGGAAAATACAGTAGAGAAGTATAAATACACAGCATATGAAAAGATGGGAGTTGCCTTACCAAGTGGGGTGTCAGTGCTAACGAGCCAATTCAATTAAGGTGGAAGTGGACTATTCTCAATTGCTGGCACATGATGGCATATATTTCAATGCTCCTCTGCCATGTACATTGGCCAAACTGGACAGTCTCTATGCAAAAGAATAAATGGACACAAATCTGACATCAAGAATTATAACATTCAAAAACCAGTAGGAGAACACTTCAATCTCCCTGGATACTCAATAACAGACTTCAAAGTGGCAATTCTTCAATAAAAAAACTTCAGAAACGGACTCCAACGAGAAACTGCAAAACTGGAATTAATTTGAAAACTGGACACCATCAAATTAGGCCTGAGTAAAGACTGGGAGTGGATGGTCACTACAAAAACTAATTTTCCCCCTGCTGATACAGCTTCTTGTCAGCTCTTTGAAATGGGCCACCTTGATTACATTGAACTCGTTAGCACTACAAAAGTGATTTTTCCTCCCTTCTTGTCAACTGTTGAGAATAGCCCACTTCCACCTTAATTGAATTGGCTCGTTAGCATTGACCCCCCTCCCAACTTGGTAAGGCAACTCCCACCTTTTCATATGCTGTGTATTTATACCTCTCTACTATATTTTCCACTCCATGCATCTGATGAAGTGGGTTTTAGCCCACAAAATACATTATGCCCAAATAAATTTGTTAGTCTCTAAGGTGCCACAAGGACTCCTCGTTGTTTTTCTTGACACAGACTGACACGGCTACCATTCTGAAACCTGTCATTATTCACGGATTAAGGATCCCTACAATGGACCTCAGTTTGCTTAACTCCAACTGATATTAATGGAAGTTCCATATGAGCTGGAGAATTCGGTGTTTATAAAAAAAAATTAAATCTGATTACATGTAGGATCAATTACAGTGTCTCGTACTGATTAGCTCTTACTCTAATACTAATAGCTAATACTCTCTTCTACTTGGCATGAAGTGTTAATAGTCGTCTTTTTTTATTGCATACAGTTTCAGAGGAGTAACAAAATTAATTTTGTGATCAATCCACAGTCATGAGGAAGTTATGAGACTTAGCTGACCTTTTGCATTAGTTTTGTTCATAATAATTGACTAATAGGGAGCTGCAGATTAATGTTTTTGGTATTAGTCCAAATACCAAATTTAGTTGAGATTTTAATATAGCTCTTACCTGATCCCTAAGCAGTGTACAAAATTAAAATCACAAGGATAAATGTCCTTCATACACTTAAAATACAAACAATAGGAAGAATAAAAATAATTTACTGTCATGAAGAGCAACTACAATACTGTCAGTGTAGAATGCAGATAACATTGTGAAATGTTACTGTTTTCTATTTTAATGGTACATCAAATTATTCACTAATTACTGTTAGTACATTGCATGTTTAACAATTATTTATTTATTTAAAGTATGCACACGGTGCTTAGCAAATAATGAATAATGTTGGTACTTCACTGCACGATGTCAGCACTTAACTAATAATAGTGATAGATAAAAATAAAGCACTGATTAATACCCAATATGTAACGAACACTATTTTAAGTTAGTCAAAGCTTGGGCTCTCAGAAAATAATCGAGATGGCCCTGTAAGGATTCAGCACTTTTATAAAAAAACAAAACAAAACAAATAAAAAAACATACCTATCAGTTATCCATATCCAAATGCAAAATTCCAACCTCTGGGCATGTGAGTATGTTAGATACACATGTCCACTCAATAAGCTCACCAAATAAGCTCTTAGATAGGCAGATTTGCAATGTATGGTGGCAATTCAGACGATGTAATCTGCTACATCAGTGCATAGCCCATTCACATGCACTGAACTAGGTGCTGTACGGAGCAACATCAAACCCAGAATGGCAGTGGGATATGACATTTCCTGAAACACCTTTGAACCGATGCCCATCAATGGTTATCCAAATTCCTGACGTGGCTTGTTAAGGAGGGTAACCTGCCAAGGATCTGGAAAGTGATTGCCCTTCTAAAACCCAGAAAGGACCTACACAGTGCAGCAAGCTACTGACCAATCTCTTTGCTATTTGTCGTCTTCAAAGTCCTATTCTCCAGCATATATCTCCAGATGCGGAGACAACGCTCAATATCAACCAAGCTGGCTTCCAGAAGGGTCAAAGCACATGCAATCAAGTTCTAGCTCTCTCTACATATATAAAAATGGGTTTCAACAGAATTTGACGACAGGAGCTGTTGTCTCAGACCTGATAGCGGCCTACGATGCAGTATGGCATCCTGATCTTCTGGTAAAACTGGCAAGAGCTCTCCCAGCATGGGTGGTGGACAGTGTTGAACACCTACTTCATGAGAGGCCTTTTTGGGTACACATGGGACATAAAACAAGTGCAAAATCCAATGGCTTACCCTAAGGTTCCATGCTTGCGACCACCTTGTTCAATTTTTACACAAATGACCGTTGACTCGGTCACGCATGTTTATCTATACTGATGACATCTCCTGCAGTACCCAGTAATGCTCTTTCACTGGATTAGAGAACATCTAGAATGCCAGCCTGGCCAAATTGGCAGACTATTGTAGCGGTTGGTGCCTCCAACCAAGTGTGACCAAGACGGTTTTGAGTGTCTTCCACCTCTACAACATACTCACTAACCATGAGTTAGATGTCTTCCTCTGCAGAGAACGAATGGAACATGAGGCAAAAAACAATCTATCTTGGTGTCACACTGGACCACTCTTTGACTTACCACTCTTTGACCATCTAAAAAGGACTGCTGCCAAAGTCAGGATCAGGAATAATCTAATCAGCAAATTAGCCAGTTCAACATGGGGTACAGGTGCACAGAAACACTTCTCACATAAGCTCTGGCTCTGTGCTGTTGCTCAGTGGAATACTGTACCCTTGTGTGGTGCCATTTGCCTCACACTAAATTGGTCAACATCAAAATGAACTTGACCATGTGCATTATTACAGACACCCTGTGCCCCTCTTCTATTTCATGGTTAACAGATCTGAACAACATAACTCCTCCATGCATTTGTTGCAGAGAGTCTACAGCCAGATTGGTGGAAAAACTACGTGCCAATCCAGGTCTCCTACTGTACACAGACATCTTCAGTCACCCCAGAGCACAACTTATATTGAGGTGTCCAGTGTGGTCTTAACTGTCAGATTGGAATCTGTCAGAAGCAACCCTATGGAAATGATAAATGTTCAGCTAGAGACTTTTGGAATGGTTTCCTTGTCACTGATCTGACCGTTTGACCACTGGGATTTAACCTGCCATTCACCTTTGGACTCTGCTGAATAGGTTCCTAACTGGCCAAGGAATATGAGCAGCCAACCTCTTCACATGAGGTCTGTGCAATGGCCCACTTTGTCAGCGTGGTCTCCATCACATGTTGTCAATGCATGTCCACTAACCAGACTTCATTGTGGCCTTAGGGTCCTACATTCTACTGATGAAGTTGCTGTCAGGTGGCATGGCAAGCACTGCAAACGCTAGAAGAAGATGATGAGCACTCAGTGCTACGATGCACATTGATTGCTGTTAGACTTTGCAGGATCAGGGCCTTTGTTTGTATTGTTGTTTCTATAAGTATCATTTTACCTGGATACTATTGTAGAATATTTCCATTAAAAAAGGGAAAATTAGCATCTAAAGCATTTACTATTCAACCAAGTGCACAAAAAGGTACCACAAAGGAATAAATTTTCTAACCAAAATGAAGAAAATAAAAGTTTTGCTGGAAGCAAATGCTGTTTAGATAAACAACAGTATATGTGCATTTTTCAGCATGGAAATTGCTCTTTAGTAAGGTCCTTCACTAATAGTATGAAAATGTGTTTATAGAGCCTGTAAGTGGTTTCTATAATAAGATTTTCTTAAAATGGGTTGGAATATTGAATTAAGTTCTATAGAAATGCTTGAAGTATAGTTGTAACTAACTTACAAATGATACATTATAAACAGGTTTCAGAGTAGCAGCCGTGTTAGTCTGTATTCGCATCAGATCCCATCCGATGAAGTGAGCTGTAGCTCACGAAAGCTTATGCTCAAATAAATTTGTTAGTCTCTAAGGTGCCACAAGTACTCCTTTTCTTTTTACATTATAAACTCTATCAGAAAAAAATAATTTTCATTTCCATCAAAGTAGTTTTGTGTGGCTTTGAAGTGGTAAGCATGGGGTACTTTATATTGCAATTTATATTGTCTTGAATACTTAGGGACAGATTCTATGCTTGTGATCTGGCTGTTTTGTATTGCAGTACCAGCATAGCCTGGCTCTAAAGATGGATGAATAGTGTGACCAGGACACCTTATGGCTTGCTGCTCTTGGGCAGCCATGGCACAGGGTCACTGGCCTGCAATGAGCAGCTATAGGATCACGGGACTGCAAAAGTGAGCTTTAAGATACCTTTGCATACATTTTCTGCATTTTTGGTTGTAGTTGAGTATCCTGTGTTTTAAAATTATAACCAGATGTTTAACCAGTGATACCTGAGGACATAATGCACACCAGATGAATCAAGTCAAAACCTGATCCATGTTGTGTGTAAATCAAAAAGGGACAGCAGGTTGCATGTAATCTTTAACATAATGACACTAGTCTACTGAGATGCTCTAATAAATTTGTTAGTCTCTAAGGTTCCACAAGTACTCCTTTTCTTTTTGAGGTATTTTAGACTCAGTAATCAATACTTGGAATTTTTTACATTTGTTTGCCCTCCAATTTAGGGGCAGATTCTGCTAAACTTGTTCACCTTCAGATGGCTTTGGATATGGTATGTTCTCTCCCATCTGATCCAAGGCCTGTTGTGCCTCCAAAATACCAGCCAAATAGATAACAAGGTCTGTTTGTCCATAGCCTCAGCTGGGTCTTAAAGATCTCTTGTAATATTAGTTCATATTTTTGATCCCATGTGTTGTAGTGATTCTGATCTGGGGAACCCCAAAGCATATAAGTAATAATCTACTCTTCCACTGACCAGTTGTGTGACCTGGGGCTATCTACTTCAGTTTCTCAGCTTCCTCATCTGTAAAATGGGAATAATGATACTGCTCTTCCTTTGTAAAGTGCCTTGAGATCTACAGATGAAAAGTACTACATCAGAGCTAAGTATTATTATTATTAATTATGGAAATTTGGCATTTAGCCTTAACTAATCTTTTCAATTCCTATTCTAGCTTAATCCCAGGTAGAGAACATTGTAGGTAGCTATAGGCTTGAAGGTCAAAGGCATGGATTACTATGGCAAGACCTGCATGTCAGCCTCTGAGTCAACCATAGTTGGAAAAAGACACTTCATGCCATAGTTCTCATTTCAGAATCCAGGAGCAGTAATGGATGCAAACAGAAAAGATACTTACGTTTTCTGTTGATATTTTGCTAAGATATATGGCTACTATGAATTCCCACTCAATTAAAATTTATCAATGGTATTGCTGCTAAACTGGGAACTTGTGATACTGAGGAAGACAAGGATCAGTTGCTTGTTGAATATTCAGTGTGCCAAACTGCAGATACTGATGCATCCTCTACCCCTCTAGCACCCCCCCAACCCCATTGCAGCAAATGGACGGTAACCTCATATTACGAGTTATTGGAGCAGCATTCTTAAACTGTGCTATAGAACAGATGTACTGCCTCTTCGGGAGATTGATGAGAATTCTGCTGTGACTGCCACACTCCAGTGCAGAGCACTTGCGGTCATTTAGCATGTTAAGAAAGGTCAAAGCAAGATTACATCAGTCTCTGAACCTAAAAACTCAGAACTCTTTGTTACCTATTAGGATGAATGGAAAAAAAGCTGTGTTTTCATGTGCAACATCCCAAAGAATTGCTTGACACAGAAAAGAAATGTACTGCTACTTAATATAAGGAGCACTTGTCTAGATCTCTCAAAACTAGATCTCTCAAAGCAAGTACAACAGTATAGTATTGTCAAGCTGCCTTTTTTGGCAAGGATGACTTCCTCAACAAATTGTATATAGCTTTAAGTAATGAAGCTCTTATATTAAAAATTCATATATTTGCTTTACTTTGTTAATTGGTAATGAATTTGACAGTTTAAAATAAGAATTATGGATGTAGGATGAAATAATACATGCATTTAAAGAAGAGTACTGGATCATGATGTACACACACACTCCATAAAACAGGATAATAATAAATAAATAATGCATGCATTTTTAAAGGCTGGTGTGTCACATCACTCTAGATGGTATTTGAGGGTTATGAGAATATCTCTGTGTGCAGAAATTTGCAAGAAGCCTGAAAAAGAACTTGTGTTGTCGAGGGGCAAGGAAGATGTACTCAAGAAAATGAGGCTTAAGAAGAGATACAAATGAAGGAGTATTGCATCTTAAAACATGCACTCAGAGTGCTTGACATCAGCACATCAGTGTGAGGCATTGTAGTCTAGTTGATAAGGCGCTGGACTGGGAGTCAGGAGACCTGGGTTCCAGGCTCAGCTCTATTACTAACTTGCTATGTGACCCTAGGCAAGCCACTGCAACTCTCTCTGCCTTTGTATCCCCTCCCATGGTTCTTCTGTCATGTTGTTGTGTTTAAATTGTGAGATTGTCAGGGGAGAGACTATGTTTTGTCCAGGGCCTAGCACAATAAGGCCCTGATCTTGACTGGAACCTCAGCTGTGCTAGTTTAATATGAATAATAAACACTTCTGCCTTATTTTCACCTTCTTTTAAATATTTTTGTTTCTGACCATTAGCTGCTTTTTGTCTATTTAAATCATACACACAAGTTTTCTTGTATCTTTTTTCCCCCTTTCCCATGCAGTTTAAGGACCCTATTCTAGACCCCCACTTCAATACCTGTGGTGCAATCTAGCTCCTTAAATCCCAAACAGTAGACTACTAAATGTCTGCAGTGTTTTAAATCATAAGAAGGTAAACCAAGTGTGTATCTACCTAAGCTACATTTAATATATATACATACAAAAACAATTTAAAAAAATGTAAAGTTAAGCAATCAAAAGTTAGGAAATTCCAGAATTAAGGTTGCTTTTGTTAATTCAGCCCCCTTGTATGTATTCATTATGATACAGTCTTTAATTACATGATCTCACACTCTTTTTCTACAGTACCCCAATATCATTCAGTGCACAAGATGGATGGTGCTCAGGGAAAGAATCAAGATTATGTACAGTCTGATCCTGCTCCCATTTAAATCAGTGGCAAAACTCCCTCCAAGTCAAGCTTCTTAATCTCCAGCAATGAGTCAGCTCAGTCTGCTCTTCCTTGCTGCCTGTGTGTTAGCAGGGAGCACACTTAGAGCACAAGAGAGAATTTTTCTGCCCTCGTTTCTTGTGCCCTGTATCACAACAGCCCCAGCTGTGAGGAGCAATTTTAGGGAAATGGTGCTACCCCCGCAGTCTTGGCGAGGCCTTGGTCAGTGCAGATAGTATCTTCAAAGAATTTAGAAGCCAAACTCTAACAAGGCTCTGCTGACAATGTGCAAACAGTTTTTGTTAGTGGCTCATAACTTGGTGAGTGTATTTTCACAGGCTGGGAAAAGGCATATCCCTGACCCTGACACCACTGTGACTTCCCTCCCCCTTGCCAAATTTCAAGAGCCTGCTCCAAAACATGGAGGCACTAGAGCATCTCAAACAGTTATAAGGATTTTTTAACATGGGAGAAGTAGTGTATTTTTCCTGACCTCATTCAATGAAACTACTGAACTGCTTTTACTGGAAGAAAAAAAAATTGACTTGAGAGACATAGCCTAGATGGAAAATAGTTACGTTTGAAAAAAATTATAAGCAACTGAAAACAGGATATCACAATGGAAAATGTAAGGCAATCAGGCTATAGCTGTTGCTGTCTGTCCTTGGTATAAGATGGCGATATCACCCTTTCCCATGGATAAACCTATGGGAGACAACTTGCGATAAAAAACATTATTACTTTGTACTTTATTACAATGTAAGAATGCAACATCCATGAAAATAGTGCTTTGACAGTAAACAATCGGATTTTTGAAAATAAGACGACTGAATCAGGATTTAAAAAAGACAAAATGCTGTAGCCTAAATCTGTACCAGTGGGGCGCCTTTCACTCTCAAGGGCATGCTGTGTGGGTGCTAAATGCAGAATCACCATTAAAGACACCTGCATTAGACATCCAGTGTAAGAGTGACTTCCAACCTGAGTGACTTAACCCATTTCAGGGTCAGATTGTGATCCCCTTTACATTGGTATGTGTGGTAATTGTTCCTTGGGTTCAGGTGTACAGGAGTCCACCAAGTTAAGGAGCCATGTTACTTGCAATGCAGAGTAGCAAACCACAGTATACTAACCAGCTCTGTCTCTAATAGTGAAAGACAGTCATTTTTGCAATGCTAGGATACGTTTACAGTAACTAAATAAACGAGACTAAGAACTATACCTAAACATAATTTAAGATCACTTAAATGTATGGCTAACAGGAGTTCCATTGCTATTTGACCAGTCAAACCACAGTGGAACAACCATGCTCTATATTAGGTAGGGATACAAACCAGATAATTTAAAATAAAACAATTTCCAATACAATTCCCCCACCCACCCCTTCAGGCTAGTGAGCCAAATTATATTCAAACTCAGTTTGGCTATAACTAAGTGATAAATCCAGTCCTTAGAACTGTGTAGACAGCCTTTGTCATGCTTGTTTTGATGTCACTATATATCAGTTGCCTTTTGTACAGTTACTTTAATGCTAAACGCAGGCCAGCACTTAAGGAGACATCCTATGGAGACAGGAGGTTTTACAGGCTGTGTTAGTTTAAGAAATGTAGAAAAAGGAAGGGACTTGCCTCTGTGTCCTGTAGCCTCAATAAAGGATCAATTTTGTGTTCAGTACAAGTGACTCCTGTCTCCTCTCTATCATGATAGAACACAACACACGGTAGAAACAACTTTCAAATCCAATCTAGGCTAGATTTCAAGCACAGCTGCAAGAATCTATTCCACTACCAATCTGCTGAAACATTAAGTTTCTTCTGACAGGGACAAAACAGTGTGGATTAAAATATGTATGTGGTTGATTTCACCAGTTACAGATGTTTGGTGAAATACACCCGACCCTCCCATCCCCCAAGCTTGGGGCCCTGGTACAATTGTTCTCCCTTTCCCCGCCTCTTGTCAGGCCTAGTCATCGGTGTGTAATGTTTGTGACAAAAAGTCAAACCAATCTCCAGGCTTGAGGAAGGAGAATGTGCACATGTGCCTTTTCCCCCTATCGTGATTGTTTATATTTTCATGGACAATAAAGTTTTAGGTACAACAACTGAGTGCACAAAATCAAAGTGCAAACAATCACACGTAACGTTATACAAACTTTTAACATAACTTAATGGGGTGAAACTTTTAAAATTCAGCTTAGTCTGTTGTGGCTACAAATACACCAATCTGATTTTTCACAGGTCAGTGTATGTGAAGCTGTGGTTTTCCTTATTGTATCCCAGCATGAAGTGGGAGGGGTTAGGATGTATTTCATAATGCAACATGGTATGCCCTCCAAGCCCTTTATTCATGGTCTGATGCAGCACTGGCTTATAGGATCTTGCAGATTATGTCCTACATCTTCTTGCTCCTCCTCCTCAGGACCAGGCATTCTGCAGGTGTGGAAGGGGCACCTTTAAGGCCGCCACACCAGAAGCTGCTGATAAAAACACACACATACATATTAGATTTACAGTCATAATTAAAAGGGAAAGATAAGTTTCAAAATTCCCTTCCCTTATTCCCAATAATACTTTGAATAAGAAATGCTTATTGACACTTGAGTTTTGGAGTGCACAGCACTGTCTCCAGCACCAACCATGGTGAGTATGGCCTACTGGGGTGGGGCAGTGGATTTTCTTTTGCATGAAGCTGTAAAATTCTGGCCCCTCTTCTATGGTATAAGTACAGAGTAATGGCAATGAATATTTGCACTATTTTCACAGGCAATCGTGATTTTGGCTATCTCACTCCTGAGGGTCACAAAGGCACAGTGAAAACAACTGGTAGCTTTTGGCTATCTCACCCCGAAGCTCCCAAGGCCTCTATGCCACTAGCCGCATTCATCACAGAGTGGTGTGGGAAAGTGTCCTATCATGGAGAAAGAAATAAGGCTGACATCCCTAGACCTTCCGGAGAGGACAGCAGAATATCTCCGTGAAAGTTTTATCAAGATTTCTCAGCAGATGCTGACTATATTCCTATTTGTTCTATCTCAAAATGAGCACAGGACACTGAATCAATGTGATTTATGTAATTCAACTGCCATAGTACTGTTCAGAAAGACAAGATGGTTAGATAATATCTTTTATTGGACCAACAGAAGTGAGAGAAGCTTTTGAGCTTACACAGAGCCCTTCTTCAGGGACCTGAAGACTAGTTCTGTGTAAGCTCAAAAGCTTGTCTCTCTCACCAACAGAAGTTGGTCCAATAAAAGATATTACCTCACTTACTTTGTCTCTCTGGTATTGTGGGATTGACATGGCTACACCAACTCTGCATATAGTATTGTTCGAGAATTTGGCTTGAATTTACTTCCTAACTTCTTATCTTGTCAGAGTAAAACAGTGAAAAATCAGTCTCTTTGTTTTATAATATGGGTGCCATCTGGGCATGGGGAAGGAGGAAGAGGAAGGAAAAGTAAATAAAATAAAAAGTAAGGAAAATTGCCTGCACACTCTTATCTAAGCTCCCTTTCCCTTCATCAGTGGGCTCATTTGAGCTCACTTGACAAGACTGGCTAGAGTTCTGTGAAGTTTCAAACAGGTTCCGGCTCATGGCATGGTAGGAGTCCCCCACTGCGTTTCCCTACTCCTGCTCCTCCTCCTCCTTGCTTTTCAATGCAGTGGTCTCCATCTTGGGCTCCTCTGAGGTATCCATAGTGGTCCGTGGAGTGGTCACCACCAAGTATGGCACACAATTCATCGTAAAAGCAGCAGGTCTGTGGGGCAGCATCAGATTTCCTGTTGCCCTCTCTCACTTTGTGGTATTCCTAGTGAAGGTCCTTTACTTTCATGTGGCATTGCTGCTGATCCTTATTATACTCCTTAGCTTGCATCCTCCATGCAATCTACTCAGAGATATCCATGTTTCTAGGGCTGTTCCATATCTGTGCTTGCATAACCTCTTCTCCCCACAGGCCCAGGAAATCGAGTTCTTCCTGCCTACTCCAGGCAATAGTGCATCTATTACGTGTGTGTGTGTGGTGATTGTTGGTCAGACGCACTCACAAAGGTGAGCTGCTAAGTATGTTCGCCAAGGTGGGCAACAAGCAAAGTACATTTAAAATTTTTTTTGAAAGGGTGGGGGGAAGGCTTTCAGTATATGTGACACCTCAACTGTAGAGTTTTAAATTATGAGCAGAGCGGTCACCGTAGTGGGGACTGGGGCATTGTGGGATAGTGGCTGGAGGACTGTTCGGGTTGACACTGGTCATGCAGTGTCTACACTCACACTACATCTATCAAAGTTGGTTGAACAAGGATAGACCGGGGTGGGCAACCTGCAGGCCACGAGACTGTTTGTTGTCATTGATCGCAGCTCCCAGTGGCCACAGTTCACTGTTCCCAGCCAATAGGAGCTGCAGGAAGCGGTGCCCAGCACATCCCTACCAAAACGATGAGGCAGGACCCAAGAAATCATGAGATTGGCTTAAAAATCATGAGAATATTTTTTTAAACAAAATGCATGTTGAATTCTTTTTATTTTCCTGCTGGTTTTTGAGCTTTTGGTTCACATTTTTTAAGCTTTTCTCCATAATTACAAAGGCTAGAAACTTATTTTTTTTCAAAGAAATAAAAGTTGAGATTCTCCCATAATCAGCTGTCTCTAGGAGCCTTGGATATAAGTAAAACATCAAATATTGCAAGACTCATGCTAAAACAGAGAGAGTTTGCAACATTGTGAAACCAAACACGCTACTTAATGGCCGTGTAGTGTAAATATACCTATTTTAGATTTAGACCCAAATCCTGCAATGTATAACATTGCAGGACTGTTGTAGCCATGAGGAGTCCCAATGACTTCAGAAGGATCATTGACCAATAACGCTAATGACTCTCATGTATTGCATAATGTGCACTAATCCACCTGCATATTGTACAATACAGGATTTAGGCTTTAAATTATATGTTCATTTTAATACCAATTAAAGTACATTTGTTGTCAGCTTTGCCATTGGTTTAGGGCAGTACAAGCGATTGTGTGCAATCTTTAATTGTTTGGGGGGGGAGGGGGGAACATATAGCATGCTTGGTGGTTTTGCTTTTTTGTTCATCGGGTGTCTTAAGAGTGGTTGATATCTACGACTAACTGCACTAGCTGCGATAATTATTATGTTGTGTACAATAACATGTCTACGTTTTCATTGCTCATGTTTCAGGACATAAGCTAATAATTATCAATTTAAAACAAGAAGAATTTCTTTCCACTCCTTTCGAATACTGTTCCAAAATTAGGTGCGTTATGAGATTTCCTTTGAAGCACCCTACGCTGGCGAATTGGAGAGGCAGGATACTACAGAAGATGGATTATTGATGGCAATTCCTCTCCAAAATTTTCCATTACAAGAGGAGAAAGACTTTAACTACTCCCTCTCCTGCCCCAGAAATGAAGGAGATGTGGCACTAAGTTTGCACAGTCTCTTCCTGCAACAAAAAGAAAAGGAGTACTTGTGGCACCTTAGAGACTAACAAATTTATTTGAGCATAAGCTTTCATGAGCTACAGCTCACTTCATCGGATGCATTTGGTGGAAAATACAGTGGGGAGATTTATATACACACACAGAGAACATGAAACAATGGGTTTTATCATACACACTGTAAGGAGAGTGATCACATAAGATGAGCCATCACCAGCAGCAGGCGGGGGAAAGGAGGAAAACCTTTCATGGTGACAAGCAAAGTAAGCCATTTCCAGCAGTTAGCAAGAACATGTGAGGAACAGTGGGGGGTGGGGTGGGAGGGAGAAATAACATGGGGAAATAGTTTTACTTTGTGTAATGACTCATCCATTCCCAGTCTATATTCAAGCCTAAGTTAATTGTATCCAGTTTGCAAATTAATTCCAATTCAGCAGTCTGTCGGTGGAGTCTGTTTTTGAAGCTTTTTTGTTGAAGGATAGCCACTCTCAGGTCTGTAATCGAGTGACCGGAGAGATTGAAGTGTTCTCCGACTGGTTTTTGAATTCTTGACGTCTGATTTCTGTTCATTTATTCTTTTACGTAGAGACTGTCCAGTTTGACCAATGTACATGGCAGAGGGGCATTGCTGGCACATGATGGCATATATCACATTGGTAGATGCACAGGTGAAGGAGCCTCTGATGGTGTGGCTGATGTGATTAGGCCCTATGATGGTATCCCCTGAATAGATATGTGGACAGAGTTGGCAACGGGCTTTGTTGCAAGGATAGGTTCCTGGGTTAGTGGTTTTGTTGTGTGGTGTGTGGTTGCTGGTGAGTATTTGCTTCAGATTGGGGGGCTGTCTGTAAGCAAGGACTGGCCTGTCTCCAAAGATCTGTGAGACTGATGGGTCATCCTTCAGGATAGGTTGTAGATCCTTGATGATGTGTTGGAGAGGTTTTAGTTGGGGGCTGAAGGTGATGGCTAGTGGCGTTCTGTTCTTTTCTTTGTTGGGCCTGTCCTGTAGTAGGTGAGTTCTGGGTACTCTTCTGACTTTATCAATCTGTTTCTTCACTTCAGCAGGTGCGTATTGTAGTTGTAGGAATGCATGATAGAGATCTTGTAGGTGTTTGTCTCTGTCTGAGGGGTTGGAGCAAATGCGGTTATATCGTAGAGCTTGGCTGTAGACAATGGATCGTGTGGTATGATCTGGATGAAAGCTAGAGGCATGTAGGTAGGAAGAGCGGTCAGTAGGTTTCCGATATAGGGTGGTGTTTATGTGACCATCGCTTATTAGCACTGTAGTGTCCAGGAAGTGGATCTCTTGTGTGGAATGGTCCAGGCTGAGGTTGATGGTGGGATGGAAATTGTTGAAATCATTGTGGAATTGCTCAAGGGCTTCTTTTCCATGGGTCCAGATGATGAAGATAGGTTTCAGAGTAGCAGCCATGTTAGTCTGTATTCGCAAAAAGAAAAGGAGTACTTGTGGCACCTTAGAGACTAACAAATTTATTAGAGCATAAGCTTTTGTGAGCTACAGCTCACTTCATCGGATGCATTCAATACTGGATACAATTAACTTAGGCTTGAGTAGAGACTGGGAATGGATGAGTCATTACACAAAGTAAAACTATTTCCCCATGTTACTTCTCCCCTCCACCTCACCCCCCACTGTTCCTCAGATGTTCTTGCTAACTGCTGGAAATGGCCTACCTTGCTTGTCACCATGAAAGGTTTTCCTCCTTAAGTGATCGTTCTCCTTACAGTGTGTATGATAAACCCATTGTTTCATGTTCTCTGTGTGTGTATATCAATCTCCCCACTGTATTTTCCACCAAATGCATCCGCTGAAGGGAGCTGTAGCTCACAGAAGCTTATGCTCAAATAAATTTGTTAGTCTCTAAGATGCCAGAAGTCCTCCTTTTCTTTTTGCGAATACAGACTAACACGGCTGCTACTCTGATTCCTGCAACAAGTGATGCCTGGCACCACGGCTGGAGCCTGCGGAATCCAATCCAAATCCCCATGCATCACATCTGGCCCTTGTTTCTTCTCAGGCTCAGCCTGGTCGCAGGGCTGAGACGTCTCTCCCCAGCTACAGGAGCCAGACTTTGAGGGAAGGCCAGAGAGCGGGCCTCCAGTCAGCAGCGCTGGGAGATGGATGGGAGCTGGGCCTAGGAGTGGGCCTTGTGGGCAGCAAGGCTAGGAAACCGCCTTGCATGTTTCGCCTGCTTTGCCCCGCCCCTCGGGGGGAGACTAGTTTGGCTCAGACAGGCAGGTGACGAGGGGCATCGCAGAAGCGCCAGTAGCTTCTGCTACTGAGCATGCGCAGATCGCACGGGCATGCCCAGTGACAACGAGGGAGCCCAATCTGATGGGGAGCAGAGCCTGGCGTTCGGCAACCATCGGCGGTTTCCGTGGGGGCCCGGCCGCCATTTTCTCGTTGCCTCTCTCCTCTCGCTGCCCGCGCGGCTCCCAGCCCTGCTCGCCAGCGCTTTGTCTTGTTCGGCGATGGACGGGTGAGTAACGGGGCGGTCGGTGGTGGAGCGGGTGCCGCCGCCGCGCCTGCCGGTTTATTGTTGCCTTCCCGTCGGGGGCTGGGCAGAGCGGGGCTCGCTCCCCTGCCCGTGGGTGTCTGGGAGGAGCAGGGTTCCCAGCACACCCCACTGAATAACGGGGATTAGCTCCTGGATCCTCCCTGGGGGGCAGCTGGAGAGCGACTGGGGCCCAGTGAGGATGCGGGCGGGGGGCGAGCCTCTGTATAACGCGGACTCCGATGCGTGGCTGGGGCGGGTCCGTTCCTGACTCACCCAGGGCTGCGTGAGCCGTTATTTAGCGCCCTGTTCATTCTGCGCCCCTGTAAATGGGGTGGGGGGGGTGTCCCCGTTCCCGCTCTCTTATCCCCTTCCCCTCATTTGTGAGGTTAGGGGAAACGCTCTGAACAAGACCCCTGCTGTTTTAGAGCTGGCCAGAGAGGAGGAGGAGCAGCAGCAGCAGGAGGAGGAGGCAGATGTCAAGCTCTTTTGTTTTCAATAGCTGCTTAATAGCCCCCTGCTTTTATTTTTTAAGGTAGAAAGATGCCTTTGTGTATACTGGAGACAGGCAGTCAAAGCCCAAGTAGAGAATGGTTTGCAGGCGTCAACCATATGGGACAGCAAGGGCCTTCATTCGTGGCAGGGAGCTTGGGTGGGTAGTTGTACACAAGGCCCTCTTTTCATTGGGGCTGGGAACCGCAGCTGATGTTTATAGCTACTGTCAGCATAAACACTTGTACTTGTGCTGCATTTTACTGCTCCCATTTAATTTGCCTCCCTCTTTTGAGACCAATAAAACAGTCTGTTGTGTTTGTGTGATAGAGGTATAACCTATTGGTAGTGTGATTTTTAAAGTCTTTTTATGATTGTTTATCAACGTAATGTTGGTGTTACAAACCCTGTCTAAAAAGTTAATCCTTTGTGCTACCCACACATTGAAACCTATGGAAGTGGCATGCTGTACTTCGATGAAGTGAGCTGTAGCTCACGAAAGCTTATGCTCTAATAAATTTGTTAGTCTCTAAGGTGCCACAAGTACTCCTTTTCTTTTTGCGAATACAGACTAACACGGCTGCTACTCTGAAATTTACCACATTTTGTTTTTAACATTTTATGATATTTGTTTTGTTATGATCAATCATTTGTTACAATTTGTTACAATGATACAATCATTTGTTATGATTAATTTGGGTATCCTGTCTATATTCTGTTTTGGGTTGTTATATTCTGCCTACCCAGGGCTAGTTCCTGCAAATGGATCTAGGAGAGAGATCACTTGATCGTTACCTGTTAGGTTCACTCCCTCTGGGGCACTTGGCATTGGCCACTGTTGGCAGACAGGATACTGGGCTGGATGGCCCTTTGGTCTGACCCAGTATGGCCATTCGTATATTCTTATAAGAGCATGTCTGTGCTGTTGTTCCACTGGGTGTAGGATGCCATTTGTAGGATCTAGCCTTCAATGTGCTCATCATTTTTAGTTCAGAAATAGTATTAATCACTTTCTGCCCTGAACTGTTCTGTAAGGATCACTGTTAAAGAATGAACAAAAAGGTTCTCTTATGTACTACACCTGTCCTTAAATTCTCCTATTCTCACCCTATCCATTGTCCCACAAAGTTCAGAGACCCCCCTCTTCAGACTTTCTGGCATTGGCCAAAATGGATATCTATCAGACTCTAGAAGGAGAAGGCTGGATGGGGTGTGTTTCCTCTCTGACTGTGGGACCTATTTTCTCTCACTTCTTAAGTTCTCTGTCCAGACAGAGCTCCTTTGGGTAGCGTTCATTGACATCATGGACGCCTTTTGTAGCTGTGGGCACTCTCAGGGATTCTCTGTTCAGTGTGCCTTCTGGATATCTTGTATTCTGAACCTTTGAGCCCACTCCCACTCCCATTCCTGTTTTGTTTTTTGTTGACCCCTCTCCTCTTTTGAGGGCGTGGTCTTTGCTATTTTAATAGGCAGAGCCACCAATGTTTTTAAATACTAAAGTTAATTAAAATATATTAAGAGTTCAGTTTTATGGGGAAATCATACTTATTTTGAGGGTCAATCTGTGGATTGAAAACTCGGACATGTTTCTTACTGTTAAATCAGGTTTCTTGTTTTTTTGTTTTTGTTTTGCAGCATTGTCACTGATGTTGCAGTTGGCGTGAAGGTAGGATGTGAATCTAGCTGATGATAAACTCGCAACCTGTTAATACGATATATGTTAATTTGTGGAGTTGAAGTGCACTGCAAGATTTTAATAAGTGATTGTCAGCTGACATTTTGTCATCAAAATGTGCTTTAATAAACAGAAAACTTTGAGTTGGAAACTGACTAGAAATGAGAGAATCTGTTATAATTATCAAGACCAGTCAAGTGGATGGCAGATTAATATGGTGATATATACTTATTCTAAAGATTATTCCAACAGATGTATTTCCTCAGAAATAATGTTTGGGCAACATTCTGTTCTCATTGCTGCATGATGACCTTAAAAGCTGATTTTTCCTCCTCTCCCTACCTGCAAACAACTCCAAATGAGGTCAACAAGAATTGGATACCTGTAATGGGAGCAGCATATGGCAATGAAGTTTTGACCTGCAGATCTGAGAGCAGAAGTTCACTGTGGTTTTTTTTTTTTTTTTTTTTTAACCTCCAAACTCCCATTTCCTCATTGGTACACTTCTTGTAACTGAAGAACTTTCATATATTTCATAGTTAATTTCAGTTAGCTCTCTGATTCTTTCACTCTTGAAATAAATTTTGCATTCAGGAATCAGATCAATACTTCGTAGGAGCTGAAGGGAACAATGGCACAGGGCTAGCCTTGAACTATACAGACAAATATGTTGCCACGTGCACAATTTCTGAACAGATGAGAGAGTTTTCTAGTGTGTATATTACTTGTTGAAGAACATATTTGGGATTATGGAGTGAACAGAGCAACATTCTTTCATTATGAAGTAAACTCTTGAAAGTAGCAGTCCATAAAATAAAGTTTCAGCTGCACTAGAAACAACTGAACTGCACAAGTTCAGCACTTTAACCCCTTTCAGTATCAGTCTCTTAGGAATGCCCTGAGTTATGTGTAATGAAATAATTCCTGTTTAATCATGTATTGTTTGAAAGGATCCTTTGTTTTTACATCCTGGGTACGTAAAGGTAACGCTTTCCCTTCATTGTAAGACCATCACATTCTTAGAATTCTAAGTTGTAGTTCATGTTGATAAGTGTAGCTGTTGATGTGACATGTTCAGACCAAATTGAGGCCACTTATCTGAAGTGTGTTTTAAAATATATATGAAATTCCCTCATATCCATCTGCCTATGAAATGTAAACATTTCAGTGGGGCTATTTATTTTGTTTATCTTATTGTGGAAGATGTAGTGTCATGAGTTTAAGCAAGATTGGCAAACTACAATAGTCATAAAGGGAGGAGCCTTTAGAGAAGAAGCCTCAAAAATTAGGTCAGAGATCTAGAGTAATTTATAGACAGGGAAATAGTCATGGGCACCTGATAGTGTTAAAGAGGCATGCACCTCTCCTTTTTTTCTTTAAGATAGACTTTGTGGTATGTGTTTTTAAAGGGAAAAAGCATCTATTTTCACAGACAGGGAAAGTACAGAATAAGAGCTAGTCTTTGAAGAAAGCAATTACAAGCCAGTAAGCCTAACTTAAGGCAGATTGGTTGAAACTGTAGTAAAGAACAGAAATATAGATGAACATGATATGGTGGGCAAGAGTTAACATGCCTTTTATAAGGGGAAATCATGCCTCAACAATGTATTAGCATTCTTTGAGGGGGTCAACAAGCACGTGGACAAGGGTGAACCAGTGGGTATAGTGTACTTGAACTTTCAGAAAGTCTTTGACAAAGTCCCCCACCAAAGGCTCTTAAGCAAACTAAACAGTCATTGGATAAGAGGGAAGTCATTGGATCCTCTCATGGATCAGAAATTGGCTGAAAGATGGGAAACGAAGAGGAATAATGGTCAGTTTTCAGAATGGAGAGAGGTAAATAATGGTGTTCCTGAGAGATCTGTACTGGGACAAGTGCTGGTCAAGATATTTGTAAATGATCTGGAAAAAGGGATAAACAGTGAGGCGGCAAAGTTTGCAGATGATATAAAATTACTTAAAATAGTTAAGTCGAAAGCAGATTGCGAAGAGTTACAAAGGGATCTCACAAAACTGGGAGATTGGGCAACAAAATGGCCAATGAAAATCAGTGTTGATAAATGCAAAGTAATACATATTGGAAAACATAATCCCAACTATACATAGAAAATGATGGGGCCTAAAATTAGCTGTTACCACTCAAGAAAGAGCTCTTGGAGTCATTGTGATTAGTTCTCTGAAAACATCAGCTGAATGCGCAAGGGCAGTCAAAAAAGCTAACAACTTTAAGAACCATTATGAAAGGGATAGATAATAAATAAATATAATGCCACTATATAAATCCATGGTATGCCCACAGCTATTGCGTACAGTTCTGGTCGCCCCATCTTGAAAAAGGTATCTTAGAAATGGAAAAGACAGAGAAGGGCAACAAAAATGATTGGGGTATGGAACAGCTTTCATATGAGGAGAGATTAAAAAGAATTGCACTGTTAGTCTTAAAAAAGAGGCAACTAAGGTCTATAAAATCAAGAATGGTGTAGAGAAAGTGAATAAGGAAGTTTAATTTACTCCTTCACAGAACACAAGAACCAGGGGTCACCCAATTAAATTGATAGGCAGCAGTTTTAAAACAAACAAAAGTAAGTACTTCTTCACACAACACACAGTCGGCCTTTGGAATTTGTTGCCAGGGGATGTTATAAAGGCCAAAAGTATAACTGGCTTCAAAAAAAAATTAGGTAAGTTCATAGAGGATAGACCCCTCAAGGCTATTTGCCAATGGTCAGGGACGCAACCCCATTCTCTGGGTGTCCCTAAACCTCTGACTGCCATAAACTGGCACTGGACAACATGGGATGAATCACTCTATAATTGCCCTGTTCTGTTCATTCCTTTTGAAGCAGTCATTTGCCACTGTCAGAAGACAGGATACTGGGCTAGACAGACAATTGGTCTGATCCAGTATGGCCATTCTTATGTTCTTATAAGTGAGCCAGACTAAAGCTATGTTTATACTACAAATTTATGTTGACTCGAGTTACATCAGCATACAGCTGCCGTAGTTAGCACATCGCTTATGCACATGCATACTTGACTCCTTGTGCTGGCAGTGCGTGTATTCACTGGGAGTACTTGTGTCAATGCAGAGTACAGTGCACAATGGGTAGGCAATCTCACTCTGCAACTCGACACTATCAGCTCACTAATTTTTGGGGAGTTTTGGCAATGCATGATGGGGCCAAAATGAGTCACATGCAGTGACTGGGAGCATGGGTCAACGTCCCAGTTTGCAACTGTCTCCGTCCCATAATTGTATCTGTATCCCATAATTTTCGTGTCTTTTTTTCAAAATCCCACAAACCCGCTTGTCCCTCCTTGCTGTCTGCCATCTTAAACAGAAGCATGAAGCCTGCACAGTTCTGAACTATTGTCAGGAACATTTAAAGCACAGGGTTCACGATCCTGTAGTATTTGCATAGCCGCAAGAAGACCTGAAGGTGGGTGTGGGGGGGCATAACAATTCCTTGAAGGACAGATTGTCATGGGACAATCAATGGAATCAATGGAATATTGTTGGCGGTATGCATGGAACAGATGCACCGCTTCTGGACCTGAGAAACAAGCACTGACTGACTGGTGGGATCGCATCGTAATGCAAGTTTGGGATGATGAGCAGTGGCTGCAGAACTTTTGGATGTACAAGGCTATGTGCCTGGATCTGTGTAGGGAGCTTACCCCAGCCCTTCAGCACAGGACACCAAAATGAGACCTGCACTGACAGTGGAGAAGTGAGTGGTGCTCACAAGTGTAGAAACTTGGGACACCAGATTGTTACTTGTCTGAAAACAATTTGGAGTCAGGAAATCCACCGTGGGGGTTGTTGTCATGCGAGTGTACAGAGCCTTTAAATGCCTCATGCTGTGCAGGATTGTGACTTTGCAATTTGCAGGACATACTGGATGGCTTTGCAACTGTGAGGTTCCTGAACTTTGGTGGAACAATAGATGGCATGCATATCCCTGTTTTGGCACCAGACCATGTACTGAGTACATCAATAGAAAGGGCTGCTTTTCTATGGTTATGAAATCATAGGTGGATCACTCGGGACGCTTCACCGACATCAGTGTTGGGTCCGGGAAGGTGCATGACACTTACATCTTTGAGAACAGAGGACTGTTCAGAAAGCTACACGGATGGATTCTTTTCCCTTACTGACAGATTGCCACTGGCAATATTGAAATGCCACCCCTTGCTCCCCTGGCTCATGAAGCCATAGACTGGTCACCTCGACAGCACCAAGGAACGATTCAGCTACTGGCTCAGCAGGTATCGAGTGGCAGTTGACTGTACGGTTGCTCATTTGAAGGGTCGCTGGTGTTGCCTACTCACAAGATTGGACCTCAGGGAGAAAAATATCCCAATGTTTGTAGCTGCTTGCTGCATAATATGTGTGAAGCAAAAGGGGAAAAGTTTCTGCCGGGATGGAGGGCAGAGGTGGAGTGGCTGTCTGCTGAATTTGAACAGGGCTATTAGAAGAGGTAAACATGGAGCTATACAGCTCAGGGAGGCTTTGAAAGGCAATTTTAACCGTGCGTGAAGTAATGTGTGGGGGTGTTGTATGCTCTATCTGGCCCTGCTCTTTTGTGGTCTGGTAGGAATTGTGTGGTGATTACTGTACATGTAGGAATATAATAATGTCAGCTCACCTATTATTTTGGTTTGTGACTGATCCTCTGAGTTGTATGATACAGTGCAGTAACAGGTAATTGGTTACTTTCTGAACTGCTGAGCATTCAGCAGCATATGTTGTGAATTAATAAAGATGAATTATGTTCCAAATAATAAACTTGTATTATGTAATAAAATCAGTGCAAAAGAACCCCTGCAATTTTAAAACACATACATTGAAAATTTAATACATTTTTTTAAATTAATAGAACAGAACTTTTGAAGAGGAAAGAACATTGATGTCCATTTCAGCTACCCCATGTATCTGTCATGGCTTTTATAAGTCTGTGTATATGAAGCTGTGTTGTCTTTAATGACTCCCAGGGCAGAGTGGTATGGAGAGTACATTGATCTTTGATGCCATGTGGAATGTTGGTGGGGGAGAAAGGGAGGGGTATAGGGAGATCCCAATATTGAGTTTTCAGTGGGCTGCAGAGGGAGGCGAACTTGGGGTTGTTGATTTCGCAGATCCACCAGAGTCTGTAGGATCTGTGTTTGCTGCCTGAGAAGCCCTATTATGTCCTGGTACATCTCCGTCTCCTTTTTCCTGCTGGGACTCCTGGGCCTTTCTCCTTTACCACTCTTTCCTTCTCTAGACTATCTGCAATGTTCATTCTCCAGGTCCTGTGCTCATGGTCCAATGCAGCGGGCTTGCAGGATCTCATTGAACATGTCATAGAATCATAGATCATAAGGTTAGAAGGGGCTCACAAGGTCATCTAGTCTAGTCTGCTGCCAAGATACAGGATTTGTTGAGTCTAAACTATCCAAGACAGGTGGCTATCCAATCTCCTTTTGAAAACCTCCAGTGAAGGAGCTTTCATGAGCTCCGTAGGCAGTCTGTTCCATTGTCCTACTGTTCTTACAGTTAGAAAATTTTTCCTGAGATTTAATCTACATCTGCTGTGCTGTAATTTGAACCCATTGCCTCTTGTCCTGCCCTCTTTGACAGGAGAGAACAGTTTTTCTCTTATCTTTTTTACGGCAGCCTTTCATATATTTGAAGAATACTCTCATGTCCCCCTCCCCCCACCTCAGCCTCATCTTTTCCAAGCTAAACGTACCCAGTTCCTTCAGCCTTTGCTCATATGGTTTGCTTTCCAGCCCTTTGATCATCTTTGATATATCTTTATCATGTGTCTCTGGATCTTTCCAGTTTCTCCACATCCTTTCTATACATTGGTGACCAAAATTGGACACAGTACTCCAGCTGAGTATGGAGTACTCAGTACTATGGAGTACTAACCTAAAATTGCATTTGCTTTTTTTTTTTTGCAACAGCATCATACTGTTGATTCATATTGAGGCTGTGATCCACCACAACTCCCAGATCCTTTTCAGCAGTGTTGCTGCCAAGCCAGTTATCCCCCATTCTGTATTTGTGCATTTAGTTTTTCTTCCCGAAGTATAGCACCTTACATTTGGCTTTGTTGAATTTAATGTTGTTGTTTATAGCCCAGTTCTCCAATTTATTAAGATCCCTTTGAATTTTAGCTCTATCTTCCAAAGTGTTTGCAACCCTCCCGCTCCCAGCTTTGTGTCATCTGCAAATTTGATCAGTATGCCCTTTATTCCTACATCCAGGTCATTTAACCAATTATGTTTCTGCTTAATGGTAGTTTCACTGAGTATGTATTTCTCCAGCTTACTTACCAGAAAGTTATGTGGAACTGTGTCAAAAGCCTTGCTAAAGTCCACGTATATTATGTCCACTGCATTCCTCCTCTCCACCTAACCAGTTACCCTGTAAAAGAAGGAAATCAAATTAGTTTGGCATGATTTGTTCTTAGTAAATTCATGTTGGCTGCTAGTGATTACCCCTTCATCTTCCAGGTATCTACAAATTAATAGAGCCCCTCAAATTTATGTCTGTCTGCTTTGTATCCATGGATATCAGCAGACCATTTTTGCGCATCACAGCTTGGATGCAGATACAAATTTTTTTATCTGCACAGGGCTCTGCAGCACACACTCACCCGAATGGAGCGGCTGTCACCCAGCCTGCAGGCTCCAGCTTGGCTCTCTGAATCATGCAGCAGCAGGCTGGGCATTCTGGGAGTTGTTGTAGCCAGCTTGCTTGGAAAGAGGAGGTAAACTGCAACTCCCAGAAGGGAGTGAGCCGTGAGCCAAGTGCCATTTTGAAGGTGTGGTTGTTCTTTAAATGAGCAGGCGGCTATAGCTGTGTGCATTAGAGCCTCTGCAACTGTGTGAGGGTCTCCAAGTCTCCCCCCCCCCCCACGGGGAGGGCGGCACTACATAGAATTGTAGCCTCCCTGCCCATAGCAGGTACGGCAGGGGCAGAACAGGTGGCAGGGTAGGAGGTCTCTGGGGAGAAGTGGTGCTGGGGTGGGCAGTTGTGGGCTTGACACAGTCCTGTGTCATTGCTGCACAGTGACCCTGTGGAGCTGTTTAGAGCCCTGCAAGTCTCCAGCTATCCACGGACAATTTTTGCAAATCAGATGCAGATGCATCTTTTTGTATCCACGCAGGGCTATACAAATTAAATGTTTTATACATTGCTCTAGTAGCTTTCCAGGTATTGAGGTCAGGCTGACTGATCTATAGTTCCCCAGCTCCTCCTTCTCTCCCCCCCCCCCACTTTTTAAAGATGGGCACTTTGTTAGCCCCTCTCCTGTCATCCATGAGTTTGCAGATTTTGTCAGTGGCTTTGAGATTTCTTCAGCATCCTGAACTGAACAGCATCAGGCCCTGCTGACTTGCGTTCATTCAAATTAGTCAGAAGATCTGACATATTGTTTATTTATCCTTATCTGCATCCCTTCCCGTTTATTGGCAATGATAACATGAATGAACAACGAACAAAGTTATTGTGAGAAGACTGAAACAAAGTAGGCATTGAGCAGCTCTGCCTTCCTGTAATCTTCTGTTACCAGCTCACCACCTCCATTGAGCAGTGAGCCCACACCTTTCATGATCTTTCTTTTGTTGTGTGACTTATCTGTAGAGCTCCTTCTTGTTATCTCTCTCATTTCTTGCCAGCTGTAACTCACTCTGTGCCTTGGCTTTCCTGATTTTGTCCCTGTTTGCTTGCGCTATTCCCATGTATGCTTCCTTGGTGACATGCCCCTCCTTCCATTTCCTGTATGTATCCCTTTTGGTTTTTCCATAGCTAAAAGGTTCCTGATGTGGCCATGTTGGCCTCCTGTGGCTCTTATCTTTCCTCTGCATAGGAATAACTTGATATTGAACTGCTAATATTTTGTAGGAATTGTCAGCCCCCTTTGACTTCTTTTCTTCCTAATTGGTCTTTCCATGGCACCTTGACTATCATTTCTCTGAGTTGGATGAAATCTGCCTTTCTGAAATCCAGTGCCCTTGTTTTGCTGTTCTCATGTCCTCCTTTCCTTAGGATCTTGAATTCTATGAAATCCTGATCGCTTCCTTCCTTATTCCTGACTACCTTCATGTTCGCAACTGATTCATCCCTGTTGATCAACACGAGATCCAAAATGGATGACTTCCTTCTTGTTTCTTTAACTTTTTCAAATCAGAAAGTTGTTCCCTACACATGCTAAAAACGTGCAGGACATACTGTGTTTTGCTGTAATTGTTTTCTAACAGATATCAGGAAAGTTGAAATCCTCCATTAATACTAGCTCATCTCAGCTGATCTTGTTTCCTGCTTGTAGGATGCCTCGTCCACTTCCTTCTCTTGATTTGGTTGTCTATAATAAACCCCCACCATAACATCGCTATTGTTCTTTTCCTTTTCTATCCTCACCCAGAGACTCTCAGTAGGTCTGCAGCGCACTTCCTTTTGGACCTTAAAGCAAGTTTATATACATTCTTGACGTACAGTGCAAAACCACCTCCATTTTCCTATTCCTATCCTTCCGGGACAAGCTATATCCCTCAGTGCTAGTACACCAGTCATGGGAGTTGTCCCACAAAGTCTCTGTAATGCCAATTAAGTCATAATTTTCTACATATACCGTGACTTGCAGTTCATCCTGCTTATTCCCCATACTCCTTGGATTGGTATACAGACGTTGAAGATATTTTGAAGACTGTCCTGTTGCTTTTCTTTTTGCCTCCTTAATGCAGTTGTGGTTTCTAGTCCCTTCTCCAGAATGTAGCCCCTTTCTCTTGACTTCATTACTTGAGCTTAGGTGTGAATTGTCCAGTTTTTTGTCATCGGACCTAGTTTCAAGCTCTCCTTACTGGGTTAGCCAGAGAATGTCCAAAGATGCTCTTCTCAATGTTTGGTAGATGGAGTTCATCCCAGTACAGTAATTCTCTTTCCTGGAACATCAGCTCGCTGTCAAAGAAGCGAAAACATTCTCACCATTACCGTGCATAGCCATGGTTTTATATTCACAATTTGATGGTCCCTGCCCAGGCCTTTTTCTTCAGGAGGGAGGATGGATGAGAACACCACTTGCATCCCAGACTCTTTTATCCTTCTTCCTAGAGTCATGTAGTGATCCACTCAAGGTCATTCTTGGCAGTATCGTTGTTGCCCATGTGGATAAGTGGGAAGGGGTAGAGGTCCAAGGGCTTGATGAATCTCGGAAGACTCTCTGTCATGTCCTGAATTCTAGTTCCAGGCAAGCAGCACGCTTCTCAGGATTCCTGGTCCCAGACGGCAGATAGATCCCTCTCCCACTTAGGAGGGAGTCCCTGACCACCCCAACCCTTCTCCTCCTCTTGGGGTTGGTGGTCATGGAAGTCCCGTCCCTATGGCAATGCATCCCATGCCTTCTGGTCAACGGGGTCCCCTAGAGCCTTCCCTTAGATGACTCTTCCAAGGCATTCTCAACCTGTGCAGAGAGCCTAAAAGCAGTTGTTTTGCCTCTATATGTGTTGGGAGTATACTGGCTCTCATTCTTCTTCTGGAGGTCACACACTGACAGTTTTCTTCCCTGTTCTTCAGTCCCCCCGCACTGCTGTCTCAGATTCTTGGGCATACTGTGCTTACAGTATCAAATCTTGACTTCTTTCCAGGAAGTCTTTTTTTTTTTTTTTTTTTTCTTCCTCCCAGTGCAATGCAGGGTCAATACTTTGGCTTTCAGTTCTTTAACCTTTTCTTGCAGTATGGAGACCAGCTTGCACTTTGTGCAGATGGAAGTCGCTTCTTTCCTCCGGGAGAAAGACAAATATGACACATTCTTTGCAGCTGATCTCTCATGACCCATATATTTTTTTCCTTGTAATGTACCAAGAGCCTCTTCAGATGATGTATTTAGCGGGGTGGATTTGATTTAAATCACTAGTCAGGAAGACTCTATTTAATCATGGATTTCTACATAAAAGTGCACTCTTGTTGGTTGTTATAACCTTACTACATAGTCTTCACAACTCAGAGATAGATGTAGGCTTCAGATTTAGATTTAGAAAAATGCTATACATTTTTAAAGTGATTTATTTTGAAAATTTTTCAGATTAGTTTTACAGCGATATCAAAAAATAAATGATTGTTTGGTTATTTCAATTACCAAAGGTAATTGAAGCAGTTCACCTCTCAGTGACTTCATAAATATCGATCTTCAATTCAACAGGTTAATATTTGGAGGATTTTCTTGCCATGCTGTATTGGGAGGAGAACATCAGCAGACAGACATTTTAAATTTTTATTTAACTAAAACAACAAAAATATAACATTTTAACAAAACAAGCATATGAATTTTTGACCCTGGTATTGAGAATATTTGCAAGAAAATGATCTGGAGATAGTGCTTGTAAATGCTTGTAATTTAACTCTGTCATTGCATGTTTCTCACTCAGTTCCTTCCAAATTTCAACAGCATTGGCAATAAAACAGCTATTTCCCTGCATTTTGTTCAAAGCTACAGAAATAGGCTTCAGGGTACTCCGCATGTGTTCAACATTTCTATTAAGCCCAGTGTTGGCAACTTTGGCTGTGACTGTGAACAAAATAGTGAAAAAATAGATGGCACTAACTGTCATCCGATTAGGCCCGTTGTTGATATAGTATTCAAAACATTCCACTACTGAGTTCCATCGCACATCTTGTGGGAGAATTAGGTTGATTCCTCCCACTTTTTTCAGAACAGCTGCTGCAAAGTGGTTGTTATGGAAGTATTTTGCAATTTCAACAACTTTTATTTATTTATTTATTTATTTTATTTAGCTTTTATTTCTGAAACACTGAAGGTCTTTGGCTAGGAGGTGCATCAAATGAGCACTGCAACCGTATGTTGTTAGCTTGGGACTCTCCTCTAAATAATTTCTTCTCATGTTGGATACATCTGCAGCATTGTCTGTGACCAAGCTGCATACTAGACAATTGAATTTTTTTTTCCACAGCTTGTTATAGCATTTACTGCTACTTCTTGTAAGTATTCTGCTGTGCGTGTATTTCCTGATGGATTAATTGTTTCTGTAAGGAAGACATTCCCTTCTTCTGTTGTCACACAAGCATGTACAACAGGATCATTGTGGACATGGGTCCACCCATCAAGACTCGGGTTAACAGTTTTACTCTCTAGACCTTTTCCCTACTGCTCAATTTCTCTTCAATACATTTTATCCAGCAATTTGCCTGCAACATCTACTCTGTTGGGTGGACTGTATCCTGGTCTTTAATGAATAAACCATGTTAATGAAGTGTGGGTTCTCAATCATGCGGAAAGAGAGTTTGTTGTAGAAACAAACCGGGCGATTTTTTTCATCAGTTACCTCTTATTGTAATCTGCTAGTTCTTATCACAAACTTATCTGTGGTTGTTTCTGGATGATGGCGGTTGTGTGTGTGGTGTGTTTTTTTTGTTTGTTTGTTTTTTTGCTATGGGTGATATACAGTGGCTATGTGAATTACATGATTTGACTGAAACACTATCATTGGCAGATAACTCTGAAACTATAGAAAATGATGGTGATCTTGAAGGTGGATAGTTTTCAGAAACCTGTATGTTGAGGATGGATTCTCGTAAACAAAATAAGTGAATGCAGTTATTTAATCATTATTACCATACTGCTCATTTGGTATTACTCATTGCATTCATGACACTCAGTACTACTTTAAAGGTGAAATTGTAAAAGGAAGTTCTGCCTATTTCAGCTTTTTTTTTTATCACAACTGCATCTGAAATGGTTACCATAGAGTAACAACTATATTTTTTGCTCAAACATGAGAATTCAAGAATAGTCCAGAAGGAAGACAAGCAGTCCTTAAAAAAAGAAGTATGAAATAAAAAAGTTTACCAACTTGAAGATCCTGCATGTTCAGACATGTTCCTTTCATCATCTTGAACACAGCTTCTTCCTGAGAAGGAACACTTCTCATGATGTTGTTTCATTCGGGCAAACAGGCCTTGCATTTCTTTGTTGCACTGTTTGCATTTTGCACGCATGCCTGTCTTACTCACAGGTAGAGGAACTTCATTAAAATATTCCCAAACTGGGTCTCTCTTTACAGCTTTCTGCCATTATAGGTTTTCCCCTCTAGTGAGAGAATGGTACGATAGATCTCAAATCAATCAAGGGCTACACTCAGAAAGACCTCAAGACTTCTGGAATGTGCTGCTCATACAGTTTCACTTTTGTTTCTACTGCCTGTCCCTCCCTTCTCACATTTATCTCCAGACTTACTGTCCAGATCTATTCTGCCCCCAACAATCTTCTATTCATTGAACTTTTTGGAAGTTTTCACTCTCTCTAGAGAGAGGTAAGGGAGTGACTCTATGTAAACAAATTTGCAGCGGGACAATAGGGTTGAGGTCTGTTGTTTCTCACCTCTATATATTTATTTTAAAACATTTTTGCTGTTAACAAGCATGTTATCTCTGGTGACATAAATCCACAGTTTGAGAACTGTAAAACTAAGCATCTCTAATGGTATCTTCTAGACTGAGCACTGAGTCCCATTGGGTAGATAGATTATTTAGGTTAATCTTTCTACAGAAGCCTCTGGAACCTCATAAAATTGGGTCCCTAATCCATGAACTATTGGAACTCATTTACAAAACTTTTTTTAAAAATTACATGAATATATTGTCTCATACTATAGAATTAGAATTTATAATCCCTATTCTATGAGGAGATACATTATAGCTCAAAGATATTTTAATTAAAACTATTTTTAGATGGGTTTTTTCCTCAAAAAGCATCTTGCCAAAAAATCCAATTTAAATATTAAAAAATCATTTTTTTAAAAATCATTGATTTTTATCCATCCTGAACATAAGAATGGCCATACTGAGTCAAACCAAAGGGCCATCCAGCCCAGTATCCTGTCTGCCGACAGTGGCCAATGCCAGGTGCCCCAAAGGGAGAGAACATAACAGGTAATGATCAAGTGATTGCTCTCCGCCATCCATCTCCACCTTCTGACAAACAGAGGCTAGGGACATCATTCCTTACCCATCCTTTCTCTTTTAAACCGTTACAGTCCTAGCCTTCACCACCTCCTCAGGCAAGGAGTTCCACAGGTTGACTGTGCTCTGTGTGGTAAACTTCCTTTTATTTGTTTTAAACATTTTGCCCATTAATTTAATTTGGTGGCACCTAGTTCTTATATTATGGGAACAAGGAAATAACTTTTTTCCATATTCACTTTCTCCACACCACTCATGATTTTATATACCTCTATCGTATTCCCCTTTAGTCTCCTCTTTTCCAGGCTGAAAAATCCTAGTCTCTTTAATCTGTCCTCGTATGGGACCCATTCCAAACCCCTAATCGTTTGTTGCCCTTCTCTGAAACTTTTCTAATGCCAGTATATCTTTTTTGACATGAGGAGACCACATCTGTACACAGTATTCAAGATGTGAGAGTACCATGGATTTATATAAGGGCAATAAGATATTCTCTGTCTTATTCTTTATCCCTTTTTTAATGATTCCTGCATGGACGTCTTCAGAGAACTAGCCACGATAACTCCAAGATCTCTTGACTGATTAGTTGTACTAAGTTAGCCCCCATCATATTGTATGTTTAGTTGGGGTTATTTTTTTCAGTGTGCGTACTTTACATTTATCCACATTAAATTTCATTTGCCATTTTGTTGCCCAATCACTTAGTTTTGTGAGATCTTTTTGAAGTTCTTCACAGTCTGCTTTGGTCTTGACGATCTAGTCAAGTTTAGTATCGTCAACAAACTTTGCAATCTCACGTTTACCCCTTTCTCCAAATCATTTATGAATAAGGTGAATAGGATTGGTCCTAGGACTGACGTTGGGGACCACCACTAGTTACTGCTCTCCATTCTGAAAATTTACCATTTATTCCTACCCTTTGTTCCCTGTCTTTTAACCAGTTCTCAATCCATGAAAGGATCTTCCCTCTTATCCCATGACAACTTAATTTACGTAAGAGCCTTTGGTGACGGACCTAGTCAAAGGCTTTCTGGAAATCTAAGTACACTATGTCCACTGGATCCCCCTTGTCCACATGTTTGTTGACTCCCTCAAAAAACTTTAATAGATTAGTAAGACATGATCTCCCTTTACAGAAACCATGTCGACTTTTGCACAACAATTTATGTTCTTCTATGTGTCTGATAATTTTATTCTTAGTTTCAACTAATTTGCCCAATATGGACGTTAGATTTACCGGTCTGTAATTTCCAGGATCACCTCTAGAGCCCTTCTTAAATATTGGTGTTACATTAGCTATCTTCCAGTCATTGGGTACAGTAGCTGATTTAAAGCACAGGTTACAAACCATAGTTAATAGTTCCGCAATTTCACATTGGAGTTCTTTCAGAACTCTTGGGTGAATGCCATCTGGTCCCGGTGACTTGTTACTGTTAAGTTTCTCAATGAATTCCAAAACCACCTCTAGTGACACTTCAATCTGTGATGATTCCTCAGATTTGTCACCTACAAAAGATGGCTCAGGTTTGGGAATCTCCCTAACATCTTCAGCTATGAAGACTGAAGCAAAGAATTCATTTAGTTTCTCTGCGATGACTATCATCTTTAAGCGCTCCTTTTGTAACTCAATCGTCCCCACTGGTTGTTTAGCAGGCTTCCAGCTTCTGATGTACTTAAAAAACATTTTGCTATTACCTTTTGAGTTTTTGGCTAGCTGTTCTTCAAACTCCTTTTTGGCTTTTCCAATTACATTTTTACACTTAATTTGGAAGTGTTTATGCTCCTTTCTATTTACCTCAGTAGGATTTGATTTCCACTTTTTAAAAGATGCCTTTTTATCTCTCACTGCTTCTTTTACATGGTTATTAAGCCACTGTGGCTCTTTTTTAGTTCTTTTACTGTGTTTTTTAATTTGAGGTATACATTTAAGTTGAGCCTCTATTATGGTGTCCTTGAAAAGTGTCCATGCAGCTTGCAGGGATTTCACTCAAGTCACTGTACCTTTTTAATTTCTGTTTAACTAACCTCCACATTTTTGCATAGTTCCTCTTTCCGAAATTAAATGGCACAGTGTTGGGCTGCTGAGGTGTTCTTCCCACCATAGGAATGTTAATTGTTGTTATATTATGGTCACTATTTCCAAGCGGTCCTGTTATAGTTACCTCTTGGACCAGATCCTGCACTCCACTGAGGACTAGGTCATGAATTGCCTCTCTTCTTGTGGGTTCCTGCACCAGCTGCTCCGAGAAGCAGTCATTTAAAGTATCAAGAAATTTTGTATTTTCTTTTTGTCCTGAGGTGACATGTACCTAGTCAATATGGGGATAACTGAAATCCCCCACTATTATTAAGTTCTTTATTTTGATAGCCTCTCTAATCTCCCTTAGCATTTCATCGTTACTATCACCGTCCTGGTCAGGTGGTTGATTAATAAGAATATAACTGTAGGGATCTATTAGAGCATGGGATTACTATCCATAGAGATTCTGTGGAACATGTGGATTTATTGAAGATTTTTACTTCATTTGATTCTACATTTTCTACTTCCTGGTATTTTACTGTTCCCAGAAGCCTGAAAGGCAAAAAATCTGTGGGCTCTCTCCCTAGGTGAACTTACAGGCAAACTCCTCTGTTTGCTTCTCCTCTGTTCACTGCTCACTAGGTTGGCAACTTGCTGCCTTTTTTTAAGGCTGCTGGCTCAAAGCAAGTTGCCTAGGCTTGACGCCTCACCTGGTTCACACTTGAGTCAAAGCTCTCCAAAGTCACACTTTTTTGAACAAACAAGCATGCAGTCAAGCAGTCCCTGCAGTTAGCACTAGGCAAACATAGTCAAACAAATGGTCACAGCAAACAGACACTCAAATATTCACCCCACCAGCTCACAACACAGCCCCACTAATGCAGCATCTACCTCAAGAGCACTGACCATAGTTCACCTTGGATGGTTCCTAGGCAATTTTTCCTGTTTGCTGCTCATCCTGAGTCCTCTTCTTTCTCCTGCTTATCTGGCTGAGGCGCTCGATGGGTGTGGAGGAGACTACACTGAAGGGCGCAGTGGTAGCAGCTGCAGATAAAACACTTGGATGTACCATAGTCTGTGTAGTCACGATGGAAAGCAAAATTTAAGATGCAGAACTCACTCCATTTGCTCCCCTAAAGTTTTAGGCACTATATTCTCCGTTCTGCTTGGGATTGTTTGTGCACCATGCCAGCACCCGTTGTAGTGAGTATGTCCCACCCCCTTTGCCCCTGCTGGAGTTTGGGGAAATGAGGAAGGAATTACTCGGTTGCATGAATCTAGAAGTATAGTGTAATGACACTGAATACTGGTACTGTTTTCCACAGGCAGTGGTGGCTTTAGCTCAGGAGTGGGCAAACGTTTTGGCCTGAGGGCCACATCTGTGTATGGAAATTGTATGGTGGGCCATGAATGCTCACGAAATTGGGGTTGGGTGCAGGAGGGGGTGAAGACTCTGGCTGGGGGTGCAGACTCTGGGATGGGGCTGGGGATGAGGGGTTGGGGGTGCAGGAGGGGGATCAGAGTTGGGACTGAGGGGTTCGGAGGGTGGGAGAGGGACCAGGGCAGGGGGTTGGGGCCTGGGAGGAGGTCAAGGGTTCAGGCTCTGGATGGCATTTACCTCAAGCAGCTCTTGGAATCAACGACTTTCTCCTTCCGGCTCCTATGCAGAGGTGTTGGCAGGCGGCTCTGTGCGCTGCCCCATCCGCAGACACCGACCCTGCAGCTCCCACTGGCTGTGGTTCCTCATACTGACTGGGTAAATGTCACCTCAGGATGGAATGCAGAGAAATTTCTAGTCCCCATTAATAACTGCTTCCTGGGGCAGCTACTTCTGGAACTCACAAGGAAAGAGGCAATTTGTGATTTAGTCTTACGTGGTGCACAGGATCTGGTCCAACTGCTCAATATAGCTGAACTGCTCAGTAGTAGCTACCATAACTGTGCAGCTCTTCTCTCTGGTCTGATAGAGTCCAGGTTGAGTGATCTGCAGGGTACAGTGCAAGACACATCTCCTTCCTCAGGCATATGTATATATACATATTTAAATATGCACATTGTGGTTTAAGTTTCCAAAATCTAAGTGCGATTCAGATGCATCTAATTTTAATGAAATATGTATCTGAATCTAGATTGCTCTGAAAATCTCATTTTATACTCTGTTATACAGATATAGGTGGCTTTTTAACATGTGATTGGTTATAATCGAAGGAGGTATTCTCTTCTGCGGGGAGCTGAAATGGAGAAGATATGAGAGAAGGAGATGTAAAGGATCTGAGGTCTGCTGGGGTGCAAAGCAGTGTTCCCTCTAATTTTTCCCACCCATGTGCGGAATGAATTTTGTTATGTGCTCCAATATGGAGGTAATGTGTCACACATCACCTTCGCATCGAAGCACATAACAAAATTCATGTGGTGAGGGTGGTGCCAAGGGGTTTGGAGTGTGGGAGGGGGCTCTGGGCTGGGGCAGAGGGTTGGGGTGCAAGCTCTGGAGATGAGGGGCTGAGATTTGAGGTGTGAGGGCTCTGGCTGGAGTTGTGAGCTCTGGGGTGAGGACAGGGATGAGGGGCTCAGAGAATTGGGGTACAAGGGGTGAGGGCTCTGGGGTGGGGCCAAGGATGAGGGACTTGAGGTGCAGGAGGGTGCTCAGGGGCTATGGTGGGGAGAGAAGACCCCCACAGGTTTCTCTTCGCAGCAGCAGCACCTGGGCTGGTGGGGAGGCACCTCTCCCCGCCACAGCAGCTCTGGGGTTGGAGCTGCAGGATGGGATCCCATTCCCTGGCCCCAGCAGGTCTGGACTGGGGAGGGCCATCCTGGCTGGAGCCTGGCTGCTTTGACTGTGCCACCCCGCCGCAGCAGGTCTGAGCTTCCCAGCCGTGGCTGGGTCCAGGTCACTCTGGCCGTGCTTGAGGCTGGTCCAAGCTACACCTCAGCAGAGTTGGGAATGGAGGAAGGGCGTCTTGTGCCCCAGCTGCACCAGGTTGGGGGCTGGGGAAGGGGCACCCCTCCACTGACCGCAGCAGGTCCCCAGGCAGGTTCCTTGAGCGCCTGAGCGGTGCTCAATAGGCTGCTGCGCAGCCGTGCACCTTACAGGAAATTTTGGTGAGAAGTGAGAGAGGGAGAGGACTTATAGGACAAATGAAGACAGGTATTCATGTAATGTCCAATTAGTTACAGAAAGACAAGTGAATTTAAAAACAAATTACAGCAATGAGTTACCAATTGTTGGTGGAATACAGAATTGTTGGGCTGGTCTATGCACAGTTCTTGTCCTGATTTAACTAAACGGTATTTAAATCAGTAAAAACTGTGTGTAGACAAGTCTTTTGTCTATATGGTGATGTGGCAGAGATGAAACTGGGGATTGTTGTAGCATACCTGTGAACCTGCATGGAATTTCTTTTGGACAGTAGGTAGGATGAGAATGTGTACAGATGTAACTCATACTCCTGGGGCCCTGGCCTTGGGGGGTCAAATGATAGTATGTTGCTGTATGAAGTGAGTTGGCTTCTGTTAGTTATTTTTGGAGCAGATTGAGGATATTGCTGTTTGAGGTCAGTGTGTAAGGTAAGATGTCTATTCATAAATGCACTTCCTCTTCACTACATAAGCATAAACAAAATATATGCATGCTGTATTTCACTAAAAAATCATCATGTGACAATGGAATATTAATGAAATTCATATCTATCGCTCATGCAAATTAAAATATGTAAATGAGTGCTTATTTTTCTGTGCCCTCTCCTTCCCCCCCAATATACTAACTCAAACTCTTAGTATTTTCATCTCTCTGGAGGCAATATTTTTTTTTTTTTTTTTAATGCCTAAAGACACTTTTTATAGTTTGGATTTGCTAGAAACCCTGAAGAAGGATGACTCTAGCTATTGGAATGGCAGTCTGGTTATTTTGAACTTTTTTTTTTTTTTTTTTGAATGCTGCTGCTACTCCATCATACTACTAGTTTTCAGTTGCTTGCAGATGCTGTTAGAAGCTAAGGGTACATCTACACTTCAATAAAAAACCTGTGGTAGCAAGTCTCAGAGCCTGGTCAATTGACTCAGGCCAGCTGCGACTCTGCTGTGGGTCTTTTATTGCATACCTGAGTGTTTCACAGTGGTGTTATGCTCATGGTTCGGCATATGCCCCTAGGCTGAGACGAACTGTGGTAAATGTACAATGTAACTAAAACTACCGTTTAACATTTTTCTCCTTTCTTTCATCACAGAAAAAAGTGTCCTATGCTCTACTTAACATAGATATGTATCATCGGTAAATCAAAATCTCTCCCAAGAATTAACAGAATTTATTTTTTAATTATTATATCCCCATCACCAGATTGTAATTAAAAACTGTTTTGATACTAATTGTATCACAGTATAGTAGATAATGTTGGCTTTTACTACTAAGTTTGAAAGAGAGGGATAGTTTTGTTCATTTGTTGACTGTAGTAACACCATTCACTTTGTTTTGTTTATTTCCATTGTCACAAGAGACTGAAAATTTGAGTGATGCTTTTAATAAGCCTTCTTTAACCTAAACAAATCTGTTATGTTAGGTACAATAATTGACTTCCAAAAAGTTTTTCTCTACTTAAGAGTTAATAAAAAATTGGGCAGACAACTTATGGTTGTATATTTTTAGACTTCCAGAAATTTTTTGACAGGTCCTCATGAGGCAATTAATTGCTACCAAGTTTTATGAAGTCCAGTAATAGATTTAAAAAAAATGTTTGAGAATTTGCTGCTTATTTCTACTCTTTGCTTCTTAAATGTGGAAAGAGATTTGTACTAGAGTTAAAATATATTATTCTGGAGATGTCGGAAAAATAGTTGACAATAGATTTTTTGCCAGCCTGACTCGTGGTTAGACTTCTGGGGATTTTGATGACACTAATGGCCTGATAAAACTAGGAAGGTATGTAACATAACCTCTGTCATTCAGATTAGACGCTTTTTCAAAGTAATGTGTCTTGGGACAAACCATTTTGAAACTATTTATAATATGGGTTCTAAATTAGTTGCAATATTTAAAGCAAAGATCTAGACACTGGCTAGTCACTGTACTTTCTTCCTTCTTACCTATAGTTTTGTCCTATAATTTTTGAAAGAACTAAAAGATTTGATTGTATTTGTTGTGCAGTGATATTATACACAGTTACACGTTGCCTACATTCCACTTCTTTTAATTTTGATATTTCATATTTACAGTCCATGAAGCAATTTATGCTTCTGAAGTTTGTAGATTGCTTTTGGGAATCGCATATTGAAGGCTTAAGTTGACAGATGAATCTTTTTTTTGAAAATTTGGTCCTGCATGAGGAATCCCACAATGTCACTTTTATACAGCTGCTTTTCTGGGTAGAACCACACTTTAAATATTTTTCTTCACATCTCTGGTGAAAGGCTGCACTGACGGGTACAGGATGAGATAGGAAGAACAAAACTGAATTTCAAGGCATGAGTGAGGATCATTTAAAAGAGGCTGGGTCTAATAAACTCCATGTTTAAGTTGTAAAATAGTAGTTCATCAGGTAGTTTGTTCTGTACATTCTTCCCTTTGTAGAGTAAATACGTAGAGTTAGTGTTCTGGCGTTTACTTAAGACAGATCAGGATTACATGATTTTAAGAGTTGTTTGCCAAGTCTGAAATAGCATCCATCGTTCCAAAACAAAAAGAAAATATCTTGGGAAGTAAGGGACTTGAAAGCCTTCTAGACTCAAAATTGCATGTGCCTAGATCCAGCACTGGTAGAGATGTGGCCTGTGTTGTCGTCTATGTTCAGGCATGAGAATGAGCAAGTAATTGCCCTCAAATGAAGCAATGAAAACAGAATCTGAATATATCCATGTCAGTACAGTGGGTAGCATGGGAATTCACTTTGGATGCAGTGGAAGGGCTGTCTTACAAGCAAACTGAAGTACTAGTATATTACAGGTTCTTTTTGAGGAACTACCATAGGTTTTTTTGTTTTTGTTTTGTTTTTAAACTGTGTATAATCTATTTAGTAGTAGTAATAACTGAGGTTTGTTTGTTTTTTATGATAGCTGCCATTACTAGTTACTTTTGTCCATTGCAAACAGGTAAAATTCCTCAGTGGAAATATATTGGTGGGCTGATGGCTCAGAAGTGCAGATATTTTTTAAATTCAAGCATCCTGTCTTCCATGATTTTACTTCCATAATTTTGATGTCAAACTATGATATTCTATCCTTAGTAAATATTGGGGTAGAAATTTAGATCTTCAGAGAGAGAGAGAGAGAGAGAACGAACATTTCAATGAGTTCCATCTTCTATATTTCAGTCATCTTTGTATTTAAGAACAGTCTTGTAGAGTGAATAATGGAAAGGTTCCATATCTTCTCTGAGTCGCCTTTCAGTTTTGTCTGTTTTAAGTTCATTCTTTTGATCTAATTAAAAATGATTTCCTTTGACAGTGCCAAGACTCGTTGCTGTTTTCTTTTATTAAATTTAAAGTCAAATCATGTTGCCAATTTGAACCCAAAAATGTGTAGAGCAGAATCTAGAATCAACAAGGGTGTGAGGCAAACTAAAATTATTCAGGAATAGTCTGTGTAAATAACTTTGAGAACCAGTGCTCAAAACTGAATAAGCTTAGTGACCAGAATGGCTTGTATGTTATGGATCTTAGATATGGAATACTTCAAAATGTGTTATATTTTGATATTTCTCTTCATATTCACATGCATGTGTGTATATATAATATATACACTAATATTACAGTTTGGGCTTGATTATATGCATCCTGGTATAAGCATACCACTTAGTATTGTGATATTCTCAGATTAGTTTAGTATGTATTTATTATTTAGAACGAAGAACTATCCAAAATATACAGGATGCTTTTCAAACAGAGGTAGATAATACCTGTCTCAAGGCAGCACAGTCTGAAACATCTTGATTATTATAAAGATTTTGTAAGTAAAGCGGTTTGTGGTCAGTACTCAGAATGGAAACACAGATTTCACGCAGAGTAATATTTGGTGATTCAGTAGCTGGCACTCATAGTTTTTAGTAATGACCCAATGGGCATTGGTACTATTGGAGATACCTTTGAATTAAGACACAAAAGTGAGGTCCTAACCTCTTTTGGACATAAAAAATCCAGTAGCCTTTTAATGATGACATGCAAAGGAGGGGAGGTTTATGTCCTTTTAAATTCATTTTGGCTTATGAGGAAGGCCTGAAAGATTTAAAACAAACAAACACAAAATCCTGCTTGTTTTACATTAGGCGTCTGGGTGTTTTTTCTGTCCTGTAAGGAAATGAAACCTGATCACTGAGAAGTGAAATATATATTTTTAAGTATTTAGACTGCTTCAGACTTATTTTTAACACCTATTATTTAACTCAAATGCTTGGGGGAAAAGGATCCCTCTTTAAGGATTCAACACCAAATCTCCTCTGATATCTGCGTTCCACATTGAAATCATCCAAAAAGAAGACTAAGAAAGAATAGACGATGTTCTTCATATTTTTGTGAAGTTTAAACCAAAAAGAAGTCCATCCTCCACCCAAAAAAAAATTTTTTTTTTTAGGGTTCCTTTATGTATTATAAAGAAGTGCAAAACATCACAGTCTGCTTTGAACTGTTTCTGATAGGAGTACTAGCCCTAGCACTTTGGTCAAATTCTAATTTCAGTATTTGCCTGAATTCCCCATTTAGTTTCAGTGGATAAAATATTAATAACTTCCTATTCTAAAATATTTCAGAAGTTATGTACTGCTCTTGTGGGACAGCTCTTGTGGTCCCTAGAGATTGCATTTCAGCTGTGGATGAAGTGATTGTGTGTATGGAATTATTTGAATTGAGAGATGCTATGTAAATATACTGTATTATCTAGATTTTAATTTTTTTATTTACTGTCACTTTTCTGAAAGGGGAGAATCTCCCAAACCTTAATAGGTTATGTAACTTCATTTAAAGCTCTCTGAAGGGATATGCCCTGTCAAACTGATATTTTTAGTATCAACATTAAAGATGACAAAAATAGAGGGGAAAAAACTCTTACTGTCTCTTTCTTTTTAGAGAGGATCTGACGAACTTCTTTCAGGCAGTGTACTCAATAGTCCGAACTCTAACATGAGCAGCATGGTAGTTACTGGTAAGTGTTTCAAAGGAGAAATCTAACATTATATCTCAGAATCTTTTCCTGTTTACAAGGGGAAAATAGTAAAATAGATTCCATCCTATTGTACAAGATTGTTGGCATGCACCAGACTATAGCAACCCTGTATCTACATTGAAACACTCAACAAATATTTGAAAAGAGTAAACCAATTAAATTAATGGAAATTTACAGATGATGAAACAATTCTTAGGGCTGGAGAACTGGATGGGACATGAAAGTAATTACACTTTTTAATATGGAATGAGTTATGAAATTCTCTTCAAATTAAGGAGTGTTACGAGCAAACAGTGGCTAACAGGACCCGCTATAGGAATTTAACTTTGTCACGTGTAGGCATCCATTTGTCTGGGCATCCCTGCTGGATTAGCCTGCTCATTTCACAGTAGTGGAATAACTTTATGAATAATTAAAATTCTAATAACTCCTAAGGTAGACTGCCACAGCTCTGGACTCTGATCCTATTTCACTGCCTTAGTATGGAAGCAGCTTTAGGCTCACAGCAGCACTTCAATGCAGCGTGTTAAGTGTTCCTTTGTCAAACTGCTGGGGACTCCAAATAAATTGGCTTTTCACTAACTGAAACCTGTTCCCCTTTCTTTATAACTTCCTAACAACTATTTCAGAGTGTATCTGTCAAAGGAGCTTTGCTCAGGCTATTGTTTTGGCACACCTACCATTTAAAGTCTTTCTCATTCTGGTGGCAGAGTGGTTTAGTTTATACCTCTAATCTGTTAGTGGGTGATCTAAATAGTTGTAATCAAGAAGCCGTAGCTCACCACTTTACTGTGGATGGTGAATTCTCCCCAGCAGTGCAGCAGGGTTGTCTAGTAGCTCCTACTACCAATGGACCATATCATCACTAATCCTGCTGTAAAAGGTGGCACTTTCCTCCCTGAGTGCTTATCACTGTGGCATAGCTTTAAAATCACTACAGAGAGCCTATAAATTATTTTTAGATTAAAGAGAGGTTTCTGAACACCAGTGCTTTACCCAGCTCTCCTAGTTTCCTTTTTGCTTCTGGAAGATGTCCCTATTTCTTTTCTAGGTATCCTTGGACACAATAATGGTATGTTTGAGTTAGAAAGTGTCGTGACTTTCCATCTTTTCTTTACAGTCTTTTCCATCTTCTGGGAAAAACTATGATTCCTACTCCCAAACTTTCTATGCATTTCCAAGGGAAACATGCAGGTCATCAGGACTAAATCCACATTATTTAGTCAAAGAAGATTTTAAACCAAAGCTCTATATTATTGTCAAGTTTTACTGCTACATGACAGTTAATGTCACTTTTCAAATGAGCCAATATTAAAACACAAATTTGAGAGAACTAAATTAGTTTAAATTGACTGCAAAATGGAAATGCTGCTTTCTACCTAAATTGATCCATCCTTCCAGGCTCTTGCAAGGGCCACCAGTTGGTTGTGAAAGACTTTAATGTATTCAAATGGAACAAATACACTCAAGATTTTTGTTGAAAAATATTCATTTACCACACTATTGGGCTTTAAAAAAAATTATGATCAGGATTTTAAAATGTGATTTGAGTATCCAGCTTAAAACACATAATAGGGCTTAATTTTCAGAGAAATGGGGTTTGGCACTTTGAGAAAATCAGAGCCTTTCAAGGTATTTCAAGGTAGTTATTCAGAATCACTAGTCGCTTTTGGAAAATCTTAGCCCATACTTTTATTTTACAGTCAAACTAGCCACAAGTTTCAATGAACTGAATAATCTTAACCTGAGCTCTTTTATCGTGCCCAGATCCATTGCCCATTCTAATGGTAATAGTAAATATTGGAAAAAGAGGAGGGAACTCTAAAAGAAATATAAGCATCCCTAACAAAGATGCTCCTGAACGCAGTAATACAATTATGTCATTTTCAAAGGAGACTCTTGAAAATATCCTTGGAGAAAACTTTCAGGAATTCATCAAAATGTAACCTGTTTCCTCAGTCCAGCTCTCTTATGAGACATAAGCCTCTGAACAGAAAATATAGACTTACTCACACAACTTGTCTGGTGAGATCTAATGGACAATTCTTCCGGCTGTATCCAGGTGAAAATTTTCCTACTTTGCAAGCGAGAGGTCAGTACAGATTCTTTTCAACCACTCATAATATAAATGATCAACTAAGGCATAATTAAGCCTAAAAGGGAAACCAAGCTTTTTTCTTCTTCAAATTCTTGACCAGGTCTTCTTAAGGCACATGTGTTCGAAATGTCATTTTAAAATGTATTATAGGTCAATAGACTAATAAGTTCCCCTCTAATCTTTCTTCTCTGCATATATATATATATATATATATATATATATATATATATATATATATATATATATATATATATATATATATAAAATAGTATTGACATGAGTCAGAGATCTGCGATCACACTCAAAGCATCATGAATGTGAAGCCCTTATAAAGAGAGGATATAATCCATGATCACTCTATTTGTAAAGGAAGCATGATTTGGAACAGTAGCTACTCGAAAAATGGCTCTACCTTCCTCTTTTACACTGTGTAGTTCTCAAGAACTTTCTCTTTCTGATTAGTCTTGGTCTTCATTTTCTACTATTCCTGGGAAACAAGGTGTATTTATGACCTTGTCACTTCCTTCATCAGATTCCATAATACTGTCCAAGCTGATTCTTCATAGAAGAAGAGACGGAAGAGGGCAATTTACATTTCTGTAACCAGGGTGTGACCTATTGGTCACAATGCACCTGAAAGCAACTTAGGTTCACACAGCCCAAAGAGTCTACCTACCACTAGTACCACAGCCCAAAGAGTCTATCTACCAACAGTGATTCATAATGAAGGGATTTTTTGTTCTTTAAAGCCTTCTCTCTCATTTCTTCCCTCTCTGGTCCTACACCTTATAAAGCACTGAAAAATGTTTTTGTAAAAATAATAAATAATTGCACAACAAGAAGCAAGAGATCAGATTTTTTTTCACTTAAACATGTCTAAATTTTTAGATTGGGATTTTCAAAGGAACCCAAGGGAATTAGGCAGCCAGTTTCCATTTAATTCAGTGGGATTTGAGCACCAAATTCCCCTAGTCTCTTTTGAAAATCCCCATCATAATTCTTTTCAAATAGACGGTGAATGATGTGAAAGATACATACCTTCTCTTTCCTTTAAGGATGTCTGTACATCAGCCTTTTTTCCCATTTTTTCATATTGTCTGGGTAACTTGCAAAATAAAACGAGGTAAAGAATCTGTAATTCTTATTGCATCATTATTGGTCTCCCAGGCCATCGTCGCCCACGATCATGAAGACATGTTTGTGGAAAAACTTGAACATTTTGCTCTGACCTTGGCAGGTTGAAAATAATAGTTTAGAATCTAAGAGAACGGAGCCAAAAATAACTCTGTTAAACAGTGGTAAACATTCTGCAACCAGAACATACAAGAGGAATTGGAGTACTTGGCTTCCAAAGTACACAGACCTTCACCAAAACAGACTTAAAATCAAACACTCTAATTTATGTTCCTTTCAGAAAGGAATTCATTCTCAATTGTCCAGAGGTCCAGATTTCTTTATTCCATGTTATTTCTAGTATCAATACTTTTACACCTACTTCTGCACCCGTGCATCTCCCATTTCCTCAAAGTGTTAGGGTGCAGTTGTCAACCCCAGAAATGTTTGTATTTCACATAAGCTATATTACTATATCAAAATTAGTTTTTCAAGTGATTTGTGAATTCTTTGGATGAAAAGCACATAACATTTGAGAAGAAAATCCTAGATGCTAGAATAGATTGTTTTAAAGGTGAAGACAAGAACTATGAGTTGATCTAACAACTACGTATTCTGGAAAGCAGTTTTGTCTTTGCTTAAGATTAAAGGTCAGGGCTCTGAGTTTTTCTAGCAATAATTGATGACATTTACACCTACAGCTGAGAGCTGCACTGTGTGTTAAATTCTCCCATCAAAAGCACAGATAAAAGCTATTGGAGTAAATGTTGTCCATCAATTCTGAAGCTGGTGTAAAATGCCATTCTTGTTTCTTATTTTAAATTAGTTAGGTTCAGAAGTCTTTGGAGAGCATGAGCCTCCTTCCAGAGTTTATGAAATCATCCTTTTTATATTGATGTATGGCAGATATTGACTCACTGAACTCTAGGAAATGGACCAGAATGGAAACAAGGAAATATTAGAATTTTACCTCAATTTTGGGTATTCTGCAGGGCATCAAGGTCATAAGTCCTGCACTAACTGCTCTTAAACTGATGTCTCTAACAATATGCTTCCCTATGCTTTTCACTAGGCAACTAAGAAGGCAGATGTTGCATGCCCAATAAATACTTCCTTAGCTGTGTACTTTGCATATGGGGGGAAAAATTGCTCTTATTCTAAGGTTTAACTATAAAACACGTTTATTTTCTATAGAACAAGGAAAACGTGCATCTCCTCTGTGGTGTGCTATTTCTGTGACAAATTTAATCTTCTGAAACTTTATTCCTTTCAACTATAGGGCTGCTCAATAAAAATTGCAGGAATATTTTTATGTATGGAAAAGTATGCCTGTTTTCTAGTTCCTTGTCCTTGGAAACAGCCAAACTGTATTTCCTGAAATCTGCAAAATCTTACCTCTCTTCTCTATCCCCATGCCCCCGCACTCACCCCCCCCAAATAAATGAATCAGTGGGCAGACACAAAGAATGGAAAATTTCAGCCTGAGGGGATTAAAGTTCCTGAAAGTTGAGTGGACTGGAAACAAGGGATTAGACTGGAAACAGTTATCCAACTTTAATAGTAGCAGTGGCTGCTGCTGCGCCTATAATTCAGTGTAGAAAACTCCATCAGTGCAAAACATCTGAAAAAATGTATTGATATTAAACCCACTAAACTTTGGGGAATTAACAATCCAGTGTCTGTGGTAACATTTAACTCTGTCTCATTAGAGATATGCTTTGATAGATATTTAATTGCGTTCACAAAACACTTAGCAATGTGACATACAAGTGATCATGTATATCTTAAAATACGGTTTAACAATGCTAATTTGATATCCTTTATACGAAGAGATGCATTGTTATAAATTGATGGATGAATTTATATGTCCTGTTTTTATAAAGCCACAGCTAAACTGACAGTGGTTAACAATAAAATGTTATAAATACAAGTACTTGAGTAACTAAGTTCACAAATTAATAATTTTTAATAGTATCTGCTGGAAGTTTTAAAAAATTACTACCCATCCTAAATTTTGGTGATATATCGGCCAGATTATCATTATCTAGTAATGTAAATGTGGCATTTATGATTATCATACAGATGTGCTTATGCATACATTTAAGCTCACAAGCAAAAACTGTTTAAAAATAAGCTTTATGCTTGAAAGTGTGTTTTTAGTGGAATCTAACTAAAACATCAAGAATTGTAACTTGGTTTATGAAACTTTATATAATGGCAAAAGAGAAAAACCTAAACAGTAAATCTGGAAGTGAATAGTTAAGGAATTTACTGCTTTTTAATGCTACTTAATTCATCTTTATCCCACCTAATTTATATTGCATACCCAACCTTAATTTTGATCCATAACATTGTAAAAATATATTTAAAGTTCAAAATTCCTATATTAATAGTACTATATTGTATTCAGAGGATCCATTTCCAATTCACTATAACATTAACATACCCACTGCTACTCACTACCAAAATCCCTACCTGCTAGGTACTACACACAATAGAGACAAAAATGTAACTTGAAGCTTTTATGTCTGTGTGTGTGTGTGTGTGTGCGTGAAATCTGTGTGCTTGGCTTAACTGGTAGACATTTACCTCCTTGAGCCAGGAATTCCGACAGACCCAACATTCCACTTCTGTCTAATAAACAGTTGTATAAATCGCTGTCCGTATATGTCTTCTATTTGCCGGTCTACAAACCCACTGCAAGTTATTTCTTTAGATCAATTGGTAGAAATTTATTCTATGAATCTGAAGGTGTGGCATCAAACCCTGTTTGTGATACGTTCTGAAAAAAATAATCTCTAATTATTTGATTGCATACTATCATAATGCATTTTCTCAAGAGAGCAGAATTAAGGTTACATGGGTAACCTTAATTTTGGCATTTCCCAACTTTGAGTGCCTGATTTTGCAATCTTAATATTCTTAACATATTTTGTGTTTGTAGTATATCCAGGGGATCCCCTCTGATTAAGTGTTTATTTGAAAACAATAGAAGGATAGGTTCTGTGCATCACAACTAGGTGGATTATCTGTGCCTTGGATTTCTCTGTTCTTGTTATCTTGATGTCTGGTAAATTGCTCAATAAGATGCAATTTTTCTATCGTATATAGTTTATTAATGAACTAAAATGAATAATCACAATTATGTAATATTAAACAAATCAAATAAATCTAATTCTCAGGTTAATTAAACAATACCAAATAGGATAATAATTCCTTGTAACTCTTTAAATCTGGTAAAATGGCAGTCTTTGTTTAGCTGTCAGTCACAAAATAGGAGGGCATTTCCATTCTCAGTCCCAATTTATATGACTTTGTTTGTCAAAAACTCACACAGTGAAGATTAATTCACTTCCATGTTAAACATGAAACAGTTAAGGTAAAGAGAACAGTTCGTCAGGATTTAAGCACATAATCTTAATCCATAACATTTAAATGTGAGATTTGTTTTTTAAATTAGAAAAGGTACTTAATTTAGTTTTTGTTCCTGTAGCTGAGCTCATGTGGGTTTACAAATAATCTCACACACTTACTCTCACTTAACTATCAAGTGCCTAATAAGGAGAGAACACCAGACCTTCTAGGAGTGTTTTCCTGCTGGAAAAAATAAAATCAAAACACATGTGATACTTATAGAAGTTGATTTATGTTGTTATGGTTTCATGCATTTTCGGGAAGCTAATAATGATTAGCTGGTAACATTTTCAAAACAGCTTGTTAATGTTGATGGAATTGTTAGAAGCTGATTCCTCATGGCTATCAAGACTTGGATTTTACAAGTTATTGGACTCCTGCCCATTGGTTGGTTGCCAGGCAGGGAGTGGAGAAAACATAGGCTGCCTTGGCAAGCATGGACTGGCATCATATAGCCAGAAGCAATATGGTTTCCTTTTCCTCCAGGTCTTAAAGATGACAGCCTGGCTGGCTCTCAAGAAAACCCATCCTTAGAAGTTCTTTGGCAAGTCAGAATGTGGCACTGTCACTCTGAAATCACTGACGTCACCCAATGGGGATTGATTGGGTCAACTTTATGCAAATGAAGAACTTTCCCATTACAGTAAATGTTGGCTTGGAAAGTCCCACAATTAATTATTTTATTTTATTTTTGGAAAAAAATGGGCAGTCATTTTACAGATCAAAAAAGTATTTTGTGATGCATGCAGGTAGAGTCAATCAACTTAGGAAAAAGAAAAGGAGTACTTGTGGCACCTTAGAGACTAACAAATTTATTAGAGCATAAGCTTTCGTGAGCTACAGCTCACTTCATCGGATGCATTTTCCGATGAAGTGAGCTGTAGCTCACGAAAGCTTATGCTCTAATAAATTTGTTAGTCTCTAAGGTGCCACAAGTACTCCTTTTCTTTTTGCGAATACAGACTAACACGGCTGCTACTCTGAAACTTAGGAAAAGTGACTCTAGATTCTCTGTCAACAAGGTCACCATGTCTCATAAAGTAACTTAAAAATTTCACAAATAACAAGTGCAAAGATGAGCTTAAAAGTTAGAATTAAAATTATTCTTCAGACATACTGGACCTTCTTTATTTCACAGTTAGTGCTGGCAGTTTAACTTTAGACAGCATTTTTTATTCAAAAATCTGGGTGAAAGATAAAACTGTAAACTGTAAAAAGTAGTCTTTTTAAACAAAATTCCCAGTTTTTGGTACAATAGTTATATAGGCTCTGTTGTGATTACAAGTGGATGCCTTGAGATATTGCTAATGGTCTGTGACGATCACCAGTTTGAATCCAGCCTGGCTCTGTAGGGACTGAAAGTTACCGTATAATGGATGTTGTGTGACTCTGTGTTCCAACTCCTAAATCATAAACTCATCACCATGCTTTTTACTGACTGATTCAGATAAGCCAGGAACTGCATGGGTAGCTATTTACCTGTAAAGAAAGTAGTTCCAGATCAGGTTGAGGCATGTTAGCAAGGCAGTGTATATGGGAAGCTTACTCTGCCACTGTGCTATAGATAAGCAGAGGACTTCATTTACCAGAGCTGGAAACTTGTAGGAATGCTAAATCTCTATATATTTTTTAAGATGAAGTTTAGAGTTATATGCACAATATTGGTAAATATACACATTATTTAATGGATTGATTTACATGAAGTGTTCGTGTGACCATGACTAAGTGTCCATAATGTTTTCCCCAAAATGTGGCAACCTGAAACGTTAAGTGGCTCTAAAAAGTCTCTGTACATTACAGAGGTGACTATAGTGACTCCATAATGAAGTCTGCAATAAAATTTGAAATTGTAGGAAAGATTAAATCCATTTTCTTTTATGTTCGGTATTTCACTATTGAGCTTGGTGTCAATACCCCTTCTGAGACTTAAGACTGAATTTTCAGAAAAGTTAAAAGTAAATCTGTTCACTAGTTCAAGTTAGCAATCAAAAATTTCTTTTTGAAATTTAGACTTGCAGTCTCAGCTCCTTTTCTGTTTCCTCCAAGTCAGTGGTTCCCAACCTTTTTTCTGCCATGGCACACCTTGAGTTCCAGGGGCTCTTCCTCATCCTGGCTGGTGGCTGACAGTGGATAGGGGAGGGGCAGAGGATCTGATCTGTTGCTCATACAGAAGTGGAGGGGGGAAGAGAGGGAGTTTGAACTCCGATTGCTCTGCCCCTGGAGGAGGTGGGGCAGTGAGGCAGCTTCCCCAACCTTGTTCTCACTTGCAGTTTTTCAAAAAATTCCCCAGCACACCTGTTCGGACTTGATGGCACACCAGTTGGGAAACATTGCTCTAAGTATGATAAGTGTCTTGGACATGACACTTAAAACTTCAGGTCCATGTATCTCTTTTGGATATAAACTAATTATGACGGGATCCTCAGGGTGCAGCCAGGGACTGTTTTAACTGCCTTAACTCTTTTCAGCCTGGGCTGTCTCTCTCAATGCCTTGCTAGTGACAAGCAGCAAGTCCCTCTAGGTGCTATGATCACTCAGCACAACCACATGTAGAGCCCCCCCATCCCAGCTAGATTGCATGAATGCTCCCTGAGCCACTCATGAATCACATAGAAAAAGGCATCGGCCGAATCCCACCTGCTCCCACCACTATATCTCAGGAATATATCGTCTTGCATTGCTCAAGATGAGCGGTGCAAATTTATTAATTGGTTCACCACTTCATCAGCGGAAAGTGGATATACATCAGCCTTTGCAAACCTGAGCACATTTGCCACACACTTCAGGCAAACTCACTGGTAAAGATAAATAGTAAAATAAGTTTATTGACTACAAATGATAGATTTTAAGTGATAGGCAAAAAGTCTGAGTTAGTTACCAAAAGAAAAAAAAATATAAGCACACAGTCTAAACTCTCAACTCTATTAGACTGGGCAACATCTAGATTAAGCAGTTTTTCTCACCCCACTGGATATTGCAGTTCATAGTACACAGATTTCACCCTTGAAACCTGGGCCAGTCTCCTCTGTTGGAGTCTTAAGTCTTCTCAGTGTCCTTGTTGCTTGCAGCATAGGTGGGGGAAGGGGAGGCCAAGCATGTGGCCACTGTGTTCTGTTTTATACCCTTAGTCCATGTGCTTGTAGAACACAAGTACAGGCATGTCTCATGGGCATTGCTGAGTCTCCCAGGCAAGGTTGAGCAATTCCCCTGATGCAGCCTCTTGCAGGTGAATCATTGTATTGTAGCTCCCTTGCTGGACAGTGGCTGGTGATGTCTGTTCAACAGCACCCACCTTGCTATTGGTTACCTTCCTTGTCAATCTGGGTGCCTCCCAATCCCCCAGCATATTTTAGTGAAAATCATACAACATGATTCTTATAATTTCAAATGCATTGGCGATGCACATATTTAGATATGATCTGCTGAAAGACACTGTTCTGACCTTTCCCCTGATACCTCACATGGCATGCTTTATATGCAATATTACACTTACATACAGATGAGGAATATGTGGGTTACAAGATGCTCCTCCAAGGTATAGTAGATCATACTCATTTTATTTAACTATTAGATATTTGCATTGTTTCAGATTAAAAATTTGTAATAAATGTGATGGTCTTAATCATGGTCAGTTATTTTAATCATGCTTAATGCATTTTCACTAGTGACTTTTTTTTTTCTATATCTGTATCTTAATGTCAAACAGTAAAAATTCAGTTTTCATCTAAGGAATAGCTAACTCTTTTGAAGACTTCTGTGTGCAGTATTAATACAATAACTTATCTCCACAATTGCCTCATTCTGGGAACATATTTGTGCATGAGAGAGATCCTATTCCCAGTTTCAGGCTCTTTATCAGACCTATTAAAATTAATCATCCATATTAAGAAATATGCTAGAATATTTAATTTACAATCTTAACAGGATCATTTAATTATGCATCCAATATAATACAGATGTTTGTAACATAGTGCCTGACAAAATTAATTTTCATATTTCCATTCAGCTGAAAATATGAAACTTGATTTATTCAGACTGCTGAATACGGAGGGGGGGATCCCAATTTTGATTCTTTTGTCCTTTCTGTGTGAGGAGGTCATTTTGAAGAAATTGAGGTTATTTGAGTTCATCAGTTATATTTATCAGATTTTAGCCAATGAATTAATATCAACTGTTATATTTGTGCATATATACAAGAGAATTATAGTTAAGATTGAGATGGTAAATTGTAACTCCACAAGAGAAACAATAGGTGAAAATGTAACTTTTTTTTAATAGACAGGTATTCTTCCAGGGCATAAACCTTGCCCAAAACTACACAGAAGTTGCTATGGCCTAGGTAATGTAGGCTGAGCAAATATGGGTAAGGGAACTACTGGGCATTCACTGTAGGAGGAAGAAAGAGAAAATGTTTGATACAGTAGGTCATTTGTATCACAACATAGCAAGGAGATGTCTAATTTTGTAAATGTAATTTTCAGATTAAATCTTCAGTTACATCTCCTCCTTTTTTCACAGTAACGTTAAATTAAATTGCCATATGAAAGTTTTACTGATGGATTTCATTTTTGTCTAACATAGATTGTTTTGACCTCAGAACACTTACAAAATTGTGTTTGGTTTTTTTTAATGCTTCAACAAAAAAGGAAAAGTGACAATTCATGGTAGTGGTTTTTTTTGTTTTTGTTTGTTTGTTTTTCAAATTAGCTATTTCCAACATGAAGTTGGCCCATAGTTCATTGCTTGGTATTATTCTGGACTTTGGGATTCACTGTTTTCTTTCTAAAGCAGCTCTGACTTCTGAGTTGGCTCCAGGACGGTCTCTGCAGCCTGTATGATTGAGAGCCACATGCTCCAGATGATCTGTCATCTATTGGTTGCATTTAACATGGCTTTTATTGAGGATGTGTGTGATTCTCTGTTCTTTGGATCTGATCCCTGACCCTCTTGGTTGCTTAAAAGAAAGCTAAGTGGTTGTTTTGCCCTTCATAGGAATTATCAATTCCTTGCTGAAGGAGTGAAAGGTCCTGACTGTTCTTCACAGGTAACTTCAAGAACTCAGTTTATGCTAAATAAACAAAGTTTCTAATCTTTGAGAGGAGATTAAGCCGCAAAGAACCTTCTGCATCTAATAGACTTAAAATAGTAGCATATGTATAGCATGCCCATCAGTCTCTTAAATTGTTGCTGGTTATTCAGCATCTTGGAGTTCTGTGTATAGATTTGGAAAAGTGATGACGGTACTTTTGAGAAGGGGGGTGTATGTGGGTTTATTTTCTTCAGTGAAATTCCAAGCGATAATCATTTTGTTAGCTATTGTAGAGAGTACTTTTAACTAACAGACTACTAAATGGTATGTAACTAAATATTGAGTACATTTTACCTAGAGAGAGCTTTGGGATTTTCCCATCCTGTAGATGTCTTTTGAAAATGGGATTTGTTTGGAATTGGCAACAGGGATAATATTAAACAAATAATTCAGCTTAGTAACAATGATCATTTGGATAATGTTGGTTTTTCCACAGTGAGTTGCAGATATTTTTCCTTGTAAAATTAATTTTTATCTTTTCCAGAAAATTAGCAATGGAGGAGGAGGTTAATCTTGATTAGGCTTTTTAGATCTGGTGAAAGTTAGATTTCATGATGATACAGGCCTGTGGGGCAGTCAGCTATTTAAAGTGCCAAATACTGTAATTGTAATTTTTGGCAGAATTGAAACACTGACATTTCTCCTGGCTTGCCCATATTTATTTACTTAGCCTGTTGCATCAGGGAAGACCTTTTACGCTGACCTGCTGTTTCCTTAATCCATCTGTGATTGAGATGAGCCACAGTACATAATCGCTACAGCCACTCAATAGTTGATTACGTAGGTATACCGTTGTTAAAATGACTGAACATTTTCTAACAATAATTGAGTTTACCTTCAAGCGGTTTTGAACAACATCTGTTTTTTCATGTATTAAAATGGGATCATCATTCCCTTTTTCCCCACAATATATCATTAAGCTTTATCTCTTGTTGAGAAATATCATTTAAAATAAGTGAGAGACTACGCAGAGTAAGGTGGAGAGGTTTCCTTCGGTGCTTCTAATAACAGTTTTGAAAACTGAATGAATGTCATATTTTCAAACTCAATATTTTTAGTTTGAAAGTTCATTTTAATACATACTTTGTAAAAATGTACAAAGGGCAGTGTTACTCAATCCATGACTCATGTAAGACACATTGGTTTCTGCTGGCTGGCAAAGAGAGCGATGAAGCAAAACATGACTGCTTTCTGTTAGCAGGTGAAATTAGAATTTGAGAAACTGCATGTCTTATCTGTTGGAACTCCATCCTTTTCCATGAGATGTTGGGTAAACTGCTTTCTGTTGTTACATGCAACAGTCTCCTCATTTGATGAGCTGAGGTGGAGACAACCATCCATTTCTCACTCTGAGCCACAAGTTAAAGGGAATCTCTGTATGTTTTCATTTTAAACAATCAGCAACCTGGAATTTCTCACAGAGTATCTATGCAAAGATAAAGTGATCAGAACAAAAGTTCATTTTATACTTAGGACTCTAGATATAACTCTAATATCAAGCCACTTCAAAGTGTGGGGAGGGCAAACAATCATTTGAAATGCTAGAAGTTTGTACATTGGGTTTGAAATCTAATCTTAAATTTACCCTTCTATTTCTACAAGATCAATAGAAACTAATAATTAAAATATGCACAAATTAATGTTGATATAAAATTATAATATGTCCTTTAATACAGTGTTTCCAAAGTGGTTTTGTATGTACCCTTGTAGATTTGTGAAATACTAGATGGAGATGAGGGAGTATGGACTGACCTCTCAATTGTACTCCCGAGTCCCATATTTCATTTTCAGTCCCAGATTTCATATTCCTTAAAAACAAATAAAGTTGGTTTCTGGCTGTTCTGGTTGCTAAGAAAACCTTCAGAATGAGTCATTTTTGTAATAAATGCAAGGATGTCTGCCTGAGTTTGCAGAGAGCCTGAAATGATAACTTTGAGCTGTGAACTGTCCTCAGATGCCAGTAGTTTAAATGTCAGCATTGTTAATAATGTTACTGCTTATTAAAACATGCAAGAAAGGAGAAAACTATGTATGAAAATCTGAGTGACTGCTAAACAGCAAGCTTTTTCATCCTATCGCTAACTAATTTAAAGGTACATTGGGTTGTTTGGTATAAACAAGAAATTTCCACTTAGATGTAACAAATATAACAGTCACTGGTAATTAATACTATTGAAAACTTGAAAATCTTCTTCCAGTTTAAATAATAAATAATTTTATGCAAACATTTCTTAACATCCCATATTGAATATACTTTACTCTTTAAATAAAAATGTAAAGATGTATTTTAAGATGTAGCTTAATTTAATAAAAAATCTAAATTATGTGTATTTTTTAACACATGGTAGGACTGAAGGGAGCACAATAGTTTTCATTTTCCTGAAACATTCAGAAGTTTGACAAATGCTGTTTATTATTATAGATCAACAGTTTGCATATTTCTGCATAACTGATAACTTGGCACATAACACATATGAAGTCAAATAATACTCCCTGGAATTACTATCCGTGAAGTGACACTTAACGCTTTCCTTACAAGACTTTGAGCCCTTAGAAACAACAAGTGTAGCAGCAACTCCCTGCTGTTCACATTGAGAGAGCCTCTTTATGGGCTGGCATAGAGTCCACCCATGGTGCATAACCCCATCTGTCAATGTGTCAAAATAGCTTTTGTTAACACAGTCAGGAAACTGGACTCAATAGTATATAGTCATAATTAGTTATAATGAAATAATGTAATATATAATGAAATATAATGTAACTTAATTTTTTTTTACATTTTATTAGAAAATGTCTTTTATGCTAAATTTTCATAGAATAATCTTGAATTTTTTTAAACTTGCTTAATTTCATGAGTTTTGCCAGCTTAATTTTTATTCATGGGGGGGGGCACCCTACAAATATTTTTTTTCTTAGCTCTGGTATTACTGCTTATCCTATTAGTGAATAATTCTCTGTATAGATACCAGAATAGCTCATGGCCCCAGTTGAAGGGTGGAAGGATCCCAGAGTTCAAGCGCCAGCAGTGAAACAGCCCCACAGCCCAAACCCTGTGAGCCTGAGTTGGCTGATACAGACCAGCCATGAGATTTTCTTTGCTGCGTAGACATACCATAAGAGGTCAGGGGCAAAGCATCTGCTACTGTTTGGATTCTCCCTTCCCCCTTCATCAGTGAGGGTGCCACTACTGGAATACTGCATCCAGTTCTGCTGTTTACATTTTAAAAGGGATGTTGAAAAATTTGAAGAGGGTGCAGAGAAGAGAGAGAAACAATTTGAGGCCGGAAAAGTGCCATACTGTGAAAGACTTAAGCTCAATTTGGTTAATTTATCATAAAGAAAATGAGGTGATTTGAGGTGTAGTTGGGTAAGTTTTTGTGCAGGAGGTCAGACTACATGATCATAATGGTCCCTTCTGACCTTAAAGTCAATGATTAATGTGTAAGTATTTTTACAGGGAGACTATAAAGCACTACAGGGCTCTTTAATGTAGCAGAGAAAGTCATAACAAGAACCAATGGCTGGAAGTTAAAGCCAGACAAATACAAATTAGAAATAAGGTACACATTTTTAACAGTGGAAGTTCATTGGGACAAACTACCAAATGAAGTGGAGGGTTCTCTGGCTTTTGATGTTTTTTAAATCAAGACTGGATGCCTTATGTATTAATCAAATACAAGTTATTGGGCTCAGTACAGGGGTAAGTGAGAGAAATTCTATGGCCATTTTATCCATGGGGCAGACTAGAAAGCCTAATGGTTCCTTCTGACCTTAATACATGAATATGATGCTATAGTTAAGACTGAGAGGCTACCGTCACCACTCTGAAGACTTGAAGATGGTGGACTTCTCTATTTTCTTCCCTTTGTGGAATTCTCCAGCAACAACTCTTACTACTCAGGCTGGGCTCTGAGAGGATTTTTTTTTTTTTTAACATAAGTGCCTGCCTATCGATTTATTCTAGGTCCCCCCTCACCCCCACACACATCAAAGTGAAGTTAACTGGACTTGTTTATCAACTACATAGGTTTTTCTCTAGTCCTCTGGCAATCTCATTTGTTCTCCACAAACTTTGTCATATGATCTCTAGCAGTTTCAAATTTTTATCCGCTTGTTAGTTTCTTTAGAAATTGTAGGTAAATGTTAAATGGCTTTGCTGACATGACCGGGGTGGGGGGGGTGCATAGCTCACATGGTGACTTGAATATTTAGCCTCAAGTACAAAACGATCTTATTAGAAAAGTTTGCTTGTGTAGATATTTTTCTAAAATACTACTGACTTATAAATATGAAATGGAGTTTAAAAATGTCTTTCAGCCAATGGTAATGACAACAAGAAATTCAAAGCAGAGGATAAAATGGATGGGGCTCCTTCTCGTGTTCTTCATATCAGGAAATTGCCTGGTGAAGTGACAGAAACAGAAGTTATTGCTTTAGGCTTACCTTTTGGTAAGGTAACCAATATCCTGATGCTAAAAGGAAAAAATCAGGTATTCTTCTTGTTTCAGGGTTCCATTTATAGTACAATGACTAGGTATTTTCTCATTCCAAATATACTGGTAAAATCTTACTGAGATTAATCCAGATGTAAATGGTAAATAATTAAAATGAAAAACCTTGCATTCTTTCAGTTTGCACTCCTCTTCCAGGTGCTCCGTATTATTTCTAGTCTATTTTATGTTAGAAAGCAGTGAAAGACTAATAGTTCAGAGCAAATGACACTCAAAATATATGGCTTTCAAGCTAACCATTTAGGCCAGCCTCTTCAAAGGTATCATTTTATGTGCAGAAACCGCTGTTTGCTAAACTGGGCAGTCGTAAAATGATGTCTTTGAGGATATGGGCTTTATTTGCCAACTACCGACCCATTCCAGAGAGGTGGGGGGGGGTTTGTTGTTGTGTTGGGTTTTTTTATTTTTTTTAATTTCTTTTTGGCAAAACATGAAAAATAGAAATCTTATCAAATCCCTGCATTATGTGAATGTGTTTTATTCTAGCAATACAAAGTGTAGTGTGTAAATACTATTTTTTTTTTTAATTCTTACATTATAGGCTTTTTTGGAGCTGGCAACAGAAGAAGCAGCTATCACTATGGTTAATTACTATTCTGCTGTGACACCTCATCTTCGTAACCAACCCATCTATATTCAGTACTCTAATCATAAAGAGCTAAAGACTGATAATACACTAAACCAGGTATATTTACTGTTATGGAGTATAACAAATGCATACAATAGCAAATTAAACTTAGCATACATTCAACTATACACTATGTAGTCATGAATATATTTTTGTATAAACTAAACTTTATTTCTGATACCTGCAGTTTATTGTGATATTATGAAAGACACAGTTTGGTATTATACATGTTGCAATTATATGTTAGAATTTTATTCAAGTATTTCATGGTTAATTATTTCTAATTAAATTTGAATTTTTTTCATAAAATAAGTCTTAATATTGACTCTTGGTTTAGAAGTTACACGACTAAAACTTTAAGTTTCTTGGTTCTGGCATTTGAGAGTTCAGTACCATATGGAATTGCCCGAACACTAATGCAGAATCCTACTCCCAGTGTTTTGAATCATAAATTCAATAGTATTATTAACCTCAGTTTGTTTGGTCTGCTTTTCCCACTGTACAGTTCCTGAAGAAAAATGCATTAACGATCACCCTGGGAAAAATGTATTCAGTAACTGAGAATTTTGTTGTTTGATCTTGGATGTGTGTAGAAACTATTATTCTTTCAAAACAGTTGTAATACACTTTTTTTTAATAGAACAGGGAACTGTTTCAACGGGCAGTAAAGGTCTTCTTAGTATTTGAGGTTGCTGTATCCTACAAAGAATGGGAAAAAGAAGCATTGACCCTTCGTTGTTCAAATGCTAATATCTTCATGTTCATTTCTTGTATTCCCTCTTCGATCAGACTAATGCTGTCTGTTGTGACAGTCTACAGTTTCTATTACTCTCTTGTCATACTTAAGTCCTTTTTGTTATAATAGTGTGTTAATGGCAAATTTATTTTTTTAATTTTGTTTTTAAGAGAAGTTTTCTGGAAACTTCCCTGCTTCATAGTTTTGCTTTCTGCTAAAATTAAGTTCGGTATTAATTTCCCTCCCTGGCACTACAAACATACTAGATCTTTTGGATGTCTGAGTTTTCTCCTACCCATTAAAGAAATATTTTAGATTGTAAGTATAAAAAGTGCCAGCTGTAAGAAATGAGTACTTAAAGGTAAATAGAATGAAGTTCGTAAAGGGAATGATAAAACATTACATCAGCATGGGCAATATGTGGTGGATTCATGTACAACTTTAAACAATAGGAACGCTATCAGTCATGTATTTGCCTTTCATTTTCTTTGGGGTCCTGTGCCAATGTCCTGCCTGCTTCAGTCAACCGTCTTCTGCTCTGATGTGATGCTGTCAGCCTTTTGGCAGTATCCTTGCTTCCATACCATCTTTGTTTTAGCACTAAGTTGGCTCAGTCTTGTAAGCACCCTTATAATAAATTAATTGACAGTACAATGCTGTAAATATTCTGTGACATCACCAGCATGATATGGAGCAATATACAGAGCAGGAGCCAGTTGGCTATGATGGGGATGGACATTGTCGTACCTGCTGTGAAAACTAAAAAGGAGTTGTTGATGGGTCATGTGCAGAATATCCCATTAAGTCTGGTCTGGTGGGGCATTCACCACATAATTTTGTTACCCAAATTTGTAGGTTACATTTGAAAGCTAGGCAGTTTCATTTTTAAAATGGTCCTTTCCTTACATTTGCGACAGAGAAATGCAAAGAAAATGAGAGGATCAGTAGATTCATTGCAAAGATGAAATAGGAGAAAAGTACAAATGGTTAAGCTAAAGGGAGGAGAGAAGGAGCTGTAATTAGAAAAGATAGGGTACCTGAAACCGCCAGGTTTTTGAACTTTGAAAATAAAAACAAGTTGCCTTTATGACTGAATTTCCCATGATTGGTTGTCAGCAACATGGTTATCTATGGAAAAAGTCTAATCACAATAGGTTTATGCCTGACTAAAAAAACAAATTTAAAAGTCATTTGAATGTTTCATGTCATTTTAATAATTTTTTAAAGATATTTTGTCCTAAAAGACATGTAAACACAACAACAAATAACATTAAAGTTCGGATTTAAAAGAAACATTTTTTACCTTGTGTGCTGCAGTACCTAGGCACAACTTGGTGAGTTAAGAACAGAATGACTGCTATGATTGTGAATCTCCTTGATTGTCAGTTTGTCAGAATGAAATGTCTTAATATAGACTTTGTATATTTATAGGCTTATGTATTATGATGTTCCTAGGATCATAAGGTGAAATAGTCAATAGAATAATATGAAACTTTAAAAGAAATCAGTTTTATGTAATACTTCATAAGTTACATATGCAGCTGATTTTGCCTATTCCAACATTACATTTTTCTGAAACACCTTCAAAAGAAGGGTTTCTATACAAATATTAACTGAATGTTTTCCTCCTCCAAAACAATCCATTGCTCTTGTAATTTCTAAGCTGTAGGCGCTACACTGCAAAAGCTCATTCCAACAATCATGCTTGCTCTGGTATGCAGTCCAGTTGACCTTAGTGGAATGAAATGTAAGGAATAAGCACACATTGAAAAAAGAGTGTTTTCAGGCTCGGATGTAGAAAGCCAGAGCAGACAAATCCTCACTTATTTGAATAGTGCTGATTGAGCTCACTTGTGTGAGTAAGAGTTTGTTGTACAGCCTAAGGACCAGAACTTGCAAAAACTTCTTCCCAGGTTACCCTAAGACATAAATTTTAATTAGCACGTTACTGTTTGTTTAAAAAATAGCCTGAAACAATGAAGTAACTCAACCAAATGTTTGAGTGGCTTAAAAGTGATGTGTGTTTCATGTGTTTTTAAAAAGAAATTAACATTGTCTTCAAAATACTTTTATCTGAGTAGCATTAACTAATGCTTGACATGATACAGTAAACTTTCTTGTCCCAAGTAGTGTTCACCAGGTCTTTTTTTCTTACTTTCCTTATTCCTTAATTTGTTTGTGTGAGGAATTTCATGTAAGTTGTGGGATCTGCAGTTGTGTATTGTCTCTGGTAATACCTTCAGATTATGCAGTATGCATTCATATGTTGGTGATTGATTATGATTTTTACCTGGCATGCACATTTCTTTTCTGTTTTGTATTGTTTTACCTCTTAAAGGTACTGTAATAAAACATTAAATGAAAACCCTCTTTTTTGCATTTTTCCTCAGAAAATCATCTAACCTTTTTAAAATTTGATCAGTTGGCAATAGAAGTAGTTATATAGACATGTGCTCATGTGTTGTTACTATGTGATTATCCTAGGAATTTTTAAAACTGTGCTTGTTGCGTTAAGAAACTCTTGGGATTTTTGTTTTTTTAAAGAGGTTGGATAATACAGACTGCAAGTAGTTTGCTTATCTGTGACCACTTCATTCTGACTGTTTTCAGTTACTGTGTATTATTTCATTAAAACAGAAATTGGAATATTTTATGTTGGAAAACATTTTATGTTTTAAGTATGGAAGTACCATACTTGCATTATCTTTTCCTATCAGAACTTTTTGCTTTGTTTTGATTAACTCTAATATGAATATTGGAAATATTTTTTTTAAAAAATGTTATTCAATAAATCACATTATGATTCTGTAGTTTTTGTTTTTTGTTGTTGATTTACTCCTCATTTACTCCTCAACCTGTGGAAATATTCTTCTGAAATCCCCCAAAAGCTCGCTTTTTTCCTACTAGTAGAGCCATACTTGCTACTAGAAAGGCCAGTTATTGGCTTCAACACTTCCTGTTCAGTAAGAACCAATCATTATTTTCAGCATTACTGCCTTCACCCCTGGTGGTAGATTATGGTGGTTCCCTTTATGCTACTCTAATTTGGCATTACACTTAATTATCTAGATCTAGTAGATAGTTTAGTTTTGCTGCCATACCACTGAAGGAATATCTAAAATGTTTACCATTCTAGTGCTATGTCAGTAGGTATATTTTTAAAGACGCGAACTTTTATTGTGCCAAAGGTAACTAAATATTTGTTAGCAGTAACAATATGAATATAGCAAAAAGCTTCTGAAACTTTTTCTTGCAATACTTTCTTTATAATACATATTTTTTCTTTTTATTTAGCGGGCTCAAGCTGTTCTTCAGGCAGTGACAGCAGTACAGACAACAAATACTCCCATTAGTGGAACTACTGTTAGTGAGAGTGCAGTGACTCCAGCTCAGAGTCCAGTACTTAGAATAATTATTGACAACATGTACTACCCTGTAACCCTGGATGTTCTTCACCAAGTAAGCCAATTGTCTGTGTAACTTTTTAGTTTATATGATTTGTAATAAATTTCTATACATATATAGTCTTGTTATTTTTGACAGATATTCTCTAAATTTGGTGCTGTATTGAAGATAATCACATTCACAAAGAATAACCAATTTCAAGCTTTACTGCAATATGGTGATCCAATAAATGCACAGCAAGCAAAACTAGTAAGTACAAAATTACCTTTGGGCTAGTGAGTTATCCTGTGGTGATGGAATTATTATTTTTTGTGCAGGGTATTACCATGACACTGATTTAACCATACATTCCTGTATTAAATCTGAAGGCCAAACGGTATTTATACAATTGCTCTAAACTTGCCTAAAAAGCATAAATAATAAGCTATTTACTACATCCAAACAGTAACAAAACATTTATAAGCATCTGAGCAAAATATTTACAAACGAGCTAAACCCCAGGGTGCTTGCATCCATATTGGTTCCAACATGGTCATTTAGCAGTGAACCCTTTAAGAGGTGTTTTTGTTTTTTTTTTAATATACCCTTCAACAAACATGTAAAATCATTGCCAATTACTAACTTCAGATAAAGAACGGTTTGAGACAATTCATCCTTAGTTCTAGTCTTAATCCACATAAGATTTACAACCTCCTTTCTTCCCAAGTCCGTCCTTCCCCTCCTTCTTGCTGATGAGCAGTTTTCCATTGTATCTGGGTTCATGTAGGCTTTAACACTGGTATGCACGGTGGGAAGGCTTATGCTGGCTTCTTTTAAGACAGATTCCTTTTGTTTTATTTAAAACCATCTGCAGTCCCCCCTAAACATCAGAGGCCTTCTTTTTAGAAACTTCCCCTTATCTTACTAGTTATTCTTTGAACAGGACATCTTCTCTACTTCATTCCTTCTGGCCTTATAATTTAGTATTTTCAAGGCCTGCCTTCAGCTTGCTAGTCAGGGCCTTTCTTTACTACGCATGTATTTCTTTAACCAAACTTAAGCTAACCCTGATTCTTTAATTTCATATTTATCCTGTGTGGCTTACAAGAGATATTTGAAAAATGTGTTGGTACAAGACATTGCTAATCTTAGTAATGTCCTAAATTCTTCCACTGCTTTTTAAAGAGAGTAATCTTCATAGAGAGATGACGTATACCCTAATAATTGTTGTTTTGTGGTAGCACCTATAGGGCCCAATCAGATATCAGGACCTCACTGTGTAAGTAAAATGAATGAGTACAGTTTTTAGTGTTAAAGTATTGGGTTAAAAAAAATCCTTTAAAAAGCCAAGATCTGTCTTGAGCAACACAGATTGTGCCAGCTAAATTGAAAATTGACTGGAAAGGGGACAAAAGAGAACAAGAAATGACTTGTCCCTATTTAAATACATTTGAAGTACATTAGAAGTGAGAAGACTGTTTGACTAGGCCTTCTAAAAAAACTAGTGGGCTGCATGGGGGTCAGTTGAAAAGCATGATGAGATAGTGAAGTTGTTAAATGATTTTTCCATCATTCTTACTATAGAAGATAATGGGAAATTAATTTTCCAGTGGCAGACTTCAAAGTAATGAGAATGTGACCTTAACAGAAATTGAAGACTTAGTAAGGAAGTTAAAGAGCAATTTGAAAAACTCAAGTGATGTAAGTACTTGGAAGAGATGGTATTTATCTGAGTGTTCTGAAGAAAATAGTGAGATATTGACAAAGATGTGTGCTATGAAGCCTCTGGCCCTATGGAACTTCGCTCATTCAGATAGCATAAATAGTGGAAAATGCATTCCTCTACCACTTGTTTTCCAGGAAAATGTTATTTCCTGTGGAATAGATTCTGGACATGCTGATCTATGTTTTTATCACCACCTCTGGATTGGATCATGATATCTGCAACTGAAGTGAAGAGAGCACAAACTTCAACTTGAGCAGAACGCAACAAATTACCTCTGGGCAGAGACAAAACACACTGAGACAAGACTCTGATGTACTCTAAACTATCATGCCTCTTTTAGAGGAAGACTTCTGGACCTTGTAGATGCCTTTCAGATGCCGACATGCACAAAGTGATACTTTTCAGTCACAAACATTGTCTGAGGGGACGTTTACACTGCAGCTGACTCAGGGTCACGGAACTTGGGCTAAGGGGCTGCTTAATTGCAGTGTAGATGTTTGGGCTCAGGCGGTAGCCTGGGCTTTGAAACACTGTGACAGGGGAGGGACCCAGAGCTTGGGCTTCAGCCAAGCCCAAATGTCTGTGCCACAGTTAAAGAGCCCTTTAGCCTGAGCATGAGTCAGATGGCACAGGCCAGCTGGGGGAATCCGATTGCAGTGTAGACATACCCTTACATTTATAGAGGAAAAGCATTGCCAGTTCTCTGTATTGACACTGAGACTTGTATGAGTATTCCATATTTTAATGACAGTAGTCAGGGCCTACATGGAGCCAGGTTGGAGTGCATATGTCTCCCTTTCCGGATGATGGGCTAATTCAAGGATACTGCCATGTAGGACCCCCAAAAATAGTTTGTCTACACCATAGTTCTGTCATCCCTATCTGAATTCCTAAGTCCCAGGGTGTTCCTCAGAGACCATTTGAGGGCATCATATGTCTAGTAAAGAAGACTTGTCGTAGCTGGTCATTTTGAACCATACTTATGAGTGTTAGAATCATAGAATCATAGAATATCAGGGTTGGAAGGGACCCCAGAAGGTCATCTAGTCCAACCCCCTGCTCAAAGCAGGACCAAGTCCCAGTTAAATCATCCCAGCCAGGGCTTTGTCAAGCCTGACCTTAAAAACCTCTAAGGAAGGAGATTCTACCACCTCCCTAGGTAACGCATTCCAGTGTTTCACCACCCTCTTAGTGAAAAAGTTTTTCCTAATATCCAATCTAAACCTCCCCCATTGCAACTTGAGACCATTACTCCTCGTTCTGTCATCTGCTACCATTGAGAACAGTCTAGAGCCATCCTCTTTGAAACCCCCTTTCAGGTAGTTGAAAGCAGCTATCAAATCCCCCTCATTCTTCTCTTCTGCAGACTAAACAATCCAGCTCCCTCAGCCTCTCCTCATAAGTCATGTGCTCTAGACCCCTAATCATTTTGTTGCCCTTCGTTGTACTCTTTCCAATTTATCCACATCCTTCCTGTAGTGTGGGGCCCAAAACTGGACACAGTACTCCAGATGAGGCCTCACCAGTGTCGAATAGAGGGGAACGATCACGTCCCTCGATCTGCTCGCTATGCCCCTACTTATACAACCCAAAATGCCATTGGCCTTCTTGGCAACAAGGGCACACTGCTGACTCATATCCAGCTTCTCGTCCACTGTCACCCCTAGGTCCTTTTCCGCAGAACTGCTGCCGAGCCATTCGGTCCCTAGTCTGTAGCGGTGCATTGGATTCTTCCATCCTAAGTGCAGGACCCTGCATTTATCCTTATTGAACCTCATTAGATTTCTTTTGGCCCAATCCTCCAATTTGTCTAGGTCCTTCTGTATCCTATCCCTCCCCTCCAGCGTAACTACCACTCCTCCCAGTTTAGTATCATCCGCAAATTTGCTGAGAGTGCAATCCACACCATCCTCCAGATCATTTATGAAGATATTGAACAAAACGGGCCCCAGGACCGACCCCTGGGGCACTCCACTTGACACCGGCTGCCAACTAGACATGGAGCCATTGATCACTACCCGTTGAGCCCGACAATCTAGCCAGCTTTCTACCCACCTTATAGTGCATTCATCCAGCCCATACTTCCTTAACTTGCTGACAAGAATGCTGTGGGAGACCGTGTCAAAAGCTTTGCTAAAGTCAAGAAACAATACATCCACTGCTTTCCCTTCATCCACAGAACCAGTAATCTCATCATAAAAGGCGATTAGATTAGTCAGGCATGACCTTCCCTTGGTGAATCCATGCTGACTGTTCCTGATCACTTTCCTCTCCTCTAAGTGCTTCAGGATTGATTCTTTGAGGACCTGCTCCATGATTTTTCCAGGGACTGAGGTGAGGCTGACCGGCCTGTAGTTCCCAGGATCCTCCTTCTTCCCTTTTTTAAAGATGGGCACTACATTAGCCTTTTTCCAGTCATCCGGGACTTCCCCCGTTCGCCACGAGTTTTCAAAGATAATGGCCAAGGGCTCTGCAATCACAGCCGCCAATTCCCTCAGCACTCTCGGATGCAATTCGTCCGGCCCCATGGACTTGTGCACGTCCAGCTTTTCTAAATAGTCCCTAACCACCTCTATCTCTACAGAGGGCTGGCCATCTCTTCCCCATTTTGTGTTGCCCAGCACAGCAGTCTGGGAGCTGACCTTGTTAGTGAAAACAGAGGCAAAAAAAGCATTGAGTACATTAGCTTTTTCCACATCCTCTGTCACTAGCTTGCCTCCCTCATTCAGTAAGGGGCCCACACTTTCCTTGGCTTTCTTCTTGTTGCCAACATACCTGAAGAAACCCTTCTTGTTACTCTTGACATCTCTTGCTAGCTGCAGCTCCAGGTGCGATTTGGCCCTCCTGATATCTTTCCTACATGCCCGAGCAATATTTTTATACTCTTCCCTGGTCATATGTCCAACCTTCCACTTCTTGTAAGCTTCTTTTTTATGTTTAAGATCCGCTAGGATTTCACCATTAAGCCAAGCTGGTCGCCTGCCATATTTACTATTCTTTCGACTCATCGGGATGGTTTGTCCCTGTAACCTCAACAGGGATTCCTTGAAATACAGCCAGCTCTCCTGGACTCCCTTCCCTTTCATGTTAGTCCCCCAGGGGATCCTGGCCATCTGTTCCCTGAGGGAGTCAAAGTCTGCTTTCCTGAAGTCCAGGGTCCGTATCCTGCTGCTTACCTTTCTTCCCTGCGTCAGGATCCTGAACTCAACCAACTCATGGTCACTGCCTCCCAGATTCCCATCCACTTTTGCTTCCCCCACTAATTCTACCCGGTTTGTGAGCAGCAGGTCAAGAAAAGCGCTCCCCCTAGTTGGCTCCCCTAGCACTTGCACCAGGAAATTGTCCCCTACGCTTTCCAAAAACTTCCTGGATTGTCTATGCACCGCTGTATTGCTCTCCCAGCAGATATCAGGAAAATTAAAGTCACCCATGAGAATCAGGGCATGCGATCTAGTAGCTTCCGTGAGTTGCCGGAAGAAAGCCTCATCCACCTCATCCCCCTGGTCCGGTGGTCTATAGCAGACTCCCACCATGACATCACTCTTGTTGCACACACTTCTAAACTTAATCCAGAGACACTCAGGTTTTTCCACAGTTTCGTACCTTATGGTGGTCCCTAACTGTATACATAGTGCTTGTGACATATCTCCATATGGATAACCTCATTAAAACCTAAATCATAGTGGAAGCAAGTTCCAGAGGGACTTTCCCATCCCGTCTGAATAACTTCAGGGCAACTCTGCCCTGATGATAGTCTATGGATCATCTTCTGCTAAAACTAGACTTCCAGTTTTAACTAATGTAATTTTATAATGTGTAAGAGATGATGTCACCATGGAATGGACTAAAGATTTTCAGACATTCAGAATCCTAAAGGTGATCTTTTTTTAAATAGGCTATTATTTCTGTATAAGCAAGCAAGGAACTCTGGATTGCAGCTCCTTTGTCAGGAAGCATAGTAGATGCAAAAGCAGGCTTTGTCTTGGATTTCTCATTTTCATGGAGAAGAACATGTGCTACAAGTGGTTCCTGGATCAAGGATTTCTCTATATGATACCAGTAGATGACCATATTTGCCGGGATCCCATCTCTATACTGTGAGTGTGGAGGGTCCTATTTGCTTATCCATCAGTACCTCTGCTCTCCACCAGTGCTAGCAAAGATTCTGCCTAACCTCAGAGGAGATAAGGTTTCAGTATTCTTGAAGGTGCCCCACACTGCCCCAAGCAGTTACAGTTTTCATGTCTGCTGCAAGGGGTCATCATGTTCCCTTTGCCTCACTCCTAGCAAGAATCAACTTCTGAGATTCAGTGTTCTTGAGTTACATGCTTCAAGTTCTTACGCTTTCAAGTGGTGGCAGGAGGAATTACAGTTCTAAGTTGAAAATACAAACAAGCACATATGGATGCTTTTAAATACTCTCCATACATACCTGGCTACCCTTGTCTTTCTGGATTAAAGTCTAGTTGTATTTCTCTAATTATGACAACTCTTTCTGCCCATTGTAAGCCAGTTGAAGGAAATCTATCTGCAACCCATAGTCATCAGATTAATATAAGGCTTTACACATTTGAAACTCCTTCTCTCCCCCCCCCCACCTTTTTTGTGTGTGTGTGGCATATTACTGTGGTTTGGACATAGCTAATGATAACTGATTTTGAGCCATTTCTCTGTCTGTGAGATCAAGATTTTTATTTTTTATATAGAAGGTAACTTTCCTGGGGGCAGTGGCATTCGCTTGCTAAGTGGGTAAGCTTTCAGCTGTAATGACTGGATCTACCAAATATCAAGAGGTATGGTCGGTATTGCTAATTCATCCAATATTTCTTCCAAAGATGGGGACTGAATTCCTCCCTGTTGAGCCAATTATTCTCCTGGCACTTCTTCTGTATTTGCATGTCTGTTTTAGTGAGGTCTTTCTCCACAAGCCACATTAGAAGGCTTTGGGGATTCTACGTGTAGCAGACAAAATTTCTATCACAGGTACCATATCTAAATGGCTGGCAGACTGTATTTCCTATTGCTATCGTCAGGCAGGCCTGCAGCCCACCCTTTTCACAGTTTGTACAATGTGAGGCAAGGCAGTTCCTGATGCCAGCCTGAGTCTGTTTTTAATTTGACATGTAAAGCAGCCACATTGCAGCAACCATCATACAAAGCGTTGTTGCCTAGATAAAGCTGCTGTGGATGGAGTTTCCATTTGGTCCCACATTGCTGTTGAGCCAATGCCCAAACTCTCTCACCCTCTATTAGTTTTGTTTTTCTTCAGGCATCTCGTATTTGAATTGGCCAATTTTTGAAAGTTAGAATATTGGTCATTTTGTCTTTCTTTGTGCAGTGCCTGTTATCATATTAATTCTTTTATTCTGAGACATCCATTGATTCAGAGTGAGAATCCTATGGGGATAATGCCTTTCTAAAGGGGGAAGAGTGTGTGTATCTCTCTCGTTGGGGGTTTTTTTTCCTAAGAAATTTTTTTAGCAGTTTTTTGCGGTTAAGTTTTTTTACAACTGCAACTAGTTTGAGAGGTCTTGATTTATCCTCCATAATTAGAGAGCTGAGTAGAAGATTCTAGGAACTGAGGTAACTGCAGTCTCATGATCAGTGAGAAGGGCTTAGGTGGATAGTCCTGCTGCTACTACTGCAGCCTTTGAGCACTCAAAAGCTTTGAACTTTGGGAAATTCTGCCTTATCTTGTGCTGGGAGCAGAAGACCCAAGAGTAAGAATTCTGTGAAATAATAGTTTAAAAAAAGAAGAATTCCAGGTGAGTAATTTTTCATTGTTAATATCCACTGTGCTATCAATCTAAATGAGAATTTGAAATGATCTCATTCTTTGTTTATAGGAATATTTCAATGAATAATTATTTCAACTAGTTGTTAAAAAATGAAACTTGCCAAGAATTAAGGAAACAGGCATCAGTCAACTGGACTATCATAGATAGTGACATAGATTTCAACACAGTATTTGAATGTAGCCTTCTGTGTTTGTATGCAAGATAATTTGTATTTAATAGAATCACTTATTAATCATATATTGGTTTAATATGAGCACAATTTTTTCCAAACAAATAATAAAACTTAATCAGCTGTGAACACCTCCACTTTTATTCTCCTGTATTAAGCTCTTTAATTAGAGCTTTTTAGTCATAAGATTTGTTGCTGGGAAGTACAGAAATAGTTCTTATTAAGAACCACTGACATTCATTGAAAAATAACACTGATGTGGCTTTCTTTAAACATAAATAAAATTTGAAAATTCATATATATATGTACAGTGTTTTAGAAATTTCTAAACGGGCCTGATACATGCATCAACTCCATTTGGAATTATCAAGAACATAATTAGAAAAATACATAATTCTTTGAGTTGATACAGCCATGTATTCCACTTAGATGAGTGCACCCTCAGCACATCGTAGCTGGAGAATTTTGCCGAGCAGGACCTGTAGAGGAGTGGCACTCATGTCTTGTGACCATAGCTCCTCCTCTTGCGGTATGAAGTGGCACCACCACAAACCCCCTCAATTCCTTCTTATTGCTCATGGCTGGGATTGGAGCTGTGTGTGGTTCTTAACTTCACAACCTCTCTCTTTCTTAGTGACCTTTCTAGAAGTTAATTAGTACCCTTGGTATAATGTTAGTTTTAATTAGCTTTAGTTTAAGTATTTCCCTGGTGATGCCCTCATCAGCGTTTAAAAACTGTCCATCGTTTGAGGGAGCAATTCCCAACAACAATTCCCACATACAGTACTTGCTGTGCTTAGGCAAAGCCCACATCAAAAATTGGTGTTTGATTTGCAAATCATTCACAAGATGGACTCGGGTGACAAGGGAACTTTGTCTAAAGCAGCACCTGCTCAAACAGGCAGTGCAGCTTGCTTCAGTACCAAGGCCTCTGTTAGATCAGAGATTGCCCTCAGGTTCTCCGAGTTCTACCATTTCCTGCTCTGGAACTGGCGCCTCTCCAAAGGGACAGAGGAGTCCCTCCTCATTGAGTGTGGCGAGGAAAAGGTTGCATGAGACTGATTAAGATTGCTTCAGGTTGCGTGGGGTCTTCTCTCTTCCTTCAGAAGAGGCGCAGCTGGGTATGGTGTGAATGCTGGGCATGCAGGAAGGAGTGGGACCCATCAACCGCTCCCTGGTACCATGCAGGGAGGATGGAGACCCTGTACTGTTGACTCTGGTTCCAACCCCTGCTTCTCGATCACAGAGGTTCCACTCTACATCTCCGTCTAAGATGAAACCACTGGGCAGGTCTGTGGTGGTGACAGTTGATCTGCCACAGGGCCAGGCACCAGTGAACCTTTCCCTTGCAGTGCATCCAGAGTTTTCCCATCCAGGTCCCATCAGTCCTGGTGTAGGATCTGGCTCTGATACAGTTAACCATTTTATCTTCATCCCCAGATGATTCCATTGTGCCTGGCTCTTCCGTTCCTTTGGTAGTTGAGTATTTCAAGGCATACCAGGATCTTTCGCAGTGCATGGCTGCTTCCTTGGGTATGCAAGCAGAGTTTCTGCAGGAGAATACCCATAAATTTTTGGATATCCTGCAGCTGCCTGGCCCTATTAGTTGCCCTCCCTATGAACGATGAGCTCTGAGAGCCTGCTAAGTTCTCTGAAGCAATCCAGCTTCAGTACTGCCTATTGTACAGCATATGGAGAAATGCTATTTCATTCCGGTGCAGCGATTTGAGGGTTTTTACTTACATCCAGCCCCAGATTTCCTGGTTGTAACTGCTGTGAACCATAGAGCCCGACAGAGCAGATGTAAGTCAACTCCCAAGAATAAAGACTCTAAATGTTTGAACCTGATGTGTCCCCTGAAGCCCTGAGGGAGGAATTTCAGGCATTTATCACCAAAGGCTCGTTGGTGGCTCAGACTTCATTGCAGTCCGTGCTGCATCGCAGAGTGATGGCCTCAGTGGTGACCATGAGAAGGGCTTCCTGGCTGCTGAATCTGGGTATTGCTGCCCATGTGCAACAGGCCATAGAGGATTTACCTTTCAACTGCGAGTCCTTTTTTCCAAACAGACGAGACTCCACACTCCTTCAAGAACTCTGTGGCTATCCTACAGTCCTTGAGGGTGTATATGCCACCAGTGCAGAGATGTCACTGTGGTGGTCAGCAGCAGCATCATCTATAGTCTACATTTGGGCAGCCTTTCCCTCCCTGAGACAGCAGGACTACCCCAGACAGGGGCATAAGTCCCAGAGGAGGAGGCATTCTGCTTTTCCCAAAAGTCCTCCAGTCTCCATTTTTGACTCCTGGGACCAGAGCTGTGTTCCAGTCATTGCTCCCTTCTCCCTGCCCACTCCATTTGGGAACAGACTGCCTTGCTTTCACAATGCTTGGGTCTTGATCACCACTGATATCTGGGTTCTAAGCACTGTCAAATGGAGCTATGCCATCCAGTTCCTTTACACAGGACCACGTGCTGTGGCTGGCAGTTGGAAGCTGTGAGCTTCTAAACAAGGTTTGAAATCTAGAAGCCTCTGTTCATTGGCTTAGTCTTAGTCAGGGGCAGGGCTATCAAGAAGGCCAGGGCTTTATAAAGCCGTGAGCAAGCAACCAGGGAGCCTTGCGACCAGGGACTGCTAACAGGGAGTTTCGAGAGGGAGTTTGGAAGGGGAGTGGAAAGGGGGCAAGATATACTTGCCATTGTTTAAAAACTTTAAACTAAACTATAATCAAAATTTCTTGATTTAAACAAAAACCCTGTCATTAACCTAGGTGGCTGTAAGAGAAAATGCAGGCAGAAACCCAGCAGTAGAGTGGGGGCTATCCTGCTTGTTGCACTCAGTGTAGCATGAATGATTACCCGCCCTGTGGGTGGGTAGTGTATGTGTGCATTTAGTGCAAGGAGCTCCTGGCCCTCAGAGACCGTGTACGGGCTTTGGAGGCCAGGGTGGCAGAACTGAAGGAGCTAAAGGAGGCAGAGAGGTATGTTGATGAGGCTTTCTGGGGCACTGAAGATTTGTCCCATCTCCGGTCAGATAGCCCCTGTGCTGTTAAGGAGGATGAAAGGCCCAGAGAAGGAGAGCAGTCAACAGGAACAGAGGGAATCCTCCCATAGTTGGGACCCTCCTTCCAGATGATGATGGGGTATCCTCTTGAACTGAGGTCACCTCTCTGGGGGAGGGAACTCCATTCATTAGGAAAAGGCAGGTGTTAGTAATTGGAGATTCGATCATTAGAAACATAGATAGCTGGGTTTGTGATGACTGGGAGAACCGTATGGTGACTTGCCTGCCTGGTGCGAAGGTTGCGGATCTCTCAAGGCAATTAGATAGACTTATGTGTAGTGCTGGGGAGGAGCCGGTGGTTGTGATACATGTAGGTACCAGTGACGTAGGGAAGGGTAGGAGAGAAGTCCTGGAGACCAAATTTAGGCTGCTAGGAAAGAGACTGAAATCCAGAATCTCTATGGCGGCATTCTCAGAAATGCTTCCAGTTCCACGTACAGAGCCAGGTAGGCGGGCAGAGCTTCAGAGTCTCAATGCGTGGATAAGATGATGGTGTAGAGAGAGGAGGGGTTTAGATTTATTATGAACTTGGGAAACTTTGGGGATGGGGGAGCCTATACAGGAAGGATGGGCTTCACCTAAACCAAAGTGGATCCAGACTGCTGGCACTTAACATTAAAAAGGTTGCAGAGCAATTTTTAAACTAAGAGATGGGGGGAAAGCTGATTGCTGCAGAGGTGCATGTGGATCGGACAGAGACTTCTCTTGGAGGGTCTATTGATAGAGAATCTCTAAGTTTTAGTCAGGAGGAGAGGATGGAAAAAGACAAAGTATGGGCCAGGTCAGACGAGAAACATTCACGTAAACAGTCTGACGCATCGGAAAAGAGCAGACAAATAAACAGTGACAAGTTTTTAAAGTGCTTGTATACAAATGCTAGAAGTCTAAATAATAAGATGGGTGAACTAGAGTGCCTCGTGTTAAAGGAGGATATTGATATAATAGGCATCACAGAAACCTGGTGGAGTGAAGACAATCAACGTACACAATCATTCCGGGATACAAAATATATCGGAAGGACAGAACAGGTCGTGCGGGAGAGAGTGGGGGTGTGGAGAGTAGCACTACATGTGAAAGAAGATGTAGAATCAAATGAAGTAAAAATCTTCAATAAATCCACATGTTCCACAGAATCTCTATGGATAGTAATCCCATGCTCTAATAGATCCCTACAGTTATATTCTTATTAATCAACCACCTGACCAGGACGGTGATAGTAACGATGAAATGCTAAGGGAGATTAGAGAGGCTATCAAAATAAAGAACTTAATAATAGTGGGGGATTTCAGTTATCCCCATATTGACTAGGTACATGTCACCTCAGGACAAAAAGAAAATACAAAATTTCTTGATACTTTAAATGACTGCTTCTCGGAGCAGCTGGTGCAGGAACCCACAAGAAGAGAGGCAATTCATGACCTAGTCCTCAGTGGAGTGCAGGATCTGGTCCAAGAGGTAACTATAACAGGACCGCTTGGAAATAGTGACCATAATATAACAACAATTAACATTCCTATGGTGGGAAGAACACCTCAGCAGCCCAACACTGTGCCATTTAATTTCGGAAAGAGGAACTATGCAAAAATGTGGAGGTTAGTTAAACAGAAATTAAAAAGGTACAGTGACTTGAGTGAAATCCCTGCAAGCTGCATGGACACTTTTCAAGGACACCATAATAGAGGCTCAACTTAAATGTATACCCCAAATTAAAAACACAGTAAAAGAACTAAAAAGAGCCACAGTGGCTTAATAACCATGTAAAAGAAGCAGTGAGAGATAAAAAGGCATCTTTTAAAAAGTGGAAATCAAATCCTACTGAGGTAAATAGAAAGGAGCATAAACACTTCCAAATTAAGTGTAAAAATGTAATTGGAAAAGCCAAAAAGGAGTTTGAAGAACAGCTAGCCAAAAACTCAAAAGGTAATAGCAAAATGTTTTTTAAGTACATCAGAAGCTGGAAGCCTGCTAAACAACCAGTGGGGACGATTGAGTTACAAAAGGAGCGCTTAAAGATGATAGTCATCGCAGAGAAACTAAATGAATTCTTTGCTTCAGTCTTCATAGCTGAAGATGTTAGGGAGATTCCCAAACCTGAGCCATCTTTTGTAGGTGACAAATCTGAGGAATTATCACAGATTGAAGTGTCACTAGAGGTGGTTTTGGAATTCATTGAGAAACTTAACAGTAACAAGTCACCGGGACCAGATGGCATTCACCCAAGAGTTCTGAAAGAACTCCAATGTGAAATTGCGGAACTATTAACTATGGTTTGTAACCTGTGCTTTAAATCAGCTACTGTACCCAATGACTGGAAGATAGCTAATGTAACACCAATATTTAAGAAGGGCTCTAGAGGTGATCCTGGAAATTACAGACCGGTAAATCTAACGTCCATATTGGGCAAATTAGTTGAAACTAAGAATAAAATTATCAGACACATAGAAGAACATAAATTGTTGTGCAAAAGTCGACATGGTTTCTGTAAAGGGAGATCATGTCTTACTAATCTATTAAAGTTTTTTGAGGGAGTCAACAAACATGTGGACAAGGGGGATCCAGTGGACATAGTGTACTTAGATTTCCAGAAAGCCTTTGACTAGGTCCGTCACCAAAGGCTCTTACGTAAATTAAGTTGTCATGGGATAAGAGGGAAGATCCTTTCATGGATTGAGAACTGGTTAAAAGACAGGGAACAAAGGGTAGGAATAAATGGTAAATTTTCAGAATGGAGAGCAGTAACTAGTGGTGGTCCCCAACGTCAGTCCTAGGACCAATCCTATTCACCTTATTCATAAATGATTTGGAGAAAGGGGTAAACGTGAGATTGCAAAGTTTGTTGACGATACTAAACTTGACTAGATCGTCAAGACCAAAGCAGACTGTGAAGAACTTCAAAAAGATCTCACAAAACTAAGTGATTGGGCAACAAAATGGCAAATGAAATTTAATGTGGATAAATGTAAAGTACGCACACTGAAAAAAATAACCCCAACTAAACATACAATATGATGGGGGCTAACTTAGTACAACTAATCAGTCAAGAGATCTTGGAGTTATCGTGGCTAGTTCTCTGAAGACGTCCACGCAGTGTGTAGAGGCAGTCAAAAAAAGCAAACGGGATGTTAGGAATCATTAAAAAAGGGATAGAGAATAAGACGGAGAATATCTTATTGCCCTTATATAAATCCATGGTACGCCCACATCTTGAAAACTGCGTACAGATGTGGTCCCCTCATCTCAAAAAAGATATACTGGCATTAGAAAAGATTCAGAAAAGGACAACTAAAATGATTAGGGGTTTGGAACAGGTTCCATATGAGGAGAGATTAAAGAGGCTAGGACTTTTCAGCATGGAAAAGTGGAGACTAAGGGGGGATATGATAGAGGTATATAAAATCATGAGTGGTGTGGAGAAAGTGAATAAGGAAAAGATATTTACTTGTTCCCATAATATAAGAACTAGGGGCCACAAAATGAAATTAATGTGTAGCAGGTTTAAAACAAATAAAAGGAAGTTTTTCTTCACTCAGCGCACAGTCAACCTGTGGAACTCCTTACCTGAGGAGATTGTGAAGGCTAGAACTATAACAGGATTTAAGAGAAGATAAATTCATGGAGGTTGTCTATTAATGGCTATTAGCCAGGATGGGCAAGGAATGGTGTTCCTAGCCTCTGTTTGCCAGAGAGTGGAGATGGATGGCAGGAGAGAGATCACTTGATCATTACCTGTTAGGTTCACTCCCTCTGGGGCACCTGGCATTGGCCACTGTCGGTAGACAGGATACTGGGCTGGATGGACCTTTGGTCTGACCCAGTATGGCCATTCTTACGTTCTTATCCCCCTCCCCTCCTCCTTCCCCATCCCTATTCAGGGACACCTCTCATGAGATTCTGCTCCTCAAGTGGGATTGCTCTCTTCTGGCTTTGGGAGCAGTGGAGGGGGTTCCACTGGAACACCAGTGTTAGAGCTTCTGGTACTTTCTGGTACCCAAATTCAAGGGAGGGGGAAGATGCTTGACCTTCATGGCCTCAACAGATTTATGAGATACATGACATATTCTCCCCCATTGTCTCGGAACGACTGGTTGACTGCTCTGGACCTTCAGGATGCCAATTTTCATGTGGCAGTTTTGCCAAGCCACAGAACATTTCTTTGTTTTGTCATAGCACCATTTCCAATATGCGGTACTTCCCTTTAGCGTGTTGGGTTTTTACCAAATGCATGGTCATGGTGATGGCATACCTCAGGAAGGAAGGAATCTACAACTTCTCTTACCTGGATGTCTGTTTACTGAGTGGTAGTGTCCAGAGCGGAAGTCCTTTTCCATGTTAACACTACATGCACTTGCTCGAACATCTGGGTCTCATCCTAAACACTGGAAAGTCAACTTTGGTTCCCATTCAGAAAATTGAGTTTATTGTTGCCCTTATAGACTCTCTAAGAGTTTGATTGCATTTTTGCCAACTGACAGTTTTCAGGCAATTTGCCACCTTTGCCTCAGTCTGCAGTCTCAGCCTTTCACAAGAATTCAGATGTGCCTGAGGCTCTTGGACTCTGGGTCTATTTGCACACAGCTGGTCCAGTTTGCAAGGTTGCATTTTTGCTCCCTTCAAATGTGTCTCAGGACAGTTTACTGTCCAACTCTTCACTCGGACAGATTGGTCCATCTTCCTCCACTGGTCCTGGACATCTTGCAGTGATGGATGCTTCCAGAGGATGTTTGCCAGGCTGTTCTTTGTCCGGCCCTCGCCAACCAGGACTTTTGTCACCGATGCCTCCCTGATGGGCTGTGGAGCACGTCTGGGGCTGCTGAAAAGTCAAGGTCAGAGCTGCATATCAGTCTGATGGCACCTCAGGCCATCTACAATGTCATGCTTTTCTGGACCATATTGGGCTCAGTGGTTCACATACTTACAGACAATACCACCACAATGTATATGTGAACAAGCAAGGGAGAGCACACTCCAGTATGCTCTGCCAGAAGGCAATCAGATCGTGGTAGTTCTGATTTGTGGAGAGTATCATGTCGGTAACAGGCCGCTTCCTTAGGATCTAGAATCATCTTACCGACCATCTCAGCAGCACAGGGAGCTGGGAGCGCGGACAGGGTAAGGGGACCGAGGTGGATGCTAGCAGCCAAGGCCTGCATCAGGGCCGGCTGCCAGGACCCTGGGTGCGGGTCTAGGAGTGGAGCTGGGCAGAGCCCTAGCTGTGCCCCTTCCCCTAAAATTACTCTGCACCCCCTAGGGGGGCACACCTCACAGATTGAAGATATCTGATATACATAATGGCCACTTGCTTAAAATTAACTTTCTGGTAAAGTCCTTAAGCCCTTCATTAGCATTTCACAAGATTTCTTTGATGGGTAATTTAGTTGCAAAGGTATTTACCATGTAAATGTTTGCTATTACATTATGACAGGAATAGATAAGTGAAAATTATACAAGAAACATTCCACTAGTTTCTGTGAAGTTTAAACATCTGAATATATACTATACATTCAACAATTACTTTGATCTATCCTAATAAAAAGTAAATTGGCCTGAATACACTCTCACATCTAACAATCGCTTTTGGGTACTGTTTGTGAATCACCTAAACGGAATACATGGCTGAGTGTACTCGAGGAAGAAGAAATGGTTAAAGATATGATGCAGACGTGTATTCCATGACCCGTCTTACATCCTCTCTGCATTGTAGTCTAGTCTCTGGGTGTTCTGTGCAAAGGAACTGAGGGGGGTCGAAGCGGCACCACCTCATATAGCCGGGAAGGGATTATGGCCACAAGGCGCGAGCACCATCCCTTTGCAAGTACTGCTAGGCAAAATTCTCCAGCTCTGATGCGGTGGGCGCACACATACCTAATTGGAATGCTGCTGCATCACATATCGAACCACAGTAACAGTAAGGAGTTGTGTGTTTTAAAAAAATTATCTTAAAATAGGTGTAGTAGATCTCTTTTCCATTTATCTTTTAAGTGTTGATGCTGCTCTTGTTTAACAGCAGAACAAAAACCATTCTGCTAGAACACTGCAAATACTGTGATCCTCCACATAACCACTTTTTACATATTATTTTAATGCCTTCTATTTAGTCGTGTCTCTCTCTCTCTAATGCCCCTTTAAAAAGAATGCTTTACTGTGGTTTTAACTTTTGAAAACTTTACAGTATATCCGCATTAAACCTGAGTTAAATACCAAGCAGCGTGGAACAAGGTTGATTCAGTAGATCTGACAAACTAGGTCCCAAGTTTTACTGCACTAAAATGGTACTATAAATCTCCAGGTATTTTGGTATGCAAAATTTTTCTAGGTAAGGGAAATTAAAAAGCTTCTAGGAATGACCTTTATGAGCTACCTAATGAATTTGATCTTTATAGGTTTTTAAACTAAATAATTTTAGTTTACATGGACAAACGTGTGCTCACTTTTATCAGACTTCAACAGTTGTGACCAAGCTATATTGTATATTATTAAATACATTTTTCCTCTTTCAGGCATTAGATGGTCAAAATATTTATAATGCTTGCTGTACCCTACGGATTGATTTTTCCAAACTGGTGAATTTAAATGTGAAGTACAACAATGATAAAAGTAGGGACTATACTCGACCTGATCTTCCATCTGGTGATGGGCAACCAGCATTGGACCCAGCTATTGCTGCAGCATTTGCAAAGGAGACTTCACTTCTAGGTATGATTTTAATTTTCAAAACACTTCCCTCCCCATTCCCAATTAATCAAATGCAGTCTTTTTATTATTAATCATTGTAATTATTTAATATTTATATTATGATAGAGCCCAAAGATATGTTAGTTGTTTTCAGTTGCGTTGTGCAATTTTAGTAAGACAGACCGTTTCTGCCCCTGTAAGCTTACTGTATAAATAGATGAGAGAAACAAGAATAGGACAGAATGTACACATTATCGAAAGTTGGTATCTAGTTACTTATATTTTTTAAATTTCTCCAAACAATCCTTCCTTTTGTTCTGGTGTCAATCAACTTGCTCCACCATTTGATGACCTAAAGTATCTTCCTTTCATCCTGCCCACCTCATGGCAAAATCTTTGGGACTTGATATTGGTCTTGTTAAAGTCAAGGAAGCTTCTCTATTGATTTCATCAGGAACAGAATCTGTGTCCTTATTGGCACTGTAAGCAGGTCATGAAATTTTTGCTTGCTTTCATGTTTGCAGTGTCCATTTTCTTCAACTAAGAAAGATGACATGTTGCTTTGAGGAAGAAGTGTCATCCTGTAACTTCTATAGAAATACCAAAGAAATAAAAGAACAGATAACAAAAAGGAGACCATGTATATAAAGAAATTCCATCTTAGTATTTTATTTTTAATAATTATTGCATTTTTTCCCTTTGTATAGATCAGCACTCTTTTATCTCTAGTGCTCTGGTATGCAATCTCAAGAGCTGATAAGATATTAGAACCCATCAGAAGAAGCAACTGAGATTCCCTGAGCAGTGCATAGATAAACGTGTCATAGCTTCTAATGGTCTTCTCTGCTTGTTGGTAGAGGCGATACATTCAGTACTTACTGTACTTATGCTTTGAGAGAGAGATTTTTTTAATACACTATATCTTGTTTTTGTTTTATCATTTTAATTTGGTATCAACCCTGTAAATTTCATGATTGCATTAACTAGTAAGCATTACCCAGTTCCTGTTCTGGATGTCCTTTATACTTTGAAGTTTTAGGGTTCATTTTGTCAGCAGAGTTCAGATGGGAGTTAGAGATTTTTTTTACATGACCCAGTGAACTGTGCTGTGTTTATTATCTTACCCACTTATTGTTTGTTCCCTTTAGAGTTGGGAAGCTAGAAAGAAGGATCCAGCCATTCATGTAAAGTGCTGCATTCTGTTTTGAAGTATTTGGTTATAGGCAGAGCTGATAGCACCACCTATTACTGAGGTTGCCCAATACTTCTGATTTCAGTTGCTCTGACCCTGTTGTCAGTTGGCCAAACTTCAGTGATTTGGGCTGATAATTTCCATGCCAGATATCTGTCTCATACTGAATGTTTGTTTGTTTTTTTTTAAATATTTAGCCAAAATGGCTCAGCCATTTCTGAGAACAAGGCTAGTGGAAAATGCATTTTTTTCCCCTTGTTAAAAAATTCTGGTGCTCTTTGAGAAAGTTTAGTGCTTTGCTCCCCACCCCACCCCCACTTTAGAGCAGGGACTTGAAATTTGACAGGGGTGATCTTTGTATCAGGGATGTGCCTTTTGCCATCACACCAGTGGGGGTGGAGAATGTGAGTGGGGGAGCGAGAGGAGAAAGATTGGATGAAGAGAGGCAGGGAGCTGGGAAAGAGACTGAGAACAAAGAGCTGAAGGTTGAAGTGGGAGAACTGGGAGTGGCTGTGTGGGGACACTGGAACCAAGACAGACTCAGTGTACAGGATGGACCTGCTCTGGGGAGGAATCAGGTTGTGAAATAAAGGAGATTGTCTGTAGAATCTCTGCCATATTTATTGCAGAAGTTGGAAGGTGTGTAATGAATGAGATAGGGGATTGCAGGAACAAAGAGGATGAGTCTTATGGTTAAAGCAGTTGAATGGTGCCTTGAGAATTGGTTTATATCCCTTCCCCTGCAACAGAGTTCCTAAATGATGCTGCGCAAATTGCTTAAATCTTTCTTTTCACGGTGGTCAGTAATTGTGTGTTCCTCATTTTCTAGGTACCTGACTTGAGACCCCAGGGTCCGAGTTGTATAGGTTCTGAGCACTAACACCTTCAATTAAAGTCATTGGGACCTGTACTTTGAAAATATAAAGTGATATAGAATGCTAAGTTCTCTGAAAAAAATCAAGTTCTGGGAGTCTCAAATTGGGCACCCAAAATTAGTGAACACGTTTAATTTCTCTCTGCTTCAGTTCCCATAGGTAGTATGGGGATAATAATCCCTCATTTCACATTCTGTAATGAAAACAAATGTGAATTACTCAGATACTGTAGTAAGGATCGCCATAGAAAAGCCCACGAGGAAATTGATAATTCTATCTTTAGAGCAGGGTTTAATTAGTGTGCAGTAAAGAAGGCATGTGGGCACACAATGAACAATGAGGAGAAAACAAAATATTGAAACTACTCTGTGAGCACTGTTCATTCTGTGCACTGAATGAGGCATTGATGTAGTCTATTTCAAAAAGAACTATATTAATACGAACGAGGTACCTTTTAGTTCATGCCAGCAGGGTCTACACAGGGTATTTAGGGTGCTCTACAGTTCACACCCCCATAGACTGGACTGAGGCACTTCTAAAAGATCTATCCTATTCTAATAAGATTTAAATTACTATTTAATGACAAAATTATTTAACATAAGAACAGCCATACTGGGTCAGACCAAAGGTCAATCTAGCCCAGTATCCTGTCTTCTGACAGTGGCCAATGCCAAGTGCTTGAGAGGGACTGAAGAGAACAGGTAACCATCAAGTGATCCATCGCCTGTCACCATTCCCAGCTTCTGGCAAACAGAAAAATTGATTTTTAAAAAATTGATCTTCTTTAAAAACCATAAATGATTTTTCCAAATTATTTTAATAATCAATAGAAAATTAATAGAACCTAGGTACATGATAAATTCCCCTTACCATCATGTATTTCATGAGCATGGAGATTTATATAATTCCCTTGTCCCCCCCCCCCATGTTAATTTTGTTGGATAGGTCACTGGATTGGGACTCAGGACCCTTGAGTTCAGTTCCTGGCTTTGTTGCTGGCCTGCTGAATGACCTTGGGGAAAGACGCGCCTCTTTCTTGTGCCTCAGTTTCCCAATCTATAAAATGGGTGTAATATACAGATTTACTTTGTAAAGCCCTTTGAGATGTACAAGTGAAAAGTGCTATATAAAAGCTAGTCAGTATTATTATTAAGGCTGTCAAGCAATTTAAAAAATCTCGATTAATTGCACATTTAATCTCACTATTAAACAACAATAATAGAATACCATTTATTTAAATGTTTTGGGATGTTTTCTACATATTCAAATATATTAATTTATTTTATAACACACAATACAAAGTGTACAGTGCTCACTTTATATATTTATTTTTATTACAAATATTTGCACAATAAAAAACAAAAGATAGAGTATTTTTCAGTTTACCTAATACAAGTACTGTAGTGCAATCTCTTTATCATAAAAGTTGAACTTAAAACATAGAATTGTATGGGGGAGAAAAAAACAAAAACAAAAAAACCCTGCATTCAAAACAAAACCATGTAAAACATTAGAACCTACAAGCCCACTCAGTCCTCCTCCTTGTTCAGTTTGTTTACGTTTGTTTACATTTACAGGAGATAATGCTGCCCACTTCTTATTTACAATGTCACCTGAAAGTGAGAACAGGCATTTGCATGGCCGTGTTGTAGCCGGCGTTGCAAGATATTTACATGCCAGATGCGCTAAAGATTCATATGTCCCTTTATGCTTCAACTACCATTCCAGAGGACGTGTCCTTGCTTATGGCGGGTTCTGCTTGATTATGCATCAGTCCACGTAGCTTTGGATCATTTTCATTTTCATCATCTGAGTCAGATGCCACCTACAGAAAGTTGTTTTTCTTTTTTGGTGGTATGGGATTCTATAGTTTCCGCATCGGTGTTGCTCTTTTAAGACTTTTTTGAAAGCATGCTTCACACCTTGTCCCTCTCATATTTTGGAAGGCACTTCAGATTCTTAAACATTGGGTCGAGTGCTGTAGCTATCTTTAGAAATCTCACATTGGTACCTTCTTTGTGTTTTGTCAGATCTGCAGTGAAAGTGTTCTTAAAATGAACAACATGTGCTGGTCATCATCCGAGACTGCCATAACACGAAATATATGGCAGAATGCGGGTAAAACAGAGCAGGAGACATACATTCTCCTCTAAGGAGCTCAGTCACTAAGTAACTAACGTTTGTTTTTGTTTTTTTTTAACAAGCATCATCAGCATGGAAGCATGTCCCCTGGAATGGTGGCAAAAGCATGAAGGGGCATACGACTGTTTAGCACATCTGGCACATTTTTTAATCATGATTAATTTTTTGAGTTAATCACGTGAGTTAACTGTAATTAATCGATAGCCCTATTACAAATAAGCAAGGTGCTTTATAGAATATATAACAAAGTCCCCCATCTGAGGAGCTTACAGTATAAGTATACACATTCAAGTGACTTAAAATGAAGTGGGTGTTAGGATAGAATAATCATGATGTTGATTAAATGGCTATGTGTGCAGATTGATGAATAGCATTTTTGTAAGGTTACTTGAGGTTGATATAGAAAAGGGAGAGAAAATAATAAGAAATTAAAAGATCATTGGAGGTGATGGTAAAATGGGAGGGGGTGGGAAAACATGGTGAACAGGAATAACTTTAATACTGTACCAATGATCTTGCCTATTTTTAATCCTATCTCACTCCTCTTCTTCAGTTCTTTTTTAAAAACATTTTGTTGATTGTAGTGGAATCTGGATGATTCTTCCTGCTACTGCCTATCTTGAATATCTCAGGAATAGTCTACTTGGTTAGTAGTCTGTGTGGCTTTTGTCAAGGGGAACATGACAGGCTCTGTTCGCAGAGTAAGTATTTATAAAAGTGAAGGAATAACTGCACTGGATTGAGCCAGATATAATTATAGGTGCAGTCAAAGCTTTTCCACACTGCTGTACATATGTATCTCAGCTCTGACCTGCAGCACTCATGTTAATGTACTCTTGGGCCTTTTTTTGTTTAGTTTTTTAGAACAGATAGTAAACTGTGCTACTTTTATATGTACAAGTAGAAGGTAGGGATCACCAAACTCTGATAGAAAAAATAAGGGCTGAATTCTGATACAATGGCTCATTTTATTACATATTTGAGAATTATCACAAGATCATTTACTGATTTTTCAAGAGAAGTTTTAATTCATAACCACATGTTGAATGTAAGGGTTGAGTCCTAATAGACACTTCTTCAAATGTTAAATATAGTTTTAGCAGTCTGACTAGCATTAAAGTCCAGGAGTAAAGAATCTAAAACTGTATAAGTGGAAAACCATTGTATCCCTCTACATGTGGTTTTATTAGGACACTGACAAGCTATTTTTTATTTGGGAATATGTTTATTATTTGTATTACACTAGTGCCTAGAGCAGGGGTGGGCAAACTTTTTGGCCTGAGGGCCACATCGAATTTCCGAAATTGTATGGAGGGCCGGTTAGGCGTGGACAGGCCTCCACTCCCTATCCAACCTCCCCCCCTGCTTCTTGCCCCCTGATGGCCCCCCTGGGACTCCTGCCCCATCTAACCCCTCCTGTTCCCTGTCCCCTGATGTCCCACCCAGGACCCCTCTCCTGACTGCACCCCTTCAACCCCCTCTCCTTCCTGACTGCTCACCCTCTTCCCGCCCCACCTCCTATCCACATCCCTGACCACAACCCCGAAGTCCCCTGCCCTCTATCAGACTCGCAGATGGAAACAGGGCTGGGGAATTTTGAGGGGAGACTGGGTGAGGAAAGTGGTCAGTGGAAGCATGTGACTAAAAGGACCAGGCAGAAGAAAAGATGGGCTAGTGAAGGAGAAATAGAGCTTAGGAACAGGTTTGCAGAGTTGGAAAATGAAGAAGGGGCTCAGCAGGTACTTGTTGAAGGTGGAAGGGTAAGGAAGAAGAGAAGAGAGGCTAGTCCTACAGGAAAAGTGGAAGAGTCAAAGGAGACTACACCAAATATGAGCCCCAGGAGGATGCAGGATGGGTTGAAGAGGATTATAAGGGAAAATAGGAATGGAAAGAACTTGCAGCCAGAGGGAACAGGGGAGAGACTGGAGAATAGCACTGTCACCAGGAAAAGGCAGGTCTATGTGATCGGGGACTCTTTATTGAGAAGAATAGACAGGCCTGTAACTAGAGCTGATCCAGAGAATAGAAGGGTGTGCTGTCTTCCGGGTGCTAAGATGCGGGATGTAGAGCTGAGGTTGAAAAGGATCCTAAAGGGAGCGGGAAAGAATCCCCTAGTTATCCTTCATGTGGGAACAAATGATACGGCTAGATTCTCGCTGGAAAGTATTAAGGGAGACTATGCTAGGCTGGGGAAGACGCTTAAGGATATTGAGACTCAGGTGATCTTTAGCGGGATCCTTCCTGTTCCTAGAGAAGGGCAACAAAGGTGTGACAAGATTATGACTGTCAACAGATGGCTTAGGCAGTGGTGCTATAAGGAGGGCTTTGGGATGTATGGCCACTGGGAGGCATTCACGGACAGAGGACAGTTCTCTCGGGATGGACTTCATCTGAGTAGGGAAGGAAATAGACTTCTAGGATCGAGGCTGGCACAACTGATAAAGAGACCTTTAAACTAGGAATTAGGGGGAGATGGTTGGGAGATGTCCAGGTAATCTCCACGCCAGATTTTAACATTGAGAGGGAAGAAGATGAAGTAAGAAAGGATACAGCCGTGGGTAGGAGAATGTATATAAGGAGCGAGGGCGGTGTGGATACTAGTCCAATAGTAGTCTAATTCTACTGGCTGTAGAATGACTGTGCCTAATAGGGTACAAAATGTGAGCGAGGCCAAACAGCAAAAATTTAAGATGTTTGTACACCAATGCGAGGAGCCTAGGTAACAAAATGGAGGAATTAGAGCTACTGGTGCAGGAAGTGAAACCAGATATTATAGGGATAACAGAAACATGGTGGAATAATTGTCATGACTGGACTACAGGTATTGAAGGGTATGTGCTGTTTAGGAAAGACAGAAACAACGGTAAAGGTGGTGGAGTAGCAGTGTATATCAATGATGAGATAGAATGTAAAGAACTAAGAAGCGATGCAATGGATAAGACAGAGTCCGTCTGGGCAAAAATTACACATTGGGTAAGATAACTAGTAAAGCCTGTCCTACGATAGTGCTTGGGGTGTGCTGTAGACCTCCGGGATCTAATTTGGATATGGATAGAGCCCTTTTTAATGTTTTTAATAAAGTAAATACTAATGGAAACTGCGTGATCATGGAAGACTTTAACTTCCCAGATATAGACTGGAGGACCAGTGCTAGTAATAATAATAGGGCTCAGATTTTCCTAGATGCGATAGCTGATGGATTCCTTCATCAAGTAGTTGCTGAACCGACTAGAGGGGATGCCATTTTAGATTTAATTTTGGTGAATAGCGAGGACCTCATAGAAGAAATGGTTGTAGGGAATAATCTTGGCTCAAGTGATCATGAGCTAATTCAGTTCAAACTAAATGGAAGGATTAACAAAAATAAATCTGCAACTAAGGTTTTTGATTTCAAAAGGGCTGACTTTCAAAAATTAAGGAAATTAGTTGGGGAAGTGGATTGGACTGAAGAACTTATGGATCTAAAGGTAGAGGAGGCCTGGGATTACTTTAAATCAAAGCTGCAGAAGCTATCGGAAGCCTGTATCCCAAGAAAGGGGAAAAAATTCATAGGAAGGAGTTGTAGACCAAGCTGGATGAGCAAGCATCTTAGAGAGGTGATTAAGAAGAAGCAGAAAGCATATAGGGAGTGGAAGATGGGAGGGATCAGCAAGGAAAGCTACCTAATTGAGGTCAGAACATGTAGGGATAAAGTGAGACGAGCTAAAAGTCGAGTAGAGTTGGACCTTGCAAAGGGAATTGAAACCAATAGTAAAAGGTTCTATAGCCATATAAATAAGAAGAAAACTAAGAAAGAAGAAGTGGGGCCGCTAAACAGTGAGGATGGAGTGGAGGTTAAAGATAATCTAGGCATGGCCCAATATCTAAACAAATATTTTGCCTCAGTCTTTAATAAGGCTAAAGAGGATCTTAGGGATAATGGTAGCATGACAAATGGGAATGAGGATATGGAGGTAGGTATTACCATATCTGAGGTAGAAGCGAAACTGAAACAGCTTAATGGGACTAAATCGGGGGGTCCAGATAATCTTCATCCAAGAATATTAAAGGAATTGGCACCTGAAATTGCAAGCCCATTAGCAAGAATTTTTAATGAATCTGTAAACTCAGGAGTAGTACCGAATGATTGGAGAATTGCTAATATAGTTCCTATTTTTAAGAAAGGAAAAAAAGTGATCCAGGTAACTACAGGCCAGTTAGTTTGACATCTGTAGTATGCAAGGTCCTGGAAAAAATTTTGAAGGAGAAATTAGTTAAGGACATTGAAGTGAATGGTAAATGGGACAAAATACAACATGGTTTTACAAAAGGTAGATCGTGCCAAACCAACCTAATCTCCTTTTTTGAAAAAGTAACAGATTTTTTAGATAAAGGAAACGCAGTGGATCTAATTTACCTAGATTTCAGTAAGGCATTTGATACCGTGCCACATGGGGAATTATTAGTTAAATTGGAGAAGATGGGGATCAATATGAACATCAAAAGGTGGATAAGGAATTGGTTAAAGGGGAGACTGCAACAGGTCCTACTGAAAGGCAAACTGTCAGGTTGGAGAGAGGTTACCAGTGGAGTTCCTCAGGGATCGGTTTTGGGACCAATCTTATTTAATCTTTTTATTACTGACCTTGGCACAAAAAGTGGGAGTGTGCTAATCAAGTTTGCAGATGATACAAAGCTGGGAGGTATTGCCAATTCGGAGAAGGATCGGGATATTCTACAGGAATATCTGGAGTAATAGTAATAGGATGAAATTTAATAGTAAGTGTAAGGTTATGCATTTAGGGATTAATAACAAGAATTTTAGTTATAAGTTGGGGACGCATCAATTAGAAGTAACAGAAGAGAAGGACCTTGGAGTATTGGTTGATCATAGGATGACTATGAGCTGCCAATGTGATATGGCTGTGAAAAAAGCTAATGCAGTTTTGGGATGCATCAGGAGAGGCATTTCCAGTAGGGATAAGGAGGTTTTAGTACCGTTATACAAGGCACTGGTGAGACCTCACCTAGAATACTGTGTGCAGTTCTGGTCTCCCATGTTTAAAAAGGATGAATTCAAACTGGAGCAGGTACAGAGAAGAGCTACTAGGATGATCCGAGGAATGGAAAACTTGTCTTATGAAAGGAGACTTAAAGAGCTTGGCTTGTTTAGCCTAACTAAAAGAAGGTTGAGGGGAGAAATGAATGCTCTCTATAAATATATCAGAGGGATAAATACAGGAGAGGGAGAGGAATTATTTCAGCTCAGCACCAATGTGGACACAAGAACAAATGGGTATAAACTGGCCACCAGGAAGTTTAGACTTGAAATTAGACGAAGGTTTCTAACCATCAGAGGAGTGAAGTTTTGGAATAGCCTTCCAAGGGAAGCAGTGGGGGCAAAAGATCTATCTGGTTTTAAGATTCTACTCGATAAGTTTATGGAGGAGATGGTATGATGGGATAATTGGATTTTGGTAAGTAATTGATCTTTAAATATTCAGGGTAATAGGCCTAATCCCCTGAGATGGGATATTAGATGGATGGGATCTGAGTTACCCAGGAAAGAATTTTCTGTAGTATCTGGCTGGTGAATCTTGCCCATATGCTCAGGGTTTAGCTGATCGCCATATTTGGGGTCGGGAAGGAATTTTCCTCCAGGGCAGATTGGAGAGGCCCTGGAGGTTTTTCACTTTCCTCTGTAGCATGGGTGACTTGAGGGAGGCTTCTCTGCTCCTTGAAGTCTTTAAACCAGGATATGAGGACTTCAATAGCTCAGACATAGGTGAGGTTTTTTGTAGGAGTGGTTGGGTGAGATTCTATGGCCTTCGCTGTGCAGGAGGTCGGACTAGATGATCAGAATGGTCCCTTCTGACCTTAGTATCTATGAATCTGTGAAACTATCCAAACCCCCTCCCCCCCCCCATTCCCTGCCCGCTGCCTGGAACACCAGTGGCTGGCGGCGGCGCTACAGCTGCCCCACCCGGCTGGAGCTAGCTACGCCACTGCGCAGCACAGAGCCCCGGGTCAGGCCGCGGCTCTGCAGCTGTGCTGCCAAGAGCATTGCACCAGCAGCGCAGTGAGCTGAGGCTGTGGGGGAGGGGGACAACAGGGGAGGGGCTGGGGGCTATCCTCCCGGGCCAGGAGCTCAGGGCCCGGGCAGGAGTGTCTCGCGGGCCGTAGTTTGCACACCTCTGGCCTAGAGGACTGAGATTGAGGTTCCACTGTGCTAGGTATAGTACAAACACATATTAAGACATAATCCTTGCTCCAAACAGGTAAATCTGTAAGTATACAAGGCAGACCAAACCCATGGGAAAGTGAAACACAGTTACTGAGTTTGTAAAAGGTCACTAAGGAAGTCTGTGGAAAAGCTGGGACCTGAACCCAGAACTTGAGAGTCCTAGTCTAGTAAATTAATCACAAGTCTAGCGCTACTTTCATGTGTTTTAGCCTATTATAAACAGTTTCTTTTCTATTTTATAAGGTTTTAATTTCTTTAATGATTCTAAGCTCTCTGATAAAAATATTAGTTTACAAATGCTGCTTACTATGCAACATATATGTACACTTAAAAAACATTGATGTGCTGTGCCCACATATACTTTAGCAAAAAGAGCTGATAAGATTGCATTTCTAACAGCAAAAAACAAAAACAACCTCCTTCCCCAAAATGTATTATCCATAAATCTAGAAAGATTAAGTGCAGTTATCGACCGAATTCATGAATGCAGGGTCACTGTGTTGAAATATATTGAGATTTGCTCCATATCATGTATACTATTCTTTGATTAATTACCAGTGTATCATACTACAAATTGATGATGGTTTTTATCAAAATATTTTTACTTGATAATTCAGAATAGCCAGCTGTAAATATCTATAGAACAAGGATCACTTTTTTCCTTGGATGTGTAATTTTTCTGAACCTTCTAACCGATGAAGTCTCTGTGCTGTATAATCAGTTAGAAACCTGACATCCAAAAAGATAATCCTGGCCCTGGCAGATGATTATTCATTCATATACTGCATTCTCTGCTGCGAAGGAACGAGGTGATCAAAAATCGTTGAGATTGTAAATTGGATGTCTTTTTAATGAGCCTTTTATCTTTTGAAAGAAGGAAAATTCATTAATGGACAGAATGAAGCGTTTTCAGGTGAATTGTCAAAAGCAATAGTTGTTCTCTTGGAGTAGCATGTATTTTTTACATGATACGAAAAAAAATACATAGGAAAAATCCTCTATACAGGGAAGACCATTAGCCGTGTTCTGATATGTAAGCAGTTATATCCGATCAATATCAGTGTATTCTATATTCCAAGATACAAACTGGAGTTAAGGTTCATTAGACATAGTAATATAAGTGTAAAGTATTATAGTGATGTTATAATTATCCTCCATACAAGTATTACAAACTCTGGATATTCAGTTAAGGTTAAAATTTAAAGAAATTCAGACATAGAAACACACTGTAAAGGCATCCAAATAACCTTAACTCCCCCCTGTAATGATGCTGTGCAATAACTGTACAGTTATAACTAATGCATATAGTGTTTGTGGTCTCAGGTTAGATAAACTGATTTTTAAAGACATTATATATTTTGTTATCAGTATCACTACAGGGCAGAGTTCCCTAACTGATTTTCATACTTTAACTTTTTGGGGTTTCTTTTAAGGGTAACATTAACTGTAAATATCCTGGGTTTTTAATGCTTGTTTGCGGGATAATCTGAACATCCCAGTAACGTTTTCAACCATTAAATTACTGATATGTACTCTCAACCTTAACTCCAGTTTAACATAGTTCTGATTTGGGAATTTCCTTTTTATTTAATTAAAATGTTCATGTATGAACACTAAACAGGAATCCAAAAGAGAATGTTACAATGTGATATTTCTAATGATTTGAAGATGTATATTATAAACCTTCACTTTATTCCAACTTTTAGGGCCATTATCTCCTAACATCCAAGCTCCATATTTCACTTCCATACATATACACTACTTCCTCCTCACTATTGTCCTTCACATTTCTCTGTTCACATCCCCCCTGAGTTCCCCTTCCTAACCTTCCTGTCAAGTCAATATTGTGCTGAGAGTAGTTATTGAAAATAATTTTCATTTTTGCCGTCATCCTGCATAACTTGGTTACTTGAACAAGGATTAAAGAATAATGTTCTGCAGAGAATACCACAAAGAAGTGACTGGATAGGGTGCCATCCTCTTCCACAAAGGCAGTTTGGCTTCATTTCTATTGTTCCCAATAGGAGTTGGTGGCCATTTTGAAAGAGGGAACTGTTTGCCTCACTCCATTGAGAATAATAGTAGATAGCAACCATTTTGAAAGAGAGCATTTTTTGTGTAATTATCTGTTGTAGAATAGCAGTACCCTGAGTCCCTCCACACTCAGACTTCTGCTGCTGGGGGCAGAGGGGCCTCAGACTGCCCCAGCAGCTGCCAGTGCGACTGGCCCAGGGGCTGCCTGAGCTGCTCAGGCAGCTCCCAGGCCAACCCCAGGGGCTGCTGCAAAAGTCACAGAATCCATGACCTCTGTGACAAACTTGGAGCCTTACTGATGAGATCACTAAAAATGATTTCATTGTGATTGCTTATTTTATTTGGAAAAGCTGTCCAGCACGGTTTGGACTGACAACTGCTTACCTACGCAGGCCAGATTTGAATCGGGGGCAGTAGGGTGAATTTGTATTCTGTTATCAATCTCCCACATCATCCAGACTCTAATTTATTCTTACTAAATACTTATTTCCCTTTCTCCTCTAGACTGTGGCTATCTCTTGTGCCAGTTTTACCCAATAAAAGCAAAAATAAGGTGTTTCTTTTATTGATTGGTCTAAATCATTAATAGGGACAAATTTCAAGCATTTCATTTTTCGTTTATAGAGATCTTGCTTTTATTTGGAGGGTCCTCCTATAGATTGATTCATTTATCCTGCTCCCTGTTTGAGTTGTAATTCCATTTCATTCCCCAGAAACCTAGATCTTTTTGGATTGAAAAAAGAATTACTCATTAAAGTCTATGACGTGCTGTGTATGTCTCCTGAGACACATGCTTTAATTGTTTCCATCTGAGGGATTCTAAACTTTATAATACAAGCTTTGCTAGTCAGCTCTTGAAGGTGTGTGTGTGAGGACACAAGACTTAAGAATGTGGATCTTTAGAGGAAGGGTTCTCAGGACATATCTTTTTGGTGGCCTCAGAGTGCGGCCACCAACTCTTACTGGTGGCTGCTCAGGCAATTTTTCCTAAAATGCGTTAGGAAGAACAAATAAATATGCACATATACATGTCCAATTCAGTGTAATTTATTTATTGCTAGCTAGTAAGTCTGTTGTGAAAAGTGATACTTGTATGTTTATTAATATCACTTTTCACAGCAGCCTTACTTAGCCCTGGCAAGCCGGGGGGAGAAATTAAGCCCTGGATGGGGGGGTCAAGGGAGGTAGAGGGGGGCAGGGGCAATGCAGAAGGATTTCTGGAGGGCAGGAGAGGCAGCAGGGGGCTGGAGCCTGAAGCCCCGCGGCCAGCGGATGAAGTCTGAAGCCGTGCGGCTGGAGCCTGAAACCCTGCAGCCAGAGCCTGCCGTCCCACTACCCGAGGGCTGAAGCCAATGCCTGAGTCCCGCAAGCCCTGGGAAGGTGGGGAACTCACCTGCTGCCTGCTCCTCCAGTCTTGTGCCCCAACAGTCTTCGGGAAGGGGGGGGGGGCAGGGCCGAACCCCTACTGGCGGCCTCAGCAATCAACACCAAGATGGTGCGTCCTGAAGCAACAGGGAGGATGAGGGGCCGCTATTTTGCCCCCCCATCCCATCACAGCCCAGGAGGCTGTGGCTGCAAGAAAAGCCCCTGGTGGCCGCATGTGGCCCCAGTGGACGCATTTGAGAAACTCTGCTCTAGAGGATATAACCTTTGGAGAACATCCGCTTCAGGTCCTGGTAAGCTGTTCCTTTGTATTCTGATTTACTATGCTAATTGTTAAGAACATTATAAAAATGCAGTCATCTGTTATTTTTAATATAGTAGTAGTACACGGAAGCCTCAATCAGGATCAAATCTGTATATTTAAGGTTGGGTAAAGCTTTGTGGAAACACAGAAAAATCATTTCTAGTTAGAATCATTGTTATATCTTTTCTAAGAGGGGAAAAGGCCCTTTTCAGTAGTGGTGGGGAATTTTAATTAGTAAGGACATTTAGATGAATATTGGTAGTTTCAGTTTGCTTCTGTTTGTTCTTCCATTGAAGGTACTGATATCTTAATTATTACCTCAGGAACAAATTGATAACACAACACAGCATTTTGACATGAACCGATTGATATGCAATAGTAGGAGATACAAAACCAGAAAAGATAAATGTAGCTACATATTTATTATATGTTATACATTGTATGCCTGGGTATAAAGGGTGCACAGGAATATGTTTTGGTATGTTTTAAAGGTTTTCCAGCATAAATTAGGAATGGCTGCCTTGTGCAAATGGCAAAACCATAAGGTGAGTTATGTGGTTCATCCCAGAAGAAAGCCATTGTGTAGTCTGCACAGGGGATACAAAAATAATATTTTAGGAATGTTTTAAAAAATATTATTGGGACTTTTTTTTATCCCTTTACCTGTAAAATATCAGATACTACATTTCTAGCTGTAGAGGGCTCGAAGGGCTCCATTTCTAGCTGTCAAAAACCTCTAAAAATGGCCGTAAATAGCTTTTCCTTGCTTTAAAATGTTACTGTTTCAGGACCTTTGAGGACTAGAAGTGGGTGTTAAGTCACATTGGGAAGCTCTGCTTTCTAATGGTACAAAGCCACTGTTTTTAGCTCCTTCAGTGATTCTTAAGTGTTGTGACATTTTCATAGATAAAAATGGTCTATGTTTAAACTGTGCTAGGCTTCTACCACTTTACATGGAAAAAGTTGTGCAGTGGGCACATAGTATTGTGCCCCTTTGTCTTGTGCATCTTTACTGAATTTTTACTATGTAGCTAATGTATGCATATGTGACCTTCTTTAACTACACTTCTTGAGCTTACCGAAAACAGACATGAAAAATGGGTATGTACAACATAAAAATCTATTTCTGCATTTTTTTTATGTCTGAATTAAATTCTTTCAAAATATGTTTCCTAGGGGGACAAGTTTTAAACATTGCTCTGTTTCCTCTTATTTACATCACAAATATCTGAAATACTAATATAATTCAAAAGTATACTTAAATCAACTACTGCAATATAGCTAGCAAGGAGAATAAATGTATCATTTTTATGGCTGTCACAAAAATGTAGTGGCTCTCACAATAAAGGGAGTGGTAAAAACTCTTAAAAACAAATTGCATATTTGAAGCCCATAGTTCTCCTCCCTGTCACCCCCCACCCCCTTGGAACTACATTACAAATATCAAATGTTATGAGCAAATTACTTTGGTCTTGAATTAGTTGTACAATAGAATGCACATTTAAATTGTACAATAGGATAAATAGAAAAGGACATTCCTTCTCCAATCACCTACTTCATAATTGGCAAACCACAACAGATGCACATCAGTGTTTAGAGAACAAAATACATTTATCCTATTTCAGAGTAGCAGCTGTGTTCGTCTGTATTCGCAAAAAGAAAAGGAGTACTTGTGGCACCTTAGAGACTAACATATTTATTTGAGCATAAGCTTTCGTGAGCTACAGCTCACTTCATTGGATGCATAATAAATATGTTAGTCTCTAAGGTGCCACAAGTACTCCTTTTCTTTTTGCGAATACAGACGAACACGGCTGCTACTCTGAAATAGGATAAATGTATTTTGTTCTCTAAACACTGATGTGCATCTGTTGTGGTTTGCCAGTTATGAAGTAGGTGATTGGAGAAGGAATGTCTCGGAGGAGACCAAGCTAAAGTAAAAATACGTGTAACTTGCAGAAAAGACCAAATTCGTCATTTCTTCCCTGTAAAATATGTAAATAATGAACACAGGTGAAAGCTGCTTTGACAGATTTAACTCATGCAACTATCACTGGCCCCAGATTATACTAGAGCAGGGGTAGGCAACCTATGACACGTGTATGCAAACTGATTTTCAGTGGCACTCTCATTGCCCTGGTCCTGGCCACCAGTCCGGGGGGCTTTGCATATTAATTTAATTTTAAATTAAGCTTCTTAAACATTTTAAAAATCTTATTTACTTTGCATACAACAATAGTTTAGTTTTATATTATAGACTTATAGAAAGAGACCTTCCAAAAACGTTAAAATGTATTACTGGCACGCGAAACCTTAAATTAGAGTGAATAAATGAAGACTTGGCACACCACTTCTGAAAGGTTGCTGACCCCTGTACTAGAGGAATTACTTAGTTTTTGATTAACAAATGGTCTCTCCTTTCTGCTCCCATAATGCTACTTTCTGCCTCCTCAAAAACATTTTATTATAATTAAACTTTTTTCTGAAATAAGATTTATTTAAAAATTCGTTGTGCATACCTTTTTTCTTTAAAATACGGTTTTGATACTGTTTTTGAGGAGGCAGAAAGTAGCATTATGGGATTCCAAGTGTGCATTAATGTGACTTCCAGAACATATTTTTTCATCTTGTAAGCAAATAGATGTTTTTTTCTAACTGTCTGCTCTACAAACTTTTATGAAAGTTATGTTCTTTCTGGTTTGTAGTTTTGAGGGATTAGGGGTTCACCTTATCTCCTTCCATGGGATATGTGAAAAATTGGAGGTATTGAATAGTGATCAGTATTTTGGATATATTTTCATTTTTTCACTTCTCAGCCTCTTTATTGGCTGGTTCTGTTGCTCTAACACAGTGCCTGATATCTGTGCATTTCTTCTGTGATATAACAGCAGAACATAGCTATTTAAGGGGAAATCAGTTAATTGCCAGATGCCTCTCTGCCCTTTACCATTTGAAACATTCAGGGCACAACTTTAATTATGACTTTTGGAAAACTTTGCCACATCATTTTTATATCTAACTTACTTTTCTGTTTATTGATACATTTGTATGTAGCAGTATAAATTTGTATGGAGGTCAACTGTGGAAAAGAAAGTGAAAAGTGGATTTTGAGGAATATAGGAATTGCCATGCTGGACTACCAGTGGGCTGTCTAATCCTGTATAGTTTCTCTGACAGCGACCAGTACTACATTTCAATGGAAGATTATAGACAGCTCTCATTATGGACAATTATACAATATTGTGTCTGTGGGGGAAGTTTTTTCTTAACCCCTAGATAGCTAGTGATTGGCTTATATCTTGAAGCTTGATTGTCCATGTTCACATATTTAGCCTCTCTAATATAACTGGATGTTCTTATTCATAAAAATGTCTAATCCCTTGTTGAATCCCACTAAACTCTATGCGTTGTGCTGAAAACCAAAGCATTCTTATTGTCTTTAAACGTGTTGCCCTTTAATTTTATTAGATGCCTCCTTCCCCTTTTTCTTGAGTTATAAGAGGGACTAAATAGGATTGCCTAGTTAACCGTCTCAGTAGCATTCATTATTTTGTATACCTGTGTTATGACACTTTAGACCAGCGGTTTCCAAACTTGTTCCACCGCTTGTGCAGGGAAAGCCCCTGGCGGGCCGAGCCAGCTTGTTTATCTGCCATGTCTGCAGATTCAGCCGATTGCGGCTCCCAGTGGTCGTGGTTCGCTGCTCCAGGACAATGCGAGCTGCTGGAAGCGGCGGCCAGCGTGTCCCTCGGCCCGCGCTGCTTCCAGGAGCTCCCATTGGCCTGGAGCAGCAAACCGCGGCCACTGGGAGCCGCAATCGGCCGAATCTGTGGACCCAGCAGGTAAACAAACCTGCACAAGTGGCGGAACAAGTTTGGGAACCGCTGCTTTAGACTAATATCTTTTTAAAACTCTTCTCTTTTGAAAATCCTTTCACATCATTAATTTTAATTGCTCTTCTTTCAGACCTTCTGTATCTCTTTTGACATGGAATGACCAGAACTGAACATGTTTTTTAAGGGAGAATATAACTTGGATTTATGTAATGTCATAAAAATATTTTCAGAATTAATCTCTATCCCTAACATTGTTTTTGTTGTTTTGTTTTACCATTACTGCATAACAGTTTTACTGGCTATCCCACTCTGTCACAATAAATTAATATTATATACTTAGCTAGTCCTTTTGTCCAGCACAGTAAAATCTCAATGTGTTAATTATTTATCTCCCTTAAATTCCCCCCTGTAAAAGAAACATGATTAATGAGTTGGAGCATGGAAATTTTACTTACTTTGAGTGAAATAAACTTTGTAACCATACTTATTTTACACCTCTGCATTTTTCTTCCTGCTGCAATATCTATTTTTAGTAGTGTTGGGAATATTTTATTTTTTTATTGACGAGTGCGGTCACAATTAGCTGCTCAGTATTTACTCACTATCTGAGACTGGATAATTCTTTTGCCTTTCCCTTATCTTTATTTTTAAACAAAATTAACTCACTATGGGGAAGAAGGGAGAAAACTCAACTCAGTTCTCATCTACAAAGCAAAGATTTCTATTTAGATGCATTAGTGGTCCCAACTGGTCAAGGTTACATGGTCCCGTGTTAAATCTTTATTTAGTATCATCATCCAGGCATCAGAAGATCGCCTAGTGCAGTAGTGGCAAATAACATGCAGTAAAACAAAGTAATAAATAATTTGAACAATTATGATTTTTGTGCTAGTCTTTTCATTTTATTTGTTGGAGACCAAATAAAATGTACTTGTACAAATAAAACTAGCATGTCTAATTTACCTGTAAAAGGTAGTGCAGGCATAGCACAGGGGCACAACTTCACAGGATGGTGGGAAGGAGTGTATCCTAGGGTGACAGTATGCTCACTATGTACCCAAGGGATTCCACTGGGAAAACCCATCATAAATTAATAGTGTCCCTGTACAATGCCGTAGGTGCTTTGGAGGGGAGGAGCTGTAGTGGAGGTGGCCAATGGCAGCTGAATTCCTGAATGAACATTGTTAGGAGGCAGAGAGGCTAGGGAAGATTACCGCTATGGAGCCATGTCCCTGGACTGAATATTCCTCCGTCTTCATGGCTGGAACACTCCCCCCCCCCCCCCCACTGAGCCTAACACTGTGGGTAATATGTAGGCTACTCTATTTGCCTTGCTCTGCAAGGTTGTAACCTAGCCTAAAGCATCAAGTTGAAGTGAAGAAAGTAACAAATACCAAAGGGTAATATAAAGGAAATATAATGGTGAAGACAACTTGCATTAATATTTAGTTTCACTGACTTGACTGGTGTATTCAGGCAACAAGATTAATTAAACATCAAAAAGATTTCTTCAGATCATTTTGATAAGAACATAAAAACAGCCATACTGGGTCAGACCAAAGGTCCATCTAGCCCAGTATCCTGTCTTCCAACAGTGGCCAATACCAGGTGCATCTGAGGGAATGAACAGAACAGGTAATCATGAAGTGATCCATCCCTTCTCGCCCATTTCCAGCTTCTGGCAGACAGACGTAGGGACACCATCCCTTCCCATCCTGACTAATAGCCATTGATGGCCCTATCCTCCCTGAATTTATCTAGTTCTTTTTTGAACCCTGTTATAGTCTTGGCCTTCACAACATCCTCTGGCAAAGAGCTCCACAGGTTGGCCGTGTGGTGTGTGAAGAAATACTTCCTTTTGTTTGTTTTAACCCTGCTGCCTATTCATTTCATTTGATGACCTCTCGTTCTTGTGTTATGAGAAGGAGTAAATAACACTTCCTTATTTACTTTCTCTACACCGGTCATGATTTTATAGACCTCAATCATATCTTCCTTTAGTCGTCTCATTTCCAAGCTGAAAAGTCCCAGTCTTATTAATCTCTCCTCATACAGAAGTCATTCCATACCCGAATAATTTTTGTTGCCCTTTTCTAAACCAGATACTGTAGATATTATTAGGGAGGATTTTTGCTTTAATCTAGGAAAAAAGAGCAATATGTGTGGTTCACAAGAACTGCATTTGATTGAAAACAAAATGTTCTTTAGAGAAGTGAAGTGGCATAAGAAGTGCTTTGAAGCAAGAAAAATAGCGAGAACCCTGGGTTTTTCTCCTGATATTTATTACTGAGCCATTTCACAAAGCATTGGAAAATATGAATCGTGGAATGAATTCTTTTGTAGTGTAAACAATACAGTATTTGTACTTCTGATTTAGATATTTTTAAATGACTTGTGTGTATTTCGTAAAATATGCTTTATTTTAAAATTAGGGCTTCCTGTTGCAGCTGTTCCAGGAGCGCTGAGTCCTTTGGCTATTCCGAATGCTGCTGCTGCAGCAGCTGCGGCTGCTGCTGGCCGAGTGGGTATGCCTGGAGTCTCAGCTGGTGGCAATACAGTCCTCCTGGTTAGCAATTTAAATGAAGAGGTCAGTGAAACCATTAACCTTTTTTTTAATTATTATTCCTTATTTTTTAATCACGCTTCATTTGTGAATGTTTTCATTTTTTTGCACTTGTCTCTATTTTCACTTGCATACTTCCTAAGATCAAAGTATTTTTCTTGTTTTTTGTATGTCTAAATTAATTTTGAAACTATAAACTTTATATTTTTTTCTATTATAGTTAAATATTTTTGTTTTCCTAGGTAGCTAACAACTTAAAATATCCTTTGATATTTGGCTACCTATTTTTCCTAAGAAAAATATGGTAAATACTGCATGTTTGGCTTTCAATTTGTAATTTAAATATTTTCACAAAAACAACAAATGTATTCTAATTTGTAGATTATATTTTATGTAAAGTAGAATTGTGTTTTTCTTTTCTAATTATTTGCTGCTTCATTTCATGCTTACGTGTCACTGCATTTTTAAAATCTTAATTTATGTGAACTGCTCTAACACATTTTTCTTTGAAGGTTCTCCCAAAGATCTTGACGAGGCACTCTTCCAGTCTCTCTTAGTAATTTTTTCTTTGCAGTTATTATTCATTTGTCTTCAAAAACATTTTTCACCTTAATACTGTTATCTTTCTTGCTAACTCTAAAATCTAAGGGGTTTTATTTAGTTTTGCATTTTTACTGTCTTGTACAATTTTTTAATTGCTGTGAAAGCTGGTATGAAATGTGGGAAGTTTGATGTAGCAGTTTGTCTAGTTGGAATACTTGTTTCATTTTTAACTGGCCTCTGTTAATATGATTCATGAAGCTTATTTATCATTTGTTACCATTTTGTCATCCACAGTCTTGCATGTTTAAAATGTTTGGATCAGAGTGCCATTTTGAAAGATTTTTGCCTGCATTTCATACCCAGCCATGCTTATGCACTTGAAGTTCAAAGTTTAAAATTTCTATTGCATGCTTTTTTTTTTTCATGTTGAGATGAAATGCTGTAATTTATTCTTTGATATGGATGTACTTTACCCATATTTGTTTTGGGTGACAACATTTTACTCAGTTTTTTTCTTGTACAGTACATAAACCAACCATTTTCTGACCAAATTCCTGCATTTCCTATGTACTGACCTATATTTTATTTTTTTTGTTCCCCACTTCCTTTTTTTCTTCTGCATTGCTGTTTACCTTCCCCATTTCATCCTTCTCCTTTTGTGTTCACCTTCCCTTTCCTTGTCTTTCCTCAAATTCCCATGCCCTCCCCCGTCTTATCCTTTATTCTCCTTATCCTTGTCTACGTTCCCTGTCTTCATTCCCTATGTTCATGCTTCTGTGCTTGAACAAAATGTGTTCCTCGGACCAACTTGCCCCAATTAACCGCCTTGAACCATGATCCATGACCACCTCACCATTCTGCGGGAACCACCCTTCGTTATGGATGATCTGTTCATCTCCGTTCTTCCTCGACTCTTCTCTCTTCTTGTCTTACGCTGCTTGCTCTTCTCTCCTTCTAAAGATGGTTACGCCCCAAAGTCTGTTTACCCTCTTCGGTATGTTATTGTTAGCACTATACTTTTATTATTGATTTAATTTTTGTTTCACCTTAATTCTTATTTGTAGCTAGCACTTTTGGCTTAAAGTTGAATAGTAAAACTTCTGCTATTTTTCTTTTGCTGTTTAAAAACTTTCCATAGACACAAGATTTTCTTTTAATGCATGCTAATATATTTTGCATGGTCTTTAATTTAATATCATTCACATAGCTTTTGAGGGTTTATCAAAAATTTATTCTTTTCAAAATTCACTATTCAAAATCTTGATCTTCTTTATTCATTTGTGTGAATGTTGAGATTGAGTGGGTGATCTTGTTGATGTCTGAATGTTTCATTGATATGTCAAAATGTGCTGTTTAGTTGATTAGACTTAAAATTAATTATTCTTCTGGATTAACTCTCTGACTCTAAAAAAGGTGTTTATGGGGATGTGCAGCGTGTGAAGATTTTATACAATAAGAAAGACAGTGCTCTTATACAGATGGCAGATGGGAACCAGTCACAGCTGGGTAAGATTAGATTAATTTATGGCTCATTTAAATCTGTAAATTTAAGTATTTGAAATAATATTGTGGAAATTCAAATGAACATGTTCATATATGTCAGTCTACTCTTATTCTAGTTATTCTCAGATCCCAGACTCTCCATGAGACATGAAAACTTATTACATCAAGTCGTTTTGTATTCCAAAAATCGTATGTGTATGTGCTGCTTTATGTGAATAGAATAATAGTGTTGTTGGAGGAAAAAGAGGTGTTAGTTTATTTTTTGAACTAAACATTAACTCCAAATTCTAATCTAACCTTATGGACATCAGTCTGCTACTACACTGGCCATATCAGCACAATAGCACATGCAAAAATACCACAATTAAATCAGAGAAAATAAGTTTGATCATAAAACTAGGTAGTGGTGTGTATGTTGGTTAGTGTCATGGTGGCTTTTTCACCTGGAATAAGTTATTTGGACCATTCAAATAACAGATTAAAATTGGGTTATGTTTCCATGTTTGTTTTACTGAATACATGGCTAAACATAGCAGTGCAGTTTTGAAAACTTTACAAACTAATATTGAAATTGAATTATTTTTCTAGCTTGCAGTGTTGGCTGAAATCAGTGATTTAATGAGAAAGTATATGCCATCCTTGCAGGGTGTTGAAATGTAGCACTGAATTTAATAAACTTGTCTTTTTCAGCCATGAGTCATCTTAATGGACAAAAAATGTATGGGAAGATTATTCGAGTTACCCTTTCCAAGCATCAGACAGTACAGCTACCTCGAGAGGGACTTGATGACCAAGGGCTAACTAAAGATTTTGGTAATTCACCCTTGCATCGCTTCAAGAAACCTGGCTCAAAAAATTTTCAGAATATATTCCCTCCATCTGCAACTCTTCACCTGTCTAATATTCCGTAAGTGTTGTATGACAATAAGCCAGTGGGATTCACATAAGCCATAAAATACTAGAACCACTGATAATTAATTCTTATATGTGTGTTTTTGTTTTTCATTTTTCTAGACCATCAGTAGCAGAAGATGATCTGCGCACACTGTTTGCTAACACTGGAGGCACTGTGAAAGCATTTAAATTTTTTCAGTAAGCAAGTTTTCCTTGAATCCTTAGGTTTTGAACAAAAGATTGACTTCATATGTTTTAACAGAATGTCTTGATTAAATACTCTTCTGGAGAGGGAAGAAAGGTTTTTAGGTCCTTATTTAGTATTGGTTGAGTTCCTGATGATGTTGTTTTGTTTCAGAAGAGATCACAAGATGGCACTTCTTCAGATGTCAACAGTGGAAGAAGCTATTCAGGCTTTGATTGATCTGCATAATTACAATCTTGGAGAAAATCACCATCTGAGAGTTTCTTTCTCGAAATCAACGATTTAAAATGAGAGATAAAAAATGAGGGTGTATCGCATTGTTCAGTGTCGTCACCTATTGACTGTTCAGGAGAGTGGGGACCAGAGTTTGACTTCTGTCTTTCATGCTGTTATCATTCCTTGGTTGTTTTAAAAAAAAACATTCATAAGAAAATAAAGCAGTGATATTAACTGTTGGTTTTTCATCTGTTGTTTAGAGAAACATCATTTTGTTTAAAAGGGTTTCAAGTTAAGCCCACAGTTTTTCAAGTTAGTTGACATACGTGCCTTAAAAAGGAAAACTAGTGTTGCTAGAATTGCATTTGCTAGTAAAATGAATTTGGTTGGCTGGGGCACAGTGTTACATGAGAATTAAAATATATTTAGCCTGGGGTGTATAAAAAGGTTAAGGTTTTTGTTTCTCCTGCTTGCAACACTCCTATTACTTATTGGGTTGTCACGTACCTTTCTTTTTAATCAGATAAGATGCATTACTTTGAAAGATTAAAACACAGCATATGTTGTTTCTGCTACTTTAACTTTTTTTTGTAAATGGCCTTCTGTATTTCATGATTCTGGTCTAGATTCAGTTATGAATGTAGGCATTAGAGAAAATTAACAAGGTACAGAATATTAATTTCTTAAAGGAGAAAAAAGTGATTTCTGTGATTTTTTTTTTTTTTTTTTTTTTTTTTGAGCCCTATGTGGAAAGCATTGTGGATTCTTAACCTTTTTGTACACACTCTTGTGGGACGTATCATATAAATGTCAGCACTAAGTAATGTCTTGTTTGTGGTTGAATATTTTTCGTAGATGTTTTTGAAGTTGACATGACTTATGTGCATTTAAATATATATTGCCATCTTTAGTTTGTAATTAAGATTTGGAATATGGTTGTGGATTTCTGAGCATGTGCAGACTGGTCTTGCTAGTTCAGGAACTGGTGCATGTATTTTTCAAAGATGAAGAAAGTGTACTGCGAACACTTGCAGGAAGGTTAATTTTGTGGCAGTTTTTTAAAACTGACAACCAGGTGGGACCAAAGTTTATGTGCCTTTAGTCTTAATTTACCTTGCATTGTAATATTCAGTTTTAATAAATCTCTTCAAAATATTTTGTATTTAGAAATCGATCTGACTTTACTATAAACATGGCTCAGAATCTACAGATCAAATTAATTTGACAACAGTTCTTCTGTCAATCTGAACTGCTTAATCTGATTCTGTTTAAATGACCAATACTTTTTGAAATTGATGTACTTAGTTTCAAGATTCATAGATTCTGTTATCTATGTAGAAAAAGGTCATGTATATTTTCTATTAGTTAAGTTTTTACATCTTTAGAAATGTAAAATTCAGTATAGTTTGAAAGCGGCACAATTAAAAATTAATTTTCTAACAAAGTTGGGAGGTTTGACAGTCGTTTAATTTCATTTTGTGTGTACTCTGCTTACCTCTGTAGCATGCTCAATAAACACTTCTGTAGCTCTGTATTCACCTTTTCTGTCTTTCTCTGCTGCCTTTTCTCTCTTCTCTTCTTTGTTTTCCACTCCCACTGTGCTTCTGAATTCATGTTTATTCTCTACCAGGGTGGGAAAAGAATAATCGTAGTAGTAATTTTACAATTGTATGGCTTTATACCATAAGTAAATCTGATGCTATGAAAATACATCAGCTCCTTATTTAGAAAGACAGTAACTGCTTTGGAGGAGTACATGTATATTACACATTTCCCACCCTGTTATAACCTACTACTTTAAGGACAACTTTTATTGTGGTTTGTTAGTGCTCTTTTTCTCTCTTTTCTGTTTTAAGGAGATTTATGCACTAATAGATCTTCAGGTTTGCCATGCTGTCTTGCTGCAATTTCATCTTCCATCTTTTGTGTCTGTTAAAGGTTTTCTACTAATCATAAAATATTCTCATAGGTTAAAAAACAAAACCCCAAAGTGACCAAGTTGCTAAAGCAAATATTAGAACAGTGGACCATATTATAGATGTTGATTTTTTTTTCCCCCACTTGTTCTGAAAAACATTCAAGAAAATTCTTTTGGCAAGTTAGTTTCTACATATTTATTTTAAATTGATTTTCTTCTGCATAATAAATGTTAATTTTTCTAGGTTAAAAATAACTTAACACACAGTCCCATTGAAAGAATAACTCTAGAAGTCTGAAGTTCTGTATTGGCAAAAGCTATCAAGGTTCAAAACTTTTTTTTTGTCACTTCTTCAATACAGCTACTGTAGGTTTATTGATATCAGATTACTTTGTGACCTGGTGTCTGTTCTTTAGGATGGCTGTATAATCAATAACTATCTGACAGATAGTTAAAGGTTCCCACGTAACCTAGAGGTGTTGCATTAGTCTCCACTGTACTAAATAAAAATGCATTGCATTGAAATCTGCTTGGTCAGGAACACGCCCTAAGTATGGCTCTGAAGTTATGTTTCAGATATTGCAATCATCACTGAGACTGAACTACAAATAAAATGATTTCAACTCTGTCTGAAGCTTCGTGAACCAATTTAAAGCTTTGTATATTACAAAGTCTAATTTACAGCCTGTTGTAGACTAAAAGTCCTTCACTTGTAACAGCATGATGTTCCCTTTTATTTTTAAAAGCAGAATTTTAATGAATTAGTTTGACAGCATCCAGAACTAATAAATAATGAGACTAAATTTGTCTTCTGAATGCATGTTAAAATGTGCTCAACTGTATCTGAGGAGAAATATATGAGTTGAAAGTTACCATTCCTAGTATTCAGCTCTTGCTGAACTATTTATACTTTGAACCATCTGCATCAGATAGCTGTACAGTGACTCCTTTTCTTTTTGCGAATACAGACTAACATGGCTGCTACTCTGAAACCAGTGAAAGTTGTGTGTATAATGTAGAAATAACTTTACAATATATGCATCTGGTGAGATGTTTACAAATTTAGGGGTGTTTTTATTTGTTTAATTGAACATTGCCAAACCTATTATTCTAAGAATAGGTAGCTATAATTATTTTCTCAGGTTAAGTTCTGTTACAAAAACTCAAGCAGAAATTCTATTTGTTATAAACCCATTAACACTCATTATGAGGCTGTTTATATACATTTAAATTAAAAAAGATGGTCTTATAACTGCCATAAAGGTGTCTTCTATAAACTCAATGAAGAAAATCACTGTTCAGTTCTTGACTAACTTGAATTCTCTAATAGATGTGATAGACAATTACAAGATTATTAATTATAGAAATATGGGTACAATTTCTGTAATTGGGAAGATTATAATGATCAAAGCAACTCTTTACTGTATTGTGCAAAAAAAAAACCCCCAAAAATAAAACTGCCCTACTGTAAAGAGTGAAAAGTAAATATATTTGTTTAGATAATGCATAGATTAAATGTCCTAATTGCTGGAAGAACTGCTGGACTGAGCTGACATTATCTTTCTTACATTATTATCTAAATTATTATATAAAAAGTTGATCATTTGAAAAATCAACATTCGTATTTTTAAGATGTAAATTATTCTTAACATATGAAGAGGTCTGAATAACTTTTTAGACAGCATAAAAATAATGCAGTACCCACATCAGCTACCTTATTAGAACTTTCCAGCTCCATAGGAATTTTGATACTTTAAAATACAGAGATCTTTGCTTTGGAATATCAGCTTTAAAATAGCGGTAGTATGTTTCTTTTATGCAAAAAAATCATTTTAGGTAGCTCAAGAATTTCTCTGTGTAGATATCTCCATCATTTGGAGAGGAAGCTAGATTAATTTGCCAAACAACATTGGTCTTGGAAAGATGGGTCCAAAAACGGTTTCTTATTTGTCCGGTAGTGCAAATCCTATGCATTTATGTATGAATTAAAAAAAATATGGCAGACTTGCTCCCTTTAAATAAAGGTTTTCAGCATTAAGTGATGTTATTTAATCTGATTTTAAAATGTGTACTACTAACACATACCTTAATTCTTCAGGGGAAGTGACTGATCTCACTTGTTTTGTAAATTGCCATGTAAATTTATGCTGCTATATAGTTTTTTTAAGATTAAAAATCTTAAATTTAAGATTTAACTATTTGGCTACAGACATTACAATGTTACATTGCAAACCTGCACTAGTTTAAGAAATAAAGAAAAAACTCTTCTCGGCTCATTCAGAATAAGAACATCTAGATACAAATTTCTTTAAATAATGAGGATCTAAGTGTCATAAATCCCACACTGAAGTACAGATCAGTGAGAAGTGGTCACAAATGTATAACCAACCATTTGAAAAAGGTACTCTTGGTCATCAGTTCCAACAGCTGCCCAAATGGTGAATCTCCTGGATAAAAGAGGGGTGAACTTTCTCAATAACAGAACCCTATCCTCACATTAATTTTGCCTCGCCCTTCAGGGCTTTTGCCCAATTTAGCATACCTCTCTTTATTCTTGTTCAGGTACTGGGGAAAAAGGACATTGAGCCATATGACTAATGAAAATGAGACAGAGCTGTGTTTCATCAGCATACTTATTCTGCTGCAGCCTTCCTAAACCCCATGTGAGAGTTTATCCCTTTTTGTCCATCACATGGAGACTATTATGGCTTCATCCCTAGACGAGTCTGAACACTTGGATGGACTGCTGGTCTCTGGGTACCCAACTCTTCCTGCCAAGAGTGGTTTTTCCTGTGCCAAGAAAGCAGATCCCCTCTCCCTTTTTTGGTTTCAGATTTGTAGTAGATTTGTAATAGTGTTTGTTTCACTTTTTGAACTTCAGAGCGGATAATAGTCTTAAGCAGAAGGTTTTCTTCTTCAATGGATATGGTGTGATGGAGGAGTGGCAATGATAATTCAAATCATTTTTGAAGTTAACCATTTTAAAAGAAGCAATCCAGCGTACCTGGAAGATGGCACTCTGGAGGAAAGAGGAGATGTTTTTCTACTGACTAGAAGGGTTCCAAGAATTTTCTGGCACACTTGCTCAATCAGGACTACTTAGATAACCAGTTCTCACCATCATCATGACAAATCACTAAGGGACATGACCTTACAAATTGAGCGCCACCCAGGTTGATCTCTGGCAAGATGTTTAAGTTGCACTGATTGTATATTCAGCTTATATCCATCACTGGCAGTTTTGTCAAGCCACCAAAGCTTTTAGCACCTTTGTGATTACTGGGTGTGTAGCAGCTTTCCTTGGTACACAGGCTTCAGAATTAGTTTTCCATATTTATAATATGTCCATACGAAGGTTGAAGCAGTGTAGATGGGCTGGTAGTTCCTGGGTTCAGTTTAGAGTATTCTAGTTCAAGTGCTTGCACATGACCATTCCATTGTAGGTTTGTGTACTCACCACATGCACTGGTGCCAGAAGCTTTTCCCTCAGCAGTATCCCTAGGGGACCGGCTCTGGCGTCCTCTGGAGTGGCTCCCCCCACCCTCAGTTCCTTCTTACCGCCAGTGATGGTGCTGGAACATCTCTTGTTTTTGTAAGCCTTCTCGTTCTTAATCATTTGAGACAAACCTTTTTTGGTAAATAGTTAAAAGTTGTTAGTAGTTAGTTAGTTAGTTAGTTAAAGTTTAGTCCCGGACGCGACTCGGCCTAGAGACGGGGCATGCCCCGATCCCCAGGCTTCAAACCCTGTGATTGCTGCAAAAAACTGATGCCTATCGGTGATCCTCATAGTAGCTGTCTGAGGTGCCTGGGCAAGACCCATATCAGTGACAAGTGTCAGATCTGCAAGGGGTTCAAGCCTCAGACAAAGAAGGAGCGAGACATACATCTCCGGGTGCTCCTTACAGAGTTGACGCTAACACCGGCATCAGAGCCATCCAGGTCGGACTCTGCTCCTAATACCATGGCATTGGTACGAAGCACTACCATGCCATCTTTGGATCATAGCCAACCCCCCTTCCTCAGCACCGGCCAGGAGGCAAAGAAAGATTGGGAGGGGATGATCTCCAACATCTCATAAAGGGAAGGAGAGGGCCAGAGGGGAGCAAGGACCTGCAAAGGAAAGCTGCTCACCTCTGTGCGGGAGTTGGCCCCAGATCAGGTCGAGTGGGTTAACCCATCCCGAGATACACTTGCCACCCTGGACATGCCATCGACTCCCAAGGCCCTGCAGGTGGCGCAGGATATCTTACTGTTACCAGTGCCAGCCACAGTGGTGCCCTGTTCTAAGAGCAAACCTGCCATGGAACCTTTCCAGCAGTCCCCATCTGTGCGGCACCACTCTCCTCCTCATGGAGTCCCGCCAGCAGTTGCCCACATGGAGCTGCCAGGCCTTGGACATAGGGAGGTCAACCTGAAGGAGCCCTCACCAGTCTCTGGACTAAGGGCACTGCTCGCTGGGTTCTACACGCAGGGGGCTGGTGACTTGGCGCAGGCCCACGGAGGTGCGCCCGTCCCTGTGGCCCCGATACCAGGGCCGACCTAGTCACTTCCCAGCTGTGCGGCACCGCTCCAGGGACATAAGCCAATGGTCCCAAGAGCCTTGCCACCGGAGTGCTGAATAGATATGTGGACAGAGTTGGCTGAAGGACGACCCATCACTCTCGCAGAGCTTGGGAGACAGGCCAGTCCTTGCTTACAGACAGCCCCCCAACCTGAAGCAGTTACTCACCAGCAACCACACACCACACAACAGAACCACTAACCCAGGAACCTATCCTTGCAACAAAGCCTGTTGTCAACTCTGTCCACATATCTATTCAGGGGACACCATCATAGGGCCTAATCACATCAGCCACACTATCAGAGGCTCATTCACCTGCGCATCTACCAATGTGATATATGCCATCATGTGCCAGCAATGCCCCTCTTCCATGTACATTGGTCAAACTGGACAGTCTCTACGTAAAAGAATAAATGGACACAAATCAGACGTCAAGAATTATAATATTCAAAAACCAGTCAGCAAACACTTCAGTCTCTCTGGTCACTCGATTACAGACCTGAGGGTGGCTATCCTTCAACAAAAATACTTCAAAAACAGACTCCAACAAGAGACTGCTGAATTGGAATTAATTTGCAAACTGGATACAATTAATTTAGGCTTGAATAGAGACTAGGAGTGGATGAGTCATTATATAAAGTAAAACTATTTCCCCATGTTATTTCTCCCCCCACCCCACCCCCCACTGTTCCTCAGACGTTCTTGTTAACAGCTGGAAATGGCCCACCTTGATTATCACTACAAAAGGTTTTCCTCCTTTCCCCCCTCCTTCCTGCTGGTCATAGATCATCTTAAGTAATCACTCTCCTTACAGTGTGTATGATAAAATCCATTGTTTCATGTTTTCTGTGTAGGGGGGGGTGTGTGTGTGTGTATAAATCTCCCAACTGTATTTTCCACCGAATGCATCCGATGAAGTGAGCTGTAGCTCACGAAAGCTTATGCTCAAATAAATTTGTTAGTCTCTAAGGTGCCACAAGTACTCCTTTTTCTTTTTTGTGAATACAGACTAACACGGCTGCTACTCTGAAACTTGATGAGGAGGACATCCTGGCTGCAGTTGTTGGGCCTGTCGACGGAAGTCCAACAGTCAATACAGGACCTCCCATTCGATAGCCAAGCTCTGTTTGCTGAACAAACGGACACAAAACTGCACGGACTCAAGGACTCCCAGGTGACACTGAAGACCCTGGGCCTCTACACCCTGGGCCCGGCCAGAAAGTGGTTCAAACTGCAAGAGGCCCAGGGCTCTGGGAGCCAACTCAGGTCGGAAGCTGCCCATAAAAAGGGCAGAGGTCACAGACACCAGCAAGGTCCCCAGCCAGCATTCTCTGCCCAGTCAAGCTCTACCTGCAACCAACAGGGTTGTAGTTTTAAGCATGTGCCTGAGGGCAATGTACCATCCTGGATCCTGATTCCCTCCACTTTTCCATCTGCTGGGTCCTCAACACCATGGTGCTGGGTTATACCTTCCAATTTCTTTCTGTCCCCCCCCTCCTTCCACCCACCCCCTTCCCCTTCCCCATTCAGAGACCCTTCTCATGAGCAACTGATCACTCAAGAGGTTCAGGGCCTGCTGCAAGTGGAGGAAGTCCCTCAGAAGTACAGGGGCAAGGGATTCTACTCCTGGTACTTTCTAATCCTCTAATTAGTGGTCTGCCATTCTGGACCTGTGAGACCTCAACAAATATCTTCAGAAGTTGAAGTTCTGCATGGTCTCCCTGGCTTCCATCATCCCCTTCCTCGATGCGGGAGACTGGTACATCGCCCTGGATCTGAAAGATGCATACTTCCATGTATCAATATTTCAGGGACACAGACGATTCCTGCATTTCACAGTGGGTCTCACTCGCTACCAGTTCGTGGTGCTCCTGTTTGGTCTGGGTACAGCTCCAAGGGTGTTTACCAAATGCATGGCAATGGTGATGGCCTACCTCAGGCAGTGAGGTATCCAGGTTTACCCGTACCTCAACGACTGCTCATCACAGGCTATTCCAGGTTTCAGGTCCAACATGATGTCTAAGCGCTGCAGCTCCCGTGCTGTGCTCTGGGTCTGTTGATGATGAGGAAAAATCAACATTAGTCCCAGTACAAAGGATAGAATTCATCAGAGCAGTCCTAGACTCCACCCGTGCCAGAGCATTTCTGCTGCAGGAGAGATTCAAGACAATGGCAAGTGTCATTGCAAGCATCTCTATGTATCCCCTCACCACGGCCCAGGTTTGTGTTAGGCTGCTGGGCCACATGGCGGCATGCATTTATATCGTCCGCCATGTGAGGCTTAGGCTGAAACCCCTCCAGCAGCAGCTGTCAACCCTATCCCCACAAGGTCGCCACAATTCCACTGAAGGTACTTACCTCCCTGTAGTGGTGGACCAATCTGAGGGAGGTTCTGGAAGGAGCTCCATTTGAGTATGCAGTTTACACTGAAGCCAACCATCTGTGACAATCTGGTCAGTTCTTGTAGCTGAAAAGGCCATTCTTCTATCCTGTGTATTGGTGGCAAATGTAAAATTGGTGCTTGGAACATTTGAATGTTGTCTGAAACAGCTGAAGCAATCTTTGTCAAGCAGATGAAAATCCTGAACCTTGAGATCTGTGCTTTACATAAAGTGGGACTAACCAGGAAGTGATGAGAAGAAAGTTGAGGACTGTATGTTTTTGTTCTCAGGCCATCCAGGTTGCTTCAGCAAGGGGTAGCTATTGTACTTTGATTCAATGTCCAATGAGCATTGCAGGGATGGCTGATGTTAATGAGCAACTTATCAGTATCATAGTCTGTACCAGCTGTGGGAATCTTACCATCATTGCAGTGTATGGTCCCACCAAAAACACAGCCAATGATGTGGATAGAGATAATTTTTAGCAGCAACTACAGTCAGTCTTTAATGAAACCCCAAAAAGATGTCGTCATAATCCTAGGCATGTTTAATGTACAGATTGGAAAGGATAATGACACCTGGGGGAGTACGTTCAGGAAGCTTGGTATTGGGCAGAAGAACAGGAATGGACAGCAACTGCTGAAGTTTGCTGCTGCCAGTGACATGGTGATTGCTGACTCACTTGCATCACGCAAAGATTCACAAGCAGACCTGATGCAGCCCAGATAATTTCACCAGGACTGTTGATCATGGCCTCATTAACAATCAGCAATCATGGATGTATAAGTTCAGAGGTGCTGAACTTCACATTGACTCTTGTTTCCATGAACAAAAGTATGCCTTTGATTTCAAAGCCAGCCAGTTAATGGGCAGAAATTAGTCTGAGAAGTGGTGGATTACTCAATTGTATTTTTCACTTTTAAAAAACGTATTTACCCCATGCTCACTCTCTCAGCAAGTCCAGAGTACCATAGTTGTTCTAGCCCTCAAGTAATTTTTGGATAGCCAAGAAACTGATCACTGGCAGAGAGGCAACTCCGCTCTCTAGAAACTGGAATGGTTTAACGTACAATTAACCACTTCATCCAAGATTTGAAGACAACCAAGCGTCAGGTGCTGAGAGCAGAGACTTACTGGTAAGGCATGCCAAGTCTTGCAGGCAGAAGAATTTTCTGTCCCTAATTACCACCCACATTGTTAGGGTTCTTAAATCTGGAGGGGACTGTCTGAGCTAGAGCAAAATTTATGTAGGGGAATAAGAATGGCAACTGTCAACATATCGCTTAACTTTCCACACATGGTTAACTCAGAAGATGTGGTGGTAGTCTCTTACCTGAACAGATGCATAAGATGCCTGCCAGCCAACATGCTATCACTAGTTCTTCATTCATGGCCTTTCTATCACCAAATTTCCTGAAAATTTTTATTCCCAAACTGTCCTCCATTTTGAATTTAGAAAGCTATACTTCAGCTCTGCTTCCTTTTACCATATAAGGAGATATATCAAATGGTATCCCACAGTGGTCTGCCCTGGGTCCCGTACTATTCAATATTTTCATTAACAACTTGGATAATGGACTGGAGAATATGCTTATTATTACAGATGACACCAAGTGGAGAGGGATTGCAAACACTTTCAAGGACAGTATTGGAATTCAAAACCACTTTAACAAGTTAGAGAATTGGTCTGAAATCAACAAGATGAGATAAAGATAAGTGCAAAGTATTACACTTAGGAAGAAAAAAATCAAACGGAGAACTACAAAATGGGGAATAACTAATTAGGCAGTAGTATTGCTGAAAAGGATCTGAGGATTATAGTGGATCTCAAATTGAACATGAGACGACAATATGATATAGTTGCATAAAAGGCTAATATTCTGCTCTACTTGGCACTGGTGAATCCTCAGCTCAAGTACTGTGTCCAGTTCTGGTAGCCACAATTTAGGAAAGACGTGGACAAATTGGAGAATGTCCAGATGAATGCTACAAAAATGATAAAATGTTTAGGAAATGTGACCTATGAGGAAAGCTTAAACTGGTCATCTTTAGTCTTGAGAAAAGAAGGTTGAGGGGCATGGGGGAACTTGATAGTCTTCAAATATGTAAAGGGCTGTTGTAAAGAGGATAGTGATAAATTGTTCTCCATGTCCACTGAAGGTAGAACAAGAAGTAAGACGCTTAATCTGTAGCAAGGGAGGTTTGGGTTAGATATAAGGGAAAACTTTCTAACGATAGATTGTAAACCATGGCTTCTAATTATGTTGACTTCTTGCCCCTTGAAGTTCTCTGCTGTCCCTCTATCTTATTCACTCAGGCCAGCTCAAAGTCTACATCTATGAGAGATTAGTCACTGTGTTCTCTCAGGCTTTGAGAGGCTTTATTCTGAGCTCCTCTGTCCCCCTCCCAGTGTGCTCTTTGAGGCCACAGAGTCTAATTTAGAAGGAGGTGTCAGGAAATGGACATGAACTCCACTATTGACCTATTCCTTAAGGTGGGCACCTTTCCATGCACACAAGGAATCCTGACCTGGATCATCTCATCCTCTGCAGTCTGTCATTTTTCTTTGACTGTCTGTACATGTGATTCCATACTTGGTGTGCATGCAAAGAAATCTTTTAATCAGCAGCGATAATTGGCATCCTCCATGCCCTGGCACCCTGCTCTCCCCAGGGCATAAAGCCTGGAGTAACCCCACTTCCACTCAGTTCATTCTTATTGCCTGTGGCATAAGTTGGAGCAACCTCAGTGTCCTCTTAGTTACTGAAGCTCTACGTGTTACATAGTTGCTGTAGTTCCTGTATTTTATTTTTAATTTTTCTGTTATGTTTTAATTAACTTAATGCATGGGCTGGTGTTTGCACACACACACACACACACATAATTAGAGGTAGGCTTAGTTAGTCCTGGTACCAGGACTAAATTAAAAGTCCAAATTTTAAAACCTACCCATCTTGCCAATGGAGCAATTCCTTTGAATGATGGACATGTTAAGTGTCTCTTTTGTTTAGAAGAAGGTCATAGCACTGCAAAATGTGTAAATCATTTCCAAAACGCATCTAAAAGGCCAGAGAGGCACACTTAAATGGTTCCTGATGAGAAGTCTGAGGGGGAAATGTAAGATTCAGACGTTCTCCCAAGGGAAGTGATTCCTACTCCTTCAAAACCTCACTTTGAGTTCTCCTTCCACAAGAGACATCACTTCAGGGTTTCAGAAGTCAGAGAGCTCATTCATCATCTAGGAGTTCAAAGGCAATCTCAGATACCTTTGGAACAGTCAGTTAATGCTGTTATTTGTGAGTGGAAAGGAGTACAGCTCCATGTCTATTTCTTGGCACTGCTCCCCTTTTCTGGTACCGAGCAAGAGAACCAGTCATCACAGCAGACTGCTAAATCTGCAGTTAAACATTCAACACTGACCCTTGTACTCATCCTGCACCGAGCAAAACAATTCTCTTCTGAATAGCCTATTCTCTTCATGCTTTATTCTCAACTTTCTCTTTGCATGTATCCCTGGAAGCTCTTCAATTGGAGGGGAAAGAGAGGACTGACATGGGTTTATATAAATAGAGAAATCTCATAACAAAAAGTATTACCCATAAGTAATTTTCCCTTTGCTATCTTTCCCTCAAGTAGCCACCCTAAATTCTGAAGTTTGGTCTGACTATTGAAAATTCCTTCTGGCTAGGTTGCTGTAGATGGAAATGGGAGAATTTCTTGATTTTTTTTTTTTCTTCAAGTTCCTCCATCCTAGCCCAGGCATTCCAGTCTGTTTTCTCTTTCAATAGAGATGATGCTATCTGAATATTTCCTTATGTGTTTTTTAATAGACTTTTTAGTCAGCAAGTTTTGCACTGAGCAGAAACCATCTATCCATCCATCTCCCTCTGACAATGTCATGAGAACTCAATTTTTTTCTTTTCATCATCTGCTCATGATAGGACTGATGTCAAATGGCTGAATTACCATATAGACGGTTTTGAAAAATGAAATCAGCAGTTTTGATTTTGTCAATACCAATGTAATACTTAAATAAAACCAGTAATATTAAAACACCAGTAGCAGAACAAGAAATTTGGAAACCTTAAATGGAAAATGAGGGATTGTAAATACATAGCACAAATATGACTACACCCTAAAGATTGTCCGTCTATATATAATGTGCCTTATATAATAATGTATAGTGAATTCAAAGAGATGTCAAGTTTTAGAAGTTACAACAGGAGTTCTCAAGGCTATAATTGAACTGTCATGCACTTGTTAATCATAAACATCCACGAAGGCAGCCCAAATATTAGAGGACATTGACACTTTCATTGCATTGAAATCTAAACCATTCAAGACAGTTCATAAAATCCAGGGCCAAAAGGGACCATCATGATCATTTAGTCTGACTCTGACCTCCTGTCTAATACAGGCCATAAAACTTCCCCAAAATAATTTCTAGAATGTCTTTTTTAGGAAAAAAATCCAATCTTGATTTAAAAATGGTCAGGGATGGAGAATCCCCCACAACCCTGGTACATTTGTTCCAGTGATTAATTACTCTCACTGTTAAAAATATATGCCTTGTTTCCAGTCTGAATTTGTCTAGCTTCAACTTGTGGCCATTGGATTGTGTTATACCTTTCTCTGCTAGATTGAAAAGCTCATTGTTAAGTATTTGTTCCCCATCTAGGTACTTATAAGCTGAGATCAAGTCACCCTTTAACCTCTTTAAGATACCCGGGGCTCTTCTCTGAACCCTCTCCAATTTATGAACATCCTTCTTGAATTGTGGGCACCAGAATTGAACCTAAGATTCCAGCAGTGGTCACTCCAGTGCCAAATATAGAAGGAAAATAACCACTGTACTGCTAATCAAGATCTCCCATTTATGCATCTCAGGATCATATTAGCTTTTTTTTTTTTTTTTTTTTTAAGGCCACAGCATCACACTGGGAGCTGATGTTCAGTTAATGATCCACTATGACTCCCAAATATTTTTCAGCATCACTGCTTCCCAGGATAGAAGCTGTAAGTATGGCTACATTCTTCTTTCCTAGAGAGAGAGATTTACATTTAGCCATATTAAAACACATTGTTTGCTGCACCCAGTTTATCAAGCTATCCAGATCTAGTGACCTGTCTCCTTAATTAATTACCACTCTTCCAATTTGGTATCCTCTGTTTACCTTTTTAAAAAATGGTACAACATTAGTCTTACAAGAGACTATATAATTCATGGTCGAACATTTCCACTTTAAGTCCAGTTTGGTTGGTTGGTTGTTTTTCTGTACTAGACTTGCTATTATCCTTAACAACTTTTCGTGGATCAAGAATAACTATGGATTCCCTAGATATATCAATAAGTATTAAGAATTAGAATTGCAAATATCCAATGTCCCTCTTATGTATCTACTCAGTTATACCCAGTGGTACTCCTTTTGTCTCTTAAAAATCTGAATTTTGTTTGTTTTTTTTATTTTATTTCAAATTTTAGTTATATGTCATTTTTTCCAGGCAGGAGGGCCCACGGGGAGCCTGTGCCAAGATCCCCGGGTTTCAGGCTTTCTGCAGCCTGAGCAAAGTTTATGCCTGTCAGTGATCCTCATGCACTGTCTCAAATGTTTGGGGAAGGAACATGTTAGAGATGGATGCTCCATTTGTCGTGATTTCAAGACCAGGACAAAGAAGCTGAGTGAGGAGTACTTCCATTACATCCTGGTGGATGTCATCAGCATTGTCTAAGTCGGTGGTGTCGCATTATGAAATTTTTTTTCAGTTTGATTTTTTTAAAAAACCTAGGAAACTACACACACAGAAATTGCATTAAAATTGAATTGCCCACTGTACGTTGAAGGAGAAACAGTATGTTTTAAACTGGCCCATTCAAAAATCCAGGGAATACTTGTTATATTTAGATTAATATTTAGAAATTTTAAAAATATCAATCATGCGTCTTGTATAAACATCTAAATAAATGCAAAGAACCTGGTGGTAGGAATTGTTCTTGATCAATGAATACTAGTTTTGGCATTTTCTACAAAGATGCTTGAAAAATGTCCTTCAGCTGTATACTATTGTTTCTGTGTAGGTTTCCTGCCTTGTTTGCTGAGCTTTCTTCACGTACCACTCATTGTTCGGGGGGGGGAGGGAGCTTTGCTCTTTTTCCGCTTTTGAAAGTTTCTAGACGTTTTCCAGAATCTGTCTTAGTCTTCCCAGTTTAGATGCCCTACGTAATGACAGTAGGAACTTTGGAGTGGAAACCAAAGTTACCAGTAATGTTGTATGAAGGGAATCATTACGTAGTGAAAAGAAAAGGAGTACTTGTGGCACCTTAGAGACTAACAAATGTATTTGAGCATAAGCTTTCGTGAGCTACAGCTCACTTCATCGGAGCTGTAGCTCATGAAAGCTTATGCTCAAATAAATTTTAGTCTCTAAGGTGCCACAAGTACTCCTTTTCTTTTTGCGAATACAGACTAACACGGCTGCTACTCTGAAACCTGTCATTACGTAGTGAGCCTTAGCAGAGGCACGTTGCTTTGGCACTTGGAGCCAAGCAGGCAATCCAGCAACACCTGTGTGTACAGTTCTCAACAAGTTGTGTTTACTATTGTTTAAAAAGTATCTAGGATCTCTTCTGTTATAATAGCAAGTTGGCAATAGCTATTTCTCCCTAACAAAGACAGAACAAGCAGAGAAATGAGCTTCAATGCATATTTCCATGAGGAAGGATATGATGCAAATAGTCTCCAAATTTTTCTACCTGGCTTGGAAGCAGACCAGCCTCTTAGCTCAAAGCAATATGTCCATCATTGCAAAAGTTCTGTATCTGCTATAACTCTTCTAAAACCATTTTTTTTATTCCTGCAAGTTTTTAAAAAAGAAAATGTATGTGATATTTCTGGAGAAACAATAAAAACAAAAGGCTCAGATGGATCCGCCTAATTTTAAGACCAACTGCCAGTTTCTCCTTGCCTTCTAGAACATTTTGTTTCAGTTCCTTTCTGACTACGTTAAGCTAAGGACCGGCTCCCCATCAGAGCTGCATCCATTTAGGCCAGTTCCAGCATCCACTCCCCACAACAGATTTTGGTTTCAGTTTGGACAGTGTTTCTGTATTCGTTTGATTTGATCTTTTCCCTTACAGTTTTTCAATGCTCTGGTTTGGCTCCTCACAACCCCAGCTTCCTTCAATGCTTATAGCTGCATGCTGAAATAATCTATGAGCTTTCCTTTTTTGAGGCAGGCAGGGATTCACAGCCACTGCAGCTCATCAGGGTCATTGGCCTCATCATTTTCTTAAGCACTGACAATCCCCAGTGTACTCAGCGTGTTAATGTGAGCCTCAATGCTTTGCCATCAGAATCGCCTTTTCCTCATGTTGTGTTTTCATGGTCTCGGTGCTTTAAAAGTTTCATATTTAAATCATTTACTTTGGCACCTTCTATGAATCATGAGATTCTGTTTCTATGTTCTTATTTCAGTCATATCTAGAAGAGAAGACATGAGACATGTTTAGGGGTGAAGTCTTTTAGTTTTTCTTTGTTCCCACAGAAGATGTGCAGATTCCTGTGGGCTACCTTCCACTACTGCTTGGTAGCCAACTGTGACGCTGAGAAAAAACTATTCTCTTGCTTTCAAAAAGTATGAACTGTTTCTCCCAGCATCATATTTCCAAGCTGAAATTACTAGAAAGTGATAACTTTAAAATTCTCCTGTCACTTAGAACTGAAGACGTCCTCAGATCCTTTGGAGTTTAGTCACATAGATAACCTGAGGGTTATGTTAGGTGAGCATTTCTGGTCTTAAGTAACTCAACTCCTGACTCATCTTTGAATATGAATGTGCTAGTGCTGTCAAGCTGTTACTGCATTCGTATGTATCTAACTCTGAGAATTCAAACACATGCTATCCTTAACTGCAGTGAAAGATAGAGTGTAATGGACCTTCTGTGTAGTCCTATGGATGAGACCTAGTAATGGTAATATAGCTGTCCCTGTGCAAGTCCTCAGTACACATTTGTCCGTCAGGAATTATAGATATTTGGGGATTTGTTTTCTCAGATTTTGCACTAAGAGTTGTATCAAAAACAAAATAACCCACTAGTATTGTGAGAAAGACTGGAGGTATTTACTGATATTTGATAGTTCATTTAATTTGCAAGAGAATCAGAACAATATTGATGTTTGTCTGCTGATGTTTTAGGACTACTTGAAAGAAATGGTCTATAGCTATTCCCTTCTTGACACCATTCCCATATAGTAACTGAGAATTATTTTCATATTGGAACCTAGGTTGCATTTGTCAAGTTGAGTAGACATTTACATCTATGTGAGAGAGAGCCTTTGCCCTCCTGAAGGATTTTCCTCTTCTGAACTAGATGTTCTTGGGGGGAATGCTCTTAAACTGGTCCTTAGCCTTCAGCTTTTATGGCTGGTATAGTCAAGTCTGCCATCTGGTCTAAGGCTTGAATTTTTGCCAACACAGTGGAATATATTTCTTTTTACAAAACGAGTTTTCAGTACACACCTTACATTGCTCTCATTTTCAGGACTAAAGTAGGAATTCAGTCAGCCCCTGGGATCTTTAAAGGAGAGGTAATTACTTACCTATAATTCTCCATCTTGGGAGATGATATTTGACTGGATTCTTAAACAGATTTAGGGGATGTGAATAATGTTCCAGTGCTTTTTGTTTTCCTGATGGCCTCATCCTGCCATATAAATATACTTTTTGTGTTTATTATATTTGGAATTTGCAGAGATCTGCTGCCTTCTCATCAAGGAATTGAAACAAAGTTCTGTAGGGTCTTGAGGGACTGGCAATTGGTCTCAGAATGAAGACCTGTCTCTCAAAGGGTCAGACGTCTGTGCAGCTGAGAAAGTTTTGGCCTGTTTTGTACTAGGCAGTTGAGACTTAGGGCTTCTCTATACTGCACGCTAAATCAGAGCAGATGCGATTAATGCAGTGGCATCTATTTAGCAGGTCTGGTGAAGACACGGTGAGTCGATGGGAGCGTGCTCTCCCATGGACTTCAGTACTCCATCTCCACGAGAGCTGGAAGGTAAGACATAGCATGGTGTAGACACCGTGTTAGGTCGATATAAGCTACGTCGCTCATGGGGGTATTTTTTTCACACCCCTGATTGATGTAACTTACATCGACTTAAGCGCTAGTGTAGATCAAGCTTAAGGAGCGAGAATCTAATCAAATGAGGTCTTTGAAGAAGCAGAATTACAGATTAAACTGTTTATGATTATTTTATTTTATTAATGCATTTATTTATTTATTATAATTTTTTATTTATATTACGATAGTGCCTAGGAGTGCTAGTTGTGGACCCCAAGATTCTTGTCGACAAAGCTGTTTCAGTTAATTATATGATTGATTCCTCTCTCCAATTTTTGATCAACTTTGAAGTTATCTGGATTAGCAATTTCTAAAGATCTGGGACAAAGAAAACAGTTGTTAAAGATACTGCCAGCTGAAGGTTTAAGGTAAAATTTTCAAAAGCTCCTAAGTGACTCAAGAGCTAAGTACCATTTTCATAAGTGATTTAGGAGCTTAAATTCCATTGACTTTTAATGTGACTTTGGCTCCTAAGCGCCTTAAGTCTTTTTTTTTTAAAATGGGATTTAGGTGACTAGGTCACTTAGATGCTTTTGAAAATTTTACCTTTAGTCAGTAAATTTAAAAAAAGAGAGAGTTTAAAAGTAGATCCAGATCTTACACCTGTTCCTTAGTCCCTGTGCTAATTTTTATGGTTATTACAATGTTTAAAAAGATTTTATCTTCCCTGTTGTTCTGAGACTGAATGATTTTTGCTTTGTAAAGTTCATTGAAACCCTAACGAGCTTCCTAGGGATGAGGGAGCCCTTGATATTCTTAGGAAATTTGCCAGATTATTGTGTAGGCCATATCATCTCTTTATACCTGAATGCTGAGTCTGTCAGCATTATCTTACACTGAGACCTGCAGAGCCATGTCAAAACCACCCTAACAGGAAGCCAAAAAGTTGACCGTGGTGGTGGGCAGTTTCTAAGGAAGGGAAGCCGAGGGAGTAGTGTTTAGACTTTGAATTCCTGCACAAATACTCCAACTCTCTGTGGATGCCCTCATGTCTGAGAGCTTTCCCTGTAGATCCTGAAACAGCTTGTGGTTCGGAAGGTAAAACTCCCCAACCATTATGTGGGAAGGCAGCAGTATTAGGGCCACAGAATTTTCTACTTAACTTCAGCTAACTTAACTTTTTTATCCCCCTTATGTCTGTTAAAAATCAAAAATTGAATAAGCAATTTATAAATTGCCTTTGTCAGGCGACATTATGGAAATTATCTGAATATCATTGCTAAGCCAGGTGAGCCATTTAGAAATGCAAATGACTTAAGATATCATGAATTTAGCTGATGAAGAGCAAACTTTGATTGATTTATTAGAATCTTTTGCTGATTAGTAATTGCCTCAAATATCGTTTCTGAGATTTAAGCTATCATGTTTTTAATACACGATCTGAACATATTTATGTATATCTATAAAATCTATTATAAGCATAGAATCATAGGACTGGAAGGGACCTCGAGAGGTCTAATCCAGTCCTCTGCACTCATGGTATTTTTACATTATTAGTCCCAAACTGCCAGCAGATAACAGAATGCCAGTTGCTGAACATTTTTTGTTTTATAGGTACTAACTCTTTGGATTTGCTACTTTGTTGATATTGTTAATTACTTGATTTGTATGATGTCAGTTTCATTGATTTCCTTCAGTTTGGGATTTTTTCTCCTAGACTTTATATTTTGAAGCACTCCAACATCAAAATTCCCTTGAGAGTTGCTAACTTTCAACCTTAAAACCTTGACTTTATAATTATTTCAAGCAATGAGGCAAATGGAATAATCATAAAGTTGGAAGATTTTGAATCTCAGTTTTGTCTCAAATTAGATTATGGTTTTAAGGGTAAATAGCCTACATGCAAGGGCCTATAGGAGCTGTCTAGAAGTTAACCGCATTTACAGTTTTTCAACAATGAAAATATTCAGGTTCCCCCTGAAAAATCAGTAAGGTACATCAAAATATTGAGAATGTCTACAGATAGAGCAGTGTTTTAGCTCTCTCCATAATTTACCCATGGCGTGGGGCGGAGGGCAGAATGATGGATTACTATTAAAGCAGATTGCCATTTCTAACACTGCTACCTTCTTGAATATAGTACTTTTTGATAACCATGTTTTATTATCACAAGTATGTTATCAGTATAGTGATGCTGAAAAATTACCATTCTATGGGCACAGTACTACTAAAACTGCTGTGATTATACAAATTGCTAAATAGAGGTCAGAAGCAATACACTTAATGCTTGTTACATAATTGGATTTTTAGAGTCTTTAATTCATAACAACTGCCTGTTTCTTGAAAGTGAGTATGATCTTCCTTAGGCAAAATGCAAACATTCAACTGCTAATAAATCCAAAATTTAATGACCCCACTCTCTAAGCTGATGTCCTTTCCCCTTATTAGTTTATTTTATGACTTGTCTATACACAAAAGTTGTATCACTTTCACGTACTATAAGTACAACCGCGCTCATGCTGATGCAGTTATACCTGTATAAAGATGCTTTATCAATATTTATTCCTCTACAGAAAGTAAAATAAACCATTCCAGTGTAAAACATATATATACTGATCTAATTGCATCCTCACTAAGTGTTATACTGATTTAACCAAACAAGTTTTAAGAAAATTCTACCCCTAACCAGAATAGTTAGACCAGTATAAAAACTGTGTAGATGAGGCCTAATCTGTAGATCAGTTTACCACATGGCCTATGTTCACAGATCTTATGAACATCCATGTGAACATGAACTTGATGTTGTATTCAGCCTAAAAGGAGAACTGAGGTTATGAACATGTGATAGTGGTATTATAATACAAATTTTAATATAACCTCAACTGCTACATTCACTAAAAGCAAATGTGAACACAAAGAAGAAACAAGTATGAATACACTGTTTGGTGTATTGCCCATATAACACAGAGATTACAGTACCATAATTTGCCAAACGTTGTTTAAAATTGTGTATGGATTCACTATTTCTGCTTCTATCCTTGATATTGGAGAATTCCAGGAAGAGTGTGCCATTTTAGGCAACACAGCTCTTCTCCCAGCAATAGGACAAAGCAGTTGGTACTGCCAATGCAATATTGTCTCCTGAACAAACAAATATATAAAAATTGTAATTAAAGACTGCATTATCGTTGATGTATGCAAGGGGGCCAAATTAAGGTTGCCTCCTGGCATTATCCAATTTGAGTACTTGACTTTGCAATCATTACTCTTTTTTTTAACTTAGGTTATTCTATTTAACTTCCTACATCTTTTAAAAAGCAAAATGGAAACAGATAGAGACATAGTCAGTGATGAGCTGCCAAAATCTTAATAACAGGTTCCCTCCTCACCCTGCGAGGGGGGTCGTTGCCCACCCCTGTCCCCCGGGACTCCTGCCCCATCCAACCCTCCCCCCCCCGTGTTCCTTGACACACACACCCCCCCAGGATCCCTGCCCCATCCATCCCTGTTCCCTGACTGCCCCTAGAACCGGGCAGAAGGGTCTCGTGGGCCACTGTAGTGGATGCCCACCCCACCGCTAAGAGCCAGAGGCACCTGCTGGGGGGCAAGGTGGGGAGTCCTGGAGGTCCTTACCTGGGGCAGCTCCCAGGAAGCATCCGGCAGGTCCCTCTGGCTCCTAGGGGCAGGGGAGTGTAGCTGGGAGGGGAGCAGGGGGAGTGGCCGCTCCCCCCACTGATCACATCAAAAGTGGTGCCTTAGGTGCCAACCCCCTGGGTGGTCTGGGGCTGGAGCACCCACGGGGAAAATTTGGTGGGTGCAGAGCTCCGCGCCCGGCCCCAGCTCACCTCACCTCTGCTCTGCCTCCTCCCCTGAACGCACCGCCCCGCTCTGCTTCTCCACCCTCTCCCCCAGCTAACCACGACTCAGGTCTTTGGTGGGAAGCCTGGGAGGGCTGAGAAGCAGGTGGCGGCTTCCCGCTCATGCCGAGGGTGGCGGAGCTGAGCTGGGGTGGGGAGAGGTTCCTCTATGCCCCAACCTCTGTTACATGCTGCGGCATGGGTGGCTCTCCTCGTGCCCCCTCCCCCCCCCCCGCCCAGCTCACCTCCGCCTCCCTGGGCCTGAGCTGGAAGCCGCTTCCTGCGAAGCCTGAGGGGGGCGGAGAAGCAGGGCAGGACGCATTCAGGGGAGAAGGCGAAGCGGAGGGGAGCTGCTGGTGGGTGCTCTGCACCCACCAAATTTTCCCCTTGGATGCTCCAGGGCTGGAGCACCCATGGAGTCAGCGCCTAAGGCGCCACTTTTGGCCAGTTAAATTTAGAAGCCCTTTTAGAACCGGTTGTCCCTTGCGGAACAACCGGTTCTAAATGGGCTTCTAAATTTAATAACCGGTTCTATCAAACTGGTGCAAACCGGCTCCAGCTCACCACTGGCCATAGTCCATCATGTGGAACCATAGTTCATCATCTATATGAGTCATCAGCAGGGTGAATTCACAGCACAGAACTCTACCACTTGAGCTAAAGGAGTAACTGGTAACAATAGTAAGTTGTTATCCTTTATGGACCAGCCACTAAAGAAGAACACACACATTTTGCCAGTGGTTTGTACAACTTTTTACTAGAGAGCAGAGAGATGTTTGGAATCCTATCTGCACAGAAATCCAGGTTTCTGTTTCTGGCTCAGGGAGAGGGAAGTGAAGTGGAATGTGTCCTAATAGTTATAGAGAACACAAACAAGTGCTTTAGATTTGTCACATTCATTCTGAAAGGAAGTGTAATGAAGGAAATGACTTTCCATATCAGACATTTGGATTCTTCTCCCAACCTTGCCAGAAGTGACTTTGAGCAATCTCTGTGACCTCTGTAAAATGAGTGGATAATACTTGCTTGTCTCCTAAGGCAAGGGCATCGCATATTGCTCAATAGTAAGGGGTGTGAAGTGCATAGACTAAAACTCCTAGTTTCCTCTTGACTCCCAACGAATGCATCTTCCTCAAGTCAAGAAAGTGGGCTGGCAGTTCCTGATGCTGCTTCATTCTTTGTTCAGAGCTCTGTGCGTACCAAACCTGAGGCTTATTTTGGGTCTGGAAGCATGCTCAGTGCACCTGGTCATATAGTCAGAGCTCTACTGAAGGGGGCATGCTCAGTGCATGGAATTTTCAGAGATTTTTAGCAGCTAGCTTCTAACAAGCTCTACTGAGCATGACAAATTTGAACTTGAAATAAGACACCATTTCCTAGTAGTGAGGGTAATTTTAAACATTGGAACAGCTTGCTGGGGAGGTGGTGGATTTACAATTGTGTGGAGTCTTTAAAAACAGATTAGATACTTAAAGATATGCTTTAATCAAGTTTTGGACTAGATGGTCTTGGTGGCCTTTATAGCCTTGGAATCTATGAACCACCAGTTCTGCTCTTTCCTTCATGGGCCATGGGTAAAGAGGAGTGCCCAAAGTGCCCTCAACATGCTCAGAACACTTGCAGCTCTGCATTAAGACAGGTTTCAGAGTAGCAGCCGTGTATTCGCAAAAAGAAAAGGAGTACTTGTGGCACCTTAGAGACTAACAAATTTATTAGAGCATAAGCTTTCGTGAGCTACAGCTCACTTCATCGGATGCATTTGGTGGAAAAAACTCTACACACAAAGAATGTTGAATCAGGCAATATGAAGCGGGTCATTTGATTTGGGTAGGAGAATTGATGGTTAAAAATGTGAGAGTGTGAACAGATTGAAAAAGGTACCTACTGTGTTTGAACACAGAGCTACCTTTGTAATTCTTCTCATTTAATATTCACATCTAATTTAATTTATTTATAATCTACTGAAGAAGTATCATGCATCCGATGAAGTGAGCTGTAGCTCACGAAAGCTTATGCTCTAATAAATTTGTTAGTCTCTAAGGTGCCACAAGTACTCCTTTTCTTTTTGCATTAAGTCAATAACTGTTATCAAATATCATGCATCAGGGCTTCAGCCAGTCACCTGCAGTGGTCAGGAAGGAATATTTTTCTCAGATGCAAAATATATTTGGGGTGGAGGGGAGTTTATTTCCTTTGACACATCTAGAATCCGCCCGCCTACAATTCTCAATCCAATTCTTCCTCGGTAGCAATCCTATTTTTTTTTTATTTGATCTAGAAATTGCACTACTACTAACCCTACCATGAGCTATTCAACTCCCCTCACCAACTTACATCTGAGCTTTCATTATCCTAATTCTAACATTAGGCCTTATTTACAAATGAATTCAAGGAGGCCTAGAATGAGTAGAATAGGTAACTAGTCTAATATAAGACAACTAATTTCGAGTTAGTTAATCATGATTAAATCTCATGGGGTTCCCCAGTGACACCACTACATTTCAGCTACTACTCTGCCTTCATCAGCAGCATTACAGGTCTCTTGCTACATAAAACTCATCTAATTTCAACTTTATTATGCTTAGAAGGTATAATACTATCTTTATTTATTGCTTTATCAATCTGATCAATTCAACACCAGATGGGGAGGACCAGTGCTCTGAGGTGGTACAGGGAAGTCACTTTAAATACCTGCTGGTGTGTATTGTATTCCTAGTCACGCCATGTCTACGCTACAAAGTTTGATCAATGCAAGTTACGTTGGATAGAGCTGCTGACTTATGCATATGGCCCAGGCATGCACACACTTGAGTACTTGTATTGACACTGCACATACTCACTACAAGTGCTTATGTTAATGTAATATGCGATGCACTGTGGGTAGGTGTCCCAGTGTATCCTGCACTGCTGTCGGCTGCATGTTTTTTGGGATATCTGCAATTAGTCCAGAGATTTCTGGGACCTAGAGGTCAAATTGCCACCTTCTCTCTTTCTCCATCCAATAATGCTTTCCACATCCCATAATTTTCACATCTTTTTGAAAACTCCCATGGTCCTGTGTGCTTAATCAATTTTGGTCTTTGCCATCTCTCTGACAGAAACATGGACCCTGTGCAGCTCAACACGATTCTCATTAACATTGCTGTACAGAACACGATTCTCCTGTATTTGCAGAACATGCACAAGTGCTTGTACAATCAGGATGGTGATGAGAAAGATGCATAGATCTTCAAACACAATAACCGGATGCTGCTGGAGACAGTGGGGAAAAAAATGCCAGGTTGCTGCAGTTGTCATGAAGCAGCTCCACTTCTGGGCCCAAGAAATTGATTGGTGGGGTCCCATCATAATGCAGATTTGGGATGATGGGCAGTGGCTGTAGAACCTTTGGATGTGAAGGGCTGCATCCCTGGATCTGCGTACTGAACTCAACCCAGATCTCCAATACAGGGACACCAGAATAAGACACCCTCTGAGCACTGCCACAGGGACAGCAGCAAAGAAAGATATAACTACCTGCTCAGCAGGCACAGAATGACAGTTGAATGTGCTTTTGGTAGATTGAAGGGTTGCTGACACTGTTGGGTCATTAGAATGGACCTCAGTGAGGAAAACATCCCCTTGGTTTTAGCTGCAGTTTGGGGATTGCACAGTGTGTGTGAGACAGAAGCTACTGTTAGGGTGGAGGGGCAAGGTGAACAGGCTGTCTGCTGAATTTGAATAGCCAGGCACAAGGACTATTAGAAGAGCCAACTGTGGAGCTATACACTGAGGTAGGGCTTAAAAGACCATTCTAACAATCGGCCACAGTGGTGGTTTTCTGATGCTTTTATGAAATAGTCTCTCGTGTATATGGAGATTAAATATTGGTGAGTCTTTGCCTCCCAATATGAATTCCATCGTGCTTGGGGTAAACTAATAAAAATTCCAAACCTAGAATTTTGTGTGAAGCGAAATGGGCAACAAAAATGTAAGTGCAAACATACCAGTTTAAAAATCTTTTATCAACACGATAACAGGATGAATCATATTTTAAAAACCCAAGTAGAAACAGAAGTCAACATTCATCATGTATGTAAAACCTACTACAATTTAGTAAGCTGTGGCTACACATGCCCCAACCTGTGTAATCGGATGGCCATACCGCTTTTTGATTTTATTTTCTAACATTATACCAGTAAGACAAGCAATCAAAAGTCAATGCCTTTGTTCTGTTGTGGATGAGATAGGTACCATTTTGAAGAATTGTGGGGGTTGAGGAAGGGGAAGAACATGAGATTTCAGGCAATGAAAACCAAAAAATGATTATAAGGAAAAATGCATTTATGCACTTGCCCCCACTCTCCCTTCCCCTTCCTCAGCAGCTCATCTGCAGTCACCTGGAGGGACTGGCTTCACTCTGGTGGAGTTTCAAACTGCTCCTGGTGGTTTGATTTCCCCACTGTGTGTGTGTCTCTCCTCTTCCTTGCTGTTCGCATTAGTGGTCTCTGCCTCAGACTCCTGCGAAATGTCCACAGTTATCCCTGTGGTGCTGGTATGGTCACTGACAAGTATGTCATGCAGTTTGTTGTAAAAGCAGCAGGTCTGCAGGACAGCTTCAAATTTCTTGGTGCCCTCCCTCACCTTCTGGTATCCCTGCTGAAGTTCCTGTGCTTTCTCATGGCACTTCGGCACAGCCCTGTCATGGCTTTCTTTCAGCATCCTCTACGCAATCTGCAAATAGATGTCAATATTTCTATGGCTTTTCCATAGTTGTGCTTGCACAGCCTCTTCTCTCCACAGATCTAGTATATCAAAGACATCTTGCCTGCTTCAGGCAGAAGTGCATCTAAACCTGTGTACTTGGAGTGAGCATGGCAATCAGCAAAAGGCATTTCAAAACATGCAGGGTGTTTTAAAGGGAGGAGGATAGGAGGTCCCTGAGCCTTGGGCAGTGTAGTTCAAAATTGTGACTGGACTGACCACAGTCAGAGGGACGGAGCATTGAGGGACAGCTGCTGGAGGACGCAGTCATGCAGTGTCTACACTTGCACTGCATTGACTTAAGAAGATAAACAGTGACTATGGTGTCGCTCCTGGAGGGGTTGTTATTGCATCACTCTAATAGGGCACTTATGTTAGCCGGAGACAAATTTTGGTGTAGTCACATGCACATCTAGGTTAATGTAAGCTGACTCACATCAACTTAACTTTGTACTGTAGACCAGCCCCTAAAATATCTGCCCTATTTGGGATCCAGATTAACATAAAATGTAATCTATTTAGCAAAAATAAAAATAGAGCGAATTTGCCTTGGCAAAATAAAATCTCTTTCCACAAAGTTAGTTCTTTACAATGAGCAAATTAAAGGAATTACATTGATGGAAAATCTTACAGAATCAATGAAATAGAAAAGGAATTGAAAATATCTCCATGTACCGCAGACGTGAGAATAAAGGTGACAAACAGAATAAGACTTATAAGACACATAATCATAGCCCTTTATGTGCTACCAGTTCAACCACTGACCCAAGACCAACACCCTGCATTTTATTACAAGAGTATATTCACACTGGAATTCAAGCACACAAACATCTTTGAATCTGAAGAAGTAGAGTGGAAATTCACTAAACAAATTAAAGAAGGGCTGGAGATCAAGAACTGAACTCAGGCAGATCTATTTTATGCAAAGGGTAATAAACATAGAATAAGTTACCAGGGAAAGGAATTGGAACTAATAGAACAAATGATTTCTAGAGACACCTTGATTAGTGTGTGGAGAACAGAAGCCAAAGGGCAATTGTAAAGACTGGTGGAAAAGCAGGAGGCCAGAATTAAGGTATGTGAAGTAAGGGCAGGCATGCTGAATTAGGTGGCCTTTTCCTGTATTTACCACTGATAGTTATGATGCAACATTTTGACATACACAGAGCCTGTTCCATCCTCAGTTATCTGAACAGCCAAAATTAAAGGGGCAGGATACAGAGTGATCTTTTGCAGCTATGGATCCATCCCAAATTCCAAACTCTGGTCTGAAGGAGAGGGAGGAAACCTGTTTACATCTATTTCTTCATTGTGTCTGGCTCCTGTCCTGGCCCTGCCTCTACTCATCCCTGAGAAACCTTCCTCTTCCTTCACCTCATCTAATACTGGTTCCCTTCTCCTGAAACACCTCTGCTTCGCTGGCCCTTTCAATACCCCCTCCCAGCCCCCAAGTGAGGTGATTATCCGCACTTCAAGAGAATAATGAAAAACTACGTACAAATATAGCACAAAGCTTATTTTTAAAGCATTTCACCTAAGTATTTTATTCATGTACAGAACTGTACATTTGTTTGACAGTATATGATCTCTTGCATGATTATTGAAAACCATCCTTTATCCAATCTCATGCTTTTTTATTGGTTACAGAGCTGAGGTACCAGATAAAGATGTCCTTAAAATGGGATAGGTATACTTTTGAAACCAAGAACAGCTTCCCAACCCCCTGCCTTTTCCTTCATGCTCTCCCAAGAGACTCCTAGAAGTCCTTCGCCATAGTTGCTCCCTTTCCATTTCAAACTAATTCATATAATTGTTTTTATTCTCCACCCCAACTCCACCTACTGCTGCTTCTTTCAGAGAGAACCCATCTGCTCCCATGAGTTGCAGCTCTCCTTTCCTCCGAGATACCCCACTACTTACCACCAATGTTGGTCTCCTTCCCTCACAACCTTCCCTACTTTTCTGTTCTGAAACAGACACCCCACTCCTGACTTGAAGCTAATGGCTGTGTGATGGCGTTTATGAACCCCACACTGTACAACAAGGGGTTAAAGAGCTGCTCTGCGTTCAGCCTCACCACACCTGGAAGAGAGCCACAGACTGGAGGAGAAGTTAAAGGGGAGCAGAACAGTTCACTTGGGGCAGACCCCAGAGAAGAACAGACCATTAACCCTCCGCTCCTGAGGAAAGGGCCAAAGGAAGGCAGAAGCTTCTCCAACAATAGCCTGAAGGTTCCTGCCTGAGGGAAGGGAGGGGCATGATCCTGATACACCTTGAGAAGGAGGCATTTCCCCCATCTCTCATACTAACTCTGTTTGTTTGTGTTAATTTTTCTGGCTTTTTGTCTATGGAGTACCCTGGAAGAGGAGAGGGTTGGAAGTGACCTAGCCGGAGGACCAAGTCAGAGATAGAGGCAGATTACTATAGAGGTGGAGCAGCCAGTACAGGGAGAGCTGCCATGCCAGGCCTGGCCACAAGGAGGCACCAAGCGGTGAGTTGACCCTTCACAGCGTTTCCACCCACTGCCACTTCCATTCCCCTCCTTCAAATCATCCTTAATTCTCCCACCAGCTGCTTGTTCCGTCCTCCACCCTCTGCTACTTTCTTCTGCTTGTCCCACAGAGCACACTCACAACCAGTGTCGTTTTCTTGTCATTCACAGACACTCCCACATAAGTGACATACATACAGACACTCATGCTCCATGTCACTGCATCCTCTTGGGAACAAGGTAGCAGTCCTGCAGCAACTTAGGCTTCTAGGCCCTGTAGCTAAATGGCTGCAGTGGGGAGTGGACAGCATGCTGTGCTTTAAGGTGTCCCTTTCTCTCTCTCCCCCAGCCAGAAGACTATGGATGGGGACAAGGTGGGCTGTACCTGCAAACTGCCACAAAAGGTTGAGCTGGCGGGGGGAAGGGGGGTCTGCCTTCCAGCACAGACCCGGAACAGAGGATTCCAGGTGATGTGGACTGAGAGTTAGGGAGATGTAGGTAAAAGGGAGGGAGGATGCTTGAGGCAGTGTGGGCCTGGCAGGAAGGCAAGCAGGAAAGTGGATGCATAGCCTGAAGAGATGTGTGGGAAGGTACTAGAGGATGTTGTGGGCCACTCTCCTTCTTGAATGTGAGCAATGTTGGGGGTTGGCTACCTACACATGCTGTACAGTACACTGTCTAATTGATACTATGCTGGATGTAGATTTGTAATGTTGCGCTGGTGGTTGGCATGGCTTTATTTTATTGTCCTAAAATACTCTAGAAGCAAGACAATAAGTGTTTAAAAGATAGAGATTGTTGTTTTATTGGATAATGTTGCAAATGGAATGGGGGAAAGTGGAAAGCACAAAGTACTCTGTAATGCTGGAGGCTGTGTTGGGTTAGGGTTTGTCAGAGCAAAATGAGACCATGGAGGAAGGTCTTGTTTTGCGTTTTTTTTCACAACTGCCTGAGCCCATTTCTCACAACAAGCAGATAGGGGGATTTTGGATGTAGTAGGATTTTCTTTTCTGTCAACACACAGAAAACTTACTGAGGTATTGAAGAATGCATTGTCTGAATTATCAGAAGAAGTGACGAATCATTGAAAAGGAAAGAGGATGAGGAAAAGGAAAGAGTGGTGGCACATTAAATTGTGAGACTGTGTCAAGTAGGGCTCTTAAGGGCTTGGTTCAGGGGACAGTATTGTTCAGCACATTCATGAATGACCTTGAAGGGAAGGTTAATTTGATATTGATCAGATTTAGAAATGCTAAAAACTAGTAGATAAACATGATTTATTAAAAACACTGAGGGAATATGGTAGTTTCAGAGACATTGAACAAAACTGAAATGAGGTTTATTGTAAAGCTAGGCAAGATAGTACATTCAAGAGAGAATAATTGGCAACAGCTACAGATTAGGGAAGCCCTATTTAGAAAATAGTTGAGAGCGAGATTTGGGGATAATGGTAAATAATCATCTGACTATGAGGGCATAGTATGATGCCATTGCAAGAAATGTCCATGCTTTTCTCAGCTGTGTAGGTGAGATGACAGCTGGAATGCTGATACATGCTGGTAAGTACAACCTCTTTGCTGAAGAGAAGCAGATTTTCGGACCTTGCAGGTCAGTTTCCTATTTGGATCAGAAATGGATGCACAGAGTCAGGGTATTTTCTTAGTGCAATTTTTGTTTATGTAATGTAAACAAGTCCTGTTTCCTTGAACAGAAGTGGTAACCAACCACATCCAAGTGTCTCTTGCAGAAACCTCAGGTAAGGTACCATTTCCTTGTCCCAAAAAGCAGCTGCTGTGGACCCCCTCTCTCAAATCTCTGTATCACCAATCTCAGGCTTGTCTACCCTGCCACTTACAGCGCTGAAACATTCTTTGCTCAGTGGTGTGAAAAAACTCCCTCCTGAGCAATGCAAGTTTCAGTGCTGTAAAGTTTTCTCCTCGCAGAGGCTGGAGCTGCAACTACACATCCATGTTAAAGTGTTGCCACGGCAGTTGCTTAACAAATAGTTTTTGCTTCCAGCCTCAGCCCTGAGCTGGAAAAATCCCCTCTAGCTCAAAGCTCCACTTCAGGGGTCTCATGGCCTTCAAAGGTGAACCTGGGTATCAACCCTCTTTTTGTGCAACTGTTTTTGCAATACAAAAAGCTCAGAGCTTTAACTGCCAGACAAAGGAAATTTCTTTAACCTATAGGGACTCCTTAATGAGGGCCTGGGTGCTTATGCATCAATGACCCCTAATGGACAAGCCATCAATACCTTCTGGCAGAACAATATAAAGGAAAGCAAAATGTTTCACAGAACAGCATTCAAAACATTACAGGGGCTTGAAAATATCACTTACAAGGAATGATTTTGGAATTCAGTTTATTGGCACATGGAGTAGAAGGTTATGACAACTACACAAATATTTAAACAATATAAAAGAAGGAAAAGGACTATTTTCATTGGATACTATGAAATAAATAAAGGGGAAATTTAACATGTAAATTAGGAAAAAGTGTCTTATGAGAAGCACAATAAGACCATGATCCTATAACTGACTCATGGGAGGGCTCCTGCACCAGCGTGGAGCCCCATCAAAGTCAATGAGGCTCTGTGAGAACATAGCAGTCTTCTCACGCTTAGCTCATTGCAAGGCCAGGGGCCTAGTTACTTATTTATAGCGTTTCACGCAGATGAAAGGAAATAGTGTATAATATTGAATCAAGGAGTAGTGTAATGGGAAATATATTCATGTATACTTAAACAGCCAAGTAATTGCTCATGGTTACTATCAGAATTTCTTTTTCTATGTAATATTTTTTGCTCGCACAATGGCATATTGTTCATGGTTCTCTTTGTCATTTAAATACACAAACCTTCTTGTCAACACTCTTATTTTAACTAAGTAAACAGGGGTTTACAGCTCATTTTCCTTTCATTAAGACAGCAATAGCCTCTGCAACTAAAAGAAAAATCTATGTGAAAATCTTATTTTGCCAGTGCCTAGACAGAAATGTTGACCAGAGTAGTTGTTAATATTACTTTGAAAATGGATACTATTACAAATGCTGGGCTAAGGGATCTAAAAGTTAATCAGTTTTTTGTGTGCTTGTCCATACATATTAGACTCTTAGTGCACATGCACCCCATGCTCTTGAGGTCTGATTCTCTTGGCCAGTAGTGTCTGTTGAGGCTGTGCCTTGATTGCCCTTGCACCCCTGCCTCCCAAAGGCATAAAAGTCAGAGCAAGGCCAACAACCAGTCAGTTTCTTATGACCATCCATGGCTGTGAGATGGAACTGAGAGAACTGTGTTCTTGTCTTCTGCATTTGTGAACTTTAACCAAAAATGTTTAGTGTACTAATTAGAATAATACGTTTAATAGGCTTCTATTTGAGTACTTTTTTTTTTTGGTTCATTCAGTCTCTCATATCTCCTGGTTTTATGTATTGTTATTCCTGTGAGGCAACTCTACTCTTCAATGATGGCTATATAGCTATATTACTATATAGCACTTATCACAACATAGGGGGAGATGGAACAAACACAATTAAACAAATTTAAGATTACAGTGCATATCCTACTTGTACTGTGATTTTTCTTTGCTCTGTCTCATGAAATGAGAGTCATCTCAAACTCATTTAAATAAGCTTTTTTCCCCAAGGTTTTGGGCCAAATCCTTAGCTGGAATAAATAAGTATGGTTCCATTGATCTGGTACTAAATGCGTGTTCTCCACCTAAACATCTCCCAGAATTGTTGGGTTGTGTGTATTGAAATCATGAATTTCTAGTCACTTTCCATCAGCAAGACAAAGCAAAGGAAGATTTATTTTTGTTGGCTGCTTTCCCTAATGCACTTAGCAGCACTGACTACACTAATGTGGCTATTACAGGCTCTTCCAGCAATGAGAAGGTTTTACTTAAACAGAAAACACCCCGGGATATGAATATACAAGTTTTGTGTGATGCTAGTAACATCATCATCATTAATGTAGTTGCCAAGTAAATATGGTCCAGCCATGATACTTATACACTACAGCTGTTTCAGACTATCTGACTAATCAAGACATTCCACCTGGATCATTGATTTTTGTAGGTTACTAGCTAGAGAAATAATAATGTTACATTTTCAAACACAAGTATGTTGCCCCCTTTTCTGCCAGGGGCTGAGCGCTTCTGAAAATTTCTGAGACCTTCAACTCCTATTGACTTTAAGTGCTCAGCACCTTAAAGGCTAGAACTAATAATTTTCAGTATGGGGAAATATACCGCTTAACAGAGTGGAATGAACTTTTTGTATCTCACAATTTATGCTGCAAATGTAACCCTTTTTCTGTTAACAAGTTCTGAGAGAAGACTTTGACTTCTGAATGTGTTCAGTCTTCAGAATTTTTGGAAGAATGTTTCTGTGACTAGATTTCAACTCATGTATTTCTCATAAAGTGTTTGTCATGACAGTTGCTTTGAGTATTTGCTCTTTATAATTCACTATTCACTCTTGCTTAAAACAAAACAACCAACCAAAAAAACTTTTGTTTCCTCTTCTTGATTAATGTCACAGCCTATTCTTTTCACTGGGAGTTCTCACCAGGGCTACCTCTACAGCTGGAGCAAGGGGTGTGATTCCCAGCTCATGTAGACATACCCAAGCCTACTCTGCTCTATCTAGCATGCTAAAAATATCAGTGTAGCATGGGGAGCAACTTGGGCTAGCTGCCCAAGTATGTACCCAGGAGGGCTGGTCAGGTAAATACTGGGAACCACCACCCATGCTACCTTGATACACTGATATTTTTAGCACACTAGCTAGCATGGGTACATCTACATGAGCTGGGAATCTCACTCCCATATCCAAGTGTAGATGTAGCCTTTACATATTCTGTATTCTAACTGGTCCATTGACTCTTAAGAGCAGAGGGTGACATGACTTGTATAAATGCCTTCATGAGAGATGCAGGCAATATGTGAAACATAATCAATGTATGACATAGGATGACTATGAGCTGCCAATGTGATATGGCTGTGAAAAAAGCTAATGCGGTTTTGGGATGCATCAGGAGAGGCATTTCCAGTAGGGATAAGGAGGTTTTAGTACCGTTATACAAGGCACTGGTGAGACCTCACCTAGAATACTGTGTGCAGTTCTGGTCTCCCATGTTTAAAAAGGATGAATTCAAACTGGAGCAGGTACAGAGAAGGGCTACTAGGATGATCCGAGGAATGGAAAACTTGTCTTATGAAAGGAGACTTAAAGAGCTTGGCTTGTTTAGCCTAACTAAAAGAAGGTTGAGGGGAGAAATGATTGCTCTCTATAAATATATCAGAGGGATAAATACAGGAGAGGGAGAGGAATTATTTCAGCTCAGCACCAATGTGGACACAAGAACAAATGGGTATAAACTGGCCACCAGGAAGTTTAGACTTGAAATCAGACGAAGGTTTTTAACCATCAGAGGAGTGAAGTTTTGGAATAGCCTTCCAAGGGAAGCAGTGGGGGCAAAAGATCTATCTGGCTTTAAGATTCTACTCGTTTTCTCAGCCAAATGGCTATGAGTAAAAAGGAATCGGGTATTGTCTTTGAAAATAAGATATTCACTGACAGGTGTCCATGAAGGAGCATATGATGGAGTGCACATTTGTTAACGATCAAAGACCCCTCCATATTGTTCTCTTCAATGTGTTTATCTACTACAGCCCTTATGCTCCTCCTCTTCCTTTTCCTCTGAAGTAGCTGCTACCAGCATTGTTATCTTTTCCTTTTCTCGCTAAAGGAGAAAAATTCTGATTTGTGTCATTCACAGATGAATGCACAGGTCCATAGACACTGTCCTGTCTTGGGTCAGCATGTGATTAGAACCAGTCAGCACCACATACTCTGTACTGCAAAGGAGCTTCTCCGTCCCTGATCTCCTGCTTTTCCCAGTCAATGTATTCAAAACTACACACTTTTCTGTGTGCATTCTGCTACTGAAGAAATAACTGGGGTTGTGGTGACAAAATATCACGCTCCTAATATGGTGGTATCCATATTAGCTGTGTCCCCTGACCTCTCTCTGAAAGCCTGTATAGACCCGTTTTCTTGCCACTGCCACCTCTCTTCTTCCTTGCATGGGCTGATTGACCAGTGAGTGGAAGAGGAAGACAAAAAGAGATGACAGATGGATCCATGCTAGGGGGGAATCCAGCATCTCCACTCTTTTCTCATCTCTCCCCACTCATTCCCTCTGTGCACTGATTTGCACAGCTCATTAAGACCTACGTTCCACAGTGGGTGTGCAATCCCCCCCCCCCACACTGTATTATGTGGGCTCTCTAAATCTTGCCCACCTCCCTCATTGTATTAAAGATTTGTACTGATTCCACTAGAGGGCCTTTCACAGTTGCATATTAGGAACAACATTTGCATGAAAAAAACAAAATGTGCTCATTTCCCTATGCTTCAGGTGCATTGTTGTCCTCTCCCAGTGGCCTGTTGTGTTTTTAAGGACAATAATAGAAACACTAGTAGGGGAAAAAGAGAGCAATTTCCCATTCTTCCCCTTGAGGTGAGCAGTATAAAAATGGGCTTATTTTGTTAGAGTTCAGTGTAAGTGCTTTTCAATATACAAGATATTCTTTTGCTTGGATCCAATGTACTCCAGCAAATCAACCTCCCATTCAATTCAATTAATGTTTTTCCCACCTGTGTCTAAGAAAACTGCAGGGAGCAAGCTTTGGGTATAAAAACACAGAATGTAAGATTAAAGAGTCTATGGAGATTATCAGAAGAGAGTCTATTTTAATAACCCTCTCTGATTGCTGTGCATGAGGCGTGGAAGTACGGGGGTTTAATGTCAGTGCAGGTGCCTGTGCAATTATAATCAGAATTGAGCAGAAATATTGGTCAATAGAATCTGCACTCCTCAGGGTAGTGAGAGAACTGTAACAGGAATTAAGTCTCAGGACTTTAGGGAAGGAAACCATCTGAAAAGAATAATCAACCACATTTGTATGGAGTCTCAGATTCAGAGGGAAAACTATGTTTTAAAAAAACACAATATAAAACAGCAGTAAATTCATAGGGACCTAGATTATCATTATGTATGCAGGAAAGAAATGTTTGATTTCATGCTCATTACTGTTTTGTTTAGTAAATTCTTACTTTGTGTTTGTGATATTTATAGCAGGTGCCAATGTGAAAAGAAAGAAAGCTGTTGGTTCTAGCCTTCTTCGTACTCAGGATTGATTCTTATAAATTGGTGCAGCGTGCAGAAAATGTTTCATTAATTTTAGGCAGGTCATGGGTTGTGGAAACACATAGGGTGTTAATTGAAAATATCAGTCTACAGGTCTTTCTCCTTCTTAATTTCACAGGCTAAAAGCTGGATGAGTTTTTCTTTTTTGTCACATAATGCATGTCTAGTGTACTTTTTTAAATTAAATTTGGGCTGCTGAGTAGTTGAGGCATTACATAGAAACCTGGCTTAAAGCTCTTGATTGTTTGGCCTTTTTTTTCCTGCCTACACTATCTGTCTGTTATTTAGGATGAAAAGATTAAATGTGAATCACTTAGGTTCTGCCGTTCAATCTACTAAAATCCTGGATTGTGAGGAAAAAGCCTAATAGAATCCCATAAGACTAATAAAGAACTCTCAAGTATCATGTAATTTTATACGAAAAGAGCAGTTACTTCTCTGTTTTACAGATTTTACTATCTTAACATTCACCTTCCTTTTGGTTCAAACTGATTTACTGTTCCTTAAATCACTGGAGAGGGATGAGAGATTCAGTAATGGAAGACAAGTATTTACAGCTTTGTGTTCTGTGCTTAATATGTGTTGGGATTAATACAAGAGTTAAGTGTTAGGATTGTGAGTACAGCTGCAAAAATAACAGATATTTCAGTGCATTGGCAACTCCAAAAAGTAAGTAAGTGTATGTGTGTAACAATTGTTTGGGTTCAGTGTTGATAAATGCAAAGTAATGCACATTGGAAAATAGAATCCCAACTACACATATAAAATGATGGGGTCTAAATTAATTTACCACTCAAGAAAGAGATCTTGGAGTCACTGTGGATAGTTCTCTGAAAACATCCACTCAATGTGCAGCGGCAGTCAAAAAAAAAAAAAAAAAAAAAAAACAGAATGTTGGGAATCATTAAGAAAAGGATAAATAATAAGACAGAAAATATCATATTACCTCTATATAAATCCATGGTACGCCCACATCTTGAATACTGCATGCAGATATGACCGCCCCATATCAAAAAAGATATTTTGGAATTGGAAAAGGTTCAGAAAAGGGCAACAAAAATAATTAGGGGTATGGAACAGCTTCCAGATGAGGATAGATTAATAAGACTGGGACTTTTCAGCTTGGAAAAGAGACGACTAAGGGGGGGATATAATAGAGGTCTATAAAATCATGAGTGATATAGAGAAAGTAAATAAGGAAGTGTTATTTACTCCTTCTCATAACACTAGAACTTGGGTTACCAAATGAAATTAATAGGTATCAGGTTTAAAACGAACAAAAGGAAGTATTTTTTCACACAACGCACAGTCAACCTATGGAACTCTTTCCAAGAGGATGTTGTGAAGGCCAAGACTATAACAGGGTTCAAAAAAGAACTAGATAAGTTCATGGAGGATAGGCCAATCAATGGCTATTCGCCTGGATGGGCAGGCATGGTGTCCCTAGCCTCTGTTTGCCAGAAGCTGGGAATGGGCAACAGGATGGATCACTTGATGATTACCTGTTTTGTTCATTCCCTCTGGGGCACCTGGCATTGACCATTGTTGGAAGACAGGATACTGGGCTAGATGGACCTTGGTCTGACCCAGTATGGCCGTTCTTATGAATGTTTCATTTTGATTAAGAGCAATTTTTAGCTCTATTTTTTTAAAATGAATTTGAAGGAAATTTCTAAACAAATGTCATTCTGAATAAAACAAAATCAAAACATTTTATTTTAGAAATGTCAAAACAAAATGTTTCAACTTTGGAATTTTTTTTTGTTTACACAATTTTCAAAATCAACATGAATTTGTGAAACATTTTCATATTGCCAAATCTGCATTTCTTGCCCCCATCCCTAAAAAAGTTTTCGCCTCAAAATTTGGCCCAGCTCTAACAGTGAGTAATAATAGGGTTGTGTCTTGCCATTGGAGAGTTTAAGATCTTATAAGCCCAATCTTGTGAAATGCTGAATCTCAGAAAAACAAAGTATTTTTCAATTTATATAATGTTCATAAAGGAGGCGGAACAAAAATTGGGATATCATTCTGCCCATATCTGAAACTCCCTTTAAAGCATGATTTCAACTGAAACTTGCCCAGGCACAGCTACATATGTCAGATGTTCTCTTGCATAAATAAATTGCAGCAAAAGCACCTCTTTTGGTGCCAAATTGTTTAGTCTTTACTCAGCAAAAATGCCTAATGATGTTAAGGTAAGCTTTGACTGAGAACTACAGGATTTGGTTCTTGATGTGTAGAAGAAGGAAAATGACATTCGCACAAGTCAATTTCTTACAAATGCAGTCAATAAAGAGCACTGTCTCATTCTGCTGCTGCCATGACTGAAGCAAATTCATTTAAATTAGCATTCACACTCATGAAAATATTTTTGCATTATTGTATTATTTAACCAGCTATTGTATTTAGCACTTTGCAGTTTCAAAGATTAACTAATTTAGGACACTCTTGATGCCAAAGTAGTTTCTTGCAAGGCTAAATTATTTTCCCAAATGGTTTCCAAAGATAGTGTATCTTTTATATCCATTATTGATCACAATTGTAGTTCTTCATAATTCAAACTATGGTTGTGTATAACTGCCCATTTCACACAGAGGAACTAAATGTACAGTGCATGGTGTTTTAAATGCCTTTCGTCAGTATTTTGTTAAATATAACTTAGTCACAGGACAAGGTAACTTTACTTGAAATTGCTATTTTAATTAAAAAATGTGTTCCAAACAGCTGACAAATAATCTGCCCAATATGTATAAAATTGTATCTAATAACCGAACACCACATTGGGCCTGATCCTGTACAGCTGTTCAAGAGTAATTCTCTGATGGCCTCTGTGTATTCCTACTGTAGGATTGTGCCTTGTGGCAGTGGGCAGGTGGAACCGTCTTTCAAAGCCATGTCTGTTGGCAGATGCATGAGTGCCCTCACATCACATATTACATCAGATGCCTTGGTCTATTTATCAGAGTGCACCTCCACAGCTGCCTAAGTTTCTTTACCACTGCCACAGAGAGCGCAAGTGACCCCCAGTTGCGGCTTAGGTTATACGTAGTTTGGGGTTTAGCTTTCTCTCCTACTTTTATACAGTTCTATCTTTATTGGGTTTTAGTACACTTAGTAGTATAGTTAGGTACGACATTTTTCTTTTTTCTCCTATTCCCTCAGAGCCCTATCCTGGCACTGGGAATATGCCAGGCATTGACCCTGAGAAAAGTTCTGCATCATGTTCTGCTTCCAGAATTGGATGTACACAAACTGCTTAGGCAACTCCATGCTCTTCCACACAATGCAGGATTTTCACATTATGAGCTGGCTGGGAATGGCAGCTCAGATGGCAAGCCTATCTCAGGGCAGACAATTCACCTGCAGGCATGAGTTCCACACCCTGACTGGAATGGCCTGCTTCCTTGCTGAGACCCAAGAGACAAATGCTAGTTCTGGGTTGGCAGTAATATCTACCTGGGTCTCCTTGTTCTAAGATCGGGGTTGCTTCTGCCTGCCATTTCCCATCATTGTCTATGGCATCTATTGAGGTGTTGGTGCCTAGGCCAGTTCCTGTGCCTTTAAGTAACTCTCTGGTGTTGCGTACTTTGGTAGCTACCCCACATCCACTTCTGTGGCTCCTGCTCAGGTTCTTTAACTACCCTGTCATTGCTGGGACCTGAAGTTCGGGCAAAGAGTACTGGTTCTTCTGGTCTCCAAGAGCTCCTTCTGTCCCCTTCCCACAGCGCAGAAGTAAGGAGAAAACACTAGCTTCTTAAAAAGAAGAGGGAGAAGCACATTACCACCTGCACCTGACTTGGTGTGGGAAGCTGCAGGATAGTGTCTTCAGTGCTGGCACAGAAATGCCAGTGCCAAGCCTCTTGGTGCCAACATCTGAAGGAATCTCCCCACTGAGAACCCCTAAAATCCCATTTATATCCACTTGTTTGGGTACCAGGTTACCAGTGAAAATCCTGGCCTCTCCTTTGAAGACCATCTCTTTCAGCATTCCCTTATGCTCTTCATCTGGAGTCACACCATTACAGGCATGATCCGAGGTTCACTTAGTGCTTGCTGGGGTGATCTTCTAGGGTCTCATGGCCAGGAAACTATCCCATAGATGAATGCACAGAAGAGTCTCTGAAAGGACAACAGTAACAGGTAAATACCCTCTCTTTCTGCTGGAAGTCAATGAGTCACATATGCATAAAGGTTGCAAGATCTGGCCCAAAATTTATAAAGAGAGAATCTAAGAGAACTATTAATATTCTGAAATGAAAGCAACCTAATTATCAAACTGAATTCAAATCTAGATGGTACTTCTTTAGCTTAAAATTAGCATCAATCCTGTGGAATTCTTAAACAGGGTATTACAAAATTACCATTTTATTAAAGAAATAAAAAAAAATGATCCTGCTTTCAGCATCAAGAGACACAATCCCACAAAGTCTCTGGCAATGAGTAAACAAAAGCAGGACTGAATTAAAACTTAGGCTCTGCAGACTGATACCTGGGGCCCAGCTAATAGAGTCTATTTGATTACATCAGACTCTCAGTTTCCATTTAAAAACAAAACAGAACAAAAATACAAGTTTCTTGCTTATCATGAAAATCTGACTAATCAGTGCTATGACATTTGCTTGAGTCTGCAGAGGGCCTGAAACAGTAGCTCTCAAGAGGTTGAACTTCTCTATTGACCTCAATGGGGTGTTAAAATAAAGACCCAATGCTCTGGGATTGTGTATTGTGTGTGTATGTGACTGTAGGAGAGGTGCACAGGTCCCTCCCATATGCATGCTAGAGCTGACACACCCTGGCTTCTGGAGTAAGTAATGGAAGACTTCCTGGCTGTTCTTTAGCGGTAAGGGGACCCTGCTGCCAGTACAGAGGGGGACAAAGGGACCCCATGGCACTGCCCCACCTCTGTGACTGGCCATCCCAAGTAGGCTGCAGAGTGACAGGGAGACCTTGCATTATGGTGTGCATAGGACCCCAGACTGCCTTAAGGTGATCTTGAATAGAAGCTAATTTATAGTAATTTTCATTTAAGAACAGTTTTGAGATTTACTGAACTCACTCTTCTAAGTAATTTTGGCTGTAACTTGCTGAGGTGAGTTATTTCAGCACTCTTCCTCTAAATCAGGAATTCCCCTTTTTTACTGACATCTCAAAACTCAGTTTTAGAATAGCATCTTTGTTTACTGTTGTGACAATTCAGATGATACTCCCAGGTTGGTTGGTTCATACCCTGCTAGCAGTGTTCAGTACTTCTAGAGACATTAATATACCTTTTACGTGATACATTGCTAAGCTGCAATCCATCTGTAAAGAGAGAATGTGCACTTCTGTTTTTCATCAGTAAGATTGTTAAGAATAGGTGGAAACACCCCTAGGTCCACTAAATCATTCCCATTCAGTAGAGGTGCAATCCAATTCCCACTAAAGTCAAGGATATTTTTCCACTGATTTCAGAGGAATCTGGTTCAGGCTGTAGATAATGGTTGTGGTCATATGAGTTGTACCTTTGCATATGGACTACAAAATTCAAGGTCTGACAATATAAATTCATAGATACTAAGGTCAGAAGGGACCATTCTGATCATCTAGTCTGACCTCCTGCACAACGCAGGCCACAGAATCTCACCCAACCACTCCTACAAAAAACCTCACCTATGTCTGAGCTATTGAAGTCCTTAAATCATAGTTTAAAGACTTCAAGGAACAGAGAAGCCTCCCTCAAGTCAACCATGCCCCATGCTACAGAGGAAGGCGAAAAACCTCCAGGGCCTCTCCAATCTGCCCTGGAGGAAAATTCCTTCCCAACCCCAAATATGGCGATCAGCTAAACCCTGAGCATATGGGCAAGATTCACCAGCCAGATACTACAGAAAATTCTTTCCTGGGTAACTCAGATCCCATCCATCTAATATCCCATCTCAGGGGATTAGGTCTATTTACCCTGAATATTTAAAGATCAATTACTTACCAAAATCCCATTATCCCATCATACCATTTCCTCCATAAACTTATCAAGTAGAATCTTAAAAACAGATAGATCTTTTGCCCCCACTGCTTCCCTTGGAAGGCTATTCCAAAACTTCACTCCTCTGATGGTTAGAAACCTTCGTCTAATTTCAAGTCTAAACTTCCTGGTGGCCATTTGTTCTTGTGTCCACATTGGTGCTGAGCTGTAATAATTCCTCTCCCTCTCCTGTATTTATCCCTCTGATATATTTATAGAGAGCAATCATATCTCCCCTCAACCTTCTTTTAGTTAGGCTAAATAAACCAAGCTCCTTAAGTGTCCTTTCATAAGACAAGTTTTCCATTCCTCGGATCATCCTAGTAGCCCTTCTCTGTACCTGCTCCAGTTTGAATTCATCCTTTTTAAACATGGGAGACCAGAACTGCACACAGTATTCTAGGGGAGGTCTCACCAGTGCCTTGTATAATGGTACTAAAACCTCCTTATCCCTACTGGAAATGCCTCTCCTGATGCATCCCAAAACCGCATTAGCTTTTTTCACAGCCATATCACATTGGCAGCTCATAGTCATCCTATGATCAACCAATACTCCAAGGTCCTTCTCCTCTTCTGTTACTTCTAATTGATGCGTCCCCAACTTATAACTAAAATTCTTGTTATTAATCCCTAAATGCATAATCTTACACTTCTCACTATTAAATTTCATCCTATTACTATTACTCTAGTTTACAAGGTCATTCAGATCCTCCTGTACAATATCCCGATCCTTCTCTGAATTGGCAATACCTCCCAGCTTTGTATCATCTGCAAACTTTATTAGCACACTCCCACTTTTTGTGCCAAGGTCAGTAATAAAAAGATTAAATGAGATTGGTCCCAAAACCGATCCCTGAGGAACTCCACTGGTAACCTCCCTCCAACCTGACAGTTCTCCTTTCAGTAGGACCCGTTGCAGTCTCCCCTTTAATCAATTCCTTATCCACCTTTTGATGTTCATATTGATCCCCATCTTCTCTAATTTAACTAATAATTCCCCATGTGGCACGGTATCAAATGCCTTACTGAAATCTAGGTAAATTAGATCCACTGCGTTTCCTTTATCTAAAAGTTCTGTTACTTTTTCAAAAAAGGAGATTAGGTTGGTTTGGCACAATCTACCTTTTGTAAAACCATGTTGTATTTTGTCCCATTTACCATTGACTTCAATGTCCTTAACTAATTTCTCCTTCAAAATTTTTTCCAGGATCTTGCATACTACAGATGTCAAACTAACTGGCCTGTAGTTACCCGGATCACTTTTTTTTCCTTTCTTAAAAATAGGAACTATATTAGCAATTCTCCAATCATTCGGTACTGCTGCTGAGTTTACAGATTCATTAAAAATTCTTGCTAATGGGCTTGCAATTTCAGGGTGCCAATTCCTTTAATATTCCTGGATGAAGATTATCTGGGTCCCCTGATTTAGTCCGATTAAGCTGTTTTAGTTTCACTTCTACCTCAGATATGGTAATACCTACCTCCATATCCTCATTCCCATTTGTCATGCTACCATTATCCCTAAGATCCTCTTTAGCCTTATTAAAGCCTGAGGCAAAGTATTTGTTTAGATATTGGGCCATGGCTAGATTATCTTTAACCTCCACTCCATCCTCAGTGTTTAGCGGCCCCACTTCTTCTTTCTTAGTTGTCTTCTTATCTATATGGCTATAGAACCTTTTACTATTGGTTTTAATTCCCTTTGCAAGGTCCAACTCTACTCGACTTTTAGCCTGTCTCACTTTATCCCTACATGTTCTGACCTCAATAAGGTAGCTTTCCTTGCTGATCCCTCCCATCTTCCACTCCCTGTATGTTTTCTGCTTCTTCTTAATCACCTCTCTAAGATGCTTGTTCATCCAGCTATGTCTACAACTCCCTCCTATGAATTTTTTCCCCTTTCTTGGGATACAGGCTTCCGATAGCTTCTGCAGCTTTGATTTAAAGTAATCCCAGGCCTCCTCTACCTTTAGATCCATAAATTCTTCAGTCCAATCCACTTCCCTAACTAATTTCCTTAATTTTTGAAAGTCAGCCCTTTTGAAATCAAAATCTTTAGTTGCAGATTTATTTTGGTTAATCCTTCCATTTAGTTTGAAATGAATTAGCTCATGATCACTTGAGCCAAGATTATCCCCTACAACCATTTCTACTATGAGGTCCTCGCTACTCACCAAAATTAAATCTAAAATGGCATCCCCTCTAGTCGGTTCAGCAACTACTTGATGAAGGAATCCATCAGCTATCGCATCTAGGAAAATCTGAGCCCTATTATTATTACGAGCACTGGTCCTCCAGTCTGTATCTGGGAAGTTAGTCTCCCATGATCACGCAGTTTCCATTAGTATTTACTTTATTAAAAACATTAAAAAGGGCTCTATCCATATCCAAATTAGATCCCGGAGGTCTATAGCACACCCCAAGCACTATCGTAGGAGAGGCTTTACTAGTTATCTTCCCCAGTGTAATTTTTGCCCAGACGGACTCTGTCTTATCCATTGCATCGCTTCTTATTTCTTTACATTCTACCTCATCGTTGATATACAATGCTACTCCACCACCTTTACCGTTGTTTCTGTCTTTCCTAAACAGCACATACCCTTCAATACCTGTAGTCCAGTCATGACTACTGTTCCACCATGTTTCTGTTATCCCTATAATATCTGGTTTCACTTCCTGCACCAGTAGCTCTAGTTCCTCCATTTTGTTACCTAGGCTCCTCGCATTGGTGTACAAACATCTTAATTTTTGCTGTTTGGCCTCACTCACATTTTGTACCCTATTAGGCACAGTCATTCTACAGCCAGTATAACCTATTAGACTAGTATCCACACCGCCCTCGCTCCTTATATACATTCTCCTACCCACGGCTGTATCCTTTCTTACTTCATCTTCTTCCCTCTCAATGTTAAAATCTGGCATGGAGATTACCTGGACATCTCCCAACCATCTCCCCCTAATTCCTAGTTTAAAGCTCTCTTTATCAGTTGTGCCAGCCTCGATCCTAGAAGTCTATTTCCTTCCCTACTCAGATGAAGTCCATCCCGAGAGAACTGTCCTCTGTCCGTGAATGCCTCCCAGTGGCCATACATCCCAAAGCCCTCCTTATAGCACCACTGCCTAAGCCATCTGTTGACAGTCATAATCTTGTCACACCTTTGTTACCCTTCTCTAGGAACAGGAAGGATCCCGCTAAAGATCACCTGAGCCTCAATTTCCTTAAGCGTCTTCCCCAGCCTAGCATAGTCTCCCTTAATACTTTCCAGCGAGAATCTAGCCGTATCATTTGTTCCCACATGAAGGATAATTAGGGGATTCTTTCCCGCTCCCTTTAGGATCCTTTTCAACCTCAGGTCTACATCCCGTATCTTAGCACCCGGAAGACAGCACACCCTTCTATTCTCTGGATCAGCTCTAGTTACAGGCCTGTCTATTCTTCTCAATAAAGAGTCCCCGATCACATAGACCTGCCTTTTCCTGGTGACAGTGCTATTCTCCAGTCTCTCCCCTGTTCCCTCTGGCTGCAAGTTCTTTCTATTCCTATTTTCCCTTATAATCCTCTTCAACCCATCCTGTATCCTCCTGGGGCTCATATTTGGTGTAGTCTCCCTTGACTCTTCCGCTTTTCTTATAGGATTAGCCTCTCTTCTCTTCTTCCTTGCCCTTCCACCTTCAGTGACTACCTGCTGAGCCCCTTCTTCATTTTCCAACTCTGCAAACCTGTTCCTAAGCTCTATTTCTCCTTCACTAGCCCGTCTTTTCCTCTGCCTGGTTCTTTTAGTCACATGCTTCCACTGACCACTTTCCTCACCCAGTCTCCCCTCAAAATTCCCCAGCCCTGCTTCCATCTGTGAGTCTGAGCTTTTCCCTTCAGATACCTCATATCTTTGCTCCATCATCTGCTCAAACCCCTTCCTAAACTCAACGAGACTTTCCACCTGTATCTCCAAATCTCGGATCTTTTCCTCCATCAGCTCTATCAGACGGCATTTCATGCAGAAAAAACTCTTACCAGGTCCCCCCTCCAGGATCATGTACGTACCACAGCTTCCACATCCAGTCATCCTCAATGTGTCTTTCATTACAGGAGTCACTCCCACAGCTGCCTCCGTATCTGTCATCACCTTCCCACCTAAATCCTGTTAATCTGGGAAACACAAGTCACACCAAAAAGACCACCACCCCCCAGCAAAAGCAAACCCCAAACAAGCACCACAATACAAACTCCCCTTTCAAACTCCCCTGTTTACAGCTCTGTTTGCTAGCTTCTGTGCCACTGCCTGACTGGCTGGCTACCTTTTATAGGACCTCTAGTCAGAAGCCCCACCCCCTAAGCAGGGCTCAGCTGCTCTCCCAGCACAAAGCCCCTACACACACACACACACACACACCAAGTACTACTACCTTCTCCTCCAACAGAACTCCCACTCAAACTCCCCTGTTTACAGCTCTGTTTGCTAGCTCCTGTGCAAATATCTGTGATGATTTACGTGATCTTGTAAAACCATGTACCTGCTGAAGTTGAGGCTCTTCTGCTAACAATCCCCAAGCAATCTTAATGGAAGGTCTTCAGCAGTCCATGCCTAAAGAGCTCACAGTTTAATTAGCTTGATCTCTTCAAACTCAAAGGTTTCAGAGTAGCAGCCAAGTTAGTCTGTATTCGCAAAAAGAAAAGGAGTACTTGTGGCACCTTAGAGACTAACAAATGTACTAGGGATGCACAGGTGTAATTGAAGACATAATTCAATCTACAGAACCTTTATGACTAGCAATGATCTACAAGAAGGACAGAAACCCAGCTTGACTTTCATAGCTCAGGCTGAGTTTTCAGGCATGGTAGGTTTTTAAAAAAGTTTTATTTTTAAATTGAGTAAATTTGATATAGAAATAATTGAGGGACAATGAACATAGAACTCTAGTTTTGTAGTCACTTTTTAAGAGTAGAATCAGGCTTTAAAGTTTTATTACTTCATTCTGAATACATTTTATCCCTTTACATATCAAAGTATCTGAATGAATGCATTTATTCAAAACGAACAAACAAATTGTAATTGAACTATTGTTATTACTGAATATCAATCAACAGTGGCTGTGTGTTTATGTACACACCATGCTGTTTTTGGAATACAGATTTGTCATAATTATGTTCACAAACAGAGTAAGAGATTTAAATACATTTTGTTTATATATTCTAGTTTATCAGAATATTTGTTATTCTGGCTAGTTTTCTCTGGGATATTAGCCCCTGATGTAGCTACACTGGTACAAATCCTTAGTGTAGTTGTGTTGAACTGGTGTAAAGTGAGTCCTGCACTGGTTTCAAACTGGGGTAAGCCGTACCCATGCAAATCACTTCTTATACTCGTGAAGCATGTCTATGCTGGAATGTTACAGCCCTCTAACATTGGTGCATCTATGCAAGTGTTTCGAACTCCCACCCCACTGTCTGGGTCTTCAAAATACTTTACATGAACAGTTAGATAAGGAACCTTCCCTCTCAAAATAGGTCTGAGTTTTGATTATTAAGTCAGGCTTGATTCTACGGCACTGTGACCTTAGCCAACTTAGAAATACTTTATTAAATCCTTAAAAACTCTTCTCTGAGTGCTAAAGATCTGATCCTTCACATCCTTACTTGCACACATAGGGTGGCATTCACTCCTGTGCCTCTGGCCAGCACAAGACACATTCACAGCTGGCTAGCACTGGCCCAATCATATGTGCAAGTGGAGCCAGTCTGTGGTAGAATGAAGGAAAGGGTGACTGAGCAAAAAAAGAGCCCACAGGATGGTTGCAATGAACTATCCTTGAGAAATGTGAGCTCTGATAAACAAGCTGTCCTGACTGCACATGTGAGATTGTCAGGGTGAATCAAAACCCTCACTACCACATTGCAGAGCAGGGAGGAAACTGAAAGTGCTCCAAGTGAAGAAGCCAACCAAACTGTTGGAGCCCTAAAATGGCATTCAGAACAAAAGCCTTGCTGCATTCTGAATGTGGCTGTAAATGGCTGTGCATGCATGACTCGTGAGCAGTACATTCCTGGAAGATGACAGGAAGGAGTTTATCCAGGGATGGAGCCAGATACTGTTTAAAAATTAAAGTTTCCAAAAACAAACCCAAAGGCATTAATTCTGCAGTGTTTGATATCATCTAATTTGTTTCCAGGCTAAGCACTTAGGACTTGGGTCATTAAAAATCTCAATCCTATGTTTGTGCTATCCAAGTCCATGTAAAGCAGCACAAGCCATGAAAACTAAAGAACTGTGAATCCATAAAGCGCTAAAGAAGTTAGGACCTGAGCCTGGAAATTCTTACTCTATCGAGTAATTGCTCTGGCTCCGGATTCAGTGGGACTCTTGTGTGATGGATGATGGGTGAAATCTACCACCTAACCACCAATGTATCCTGTACACACTTTAGGCCTAGTTGTTGTGTTCATGCTATTTCTGTATTCTTTGCTGTTCTGGAAACTGGGGAGGAGGTTGCAGAGCCAGCCCTGTAGGAGGACTGGGCAGAGCTGAGTCTCCCCTCACTTTTTCTCTGGCTCACCCTGGACAGATGGACTTAGTGTACAGGTAGAATCAAGACCAAGGCTCATCTGCTCACAGCCTGATGCAGCCAGTTTCACAGGTGACAAAGCTGTCAAATCTTCATTGAAGGATGAGCAAGGGAATTGTGGGATTGCACTGGAAGGCTTAGTTACACAGTTGCAGCTTCTACATCAGGACTTGTTGGCTCTAGTGAATCCAGAATAATACTCTCTTACTAGTACTGCAATGATGCAGAGTGAAACCTTAGGGATGGCACAATGGTGAGGCTTGATCAGTTTGTGGGGAGAAAAACACTCCGCACCCATTCTTCCTCTGTGAAGCAGGTTAGTGGACTTGTGTAACGGGACTGTTGTCCTCTTACTAAAACTCAGTGGGGGTGTTTTGGTTGGCTAGCTCCCAGTACCAAAAGAAAGGGGAAGGGTCGATGGGAAATCAGGACCCTGAGACTGACCGTCTCCAGGGGCAATGGGATAAGGCCAATACTCCAGGTCAGCCTGATTAAGAGGTGGGCAGGCTAATCAAGGAGTCAGGAGGCCAGGGGGTCCTGTCCTCGGTGTGAGCTGGAATTGCCTGGGTCAGACAGACAGCACGGCTGAGCTAAGGAGAAAGCAGAGGCCCAAGCTGAGTTGGGGAGCACAGCCGTGCCAGCTAGAGGGGCCAGAAAAGCAGCCCAGGAGGCAGGTCAATACTGGAAGGAGAGTCACAGAAGCAGCCCACAGAGCAGATTTGTGCTGGGAGGGGAGCTGCAGCAACCAGAGCCAGAGGGGGCAGAGCAGCAGCAGCAGCGCTGAGGCAGAATGGAATTGGAGCAGTCCGGAGCCGGGTGTCGTGAGCAGCTGGGGAGAGGAAGGGGGGGGCCCTGGGCAGTGGGCCCAGCACAGGGGATGCCCCCAGCCAAGAGGCTCTGCAGGCCAGATTTGGAGGGGGATCGTAACCCCGACAGGGCATGGGTGATGTTGGGAAGAAGGGTTCTACAACTTAGAGAGCGTGAGGCCCCCACCAGACCAAGTGTCCGACCTGCAGCATCCCTATAGCACAGCCAGGGCATGAGAAGGGGCCTGGGATGTGTGAGGAACAGACTGAACTTGCCTTACATTCCAGAGACGCTGGTTGTGATAACCCCACTCTGTGGTACGGGGACATATTTTCCTTTAACCTTTCCCATTTTTTCCTTACAATTTTTTAAACAGCAATCAATTAAAAAAATATTTGCTTTGAACAGTATGTAATAATCAGTGGGTCAGGGAAGCATCCAGTGCAGAGAGAGCATCCCGGAGTAGGGACACCCTAGCCCCTGCCCTAAGTGACCAAAACAAGGTTGGGGGTCAAACCCCCCAGGAATCCTGGGCCCAACCTTGTTTGGGTCCTGCTTCCCTTTAAAGACTTGAACTTTGGGTTCTTGAAAGGGGAAAGGACTGTCTATGCTCCATGCTTCTCAATGAGGACTTGGTAGGATTTGGGTCTGAAAGCAAAAAGGATGTAAAAGTCCGGTGAAATAAATCCGGGTACAGCTTTATTTTAAGAACTTTTACACTCTCTGGCTTCCTTTTACTCTCTTCCCTCCCTTTCATTTTGGTGGTGATCAGGTCGTCCTGGCCCACCCAGGAATAATCTGATAGAGAATATGGGCAGTCCCACCTGTGTTGTTGATAGCAGGTTTGTGTGAAGACGTGTAGTATCACAAGACACTAAGGGTTGTGATTAAAGCTGGTTGGGAATTTTCTGGGTTTTCATCCAAAAATGTTGATTTGTTGAGTGAGAGGGAGGGAGATTGTGTGTGTGACCAGCCTCCCCAGAATACCCAATATCCTGGTGGTCAGGGCACTCAGCTGAGATGTAGGAAATCTGGGTTCGAGTCCCTGCTCTGCTAGATTCAGACCAAGGAAAGAAAGATGACTGATTTTTCCATTGTCTTGCACTTTGCATATTATTTCAATGTGACATGTTCCTCTGGTTTAAGTGAGAGACTTCTGATTTGGCAGCACTTTACACTCACTTTGCATTCACTGAGCACAAGCAAAAATGCCACTAAGTGCTAGACTGTGGAAAATCTGGCCTAATAAATAAGGCTCTCTTCCCTTCTTTTTCTAAATTCAATTTTTTCTTTGATGTCACTCCCTGCCATTGTGAAATTTCAGAAGGAGCAGGGATATGTTTTATCCTCTCCTTGCAAGCTGCGAGCCAAGTGTGGTATTGGTTTCATTACCTAGTATGACTGTTGGAGAGGGTGACTTAGGCAGACATGTTTGTGCTGTAATTTTGCTACCAGGCAGATAGCTTTTTATCAAAGGGGCTATTTTTAGATATTCTGGAATAATGTGACTTTCTATGCTTTCCTTTAGGATAAGGACTTCATGGATAAAAGTGGAGGAGGAGGGCCCTTGGAGCTCATCACTTCTAATAGAAGTAGTAGGATTATAGTCCTCTTCTTATCTGTGTGGGAAGTATTATACTTCCCACAGATCAGTTACTTAATAGTTGTGTAGAGGGTGTTAAATAATACATATTTTGAATAAACTTTAAATCACATGGAACACTTCCTTCCTCTAAACTTCATTCTTTAAGTAATGAATGAAACATCCAATTTTTTAAACAAATATCAGGCTGACATCGGATCAAGTTTCGTTTGCAACTGCATCTTCCATTGCATTTTGGAGTTTTATCTTTTTGCCACTTTCTTAAAAAAAAAAATTAAAATAAGGGTAGGCTTTTATTCTGTAGCCTCATTTTGGCAGGTAAATATAAAATTGAGTGGGCTGATCATGCACTCCCCGTCTGTCAGTTCCACCCACTATTACCAAGTGCTTAATGGAAAATTGCAGTTATTTTGTTCAGCACTGCATTGTGAAAGTTTATGTGGAAAGAAAAGACTCCTTACAATATGGAAACTATGACGTGTTTCATAATAAAGATTTTATTTACTATAAACATCTCTATGCTATACTATTGGTAATATTTATCTTTTGTGGAGAAAGTAGTGGGTTAATTTGGACTTGAAATAGATGCCCAGTGCATGACACATTGGCCAGAATTTTCCATAGTTGCCTATCGAGAGAGACATCCATATTTCAGCACTCATGTAGCCTGAATTTCCAGAAGTGCTGAATGTTCAGCATTTCATGTAAAGAGTGGTAAAAAAAGGCCATCTGCAGTGCATGAGTTCTATTGGTCATCCAGAACCCAGGAACTATGCCATGTCCCTGAGGACCATCTACTGGCACCTTATCTATTGACCAATGATTTACATATGAATTGACACATCTCATTTATGGAACACTTGTGTAACAATGAACAATCACAATTCTTGTTGAAGTCATTATGGGTTTAGATGCCTAACTTTAGACAAACGTTAAAAATGTTGGCCAATGAATACCAGTTCATGTTCCTCAGTATTACTAATTTAATAATGACCAGAATAACTTTCATGTTTTAATATACATACTTTAATGGGAGAAGTTTGACTAATACAATACATCTAAAGCTACCTGCATAGGTTGGCACTGTGAACAGCTGATCATCCCAAACAAATGGTCTTCAACATTATCTATACGGGTGTCTGAAGTACATTAGTGGCAGGTTTTAAACTTTTAAAACAGCTTGTTATTTTAGGCTTTTGCTAAACCTTTTTAAAGGCTCATGGTGACTTAAATTGTTACCATAGTCAATCTTAGCATTTGCAGTGTGCTTGTGAAACTTTTTTTTGTCTTTCCATTGAATTCAGTGGCAGTTGGAAGTCTCCACAGCTATAACAAGACATGTCCTTTTGAAACCCATTATCTATATTCTTCCCTTTTAATTACAAAGGACTGTTATAGGGTTGGAAGAACCAACTGGAGTTGTGTGTGTGTGTGTGTGTGTGTGTGTGTGTGTGTAAATATAAAATTTGACTTAATCTCATCATTCTCATATTTCCTTGGATTCTGAATCAAAATAATTCCCAGGACTTGAAAAAAGGAGACGTTCTATATTTTGTTACTTATAAGAACACTTTTTTTTCTGGTAATCAATATCTAAATGACTGGTATTGTTTCAGTGTTTTCTCCTTTAAAACACAGATCATGCAATAGTGCTAACCCATACATCTTCCCTATCAAAGATTTAATTTATTATGCTGTTCATTTATAGCTTGCGACTAGAGACCTATTGGTTGGCAAAAGAGGATGGATGGCTCCTTTATTGTGTCCTTACACAGCTGAAGGAGATAGACAATATTCATTTCCAAACTGCTAATAAATCCTAGATGGATCACAAGGTCTTTGTACTAACTTGAATAACTATTGCAAGGCATTTTCAACATGTTTCTTACCTGTTGTTTGACAGTCCTTTCTCATTCACTGTAGTTAGACTGATCACTGAGAAAGCAAATTAAAGAAAGAGGAATCTTTATAGATAGATACAGCAACTGTTATTAAGGATAAATATATAACAGAATCCCTTCCCAGAATAGGTTTTTAAATAATGTCAGTATTACAATGGTCTCTTCTGGTATTTCCTTTTCCATTCTATTTTAGAGCTTCTTTTCAAATTAAGGCAGTGAGCTGTAGCTCACGAAAGCTTATGCTCAAATAAATTTGTTAGTCTCTAAGGTGCCACAAGTACTCCTTTTCTTTTTGCAAATACAGACTAACACGGCTGCTACTCTGAAACTTCTCAAGTTAGTATTTTATGGTAGTGGACTGTGCAAAAGGCTTCAAGTGCCTATAGCACATGACTGAAAAAAAATTATATCAAAATAGGTTTGTGTTGGTAGCTTGTGACATTGGGTCTGTTAGTGCACAAAGGAAGCCCTGCTCATGGTATCCTTTATTTGCTTTGTTTTCTAGGGTTTTTTTAAGTTTACAAGCCTCAAATAATAACTGAGTAGAGCTAGAAAATTCTTGTTTAATAGTAATAGTTCAACACCTAAGTGCTCCACTCCACTAGCCAGTCATTTACTTGGAGGAGATAATCATTGCTGCTGAGTTAAAGCAATGACTGAGAAGAGATCCACTTTTTTATTTTTAAATTGCTACTATAAGTGAGGAGGCTCTCCAGGATGGCCAGGGTAAGTTTAGTGTTGCCAGCTAAAATCTGACCTTTACCTGCAGCTAACTGCATGTTAACATAACTTTATGAGTCAGGTTTGTCTACCTACTTTCAGATGTCAGCAACCACAATGAAAAGGGTGCTCAGTCATAAAAAGTCTGTTTTAAATTAATGTCTTAAATCTAAAAAACAAAATAAGGAAATTCAGAATTAAAGATGAAAATCGCTAGTCACTTTTGGCCTTAACTCGTATAACTATGTGAAGAATAATCAAGGTGCAATTATCCAAATTTTAGCCAGAGCGTTTGTCTGCATTGACAGCCTAAATTCCAATGTTCTTTTTGCAAAATCTCATCATCGCCCCCATGTACAACTGGTGAAGCTAATATTTTTAAGACATGACTTTTTTAAGTCACTGGTAACTGCAAGTAAATCCCAAAGACTACACTATACTGCAAAACAACCATGCCAGGCAAATAATGTTTCTAATCCTAAAAGATCACTATCTAAATTCTCATTTTTGAGGTATCACTTTCCAAAAAGATGACATGTCATTAGGACATGCCCTGTGGTTATGTAATGTGGGTATTAAAATACTGACTAGATGCTCATGTGTTAGAGGAGATACTTGGGGCATTTGACGTTGTCCAGATTTCTGCTTGTTTTTTTTTCAACACAGGTTGTTACTGACATTATTGTTGTTAATTACTTTCACAGTACCCAAAAGTGTGGTAGCTGATTGACACAACAAATTGTCATGGTCCCTGTCCTAAATAGTTCACAGTCTAAACTTGTGATGTGACGAGTCATGGTAACAGGGTTCCCTACAGCAGTGCTTCATCCATTCCCCATGTTGGTTCCACAGGACTATTCCTTTTCCTCTTTCTTATTTCACATGACGTCAGCAACCATTTCTATGCTCATAGATCTGCCTTTTCACTTCTCACCTGTCTACTTGCATGTTACCCTGTCAGTCTGGCATCTAATCCTGGATGTCTTGCCATCAACTCAATTTAACATAGCTAGACTTGGTGTTTCCTTCCAAACCCTCATCTGTTCCTGCATTCTCTGTCACTATTGACAATAACACCATGCATGCTGCCACTTAAGCCACTAACTGAGTGTTATCTTTGACCTTGCCCCCCCCCCCCCCGGCTCTTCCAAGCTTCTTTAATAAGAATATTTCTAATAACTAGCCATATTTTACTTTTGTCTTACTTTCATTCTCTTGAGTCTGTTGAGCTTAGTTCAAAAATGCACTTAAGGAAAATATCAACTAACTTCATCTACACATATTTTGTGTATGTGCATACACTACAAATAACACATATTAGCAAAGAACATTCCAGAAGCAACAGTACTGATGAAAGTGACTCTAGTGAGCAGAATGTGAATGCTTAATAATTTTCTTCAGCGTTTCATATGCTGTATGTAAGATGCAAAGATTGGAGGAAAACAATATTTGAGCTTCTTTAAAAATTAATTTAAATTTCTATGTGGCTGTGTCTTAATAAACAGAAGTAAGCTAAGCCACATTTCATTTATCTGCACAAAATGAGTGTCATTTCAATCAATAAATCCAATAGCAAAGAGTAAGCAATTGTAAGTCTACAGCGGCAAATGTCCAACATAGTAAATTATTAGGAATTCATTGACAGAAACTAGATTTGTGTATCTTTTTTTTTTTTTTAGTGAAAAGTGGTTTAAAAAAAAAAAAAAAAAAAAAGCACAAGAACAAATCCGCACAGACACACCCCTGGAGCCCCGACCTGGGGTATTCTATCTGCTACCCAAGATCCATAAACCTGGAAATCCTGGACGCCCCATCATCTCAGGCATTGGCACCCTGACAGCAGGATTGTCTGGCTATGTAGACTCCCTCCTCAGGCCCTTCGTTACCAGCACTCCCAGCTATCTTCGAGACACCACCGATTTCCTGAGGAAACTACAGTCCATTGGTGATCTTCCTAAAAACACCATCCTAGCCACTATGGATGTAGAAGCCCTCTACACCAACATTCCACACAAAGATGGACTACAAGCCGTCAGGAACAGTATCCCCGATACTGTCACGGCTAACCTGGTGGCTGAACTTTGTGACTTTGTCCTGACCCATAACTATTTCACATTTGGTGACAATGTATACCTTCAAATCAGCGGCACTGCGATGGGTACCCGCATGGCCCCACAGTATGCCAACATTTTTATGGCTGACTTAGAACAACGCTTCCTCAGCTCTCGTCCCCTAATGCCCCTACTCTACTTGCACTACATTGATGACATCTTCATCATCTGGACCCATGGAAAAGAAGCTCTTGAGGAATTCCACCATGATTTCAACAATTTCCATCCCACCATCAACCTCAGCCTGGACCAGTCCACACAAGAGATCCACTTCCTGGACACTACGGTGCTAATAAGCGATGGTCACATAAACACCACCCTATATCGGAAACCTACTGACCGCTATTCCTACCTACATGCCTCTAGCTTTCATCCAGATCATACCACTCGATCCATTGTCTACAGCCAAGCGCTACGATATAACCGCATTTGTCAGACAGAGACAAACACCTACAAGATCTCTATCATGCATTCCTACAACTACAATACCCACCTGCTGAAGTGAAGAAACAGATTGACAGAGCCAGAAGAGTACCCAGAAGTCACCTACTACAGGACAGGCCCAACAAAGAAAAGAACAGAACGCCACTAGCCATCACCTTCAGCCCCCAACTAAAACCTCTCCAACGCATCATCAAGGATCTACAACCTATCCTGAAGGACGAGCCATCACTCTCACAGATCTTGGGAGACAGGCCAGTCCTTGCTTACAGACAGCCCCCCAATCTGAAGCAAATACTCACCAGCAACCACACACCACACAACAGAACCACTAACCCAGGAACCTATCCTTGCAACAAAGCCCGTTGCCAACTCTGTCCACATATCTATTCAGGGGATACCATCATAGGGCCTAATCACATCAGCCACACTATCAGAGGCTCGTTCACCTGCGCATCTACCAATGTGATATATGCCATCATGTGCCAGCAATGCCCCTCTGCCATGTACATTGGCCAAACTGGACAGTCTCTACGTAAAAGAATGAATGGACACAAATCAGACGTCAAGAATTATAACATTCAAAAACCAGTTGGAGAACACTTCAATCTCTCTGGTCACTCGATCACAGACCTAAGAGTGGCTATACTTCAACAAAAAAGCTTCGAAAACAGACTCCAATGAGAGACTGCTGAATTGGAATTAATTTGCAAACTGGATACAATTAATTTAGGCTTGAATAGAGACTGGGAATGGATGAGTCATTACACAAAGTAAAACTATTTCCCCATGGTATTTCTCCCTCCCACCCCACCCCCCACTGTTCCTCTGATATTCTTGTTAACTGCTGGAATTAGCCTAACTTGCTTGTCACCATGAAAGGTTTTCCTCCTTTCCCCCCCTGCTGCTGGTGATGGCTTATCTTAAGTGATCACTCTCCTTACAGTGTGTATGATAAACCCATTGTTTCAATTTCTCTGTGTGTGTGTATATAAATCTCTCCTCTGTTTTTTCCACCAAATGCATCCGATGAAGTGAGCTGTAGCTCATGAAAGCTTATGCTCTAATAAATTTGTTAGTCTCTAAGGTGCCACAAGTACTCCTTTTCTTTTAGCTATTATATGGTAACTCTATTGGTGTGTTCCCATACAGATTTCCCCACTTGTTGCTGTTATGTAACTTTCAGCATGAGGTATATCTTAGTGTATGTGTACACACACCTCCAATCTGTTCACATAGATGATATCAGTCTCAGCAGCATGGCATCGTAGTATTTTGTCTGTCACTTGGATTCCTCAGAGCCAGAGGAGTATGCCTACCCCTCCAAACATCTCAAAAATCTCAGCAAAGCAGTCCAGAGATCTCTCAGCCAACAGCTATTCCAATGCTGGAGTCAACACTTGCCCAGCTCCTCAGCTTCCAGTAAGATAGAGTCTGGATCCAAAGTAGTAAAGGCTCTAGGATGCAGCTCTCACAAGTCACATCTTAGTCCTGCATTGTTCAGTCAGTGAGCCCACAAGGTTGTCACCAATGCCTGTATTTATAATCTTTTCCTACTGAGCTCCGATGGTGGAGGTGTGGAACCTACTAGGCTGCTTTCCCTTGATAGAAACCCTCTGCACAGCTTCTGAGACCGTTCCTGAGTATGCCCAATAATCACATCTCTTCCTCTAGATAACTCTGGGACCTTTAATGTGCTCCACCTTGCTCTCTGCACATGGTAAAGAGACACAGAGGATTCAATAAAAATCTGTCTCCTTCCCACTGTTTCAGTTCCCTCTTTAGACTTAAACTGCTACAGTGCAAGCATGAGGGTTACACAAGCATAGAATCACAGAAAGGCAGGGACCTCAAGAGGTGATCACGTCCAGTCCCCCCGTGCTGAGGCAGCACAAAGTAAACCTACAGCATCCCTGAACAGGTTGGACTAACACCTCTCCTAAAAGCCTCCCATGATGGGGATTCCACAACCTCTCTTGAAAGCCTATTCCAGAGCTTAACTAGCCTTATAGAAGTGTAGTACTGGAAGGGATGTCAGTAGGTGATCTAGTCCAGTCCCCTGCACTCAAGGCTGAACTACATAATAACTAGCCCATTCCTGGCAGGTGTTTGTATAACCTGTTCTTAAAAACCTCCAGTGACAGAATTCCCCTGCCTTCATAAGCAATTTGTTCCAGTGCTTAACCACCCTGACAGTTAGGGAGTTTTTCCTAATCTCTGACCTAAACCTCCTTGCTCCCATTGCTTCTTGTCCTATCCTCTGAGTTTAAGTAGATTAATTTTTCACCCTCCTTCTTGTAACAACCTTTTGTGTACTTGAAAACTGCTATGTCCCCTCTGTCTTCTCTTCTCCAGACTAAACCCAGTTTTTTAATCTTCCCTCATAGGTTATGTTTTCTAGATCTTTAATTATTTTTTAACAAATTTATTAGAGCATAAGCTTTCGTGAGCTACAGCTCACTTCATCGGATGCATTACGGCTGCTACTCTGAAACCTTTATTATTTTTGTTGCTCTCCTCTGGACTTTCTCCAGTTTGTCCACATCTTTCTTGAAATGTGGCACCTAGAACTGGACACAATACATTAGCTAAGACCTTATCAGTGCAGAGTAGAGTGGAAGAATTGCTTCTTGTGTCTTGCTCACAACACTCCTGCTGATGTTTGCTTTTTTTTGTTTGCAACAGTGTTCTACAGTTGACTCATATTTAGCTTGTGATCCACTATGACCCCAGATACTTTTCCACAGTACTCCTTCCTAGGCAGTCATTTCCCATTTTGTATGTGCCCCAATGAGCCTTCCTAAGTGGAGTACTTTGCATTTGTCCTTATTGAATTTCATCCTATTTACTTCAGACCATTTCTCCAGTTTGTCCAGATCATTTTGAATATTAATCCTATCCTCCAAAGCACTTGCAACCCCTCCCAGCTTGGTATCATCTGCAAACTTTGTAAATGTACTCTCTCTGCCATTATCTAAATCATTTATGAAGATATTGAATAGAACCAGACCCAGAAATGATCCCCACTTGATATGCCCTTCCAGCTTGACTGTGAACCACTGATGATTTCTCTCTGGGAATGGTTTTCCAACTGGTTATGCACCCACCTTATAGTAGCACCATCTAGATATTTCCTTACTTTGTTTGAGAAGATCATGTGAGACCGTATCAAAAGTCTTACTAAAGTCAAGGTTTACCACATCTACTTCCCACCATCCACAAGGCTTGTTATTCTGTAAAAGAAAGCTATTAGTTTGGTTTGACATGATTTATTCTTGACAAATTCATGCTGATTGTTACTTATCTTATCTACTAGATGTTTGAAAACTGATTGCTTGATTACTTTCTCCATTATCTTTCTGGATACTGAAGTTAAGATGACTAGTCTTTAATTCCCTGGGTTGTCCTTATTCCCCCTTTTATAGATTGGCACTACATTTGCCCTCTTCCAGTCCTCAGGAATCTCTCCATCTTCCATGAGTTTTCGAAGGTCATCTCTAAGAGATTTCCTCAGTCAGTTCCTTGAGTATCAGAGAATGTATTTCATCAGGCCCTTTTGACTTGAAGACCTCTAACTTGTCTAAATAATGTTAACTTGTTTTTTCCCTATTTTAGCCTCCGATGCTACTTCATAAACTGGTGTTCATCATGTTAGATGTCTAATTGCTACTGACCTTTTGGTTCTCACCAAAAGTTCAGTAGCAATTACGCTGTACCAAAAAAGTCATTTAGCACTTCTGCCATTTCCACATTTTCTGTTAGTCTCTCCCCCACCTCGTTGAGTAATGGTTCTACCCTGTCCTTGGTTTTCCTCTTGCTTCTAATGTATTTGCAGTATGTTTTCTTGTTACCCTTTGTCTCTAACTAGTTCAATCTCATTTTGTGCCTTGGCATTTCGAATTTTGTCCCTACATGCTTGAGTTGTTTGCTTATATTCATTCTTTGTAATTTGTCCTAATTTCTGCTTTTTGTAGGATTCTCTTTTGAGTTTCATATAATTGAATATCTTCTGGTTAAGCCAGGATGGTCTCTTGCCATACTTCCTATCTTTCCTATGCAATGGGATAGTTTGCTCTTGTGGCCTTAATAACGTCTCTTTGAAAAACTGCCAGCTCTCTCAAACAGTTTTTCCCCTTTGGCTTGCTTCCGGGATCTTAGCTACCAACTCCCTGAGTTTGCCAAAGTCTGCCTTCTTGAAATCCATTGTCTTTATTCTGCTGTTTTCCCTCCTACCATTCCTTAGAATCATGAACTCATCATTTCATGATCACTTTCACCCAAGATGCCCTTGGTTGGAAAGTTTCCCCCCCCCACCACCAATATGTAACCTAAATCTCCCTTGCTGCCGACTAAGCCCAGCACTACTTGTCCTACTTTCAGTGTACATGGAGAACAGTTGTCCCATTTATAACAGCCCTTAACATATTCTGAAGACTATTATCAAGTCCCTCCCCCAGTCTTCTTTTCTCAAGACTAAACATGCCCAGTTTTTTAAAGCTTTCCTCGGTCAGATTTTCTAAACTTTTTACCATTTTTTTTGCTCTCCTCTAGACTCGGTTCAATTTGTCCACATCTTTCTTAAAGTGTGGCATCCAGAATTGGACATAGTACTCTAGCTGAGGCCTTACCAGCACTGAAGAGAGTGGAACAATTGCCTCCGATGCCTTACATATGACACTCTTGTTAATGCACCCAGAATATTAATCATTTTCACAGCTGTATTTTATTGCTGACTCGTATTCAATTTGTGATCCACTATAACCCTCAGATTCTCTTACTACTGCCTAGCCAGTTATTCCTCCTTTTGTAGGTGTGCATTTGGTTTTTTGTCTTCATAAGTGTATTACTTTGCACTTGTCTCTACTGAATTTCATCTTGTTGATATCATACCAGTTCTCCAATTTGTCGAGATCATTTTGAATTCTAATCCTCTTCTCCAAAGTGCTGCAATCCCTCCCAACTTGGTGTCATCTGCACATTTTTTTAAGCATACTCTTTTCCATTAATGACAATTATTCAATAGTACTAGACCCAGGATTGACCCTGTCAAACCCCATTAGATATGCCCTCCCAGTTTGACAGCAAACCTCTGACAACTACTCTGAGTACAGTCTTTCAACCAGTTGTGCCTCCACCTTATAGTAATTTCATCTACACCACTTTTTCCTATGTGATGTGGGACTATGTAAAAAAAAAAGTTACCAAAATCAAGATGCATCATATCTATTGCTACCCCCACATTCACTAAGCCAGTAACCCTGTCAAAGAAGGAAATTAGCTTGATGTAGCATGATTTATTCTTGACTAATCCATGCTGGAAATTCCTTATAACCATATTATCCTCTAGGTAATTACAAATGTATTAATAGTTTTGTTCCAGTATCGTTCCAAGTATCAAAGTTAGGTTGACTAATCTATAATTCCCCAGTCCTATTTGGTCCTCTTTTTAAAGATAGGTACAATGTTTGCCCTTCTCCAGTCCTCTGGAACCTCACTTGTTCTCCAAAGATAGCTTCAATAGTTCTTAAATACCTTAGGATGAATTTCATCAGGCCCTGCCAACTTGAATACATCTAACTTACCTACATATTCTTTTAACCTCTTCTTTCCCTCTAGTTGTTAACCTTTTTAGTGAAGACGGAACCAAAATAGGCATGAAATGTATCAGCCTTTTTGATGTCATCAGTTATTTGCTCTCCTATCCCAGTAAGTCGAGGACCTACACTTTCCTTTGTCCTTCTCTTTCTCCTCATGTACTTAAAGAACCTCTTCTTATTGCCTTATGTCCCTTGCTAGGTGTAATTCATTTTGTGCCTTAGCGTTTCTGATTTTTTTCCCTATTTGTTGATCAATTTGCCCATATTTTAGCTTTTTGTAGGATTCATTTTTTATTTTCAGGTCATTAAAGAGCTCCTTATGAAGCCATATTGGCCTCTTACTATTCTTCCTGTCTTTCCTTCACACTGGAATAGTTTGCAGTTATCTTTAATATTGTCTCCTGGAGAAACTGCCAGCTCTCTTGAAATCCTTTTATCCCCTAAATTTTCTTCCCATGGATCCATACCTACCAGCTCTCTGAGGTTGTTAAAGTCTGCTTCTTTGAAGTCCATTGTTCTTATTCTTCCTGTGCTTAGAATCATGAAATCAATCAGTTAATGATCATTTCCACCTAAATTGCCTTCCAACTGGAGATTTGCAACCAATTCCTCTCTGTTGGTCAGAACTGAATTTAAAATGGCTGTTTCCCTGGTTACTTTCTCCACCTTCTGAAACAAAAAGTTGCCCCAATACATTCCAAGAAATTTTGTGTTTTCCCTTATTTTCCAAGAGATACCTGGGTAGTTAAAGTTCCCCATTACTACCAGGTCTTGTGTCTTTGGATATTTCTGCTGTTTGTTCTAGAAGTACCTCATCCATCTCCTTTTCCTTATTTAGTGGTCTGCAGTAGACCCCTATCATGACATCATTCCTATTTTCCCTCTTTTATCTCTGCCCAGCGACTTTCAGCTGGTCTCTCTCTCACTTCCTCCTGGACCGCAGAACAAGTGATTAAATTCTTGATTATATAATGCATATATATTATATAATAACACCTCCTTCCTTTTATGTTTTGCAACTTATTCTTCCAGTCTTTAAAAAACACTTTGTTGAGCTAAACAGTATGCAACTGAAAAAGATCCATTAGGACTAATATTTAAAATCAGTGTCAACTGCTTGTCAAACTTCTTAAAATTTCCATTTTCTTCTTACCCCTTCATGCTCTCGGTAATAACACTATATTCTGCAGTAAGTAAAATGGACTACTTCACTATCCCATCATATACTGTACTTGTGCTAAGCTTTTATATATACTTTTCATAACTTGCTGCTTACAAATCTCTCAAACTCTTTACCTTTGTGCAAATTATATGAAAGATTTTTATTGTCTCAAATTTTATTGCATCTTGGGTTGAATGCAAAAGACACTTCTGCTTGTTGACAGTATAGCTAGATCTAGTGTAAAAATCACAGATTCAAAGGTAGCTTTCTGAATTTTTTAGCATGTGAAATTTTGATGTTCTTCATCACTGCTGCCACCCACCTGTAATATTGCACATCCCTTTCTTTGTGGTCACAATAATTTCACAAGGTAATACTAAAATTACTTCCCTACTCTTTTAAATGTCATAGAAATATAGCAAGTAAAACAAAAAAGCTTTGTTTAAAATAACCTGAGCAATCTTGAGACAACTAATGTTGTATTATTTTTTAGTGAACTAAGCCTAGAGCAAATCGTACAGGAAGAGAGTAAGTTTTGAAGGCCCATGAGCACAGTGACTACTTTTCAAATCATACCACTCGATCCATTGTCTACAGCCAAGCTCTACGATATAACCGCATTTGCTCCAACCCCTCAGACAGAGACAAACACCTACAAGATCTCTATCATGCATTCCTACAACTACAATACCCACCTGCTGAAGTGAAGAAACAGATTGACAGAGCCAGAAGAGTACCCAGAAGTCACCTACTACAGGACAGGCCCAACAAAGAAAAGAACAGAACACCACTAGCCATCACCTTCAGCCCCCAACTAAAACCTCTCCAATGCATCATCAAGGATCTACAACCTATCCTGAAGGATGAGCCATCACTCTCACAGATCTTGGGAGACAGGCCAGTCCTTGCTTACAGACAGCCCCCCAATCTGAAGCAAATACTCACCAGCAACCACACACCACACAACAGAACCACTAACCCAGGAACCTATCCTTGCAACAAAGCCCGTTGCCAACTCTGTCCACATATCTATTCAGGGGATACCATCATAGGGCCTAATCACATCAGCCACACTATCAGAGGCTCGTTCACCTGCGCATCTACCAATGTGATATATGCCATCATGTGCCAGCAATGCCCCTCTGCCATGTACATTGGCCAAACTGGACAGTCTCTACGTAAAAGAATGAATGGACACAAATCAGACGTCAAGAATTATAACATTCAAAAACCAGTTGGAGAACACTTCAATCTCTCTGGTCACTTGATTACAGACCTAAGAGTGGCTATCCTTCAACAAAAAAGCTTCAAAAACAGACTCCAACGAGAGACTGCTGAATTGGAATTAATTTGCAAACTGGATACAATTAACTTAGGCTTGAATAGAGACTGGGAATGGATGAGTCATTACACAAAGTAAATCTATTTCCCCATGTTATTTCTCCCCCCCACCCCACCCCCCACTGTTCCTCTGATATTCTTGTTAACTGCTGGAATTAGCCTACCTTGCTTGTCACCATGAAAGGTTTTCCTCCTTCCCCCCCCCCCCCCGCTGCTGGTGATGGCTTATCTTAAGTGATCACTCTCCTTACAGTGTGTATGATAAACCCATTGTTTCATGTTCTCTGTGTGTGTGTATATAAATCTCTCCTCTGTTTTTTCCACCAAATGCATCCGATGAAGTGAGCTGTAGCTCATGAAAGCTTATGCTCTAATAAATTTGTTAGTCTCCAAGGTGCCACAAGTACTGCTTTTCTTTTTGCGAATACAGACTAACACGGCTGCTACTCTGAAACCTACTTTTCAAATGTATCCCACCTACAGAAACATGTCTCTGAAAAATAAATATCTGATCTACACAGTGAAAATTTATATGTTCATTATCTGTCAAAAAGTCTCATTACTTGCTTTACCTGTTAGCCTACAAACTCCACACTGTTCATTAACCTGAGTGAATGTTGCATAGACTGTCTTCTGCTGTTTTGACTTCCAATCTCAGTTGACATTTAGTCCACATTTTCAAAAATGCTCTTCAAATACATATGCATGTGTCATAAATATAAAGGAAAGGGTAAACACCTTTAAATCCCTCCTGGTCAGAGGAAAAACCCTTTCACCTGTAAAGGGTTAAGAAGCTAGAATAACCTCGCTGGCACCTGACCAAAATGACCAATGAGGAGACAAGATGCTTTCAAAGCTGGAGGTGGGGGGAGAAACAAAGGTTCTGTCTGTGTGTTGTTTTTGCCAGGAACAGAAAAGGAATGGAGTCTTAGAACTTAGTAAGTAATTTAGCTAGATATGCGTTAGATTCTGTTTTGTTTAAATGGCTGATAAAATAAGCTGTGCTGAATGGAATGTATATTACTGTTTTTGTGTCTTTTTGTAACTTAAGGTTTTGCCTAGAGGGATTCTCTATGTTTTGAATCTGATTACCCTGTAAGGTATTTAGCATCCTGATTTTACAGAGGCGATTCTTTTACTTTTTCTCCAATTAAAATTCTTCTTTTAAGAACCTGATTGCTTTTTCATTGTTCTTAAGATCCAAGGGTTTGGGTCTGTGTTCACCTATGCAAATTGGTGAGGATTTTTATCAAGTCTTCCCCAGGAAAGGGGTTGTAGGGTTTGGGAGGATTTTTGGGGGAAAGACGTTTCCAAGCGGGCTCTTTCCCTGTTATATATTTGTTAGACAATTGGTGGTGGCAGCAATAAAGTCCAAGTGCAAAGGGTAAACTAGTTTGTACCTTGGGGAAGTTTTAACCTAAGCTGGTAAAAATAAGCTTAGGGGGTTTTTCATGCAGGTCCCCACATCTGTACCCTAGAGTTCAGAGTGGGGAAGGAACCATGACAGCATGCTTGCATGGCATGACACTCATCCCCAACTGTACATGTTCAACCAGCATGTGCATGTGCAAAATGAGAAGTTTTAGCATATGAATGCAACCTAGATGCAAGTTTATAGGCCAAGCTGAGGACCAATTAACACACTTTATAGCTCAAATCCAATAATTTAAAGCAATCTGTTTTTTTTATTATTAATAGAACTAGGTGTAACTTTTTGGCTGAGACTTTTTGAGCAAAAACTACAGACTGGGCAGTACTGAAACATTTTCATGAGTTTGTTGGTTTTGCCAAATTTTCAGTAAAAAACAAAAAAACAAACAAAAACCCTTCCATAAAAATCAATGTTTTGTTTCAACCTTTTTGATTCAAAATTACTTTGATTAAAATGTCCTTTATAATATATTACAGAATATCAAATGTTTAAAAATGATCAAGATCAAAACAAAACATTTCAACTCGTAAAAATGAAACACTTTGACCCAAACAATTTTTTAACTTTCTGATTTGCTGAAAATGTTGTTTATGCTTTGACCAAACCCAACATTCCCCCGGTATTTTTGTTAATTGCCAGCAAAATGAAAAATCTATTATTTGCACAGTTCTAATACTATTAACTGGCTGGTCTGTTCATAGTCCACTCCACTCGTTCTCCAAAAGTAAAAAAACAATATAAAGGAGAATAAAATACTTACAGGTAAAATGAAAACAAAGGTTACCAAAATATATTTGATTTAATTTAAAGCCATGGTTGGGCATGTCTGCATATGTGTATACAGTATGTGGATTGTTATATATATACATCTATTTAGTGTTACTATTAGGGTTTTCATTCTGTGTTTTTCATAGTTATTTTTTCCATGGCTGTATCTTTACATGGCGATGAGGTCTCCTCTTGGGAAGTTAGCACTGTAGGGGTTGACAAAATAGCTAATAAATCTGAGGTCTACAGGGCTGTAGACAGCAAAGTACATTGGCACTTGGAGGATCACCAGTCACAGAATGTTGCAGATCTAGGAACTGTCAATACAGAGTATGAAAAATGCAAACAAAATAAAACTAGGAGAAGTTCCAGATCATTTTTCAACATGTTGAAGCAATTTTTCACATCAACATATTTCTGGCATAGTGTGGAAGACGTGTTATATTTAGGCCTTGATCCTGTGACCGTTCATCTCAATGAGAGACAATCTTTAATCAACCTGAATGGTGCAGGATTCAAGTCCTCAATGAATATATTACCAAATATAAAACAGACTGCGTGACTATGTGCTCAATACATATCTGTATTTCTTGTGTCAAAAAATTCATGTTTAAACCTTACCACATATTAGAGTTTGGTACAGATGGTTAGTGGCTGACTATATATGAGCTGTCTAAAGCCTGCTTAGTTCCTAATCCTCAGAGTCCTTTTCATTAGTGGACCAAATGGCTAGTTCAGTGTGTCCACCATCTACTCAGGACACTGAGACCTAGTTACAAGAAAAAAGATTCTTCCCAAGAATTTTTCCTGGCACTAAACTGAGTTATGTGAAGAAATTTGGGGGCAGATCTTCGATCTGTATAAATCACCATGACTCAGTGTCAATGGAACCATACTGATTTATATGAGATGGAGGGTCTTGCTGCATTATATAATATGGTTCTTTTAATACTGGGGAAAGAGTTCAAGGAGAAAATGTACTTAGAAGGTCAAGTATGGTAGAAAGCTGTCTTACTTAAAGGTATAAATCTCCCAAAGGGATACGCTTTGGACATAGTCTTCACTTGTCTGATGCTATAGGACCACACAACTTCTCACATTATACTGAGGGAGAGCTATAGAACTAAAAGCTGGGACTGCTGTGCTAGGTGGGGAGGGGTAAAATGAGCTGGGACCACTTCTTACCCTTTGCATCTAGATCTGGGTAGGGGAGCCCTCCCACGCTCTGCAGGTACTAGGATTCAGGTGGTGTCTCCCTCCCTCCAACACCGCATGACCTTGGGGAAAAAACTAGATTGGAGCCAGCCAGAGACTCCAGCAAATAGGAACGGAAACAGCCAAAGCAGGGATGTCTGGACATTCCAGTCAAAACTTAGAAAGTTCTGACTTCCTTTGCCCTGGGCTGATTGGCTGTTTGGTCCAACCTTCTCCCTCAGTCTCTTCACCTCAGCTTCACTCTACATCAACTCCTGCCTGTCTCCTCTCACCTCCTTTCCCTTTTCTATTCATTTAGCTGATGCCACTTCTTCCCGCCCCATCCTAAAATCATGGAACTTGACATTTGCTGCCATCAGTCTATTCCCTCTTCTTCATTATTCTACCCCAACCCTGTGACTTGTCTATTTTGAAAGTCATTGCCCCAAAGAGCTTACAATCTGTCTCTTTACAGTGCTTAGCACAATGGGGCCCCACCCTTGAATGGTTCTTAGGCACTGCCATGTAAATGTGATTAATAATAATGGTGTATACATTGAGTAAACTACTAAAGAAACCATTCCTTTTTGAAAAAGGCCTACGCTACAAGGCTACTGTGAAGAAGCCATGTTCTGTAGGCACTGCACACATGAGGTCCTACCCCTTCCTTGAGGATGTTTGGAAGTCCCTTTCTGAGCATTAGCAGCCCAGGTGGGGAGTTAAGAGGACGGTTGATGTGATGGGATATGTACACTACCAAGGGAATGAAAGGGTTAATGTGGGCCTGAGTGGCCACGCAACCCCTCTGGTTGCTCCTGGAGAGTTGGCCATGTCCAATTAAAGAATAATCCTAGAGAGGAGGGAGTGTGTGGCTTATATAAAAGAAGAACCCTGAAGCAGAAAGAAGGTGTCGGAAGTGAGTAAGTGAAGAATTCTGCAGTCACTCTCTGGATACTGGGGAATAAATACACTGGGGGAAGTTGGTCAGTTCTGATACAAGAGCAGGATCTGAACTTCCTGAGAGAGCCTTGGGCAGTGTTCAACTTAGGAACTGTGTAAGGGAGATTTAGAGGGATGAAATGTCAAGTCGGAAGGGTATGCAGTGTTGTTGTAGCCATGCTGGTCCCAGAATACTAGAGAGACAAGGTAGGTGAAGTAATAGCTTTTATTGGGCCAACTTTTGTTGTTGTGAGAGATAAGCTTTCACAGCGCTCTTCTTGAGGCCTGAGGAGGGTAGAAGCTGGGTTACTTTGTACTTTTGTTTTGGAATTTTTTGTTGTGGGAATTCCAAGGGAGAACCTTGCAAGTCCTGGTACTGAAAGAAGGGAGAATTTAGAGGGAGAGATGCCTGCTGACAGGTTTAGTAGGAAGTCCAGGGAGGGGGAAGCAAGGGGTTGGTGAAATGAAACTTGCATGTCCTAGGGCCCCTAGACTAGAATCCAGTATAGACAGTGGCTCTGGGTTCTCTTACCAGCCATTGGTAAGGTGGCATGAAGCTCCCACAGAAGGGGGTATGGACTTCTGGAATCACTGAGAAAATGGTGTATGGACCACTGGGCACAGAATCTTAATCAGCAACCTGGACAGAAGGCTAAGACATTTTTTTGTTGGACTTTGTTGCCCCGGAAGAGGTGGGCCAAAAGCAGGGGTGGGCAAACTTTTTGGCCCAAGAGCCACATCAGGGTTGCGAAACTGTATGGAGGGCCAGGTAGGGAAGATTGTGCCTTCCCAAACAGCCTGGCCCCCGCCCCCATCTATCCCCTCCCACTTCCTGCCCCCCTCAGAACCCCTGACCCATCTAGCCCCTGCTCCTTGTTCCCTGACTGACCCTTCCTGGAACCCCTGTCCCTAACTGCCCCCTGGGACCCCATCCCCATCCAATCCCCCATGCTCCCTCTCCCCTGACTGCTCTGACCCCTATCCACCCCCCTGGCCCCTGACAGGACTCCCACACCTATCCAACACCCCCTGTTCCCAGTCCCCTGACCGCCCCCTCGAGAACCTCTGTCCCCTGGGACCCCCTGCCCCTTATCCAACACCCTTCCCCGGCCCCCTTACCATGCTGCACAGAGCAGCAGGAGCTCTCAGCCAGGCCGCTGCGCTGCCTGGTAGGAGTGGTGGACTAGAGCGCTGGCGGCACGGCGATCTGAGGCTGCGGGGGAGAAGGGGACAGCGGGGAGGGGCCAGGGGCTAGCATCCCCGGCCGGGAGCTCAGGGGCTGGGCAGGATGGTCCCATGGGCTGGATGTTGTCCGTGGGCTGTAGTTTGCCCACCTCTAGACTAAAGTGTGACCTGAGACCACAATTGGCAGGGGCTGCTAGAGCAGGAGGAGCTGCTCTATCACACCAGTCCCACTGACTACAAATAAGTTACGAATGTAGTTAAGTACTTTGCCAGATTAGAGCCTTCTTTTGAAACCCAGGATGTGACTGCTTCTTTTAAATTGAACTGCCTTTTCCACAACAGAGTCAGCTTAATTCCTTCCTGCCTTAAACTGAGGTACGCTGTCAGATGAATGTTACATTATACACTTAACAGGTTTCTATTACAAAATCTGTAAACCAGGTGAACACAGAAAATCAGTACCCTGCTTACGGTGATGCATTCATATCCTTAAAGCAGGAAACAGTCAGAAGGAATGAGGGGTGAGGTGGAATTAGGGTAATGGAGATGAGTAAACTTGAGAAGAAAAGATAGTCTTTAACTTAACCTCTTCATGCCCCTGAAGGCTTGAGTTTAGTGAAAGCTTCCAAATGGTTCTCATTTTAACCAACCTGATGTATACCTTGAATTTAGTACATTTTCAGTGCCTTGGATAATGATCCTTTTCCCAGGATCATTCTCCTAACTCGGTTGCCTGGGCGTGTCTGGACCTCCCCTTTTCCCAGCAATTCAAAGCCTCTTTAATGGTGCCTGTGCCATCTCGTGCTCAGACTTCTGAATTTCAAACAGATTCATATCTGTTCAGGAGCTATTCACACAACAATTCAAACAAGCTTTTGTATACAGGCAATACGAAATAGATGCACACTAATGTTCCTTCAAAAGAATTTATTCTGCTTGAAAATAAATTGTATCAGTTTTAAGAGAATCAGAGACTGATTACTATGACTGATAATGCTAATACCTGGTGGTCATTAGACAAGACCATTTCCTGTTGTGATTATTGGGCACTGAATATGCAAATATTACTACTTTTCTAAAATGAAGTTAACATCAGAAAAAAAATCTGAAGGGGAGGCTTCTCTCAGGAGCAAAACATTTACACGTCGAGAGATTCCCATTAATTTCAATGGGTTTTGGATCAGGTGGGAGGATAGGTGGTATTTAGATCTTCATGTCTATTCATAACATGCGTTTGTTTATTCCATAACATGATCTTAAAGGCTCAGTCCACAATCTGGGCTTTAGGTGCACCACTTTTAGGTACCTTTTAGGCACCACTGTGACCCACTAAACCTGTATGTGATGCTTTTTTGAGTCATCCGGAACTGTTAAGTCATCTTGTTACTCCTATGCCTCAGTGTGTGAGAAATTTGCTGCTGCTAAACTGTGTCGCAGTTCCCTGATGCTCCAATTTGTTAGCCAGCCCAACCAACTCCAGAGGAGTCTGCCAGTCTTTTTCTTGCCTTGTAGGTCACTCTTAGTGGCCCTGGTTCCCAAACTCTCCAGAAGCATCTGCTTGCAGTATCCATCCCTTGTCACTGGATGCCCACAGAAATACCAAGTCTGCTGTCTCCAAAGAGACTGAGTGTGCACCCACTTACTGAGCTGACGTTGCCCAGGTCACTTTAGTATAACAGCACTGAGCAGAATGGTAATAAAACAAGACCAGATATTGAAGTGATACTAAGCAGAGATAATAGAAACAGAAAAGGGTTACAAACAAACAAGTATAACATGCCTCTAAGAGACTACATCTAACTTGAGCAGGCTCCAAGCTTTGCCTAAAGTAGTTTTCTCTCCTCAGTGTTGCAACCCACATGGTTGGGGATCCACCATTCAAAGAGTACTGACCTTTTCTTCCTCAGTGACAGATAAGACATCCTTTTGCTTCTCCTTATATTTCCCAAAGTTAATTGTCTTTATCTCAAGAGTCAGGGTGACCCTTGGGGTTCAGACTGTGTGATGTCCATCATTGTGCTGACACCAAGCTGTTCCCTCATCCTCAGTACTAACGTTTATCTCAGATGCAAATGAATTGCCCATGATACTATTTACAGTTAAATACTGTGAGAGCAATGTCTTAGGTGTAGTAAGTACATCAGGCATGATGAGTTGCTGACTGAGTAGTGAACCACCAATGGGCTTCTGTGTCTCTCTCTGCTCAGCTTCTGTCTAATTGTGTAAATACATACATCTGTGCTGTAAAATTTCACTATGTGTTTAAGTTTCTGTCTCTGGGCGTGCTTTTTGTTGTCTCAGGTAGGTGTCCAGACACTTATTTGACGCTTAAGCCCCAGTGTGATCTTCGAACCAGGTCAAGATAGGCATTGCCTCACCTATCTTGCTTGAAGGGTTCAATCTGGTAGGTGTCTCCACAAAAAACAGCCAGGGGGGAGGAGCTATGCCCTATAATTTTGGGCCCAGTGGTTAGCACACTCACCTGCATTGTGGGAAACCCCAGTTCAATTCCTGCCTCTGCCTAATGAGAAGAAATTTGCATGAGCACCCTAACTGTTAGACTATGTGATATTCTGATGTGAGGGACTCAATCTCTTCCATTAAAGTTGTTTTACTTTGTATTAAATATTAACTGGGCCAGAGAATGACTAAAAATTGCTCCCTACCCCACTGGTTAAGGCACTCACTCAACTCAGAAGTGGGGAATCCTGTTCAAATCTCTTCTCCTCAGAAGCAGAAATGGGAATTGACCTGGGGTCTCCCACATCCTGGGTGAGTATGTAACCCCTGAGGCGGTGATGAGCTGCCAAAAGCTGAAGAACCGGTTGCTTCAGTCGCTCTGGGTCTTCGGCAGCACTTCGGCGGGGGTCCTTCAGTGTCACCGAAGACCCGGAGCGACTGAAAGGCCTGCCACTGAAGTACCGCTGAAGACCTGGAGCGCTGCCAGATAACTAAAAATTAAAAAGGGATTCTCAGGGGAGCCTCCCCAGCTGAGAGCTCAGGTGGGCTGGACAGGATGGTCATGTGGGCCGGATGTGGCCCGCAGGCTGGAATTTGCCCACCTCTTTAACAACCGGTTCTAAACCAGCTTCAAAATTTAACAACCGGTTCGCGTGAACCAGTGCAAACCGGCTCCAGCTCACCACTGCCCTAGGGTGAAGCTTATATGGGAGGCTCCTCCCCCTCAACAATGTGTTGTGTGGAGTTAAGTGTGCCCCAAGGCCATTCTTGCAAAAAACAGCTTGGATGCCTGACTCCAGGAGAGGCATCCCAGCTGTCAATTGCGAGCAGAGATAGGTCTTCCTTCTGGTTGGGATTAAGGTGTGTCTAACTCCCTGAGAGGTGTGGGGTTTAGAAAAACGCACCTCTCACCAGTATCTCTTGTTGGCTAACATAGGCAACTCCTGCCTACCATGCTAGTTCTTGTGAATCCTATTCTCAGGTGTCTCTGCCCCCATGCATTGTATAGGGAGCCTAGGCACCTAACTCAGGGTTCATGGATTCTACTGGGTGGTTAGGCAGCTAACAGTTAGGCAGTGCAATACTCTGCATTGCAATGCCTAAGTCACTTTGTGCATCAGGGCCAAAGAACCCAATATTGTAGGGTCCTGACTGCTTGCTTCAAAGTAACCTCAACTTCAAATAAAATCAATGGGAGTTTAAGGTGCTTCTCAGAAGTATGCAGGGCTGGAATTGCAAAGGTATTTAGGTACCTAAAGATGCGTTCAGGCATCTAATGAGATTTCTCAAAGGCATAAGGGAGATGGGACTCAGCAACATGCAGAATCTGACACAAACTAGCATTTAAGTTTGAAAATGAAAAATATGTTCTGGTTACACAATATCAATTAAAGGTTGAGGATAATTTTAGGCTTAGCTTCATTTTCAAAATGAATGAGATTGGGGAAGATGCTCACCTATTTTCAAATTAACATTTAGTGGTTTCTGATCTTCTAAATTAGGGCATAAAAAACTTCATAAGAAGCCTTTCTATCTGACCTACTGAGAAAAGTGTTAATAAGCAGCAATCAATCCGTCAGCCAACAAATGGTTTTATTTTCACGGAGTGCAGATCTGATGCTTAAAGGGGAAATGGATAATTAAGACTTCATGTTTCAAAATATTAAATATTGATTTGTAGACATTTAGCAGCAGGCATACAGCTCTCTTGAGGGATGGCAGCAACTATCTAAAAGATTATAAAAGGTTTTAGCTCTCCTTGTAGAATTTAGCATTTATTTTTTATTTAAAATTTATGAAATGAGAGTAAAATAGATCAGGAAGTAACATCTTTCTCTGAGCAGGTGTTGTCATTACCCTATGCAGCTACTTGGAGTCAAAATGGATGTGTCTTTTTAGGTTTGTATTGGCTTCTAGTTTATTGAAGTGTCAGAAGGTTTATAAGCTCTTCAACTCCAGTTTTGATTGTTTTATCCAACTACTGTCACTTCTTATCAATATAAAAGGCAGAAATCAAATAGAGGGACCCACGGGAGGTGGAGTTTGAAACGTAACTCTCTTCTGTCACAGTTATAAGCCATGCCACCTTTGTTCATGGCAGAATATCCACAACAAGGTAATGAAGTAAGTTTTATATTGGTTAAACAAAGGCATTTGTTTGTGTTAAACAAAGGCATTTTCTCATTTTAGTAGTATGTGATTTTTACTGGCCCTATCCTTTCTTCATGACTAAGAAAAATGCTGAAAGTTGTCTTTGACAGCCTCAGTCAATTCAGGAGATTTTCAGCTTCCTTAGAATTTCCAATATTAAAACATGCTTTGTGTTTATCTGTAGTACTACGATAGAGCCCAATAATGGAGTCATTTGGAAGTCCTGTCTATGTTAACATTAAAGGAAAAAGAATCAATGTCCAGGAAGAAAGGTGAACTTTAAAAATGGCTCAGCATTTAGTGGAAGAGATAAGTTAGATACCATGAGTCCATTCATCTGGAACCCCTTTCAGTGTTGACTTGTCTGCCAAAATGGCAACACAACACTGAGTAAAACTGGGAGATTTGCTAACTGTACGTTGATGACTCCATTGACTAAAATCTTTGGAAGAATGAACAGCTTATGCATTTTTATTCAAGATAAAACTTAGTTCTTTAGCGAGTATTTTTTAAAGAATTTTGTGTGCTAGAAACTGACAAATTTTCAGTCCATTTTGTTTTAACAGGTATATTCAATTTATGGCCTAAGTGACACATCTTCACTTCACAAATAGCTGTTTTTAAGTTTGTCAGATCCATTTCAGAATGCTTTCTAGCAGAATCACTAAGTGTTTTACCATTGGATCAGCTTATTAGCATTTTTAAAAACGCATTTTACTGTACCGACGACCACAGTATGTAGGGAAGAGGAAGAGGAAATGACAGGAAAAAATTGACAGTGTGTTTGTGTCCAGTTGTGTAGAGCTTATTCTAGGTTCTGCATCATTTTCATGTCAGAGTTCCTCATCATAAGTTTTTTGTGTACTGTGGTATACAGCTTTTTGTAAGGTTTATTTTTTTAACTATTATTATTTGTGCTTATTTGACCTTTAGCTAACAGCTTGTTGGATGGGCACATTTTTATAAATTAAAATAAAAGGGCTTGGACCTGATAGGGAGGTTGCAAGCTACTGGCTGTTGATGGTGCTTAGTGCCTTTCAGTGATACACCTACAACTCATACGATCACCCCTTATGAATGAATCTGTTTCTCTTATACACAGAATCCAAGAAAACCTTCAAAATATGTGACCGAGTTTATATTCCTTTCAGCTCTCTGAAGGAAATGTTAGCTTCCCCCTACCAGATGATCTTGTGATTAAATATGAATCTGCATTCCTTTCTGACACTTCTGAAATGCTAAATGTTGTATTCAGAAGATAATGCCCCCTAAAGAGGGGAAAATATGGTGCATTGAATAATGTATACTTCATTTACAACTTGGAGTGTTATCCAACTACTGGGCATGACACTTCTTCCAGTCATAATACTGATATATACTGAGTTTTAACTACATTTTAAAATAGAACAACTGAATGATACATTCAAAATAATTCATGGAGAGGAAATAGATGTATTTCAGCATGGGAGAATATTTATGCATTATTTAATAGCAATAATGTTTGAATTTATACATTATGCAAATGTCATAATCAGGAAAATGAAAACTTGGACTGCTGCAACATCTTTAAATTTAATCATTAGGTACTTATTTGCGCATAACATTTAATACTGAACAGTGTTTCAGTATATCACTTGAAAAATTATCTGAGATTAATAGGGTATTAAAAAAAAAGTGACAAATTCCTGATTGCTGCCTTGATTCTGTTTGATAAATGTATAGACAAGTGTAAGGTCTTCAATGATGACTTAAATAAAATCCACTTTTGAAGGTGAGTCATGAGGTCTTTACATATTGTTCACATTTCACATTCTGATTTCTGCTCCCCCACCCCCAGGTCACACACACAGGCAAAAGAAAAGGATCTAAACTATAGCTTTCCACAGCCATGCTGTGGTTTATTAAAATGTCAACAAACATGTGCCAAAGCCATCAAAACTAGCAGACCCTACCATATAAAACTAAAGCAGGTTCTCCCCTCTTTTTTCTGTAAGAATGTTGGGCTCCTGCTTCTGTGGTTTTTTTGTTCTGTTTCAGGAGAGAGAAGATGGTCCAGTGGTGGGCATGCTGCAGGCTGCACACGGCCCGTCAAGGCAAGCTGTTGGTGGACCACCAGACTGTTTGTTTACATTTATACGACTGCCCGCAGCTCCCAGTGGCCGTGGTTCCCGCAGCTCCCAATGGACAGGAATGGCAAGGTGGCGCAGGCCTGGCCGCCACTTCCTGCAGCTTCCATTGGCCAGGAACAGCAAACCACAGCCACTGAGAGCTGCGGGCAGTTGTGCAATGTAAACAAACAGTCTGGTGTCCCACCAGAGGCTTGGTCTGGTGGCCCATGGGCGGCAGTTTACCAACCACTGGGTTAAGGCACTAGCCTAGGGCTTTCTAGACACTCCTTTCTTCACTATAATTTTCCTGTATGACCTTTGGCAACTCACCTAGCCTCTATGCCTCAGTTTCCCCTTCAATGTAATAACCCTGCCCTACATCATAGGGGAGTTGTGAGGATAAATACGTTAAAGATTGTGATGTAGTTAGATACTACAGAGATGCTGGGGCTAGATAAGTACCTTAGACTGGGTACAGCTCCCATCTCAAGCCATCCTGCTTTGGAATCCTATCTGTTCTACTTAAATTAAATTGTATTTCACTGCAGTATTTTGGCACCACGTTTTCTATGTAACAACTAATGTGCATTTTTTTTATAGGTAGTGTAATGCAGTTACTGTGCTGGTTGAGTCTGTGTCTCTCATCCATAGACAGCCCCAGAGAGGAAAGACCCCTGACCCAAAAAATAACCCTTGTCATTATTCCAGGGATTCTTCTTGTAGGTTAGCACAGCAGGAAAGACTGCAGGGTCATACAACAGTATTGTTTCTTGTTCTGGCTCTTCCATTCCTTCTCACTTTCTGTTTTCCTCTATGACTGACTTTGTTTTAACTACTCCTATCCATTCTAGCTGTGCACTGACTTGTATGTCCCTTATAACCATAGTGTCTGAGTGTCTCACAGACAATGAATTCCTCTTCACATCGCTACCTCTGAAGTAGAGTATTGTTCTCAGCTTATAGATGGGGAATTGAGTCACAGAGATTCAGCGACTTGTGCAAGGTCATGTAGTAAAACCTGTGGTACAGTTGGGCATTCAACACACATCTCTGAAGCCTCAGTCCAATCCCTTAACCACACAACCATCCTTCTCCAGTCACCCTGATGTGGCACCACCTTTGACCTTTTTACCTCTCATTCCCATCCTGCTAAGGAGTGCCAGGAGAGGAGGGGGAATTGACAGAGCTTGTGAAGTGAAAGGAAAAGCTGGAGTGTATAGGTATATACACTCACCCACCCTGGAGCATACCTGTCTAACCTCAGGGTTTAGGCCAAGAACCAGGTATTTGTGGGATATCTTGAACCCTTGAGCCCTCCCCTAAGATCTGTGTGCTGCAGCTGCAAAAGTGATACTGCATAGAATACAGGAAGAATGTATACTAGAACCCATCTCTCTGAACAGTTCTCAAGCTTTCAAGACTGGAGGGGATTGTGTTTTTCCTGATTAAAAAGCCCTTCATTTGTCTTTGGTCCATTTCTTCTTTGTCCATATTGCAAATAGAAATGTTGGGGATAGAAGTGTGGGAAGGAGCCAAGTTTAAAATCTCAGGCTTTCCAATTTCCTACTGCAGGCAAATATACTCTGGAGGGAATGGAAATTGGTGAGGGAATGATCTTGCTGTAATAGAAGCAGATAGGCCACACCTCATCATCTCCTTCCCACCAGGTATAGCTCCTGCTTCACCTACAAGCAGGAAGGCTGAGAGCCCAAGAAACTCCCTCACTGAGAGACCATCTCTGTCTGCTTCTCCATTTCAAATTGCCTTGTCTGAGTCCTCAATTCACCAGTTGAGAAATAGCGATAATAGTTGTATGTGTGTTCTTACTGCAATCCTTGCAATCAGCACAGCTCTCTTCAGTTTGCTTTCAGTGTGCATATCTATGTAAAAAAACCCCCATAAATGGCACTAATTAAAATCCCTGTTGGGCATCTCTGAGAGAACAAGAAGTGAATAAGCAGAGACTGAGATACCTTCTTATTTTCTAGAGGTGGCCCATTAATGTTAGAATGGAGGCACATAAATGGGGCAGTGTAGGGAAACCTGCACTCCTATTCCCTGTTGTACCAGGTGTGTGACTAAAAGAATAATCATAGTCAGGTGTAATCAATCCAGCACTTCTCATAATCACTAAATTCACATAACTGCTGAGAAACTCAGGATAGCTCTTACTGTGATGCTGGCACTTGAACACATTTTGGGCACACAACAATTTGAAATCAGTCCCCAGCCTGGAATTTCCACTCTGCAGGAGTGTTCCAGAAATGATTACCTTTTATGGTAGAGTGGATGTAACACTGCTTTTTTTTTTCTGTCATGAAGATGCTGCCAGTGCTTCCTCTATAACAAATAGGTTGTAATTCAACCACTACAATATGCACCAGGCTAAAAACTGGAATGCATGAGTTTATCTTAAAACACATCTGCAAAGAATACTGCTAATTTTCAGAGTACAAAATAATACTTAAACTCATGTTTGAATATTAACTACTCTTTACAGCATTTTAGGGCCTGATTGTGGCATAACTGTGGTAAGGCAGATGTGGAGGGGAGAGACAGCAGAATGCCTCCAGGGATACTGAGTGTACAATAGCATCTGCATCATGTGCCAGCCATGGCCCACCAGCTGATGTAAATGTGGGCAGCAGGACTGTAAAGACAGGTGTCATGTTAACTGGAATGGAAGTTTTATGCAAATGAGATGTAGTGTTATCATGGCAGCGGTTATACTAATGCCTGTTGATACAAAAGCCATTCTGTTACATGCCTATGAGAGTCCTATGTTAATGCCTATGTATGAAGAATGTGGAAGATATCTAATATTTTTTGACTTATGTGACCCTTATTGTGTTTCTTGCTAAAGGATAACTAAGGTAAGTTGATCTTTAGATGGGTTTGCATGTCTGCAGAAACCAGTCAGTAGCTTTAAATAGGTCAGTCATTAGGGCTTAACTGACAAGGCAGGCTTCAATTCTTGGAGGTTTTGTCTCTTTCCAGGTTGGGCACAACCTTCCAGTTGAGACAGGACCAGGGCCCTTCAGGCAGGAACCTTAAACAAAACTTGGAACCGTTAAAAGAGAAGCCCTGTTGAAGAGATGGGGAGATGCGGGGTCTGCAGGAGCAGAGATGTGAGTCTACAGGAGCAGGAGAATCTGGGTTAAGTTGAACTTGCCTAAATCTTCAAGGAAATGCTAAGCTTTAATACAATATGAATGTAGGCCTGGGTGGTAGTTTTAACCTGCTCTCTGACTGCTATGTTCCTATGGATAAACAAATAACACTTTCTTTTGAAGAAGCTGTCACTGAATTTTCCCATTGATGGCTGTTCCCTAAGGGAAGTCTCTGGAAGATGCCAAACCCAGTTGACTGCTAAGAAAATACAGTTCATAAACACGGGTGCTGTAGCCTGGAGACTCAGTCTAAAAATGGGGTGAATAGTGGGATTCCACTTTGAGAAGTGCAGGCACTGGGCATCTAGGAAGGGGTGCACACAAAGATAGATGTAACAAGTACAGCTAACCCTGAACTGTAACACCATATTAAACCATTGATCATGACCAGTGTTAACCAGATGTTTTTGAAGCCTGGACAAACTCAGAATGAGTTGTGTGCTTGTGCAGATAATAAAGTAATGTTCCTTTCTGAGAAGTCATATTGCACAGGGATGAAAGCAATAGCTTTCTATAGAAAGAAGGTTCAATAGAAATTGCCCCAACAAACTCCAGGATTTAATAGACAATTATAGCATTTCTATTGTGGGGGGTTTTTTTGTTTTGTTTTTTTGCACAAGCATATAGAATTCATCAGTGTTTAAACAAATGCCATATCACCATCTTGAGGTGTTTAGTGTCCCTGGCAAACCCCATACATTCCAGTGTCACTCAGGGCTTAATCCAAAACCCACTGAATTCCCTGGAAAGGCTCCGACCAGAGAGGTGCCCAGAAAGCACAAGCACAAGAAATAAGTTTCTGGCTGTCCTTTCACTGATGGTAGAGCTCCCGCCTGTGCAAAAGCAGACAGTGTCTGTCTCCAGGAGGACATTAACGATCCATAATTCTTGCATTTTGGAAAATATAACCTCTAATATGTAAACTTGTATTAACTTCAGAAGGGCTCCCCTCCCCCCCATATCAACATGTTATGGACATTATAACTACGCTTGCTTACAGCACACAGTTCCAGCATATACTAGTTTTATTCTGACACTTTTGCATACTATTATAATACATGACTTTTTAAACAAATTTTATTATATGGTGATGAAATGGTATCTTGCAGTGTCATAGAAACATGACAATGTTTCTATTGGGAATGTATAATGTATAAGTTCTCTAGTTTGTGATGAAAGTGATATTTCAATTATTTTAATGTTTCAACTTCAAGTAGGCACGTTGGTATAACATATATATATATATATATATATATATATATATATATATATCAAGTTTTCTTATTAACTGGTTTGTTATATGGTTACTGTAAACTTGCTTCCAATTCCATTGGGTTTTAATTAGAAACACTTCCCTATAACATGCAAATGTCTGGGCTCCCAAGAACAACATAATAGAGTTGGTTTGGTAATTGATCATTCCTTAAGAACAATCTGTTTCTCTTCTAGTCATGGAAAGCACTGGTATTTGCCATTCTCTCCCCACCCCCACTAGTTGGCGCTTGCTGCTTTAATAAATGCATATATTAGGTAGGTGTATGGTATTAGGTAGAGGGTCACAATGATGTTAAATTTGCTGCTGAGCAAAGGATCAGAGTGTAATGAAATCTCAAAAGCTGGGAAATGAGAATGTGCAAGTGTAAATAATGTATTAATTATTGAAAGCTGAGGGACTGAAAATTCCTATTTAGTCATGACATCTTCATTTTCATGCTGACTGACAGCATTTCGGGTATTTTTATTTTAATGAAAGGTTCTCCTCAAGATAGTACTTCTAATTTTCAGTAAAACTGTCAATAGTTATTTTTCATCTTCATTCTTTCTTTATTCCCGTGCATATATTGTAGGTGCTCAGTTTGGGAAGGGAACTGGGAGGAAAAAAATCCACTTATTTTGTAAAATAGAGTAGTAGAGGCAGATTATGCTAGAAAAGGGGATTTTTTTTCTCCTTCTCCAACAAAAAGATACAATACAGAAGTGCACAAAAAAATTAGACTCACTGGTTATTTATGGAAGCAAAGATATAATCCAATGAGACTCTTACTAGCCCAGAGTCCACTTCTGCCACCCTTAGGGTATGCCTATACATTGAGCAGGAGGCATAATTTCCATTTTGAGGAGGTATTCCTAGCAACCCGGATGGTATGGACTCGGGGCAGTTAACTTTCCAGCCCCTCATGCCACTGCGGTAACACTTCTATTTTTAGCATGCTAGCTCCAGCAGAGTTAGTGTGAGTAGTGGTATGTCTCCTCCAGCTGGAAATTACACCTTCCCGCTCCAGTGTGACTTACCCTTAGTCCTGTTGAGCAGTACTTAAGGTATACAAGTAGCCATATTCATTTCAAAGTGGCTACTTTTGAGTGAAATGCTACTCAAAGTGAGTAAGGGTGACCAGAATTTGGCCCCCAGTCAACAGACTTAATAGACTCATGCTTTGCAAACATTGTGCAGAATCTAAGAATAGCAAGCAGGGCCTTAATATTTACAAACAAGGGCAGGGAAAATCTTGAAGTATAAAACTATGTTGCTGAATCTTCCCTGAAGATTAGACCTAATTAATAGCTATGAACAAAACTTTGAGGGTAAATGGGGCTCGAACCCACCAAAATTTCAGGAGCTTCCCAAAAAATTCCCACACCCCTCATTCACAGGCAGCCACTCCCTTCCAGTATTTTTTACCCTTAGATGGACACTGTTCTTCCCTTGAACCTCCTTCATTCATATGAGGTAGCACAGTGGACATCAGCCAGTGGTCAGCAGCAGTCAAGACCTCCCATGTATGTACTTATATGGCCCTCATCGCTGTGGTATCAGTCTCTTCTGTATGAATCAACAACAAAAATTCTGTCCCGCTTCTCTGCCTAAAAATGACTTTTTCCCCTCCTTTTTGCTCCTCCATTCTTTCTCCCCACCCCACTCCCCCAAAAGTGTGTAGAAACATGAAGCGCTTATTGAGAGAAAGTCAAGTCAAAGGGGTGAACTAGTGCTGGGGACACTTAGCATAAAAGACATATGAGAGGGCAGCTTGATAGCTGCCCTGGGAGACCGGTGGGTTATGAGCAAAGCACTGAGGGGAGAGAGCTAAAGATGGACTAGAAAGAGGAAAACTATTTTAAATTGCATCAACTTCTTACCAGCAGTTCTCTCTGGACTTAGTGAGTGCTGGTATATGTTGTGCTCTTGGACAGTGGATCCACTTCACGACAGCTGAAATTCTCTCTCTATCAAACTATCACAACATAGCCCAATGACATAACCCAGTTCACAAGTTGCCTTTGAAGATGCCAAAATTTGACATCTGGTTACTATAAGTCCATTGTGTACAGAACATGTACCTGAAACATTAAAAATGCCATATGTGCTGCTTAATGGATATGTCCCATTATTTCTTCCCAAGAATAAAACTTTATCAGAATACTTCCTGCTCACTCAAGCCAGTCTCCGTAGCAACAGGACTGTATACCTGTAATCTACAGATACAAGCTGCTGGAACCTCAGAATGAGACATGCCTCATCCCCTCATGTAATGGACAGTTATTTCGTATATATCAATCGCAAGTCATATTTGTATGTATGTTTGCCTGCAGCTTAGAGACCTTTTCTTATTACTTCATATATACATTTAATATCCAGTTCAAATGTAAACAAAATGCTACTTTATAGCTTTAAGATATTTCTATAAATAACACTTTTCCCCCCACAGGGAAGAATGGGTAATTCAAATTCGAATGTTGAAGAAAATATTCTTAATGAAACAAATGTACACTTTAAATCTTTATTTTAACCCCCTCCCCCTCCCACTACCTTACCCAAAAGAAAAGATTCATGTTGAACTGGCAGCCTGCAAATGGTGCATCATTTAAAAAAAATTAATATTACAACTGCATATAGAATCACTTAAATATTATTTTAATGGTAAGGTAGAAGTAATGATACACCCTTTGGCCACACAATACTGCAAATGGCGCTGCTGCTCACACCATAACTTTTAATGAAATTGAACTCACCAATAAGAAACAAATGAATACATTTTGAAGAAACCTGAAATTATTTCCTCAGGTCATTCATAAGACAGATCGTTACAGGGAAACATCTCCCTGTGCTAGGGAAGAGAAAACGTAATAGCTCACTAATGCATGGGATATTATATTGTAAGCTTTCTATGTTTATTAGCTTGTTTAAAAGAAAGCAAACCTCAACATAGAACTTAACTTGAAATAGATATAGTATACAACTTGCATAGTTAAGGCTACTCATCTATATCACACAGCAGCAAGGCATAACAATGAATCAGTTGTTCCCATGCTGTAGTGCTTGTACGTTCTTGTCTCTGCTTTTATAAATGCCCTATCTCATCCTCTTACCCTGATATTTCCAATTACTGAATGCAGGGCAAGGTAAAGGCAGAAAGTGAAATATGATTGAAAGACTTATGCATATTTTTCAAAGCTGATGGCTGCAGATTGTTAGAATTTTTAAACCTTTTTTGATGCAGCATGCTTGGGATTTTTTGGGTTTTATTCTAATGTTCATTTCTGTATCAGTGAGCATGGTGTGTCTGCTTTCAAAGCAAAATTTCCCATCCATGTTCAGCAAGTGGACAAAGTGGTTTAAAAAAAGAAGCCAGGGTCTGGTGACTCATCCTAATGCTAACTGCAATCGTCAAGGTACTTCAACAGCAACTGATAACTGGCTGAAAAGAGAAGGGAAATATCAACTTATTCGTGATTTAAAAGCAAGAGACAAGCATTAACATGTTTCTCCTTTTCTTCAAATCAAGCTGTTTCCATGTTTTTGTCTAACAAAAATCTGCCCTATAGCAGAATGTAATACTGGGAGCTTATGCAGGCTGATTTCAGGGAAACTAACAGTATTATTAGTTGTCATTGCACTTATTAGAATCACTGTAACATACACTTTTTCTAATCTAGATTGTATTTGGTTTTCATTATGATTTCTCATTACACTACAGAGAAATGGCAACAAGTTATGCTAGTAAAAGATTTGGTAGAATACTTTAGAAAAGTTGCTATACATCTGTAAAAATACACTTTGGATATAGAATCATAGAATATCAGGGTTGGAAGGGACGTCAGGAGGTCAGCTAGTTCAACCCCCCGCTCAAAGCAGAACCAATCCCCAACTAAATCATCCCAGCCAGGGCTTTGTCAAGCCTGACTTTAAAAACTTCTAAGGAAGGAGATTCTACCACCTCCTGAGGTAACACATTCCAGTGCTTCACCACCCTCCTAGTGAAAAAGTTTTTCCTAATATCCAACCTAAATCTCCCCCACTGCAACTTGAGACCATTACTCCTGGTTCTGTCATCTGCTACCACTGAGAACAGTCTAGATCCATCCTCTTTGGAACCCCCTTTCAGGTAGTTGAAAGCAGCTATCAAATCCCCCCTCATTCTTCTCTTCCGCAGACTAAACAATCCCAGTTCCCTCAGCCTCTCCTCATAAGTCATGTGAACCAGTCCCCTAATCATTTTTATTGCCCTCCGCTGGATGCTTTCTAATTTTTCCATATCCTCCTTGTAGTGTGGAGCCCAAAACTGGACACAGTACTCCAGATGAGGCCTCACCAATGTCGAATAGAGGGGAACGATCACGTCCCTCGATCTACTGGCAATGCCCCTACTTATATATCCCTAAATGCCATTGGCCTTCTTGGCAACAAGGGCACACTGTTGACTCATATCCAGCTTCTCATCCACTGTAACCTCTAGGTCCTTTTCTGCAGAATTGCTGCCTAGCCAGTCAGTCCCTAGTCTGTAGCCATGCATGGGATTCTTCCGTCCTAAGTGCAGGACTCTGCACTTGTCCTTGTTGAACCTCATCAGATTTCTTTTGGCCCAATCCTCTAATTTGTCTATCCTGTGTATCCTATCCCTACTCTCCAACGTATCTACCTCACCTCCCAGTTTAGCGTCATCTGCAAACTTGCTGAGGGTGCAATCCACGCCATCCTGCAGGTCATTAATGAAGATATATCATTCAAAGACTGAATACTGTTGGGAAATTCTGCTCTCATGCTCCTTAAAATCCAGAGTAATTTCACTGAAGTCAGTGAAGTTATTCCGGTTGTACACTACTGTAATTGAGAGCAGAATTTGGTCTTGTTTTTTTACTTATATTCACACTTCCAACATTAAGAACTGATTCTTTACCAGGAATTAAAAGTATCAATCATTGGTCTATTAGCAGCCCTGATGGAACATGGTATAACACAAAGTGTATGAGAGATAATGTATTGATTCCAGACAGGTTAAAGAAATGAATACACTATATTGATCTAGGCATGCAGGAATAAAAAAACAGATACAGGGATAGATTTAAGCAGCAGACCCCAACTTTATTATTGTTGGGGATGGAGATTGATATATGCCCAACTCCTCTCATCTACCAAGCATTTAAATGGGACCAATGCAGTGTTACAGGGCGCTCACTATATAACCAATAACTTGGGTAGACCCTCTTCAGCTGACCTCTAGGCCTCAGCTTAGTTCTGAATGCTTTCCATGAGAGAGTAAAGAGTACGAAGTGGGATAATGGTCTGTGAAGGCTTTGGGTCCCCCTTCTCTGTACAGGCACAAGGTCTACCCACAAAATCCTGGGTCTCCTCTACCTGTGGGCTCTCCCTTTTTAGCTTTTTATCTATTTTGGGTACTCGCCACTGGGGATACCAGCACTTAGCTTGTTCACACCTTCAAACGCAAACTACACGGTTGCTATTTCCTGACAAATCCAATCTCTAAGGTTCCTTGGCCACTGTCAGCTCCTGTATCTGAAAAGTGCTATCTCCCAAAGTTCCCTAAGGAGGAACCTCCTGGTTACCCCTACATGTCATTGACTTCAGCCCTGGAAAAAGTCCCTAACTCTCCTCCACTTCTCCTTCTGTGCTGCTTTCTGCTCTGGAGGAAGAGCAGGGAAGGGGACTTGGCAGATTATCCAACTACCCTTCTCCTTTAGGGCCCATTCTAACATATTGAAGGGGGATCCTATGGGCATCCCAGTTCAGAGCATCCCTACAAGGTCACTGTGTATAGACTTTTCTGGCTCCCACAGGTCAAAGTTTTGAGCCTCTAGGAAAGTCCTCATCTATTCCCCACTTTTCTTTTCTGCCCCTTGCAGTTCTGGGGTGAAGTAGGAGGGAGAACTTGACCAGAGTATCAACCGCGCTGTGAACCCCCCACCCCACTTCACCCCAGGCAAAGTCACCCACACTTGGCCAAGAAGAGACCTCAGCCAAGGGGAACGCTGTTTCTGTGTGGGCTGCTAGCCCTTGGCTGTCTGTGCTGTTGCTCTGCCTCTGGGGGTGACTTCCAGCCAGTTCTTAAGTGGGATCCTTGCTGATCAGCCAAATACCCCTGGGCATCCCCAGCATCTCCTACAGGTGTCAGCCATAGCCATGTGTAACCTCAATGCAATCATAAAGCTTCTGAATGCCTGGACAGCTTTAAATGGGGGAGAGAGGAACATGATAACCAACTGATTCCTTTATTTCCCCCCCAACCCCCGCCATCTGGTCAATGGGAGGCAGAACCCCCCCCCCATGCACAGGTATAGGGGAAGGGGCCCTGCTCTCATTTTCCTCAACCCCCACTGCCACACAGGAGTTTTCGGTATCGTTCCTTTAGTCTGGCTAAACATCTCCCTTTACTGATGTTGGGGGAGCTAATTTTTTATGGACAAGAAACACTAAAACTAATGAGTAACTGATAATTGTGAAAAAACATAGCAAATGCCCCTGTTACCAATATTTGTAGTGATTGGTTGGTTTGGTTTTTGTGTTTTTTCTAATTACAAGTCAGAAGATATTTAGTGAGGTTCCCCCCCCCCCCTTAAGGTCCCAGTTCTTAGAACCAAATTAAATGAAAATCTCAGCTCTCATTCTCGCCCTTATCCTTGTACAGACACTTCAAAACATGAACCGCAATGTCTCAAAATCAGAAGGCAAATGAACCTCAAATGTACTATAGTTAAATCTCATAATTTTAAAGCCAAATTCATGATTTTTGGCTGATCCGTCTCCTGATTTTTGAATGTTGTGTTTGCTAATCTCGTGAGCTGCATTATCTAGATTTACTGTACAGGCACCTCGATCTTTCCTAAGCTATTTGAATTTCTTGAACACATTTCTTTTATGGTATGCTGTAACATTGTGCTTTATATTTTTTTTTACGGAGCAGGTAATTTATAGTGTATCGTGGATGTTGTCTGTGTGTGGTCTACACAACAAGCTTTTGGACTAAAGAACTAAGAAAAGTGCTTTGAGAAGAAGTCTGAACAATTTTAAGGGGTTTCCTGTTGTCATAGCCTATAAAATTAATGTATCTAACACTGAGAATCATCTAAATGTTGTACAAAAATTAGCAGAAGGCACTCAATTAAGAAAAAAGTGCAATTACAGTATAAATATAAGGTACAATTCCTGATCATGAAATTTAACCTCTGTGTCATTTTAGAATGACTTAGTTAATATCCATGGTCACTGGTAGTGCTGTGCAACATGTAGTTGTTCAGGAGTGCTGCTTCATACAAACACCACTAGTTCCTACACTCCCTGATTGGTGATCAATGATATGTACCGTATGAAACAATAGGCAATGTAGCCACGTCTCATAATTTAATCCATAAATCTTTCCAGTATTTGGTTTTCTGAAAGGCCCAGTTCTTGGAGTGGTGTGATATCAGGAGTACCTCAACTTTTCATTTTAAAAAAGGAAGAGCTTGTCTAAACATGAAAGTTACTCTGGAATAAGATGGTGTGATTTTAAAGTGGATTAACTATTCCTGATTAATTCCTTGTGTGAATAATCTTATTCTGGAATGAGTGCCTTTCTCTGAATTAGTTTAATCTACTTCCAAAGTGTTTTTAAACTAAACTGAAACAAGGCACCCTTATTCTGGAATCAGAGCATCCATACAGGGAGTTAGCTCTGATTTACTATTCCTGATTATTTCAAAATAAACTGCCCTCAGCTTCTTGCTTTCAAAGTTGTGGAGAAGATCTTGAAAACATGACCCCTAAAATCACTTAGAAACCTGAAGGCAAATAAAGACCCCAAAATGTATTTAGTTTAAAAATTATGAGGTTTTTTTAATCTCCTAATATTTGGGGGCCTGAGTCATATTTTGAATGCTTTAGAGTTGCAATATTGTCATATATAAAATTACATACATGCATATAGACACAATGGGGCTCTCTTCTGTTTTGCTTGCTACAGGCTAGCCGCTTGCTGATGTCTCCCTGTGATCTCCATTTATGCAGACTGCAGGAATGGATGAACCAGGTGGCAAACAATAGAGGAGTCAGATGGCTTTCCCATTCCTATTAATGCACAAGGTCAGTGTAACTTACTTTTACATATGGTTTTGGATTCTGTTTTCTTTGTTCAACTATGCTTAATTTGATTCCAAAGTGCCTCATTTTTGATTTATGCGTAAATTTAGCTCCTCTGTAAGGTGCTGGATTGACAGTGTTGGATAAAGAAAAACCCTTTCCTATAGAATCCTTTCAGCACAAACAGAGGCAGTGGGATCTTTCCCCCTGCCATCTTAATGATGGTCCTGAGCCCTGACTTGCAGGGACCATTCTTGAGTGAGATGATAGTCTAGTCTCCTCCCTCATTCAATCCTTGGTATTCCTGCTATGAGGCCGACAGGGTGCCTAATATGGTGCTGGGTTTTATGATGCAGATGTTTTCTCACTATGAACTGGATTGAGACCACTAACTTATTTCACAGATCCACGTTTGAAAAAGCATTTACATTAATATTAAAATTGAATCTCAGACCTTTAAAATCCCAGAATGTTTTAGGGTTCTATATCACTTCCTTACAGCTCATGTCAAGAGTGGGTATATAATGTGGGGAGGATGGAGAGAACTCTTTTCTGGCTACCCTGCTGTTCTAGAAGGAACAAATTGGTGCCTCCTAGGAAAATCTTTCACATGTTTCCAAAAAACTAGTAAGACCAACTGGGTAATGTTTAGATTCTTTGTTATAATTCTTGTTTATTTCTGTAAATAATTGCACTTCAGCACAATCCTATTCCTATAAGCACATTAAAAAAATCCTATAAAGTAGTGACACTCTTCACATTGTTGTACAATGGGTCTGTCTTTTAACAGTATGGTAGATTAATCAAAAGCACCTAGTCAAAGTAATAAAAATGTCCTGTCAGGCTTTGCTGACCAAGTGAACACAATTAGCAAGACAAATCCAGTAGAGAATTTACGGCAAATGCTGATATTCATTGACTTTCAATTAAAAATATAAGAACTACACATCAAATGAAAGGAGGACTGTGTCCTGGTGATCCTCAGCCAGATTTATGACTAATGTACCGCAGGAGAGATTTTACTCTAAGTGCAGGTGAGTTTTTCATTCAGAGTGCAGCTTTAGAATTAAGTTAATTGAGTGATGAAGGAATCTTCTTTTTGACCTCTTGTCAAACAAAACAAACAAAAAAAAGCTCCCTTAAATGGGCTTAGCTAATCAAAGCAGTATGAACAGGTACTGTGGGTTGTTGGGTTTTTGTTTAATAACAATCTCAAATAATTTAAATGGCAACATAATAACCTTATTCTGTCTTATTCTGATTTTAAAATCAGAACATTTCCCCCTTAGTACAGTTAATAGGGTCAAGTCTATGAGTCTGTGCTGGTTACCATGCCTTCAGTCATGTGGAATCCAAACAGCCATTATAATTTGTTTCTAAACAGATCAAGCGCTATTTACCGTCTCAATGTTTTGTGCACAGCTGGGTGTCTGGCAAATGTCCAATATCCATTAACATTTAAAAATTAGTCCCATAATGCATCTTTTCCATGGCTTGAGGAGTATACACACTGACACATGTTGGGAACCAATTATACTTGCACCACCATTAGTCTGGCTGCATTCAACTTCCTAGTAAATGAGAGCTAATTTAGTTTCCAGAATGGTATCTCTTAAATTCTTACAATGACCTTAGAGACAGCCTAAGATTTAAAGTGAAAGGAAATGCTCAGACAGAATAATGCCGTTTTTTCCCCGAAACCTAACAGGTCTTTATTATGACTGTTCCCAGCCCCTGTGCCTGTCTCTCAGAAACAGATTCCTCTAATTCAGTACTTCAAAAATTCATGAGCAGAGTTTGTTTGGGAACACATTAGATTAATAGAATAACCTAACCACCCCACTTCCTTTGATCAGGGCAGCTAATGGAAATTTTTACATTAGCAAAAAAATTAAGGCTTGTCTCTAGCTCCTTGGGTTACCATGTTCTATTTGGCCTATAAGCTGACAAGGAATAAATACTGACTTTTCCAATAGTGTTAGTACTTTTCCTAGGCAACATAACACTGTACAAGTAAAAACCAGTCTGCCAATTATAGCTCTTAAGTGGTTGAATGAAAATGGAGAAATACAAAAGTACTTTCTGCGAAGTGTTATCCGGAAACCTCTGCTGCCTTAGAAAATTCCTTTGATGATAATATAGGTGCAATGGGCAGTCTAGCTTGGCTGCTAAGATAGTGAGGACAGAAGGATGGCTCTCTTTTCTTTTTGTTCTTTCCCTTGCTACGTATCAGCTCAGCTCTCAGCAGTCAGGATCTAGACTGACTGCCAGCTGTTGCTGCTGCCTCTGCTGCAATATACTGTACAAAGCTATCTTAGCTCACTTAGTCTATGTCATGCTGTTTAACAAAGCTAAGTTGCTCATGCAGAATACTACCTATGCCACAGGATTTTAGAATTCAGAGATGGTTTTACAATTTTGCATTAACATTCAACAAAACTGTTTAGAACGAGCTTACGAAAACTTCAGGAAAGAAATAATTTCAAAATATCCACAAAGCAATACAGCAAAGCACACATTAGGCACTAGCATGCTAGATTCTGCTTCCTGGTACATCAGTGAATGTCTAGAATTAATTATCCACCTTATTTAGTCATTTAAACTGAGTTGTCAGAGGTGCTCTGTTTTATGCCAGGTTGAAGGTTTCATATGCGGTATTTACAGGTATTGAACAAGTACAAGAACTGCTACACACATACAAGTCAGAACTTCCCTTTGTGAAGTGTTCCTTTAAAGCATCATAGCTCCATTCTTTTATGCATATTTTGTGCAAAATAGGTTTTAATTGAACTGTCTTATTCTTTGAAGGCTGCCCTTTTGGAAGGGTTTATTGTATAGTCTAATATTTACAGATATTTTTTCTACTGTATTTCTCTCAAAATATATGGCTTTGTTCAGATCCCGGCATGTAGAAAAAAAACCTTCTTATAGTCTGTTCTACAATAATACATTTTCATGCATCATTGGCACTACAATGCTTCATTTAGTGTATTGATTAACATTCCTGTTTTATTAGGACTTGTTGGTTTCTCATACCTTTTTATTGTTTGGGGAGTTCAAACATTGTCCTCTAAATTTACAGTACATAGGAGATTAGACAGTAATAGACTAAATTAATAAAGAAGATGCTGAGCAATTTTGTTGGCTTCATGAACCTATCGCTTTATGACAGTGACCATTTTTGTATTTATGTAGTATGCAGCCACTACTACAGTCTGTGGGCTACCATGAATCCCATTGAAGTCTGATTAACATTTCTGAGGCAGATCCCACCTTGCTTGTTTGTTTGGGTTTTTTTTAACGGTGTAAATCGGAGGAGGGAGAAGATACATTTCTTCCCTCTTCTAAGTCTTGACAGTCTGTCTTGATTTTCATCTAGTGGATTTAACAAAGTAAAATGGGAGCCAATTTTAATTTTTTAATTAATGTCAATAGTTTGTTCAGACTAATATATGGTGTTAATTAAAGAAAATATAGTGACAATCTTGAAAGATAAATGCATTTCTTCAGTTTAATTAGTTAGTTTCCTATTAAGGATCAACTCTGCAGAGGTCAATGATCTTTCAGGACATCCTGGAAGAATTGAACAATTAGCTTGATTTTTTTTTTTTTTTTTTTTTACTGAATATGGAACTTGTGACACAATATGCAATCTATTTAATAAAAAAAAACCTCTTAAGGCATATCCTAATCTACATGAGAGTCTCTTGCTGTAGGCAAAAGTGGAGTAATCCAATGCACCTCATGGAACCCAGATAGCCTGTCTGTCTTGATAGAAAACAATCATGACTTCAAAACATGAAAAGAAAAGTCTCTCGTGTTAAGAAATGCAGAATAACTGAACTCAGTTTGAACCTTAAGAAAAACTCCATTTGATTTTTTTTTTAAGAAACTAAACCAAATTACTCAGGTTTGACTACATTAGACTGGTGACAAACATAGTAATTTTAGCTAATTGAGGAAGAGTATATAGTATTACTGCTAGCTGAAAAAGCAAGTGTAATACTCAAACTATAAGTTAAGTTAACTTAGAGATTCTGGCATACACCTACAGCTCTGGAGGGAAAAAAATCTGTTTCCTAGATGCTGAACCTAAAGTAGGGACAAAATTGAGTTAAAATACATACTACTCAGAGATTTATTACAAAAACCTGGGTTCAGGTAAAGAGGGAAAAGACCAGAAAATAATCTTCCATTTCTATATAAAAGCAGTAAACATATTATCTCCAGTTGCACAACTCTTCACAAAAGATGATGACAGGAAAGGTAGTGGCGCTAGAAACCACAGAGAAACAAGGTACCCGCATGGCCCCACAGTATGCCAACATTTTTATGGCTGACTTAGAACAATGCTTCCTTAGCTCTCGTCCCCCAACTCTACTTGCACTACACTGATGACATCTTCATGATCTGGACCCATGGAAAAGAAGCCCTTGAGGAATTCCACCATGATTTCAACAATTTCCATCCCACTATCAACCTCAGCCTGGACCAGTCCACACGAGATCCACTTCCTGGACACTACAGTGCTAATAAGCGATGGTCACATAAACACCACCTATACCAGAAACCTACTGACCACTATTTCTACCTACATGCCTCCAGCTTTCATCCAGATCACACCACACGATCCATTGTCTACAGCCAAGCTCTAAGATACAAACGCATTTGCTCCCATCCCTCAGACAGAGACAAACACCTACAAGATCTCTATCAATCATTTTTAAAACTATAATACACACCTGCTGAAGTGAAGAAACAGATTGACAGAGCCAGTCACTACTACAGGACAGACCCAACAAAGAAAATAACAGAACGCCACTAGCCGTCACCTTCAGCCCCTAACTAAATCCTCTCCAGGGCATCATCAAAGATCTACAACCTATCCTGAAAAATAATCCCTCACTCTCACAGAGCTTGGGAAACAGACCAGTCCTCACTTAGACAGCCCCCCAACCTGAAGCAAATACTCTGCAGCAACCACACAACAAAAACACTAACTCAGGAACCTATCCTTGCAACAAAGCCCGATGCCAAGTCTGTCCACATATTTATTCAAGTGACACCATCATAGCACCTAATCACATTAGCCATGCCATTAGGTTCGTTCACCTGCACATTTACCAATGTGATATATGCCATCATGTGCCAGCAATGCCCCTCTGCCATGCACATTGGCCAAACCGGACAGTCTCCATGCAAAAGAATAAATGGATACAAATCTGACATCAGGAATCATAACATTCAAAAACCGGTAGGAGAACACTTCAACCTCTTGGCCACTCAGTAAAAGACTTAAGGGTGGCAATTTTGCAACAGAAAACTTCAAAAACAGACTCCAGTGATAAACTGCTGAGCTTGAATTAATATGCAAACTAGATACCATTAACTTGGGTTTGAATAGAGACTGGGAGTGGCTGGGTCATTACACATATTGAATCTATTTCCTTAAGTTAAGTATCCTCACACCTTCTTGTCAACTGTCTAAATGGGCCATCTTGAGTCTCACTACAAACGTTTTTTTCTCCTGCTGATAATAGCTCATCTTAATTAATTAGCCTCTTACAGTTTGTATGGCAACTTCCCCCTTCTCTGTATGTGTGTGTATATTAATCTTATTATTATATGTTCCATTCTATGCATCCGATGAAGTAGGTTGTAGTCCACAAAAGCTTATGCTCTAATCAATTTGTTAGTCTCTAAGGTACCACAAGTAGTCCTGTTCTTTTTGTGGATGCAGACTAACACAGCTGCTACTCTGAAATGTGTGAAAGACGCTCTGTGCTGAGGCAGGAATAGGCGCGATTTGCTTGGTTTATTACCTGCATACTGCCTGGCAGTAGCTTTCTCAAAACCATTGCCATCTTGAATCATCACTGTGATAGTCTATGACCAATCCAGAAGATGAACCCTCAGACCATACTGGGAGGCAGTGATAAGAACCAACAATGGATCTCAAAGGGAAATGCAGGACGCCTACAAAAAACAGCTGTTAGACACATCTTCTAACCATATTACTACTAGTTTAGCAGCATTACTTTGTTCAAAAATTGTCCAAAACCAGCTTGTTCATTGTTAAGGAATTGCAAATATTCAAAATTTTTGCCAGATGGGTTACGTTCATAAGTCAGGTGACAATGCTGCTGGTCCCTGGTTGAATGATTTATGTAACTTGCCAACAGTGTGAATTTCAAATGGCATATTCGAATGTAAAGTTTTAAATGTACACTCTTTGTTCCCTTATTGTAGAATTCAAAATTTAGCATTAGAGCTAAAAATGTGCTTTTCATAAGAAACTTGCTCTCCTATGGGATGAGTGCTCAAATTTATGAAGGCAAACAGAAAAACACTCAATCAAATTGAAATTTGCTTTCAAATTGGAACAAATCTTCAATAGCATTTGTTTTGCACTGTTCTCCCAACTATAAAATAAATTGATTTATCTTCTATTTTTGAAGGATGAGAGTAGCAAAGTAGGTGTAGCTGAGTAGAAGGGTAAGTGTGGGCAGCTTTAAGGGCTGTAGGAAGACAAAGTAAGAAGGAAAGAAATCCTATAGAATAAAAAAGGCAGAGCAGAGAAGCAGATGGTTCCATGAGAATCAAAGAAACATTTGCAAGGAGAATAAAATACAGCAGAAACAATTTTAATATTCATAAGAATCCAAACGAATTCCTATTGACTTCAATGGAAGGTGGATTGGGCTCTTCAGTGCAAAAGTGCTTGCAGCATGCTTTTAGCACATTTTGTGAATATAATTGTAGAGTTGGGGGAGAGAAGTGAATATTACTTTCTTGGGGCTTGTCTCCTCTGAGAAAGTAATAAAGGTATTGCATGTGTTGTGTGTGGAATAATTGTCACCTTGAATTGTCCTAACAAATTCTCAGCTTTTATGTCAAGGAAGAAGATTCTCTGGAGTTTAGCACTCAACAGAACAGTCTAACCAGTCTAGAAGATAGCAGGCTTTTCAACACAGCTCTCTCTTCTGCCTCAGACACAGGTGCAAGCTGGAACATTAGTTTAATAACCCAGGCACTTGGAATTCTAATTATCCACATGGAATAGAAACAAATAACTAATCCTTTAGATGCTGGATTAAAATATAAATCTGCAAATTACATGTGCCAACAGTATGCCTTCAAGAATGGACAATTCACATTTATTACTGTGGTAATGCTTAGGGGCTGCTGTCCCTTTGTGCTAGGCACAGTGCATACGCATAATAAAGACAGTCCCTCCACCAAAACCCTACCATCTGAGTGACTAAACAATTTTTTGTATTTGAGGTCCATAAATTCTTTACCAAATATAATGGTAGGGGAAAACATTGCATGGACACAGCATGCTGCCATTTCTGACTTGAGATTTGAATCAGAAACAGGATACGGGATTTCAAACTCTGAGCTCAGAACAAGATCCAAATTTTGTAGTTTTGGTGCAAGCAATAAGGGCCTGAACCAAAACTTCTAAGATGAACGTGGTTAGATGCACTCCCTACTATGATATCACAGTCATTTTAGGAGCTCATCAGGCAGAGGCAACTGTCTACTTGGACTGCTGGATGCAAATTACATTAATTTCAACCAAGTTTTGACTCTTCTGCACTATGAGGATCAATACAGGGGAAAGTTTGATATAAACTTCTGGGGTTTCCACATCTCTTCTTTTTACATTACCTTACACCAGTCAGACCTTGTGAAAACTGCAGAGGCAAAACAACCTCAAAAGGCAGGTACAGTATTAGCCAGGTAGAATGTTGTTGCTCTATACATCTGTGATTCTGGATACAAAGATGTGATTAAGTAACACTGGAGGACTATAGATGCCTACCTGGCTCAACAGAGACTTGGGGAAGTCTGTGTACCATCATGAAACTCCTTTTAACACTTGTCTATAGAAGTAGTGTGCAAAGTGAATGAGATCATCCCTTTCCTTTGCTTCATGCAGGGACACTTTAAAGTAGCTGATGTAGTTATAGGGCCTTTAGTGGACATCATGTTAATCACAATGAAAGATGACCCCAGCATAAAGTACAATAAAGAATCAGAGTTCAAAATGCTCGCTATTTTTTTTTTAGGTCCCACATTCAAAGACATCATAACTGCTCTTCTCACAGGGTGAGGATGACCGAGAATGCTACAGACAGATTCTTAAGGGTAAGTCTGTTAACTGTAGGTTTCAGAGTAGCAGCTGTGTTAGTTTGTATTCGCAAAAATAAAAGGAGTACTTGTGGCACCTTAGAGACTAACAAATTTATTTGAGCATAAGCTTTCATGAGCTACAGCTCACTTCATCAGATGCATTCAGTGGAAAATACAGTGGGGAGATTTATATAAATAGAGAACATGAAACAATGGGTGTTACCATACACACTGTAAAGAGAGTGATCACTTAAGATGAGCTATTACCAGCAGGAGAGTGGGGGTGGGGGGAGGGTTCCACAAGCTTCATGGCCTCCCTTCGGTCAAGTCACTCACCATGGGATTGGTTCCCAGATTCTGGCCTGCGGAAGAACACTCTACAGTCCCAAAGGGAGTTGACCTGCATCTCATTTGTAATTGTTTTCCTTTACAAAGTGAACTTAGCACCCCTGAGAGGTGCTGGTTGGTTATCCTTGGGGCTGAAGTCTTTTATTTATTCATAGCACAAGTATACAAAGACAGCAGTGGCCCAAGCTTCTCCACACTATACTGTCAGTAGGCCTAAAATCTGATGAAGAGGAACCACCCTTCAAGCCATTATCTCTCTGGGCTGGGACATGGAGTAGTGGGTGGCCCAGGTTCTGCTCCCGCCCCAGCTCCCCCCCTGACTTGCCACTGGGGAAGTGGCTAGACAGTAGACTGTGGTTGCCACTGAGAGAAATGTATGGACGGGGGAAGGGGGGAGCACAGAGTGTGGCACAGCAAGAGCTGTATCACTGAAGAGGACACTGTAGTCCTTGGAGAGACGTGGCTCCAGGAGAAGCAGCAGCAATGCACAGAGCACCACGAAAGCAAGGCACAGAGCTAATCCCATATCAGCCATGAGGAGGCACCGCAGTGGTGAGTTGCACCCCGTCACAGGATCCCATGGTGGTAGGCACAATGGACAGACTTGTAATATAGACAGTACCTGTCCCAAAGAGCTTATAGTATAAAAAGACCAGCTATGATAGGTAGGTGAAACAAACAAGTGGGTGGGGGAGGGAAAGGAAGCTGAGGCAACAAGGCTAGCACCATGTTTCAGGTCTCCCTTTTCACTCTCCCTACTACTTGTGTATTTAGTAGGAGGAGATTTCAAAGGCATAAAGGACAGTGGGGCGCCTGATTCTCAATGAAGGTCCGTGAGAGAGAGCTGTCCTTTGTGCCTTTGAACATTTAATGTTGGGATTAGGTCAAGAAAGTAGCTGGTGGTGCTCAGGTTTCCTGGGAGGAAGTAGTTATTTTTAGTGGTGTTGGCATTCCTCTTGATTCTTTCATTTATTTACTTCACTGCATGCTACAGAGTGGTTTTTCTGATTTTCCCATTACCCACCCTACTACTTTCTTTCCCATGAATTTAGGTAAGCACAATTCATTGGAGTTTTAGTAAATATCTCCAAATGTAACACATCATACAATTTTTTTTCCATATCTTGATTTTTGTCTGACTCTCCCGCCCACCCCCCAGTGAAAATTATCCATTTCACAACAAACATCATGAAAAGCAAAACTCAGTATTTTCTACCACCAATAATGACACAAGTGTTTTGAAGCCATAACAAAGATGGGAGAAAATACAACATGTTGAGATGAAAGAACAAAGATGCAGGGCTGGTTAAATACCTGGGAATCTCTCACTTTACACTGGGTTACCAGCAAGCCAAAGCTAAATATTCTGTGAGCTGCTGACAATGTACTGGGGAGAGTGGGTGATGGCTCTGTTCATAAACCGTTCATATCAGTTGGTGAGGGTATCTACAGTCTATCTAAGAAAGCATGAAAGGAAAACATTAACAAGAACCTCTAAAGTGGCAAGTAGATGCAGTGAGGTGAGCTTTACCATACGAGTGAAGGAGGAGGCGCCTGCTAAAAGGTTAACTCTCACTCTTAAGTTGTAAATGTATATGTGAATCATAGATTAAAATGTGAGCCACTTATAAGCATTTACTCTGTTGTTTGAGACACAGAGCTGAAACTTTCTGAGCCAGACTTTTCTTCACTAAAGCACTCTTTATTGTCTTTAACAAGGGACTGTTCACAAGGAAAACACATCTGCAGCCTGTTTCCTGTCATATTTGAGAGGCAACTTGTATAGTACATTACAAGTCCAAAAGGAGAATGATTAGTAAGCAACAGGAGCCTTGTCAAGTTCAATGTGAGTCAAGTTTACCAAAGGAAAGGCAGCTGAATTTTCACCACAAGTGACTGTATTATCAGCCACTGCAATTTATGACATGTTAGAATGGCAGAAATTATTTAAAAAAATAAATTCAGTGCATCAGAAGATATTGTTGCAATTTATTACCTGGTCATTGGAAGACTTTTTCAAGCAAGTTACTTTGTCCCCCGAGTGGGCAAAATTCTCTAGGAAATAATATGAAGAGCTACATTGCTGTCAACTGTACAAATTCATCAAGGAATGAAAATAATACAAGATTGGTTTTTATACTGACACATCCCCTTTTATTTGAATGAAAGTTCTTGGAGCCTAAAGTTGTATCCAAACAGAAAAATAACCTGGGAGTTTTAATTTAGCATTGACTGAACCTGTCAGATTTTACCTTAATGAGGCTCAGATCTGAGGACAGGAAAGGGGAAAAAAAGGGCAGTGTGATAATGTACACAGTACAATAATTGGATCAAGCTGAGGCAGTGCTGGTACTTAATGTCAGCAGAAGGTACAGATGAAAGGGCTGTCACTTGCAAATTGTTTGAGGTATTTCAGTTTTCTTTATATAACATTTATCTTTGTAGATTTTTTTATTAAAGAAAATATGCATACTTCTTCTGAAATTATAACAATATGAAGGTGCTATAGTATTCAGTAAATATTACTACCACTAAATTAGACAATAATATGAAGAGGAAAGAGAACAAGGAACAGCAAGCCAAAAGGAAATTAATTAATACAAGAACAGGAGAGGCAAGAATAACACTAAAATTTTATAGAGAGATTTCAATCCTATAGTCTGTACTCAGTCTTTACTCACTTATTTCAATGGGAGTTTTTCCTGAATAAACAGTGAAGGATCAGGCCCAGTATTTATTTCCAAAAGAAGTTCTTATACACATAATAATTTATATATTTCTCTCTCATACCAAGACATTTCAGTTAATGTGATCCTTCTTTCCTGTTAGGTTTTTTGATTTTGTATGACTTGTGGTCAGTTTTCACTTCTGTAAATTCCATATATATATACTTTACAGTGATGCCTCCACAAGCAAAACATATTAGTCTCTCCACTGGGTATGAGTGTGAGCCACACAATTTTGAATCTCAGACAAGCGTACAAATTGTAGGGGGCACCTACTGTCGTGCATGTAATGGTCATGACTGTGGCAGTTTGTATCAAATTGTAATCTAGACAAAAATAGGATCAACATATGTTTTTTAGGAACCCCCGATCCTCCCAACTCACCTGTGCAGAGGGATCAGAGTGCTTATGCACCCTACAAGTGGACGAGCAGCCTCTGCATCTCCCCTCCTCCACCCAAAGAGATTAGAAACCTTTAACCCTCCATGCAAATGGCTGGAGAGACCCTGCATCATCATGCAAAGGGGATGGGAAGCCCCCATTCCCTGCCATCCCCAGGCCCAGGCAGGGAGAGCCCCCATTTCTACCCTTCTGAGCTGCTGCTGGTGGTGGTGTTGCCTTCAGAACTGGGTGGCCAGAGAGCGGCAGCGTTCATGTTGTTGTCTGCGATGCAAGAGGACTATATTTTTTTTAAGCCTGCCCTGCAATTCCCATCCCCACCTGCTCCTGCATGGTTTCTTGAATCTTTATCCAGCTCCTGCTATTATGGCAGCAGGTCCTGCAGGATCCCAGTCCCCACTGCAGGGCTGTATTGTCACTTTCCATTGGGATGAGCTAGCATGGTCCTTTGCACATTTACAGAGTTTTGTTGACCTTAATGGGCCTCTATGGGTACCTAAGATTCCATGTTAATAGATTCTGTGGCCCAAGTTTGTACTACACAGTTGTACTACACAGTACAAACTTGGGCCACAGATCTTGCATCAGAATCTATTAACGTGGAATCTTAGGCACCCATAAGGGCCCATTAAGGTCAACAAAACTCTGTACCTAGAACTCCAATTATGTCTTCGCATAAGAGTGCAATGTAAAAACTGGAAGCCTTTCTCTGGGGGCAGTCTTTTTTCCTTGGTTATTCTACTATCCTTGTCAGGAATCTGGAAAGAATATCTGTCCCCAGGACACCACAGAGACCAGTATAATTGTGTAATCCACATTGGTTAGTAAATTACTTTAAGGATAAGATTCCCCATGGATGCTGATTATTGTTTAAGATTTGGGGAAAAAAACCAAACCAACCCCCACCAGTTTACCTTTGACTTCTGTATGATGTAAAAGGGCAGTCTGCCACTTTAAAGGCCAGGAGGCCTGCATAGCAGCTGGCACTCTTTTGGAGGGAAGCCCAGCAGGCAAGTGCTGGGAATCATCTGGCCCAGCTGTAAAACATATAGCAGCTGGGTCTGGTTTCCAGCCAGAGGATTAAATGAAGGACCTGGAGTCACAAGGCTGGTGGAGAGCAGGAGAGGGCTGGGAATGCTCACTCTCGTGGGTGCTGCAGAAGGTTGTGAGAGGGCAGGAAAGCCCTGAGAATCTCTCCTAGGCTGGAGAAAAGTCCAGTACATTAAGCTACTGGAGTCTAGAGGGCTCTACAAATTTAGCTGAAAAACAAGACAGTTGCTATTGTTGTTCCAGTCCCCCTCTCCCCCACCAATATACACACAGATTTTTTTGTCTATTTGTGTGTTAAAGAACAAACCAAGCTTTGAGGAAAAGGCTACAGACTGAATTGGGCATGGTCAATTGTTTGTCCCAGCAGGCTGGCAATCAGATCCACCAGGCTACATCTGGATTCTGTATTGTCTATAGTGGTCATCTACTATTGTAAGGCCTGGTCTACACAGCGTTTTTGTACTACTATAACTATTTCAGTTAGGGGTGTGACTTTTGTAATGATATACTGGCACAACTCCTAGTGTGGATGTAGTTATGTCAATATAAAGGCAGTCTATACTGGTATAGCTTATTCTTCTTCTGATATGGGAATAGCTTAACTGCTATAAAGCACTTTTATACTGATATAACTGTGTCCATACTGGGGGGGGGGAGAGAGAGCGTGGAGGTGTTCTACCACTCTAGATATACTGCTATAGTTAAAGAAGTACAACTTTTTAGAACAGACAAAGCCTAGGAGCATTTGCTTTGCTTTTCTTGCATGTGAAACTTTCCAAATAGTATCTTGCATGTTTTGCACTTTTCAGAATTTCTTGCTTAAAGGACAATCCAATTAAGGTTTGTCCATAAATTACATAATACGTTTTCTGGGTGTTTTTTTCCCCAAGAGCCCCTGAGTCCTTGTAAGAAACACCCCGAATTAAGGACACATGCACCCCCTTATTCATTACATAATTGATTGACAACCCTTTGCATACCTTCAAGATCCATTACATCACATTGTTTCAAAGATATCTACTATTCTACTGATAAGGCTTTCATTCATACTTGGAAACAAGGGAGATCGCTTTCTTTAAAAGAAAAATACAAACCAGGTGGCCATTTTTAAAGTACACAATATTCTCTTGGTCTCTAGCCTCACTGATACAGTAACTGACATGCCAACACTCAGTTTCTCATTCCTCCTTCCATTGATATTAATGGGTACGATAACATTTTGACCTTCTTGTGCTCTTCATGTTGCTCCTACTTCTCTTCCATCTAGAAAAATGTCTCTGAAATGTGGGTAAGACTATCATGCCATCTGTTGGAGACATTAATATCCCTGATCCATTTTCATTCTTTATTAGTAGACAATATATGAAATGTATAACCAGAATACTACTATTTCTGTTTGCACTTCGTGCATTACCCTTTCTTCACACATTTATCTTCCAGACAGGCCAAAGGAAGTAAATGCTGTATTTCATGTCTGTGTGGAGGGATGTCATCCCTAGAAGTATATGCATTTGAAGCAATATGTTCTGCATCACTGACAAAAGAGAAGACTTTGTTAGGCACAGCCTGGTGTGTTGTCATATTCAGTACTTAAAGGGAGGAGTGGAACTCAGAAACAACCATGACTTCCTTGAAATTAAAAGAAAAACTGTTCTCATGATTGTTTGAACAAGAAAGAAATGTTGCGGGGAAGGATAAGCTTAAGGATAGAAAGAAAGCAGTTGGTCTGTCTGAGCCTGTTCTGTATTTGTCAGTCTAACCCTAATCACTCTTAATTTATCATATTTGTGCCCTCAGCTCCTCAGTTTAGACTTGCTGTTCAACTTTATTAAAATCCCCTTACATTTTTCTTCTAGTTTACAGCTTTAATTGTACATTCTGAGTTTACAAACCTGGGTGGGGGCTGCACTACAATAAAATGTAGGAAGCTATTCAAGATAATACTTTTTTATTTATTTTTTTCTTTTTAGTTCTGACCCCAGTCGACATTGTATTCTCTTGATATACTTTAAACACACAGATACTCCAAGAGGCAGAGTGCTAGTACTTCAAGAATGTTGCAAGTTTCTGTCATAACAAAACCTTGTAGTCTCTGTGTCACCATTAAAAAGTTTTATTCCCCTCTGGTTTCTCTTCCTACTTGGGGATGCAAACTAATGTGTACTTGCATTTCATGCAGATTCACTCACTTAGCTGCAACAGCTAATATGTAGAGACTGAGTAAAGTTGCCAGCATTTACACAGGAAGTCATAGCAAACCTTCCTGAACCTTCATTAAATTATCATATATTCCAGTTTCTCTAATATGATTTTTCTTCAAATCTCGCCAGTGTACTAACATGAATACAAAAATGTTTTCTCCCACCTACATTTATCAGTTATAACTCTATCTTCCGTAATTCAATGCAAAGCCCTTACTTCCCTGTTCAATTTGCGGAGAAGAGATGGCCAAAATCAAACAACTGCATTTTAGAGTAAAAATTAAATTTCTTAGCAAAGTAAATATTTATCCACAGTGATTGCTAAATGGCTTGCTTCTACTAAAAAAAAATCTTTATAACTGCAAATTCTAGCTAGATTCACAGATGCTAAGAGATACCTCTGATTTTTTTTGAACCTGGTCTTGCATACATTGAACAGATCATTTAGAACAGTAAATGATGGTGGCTTACATAGCATGTCCCTATTTCTATAAAAACAACCTTTTAAGTCAATTATCTAATGTTTTTACATTGATCCTCACTAGCTCTAGCATCTCCCCTAAATACATCACCAACAGGATGGGCTCTTGACAAATGCACAAAATAGGATCCTTAATATAGTCACACTCACACTGCCCAGAACAAAACACTTGCCATACACATGATATGACTAACCAACTCTGAACAATAAAACCTTAGGTGTCTTGAGAACGATGATAACATAGGATGATAAGAACTTGTAATCCACCTTGCATGCTGGAAAAGTTCAATTTAAAGCCATGTGGGGAAGAGTATATTCCCATGTGTGGGAGAGGAATCAATGAACTTCTGGTTCTGATCCAGAAGCCACACCCAAAATGTCATAGCAAATCAGGAAGACCACTTTTTTTGCTGGGGGTGGGGGGAAGGCGACTGAGATTTCAGGGTTTCCAGACACTTGGAATGTGGAAGTATTTCCAAATTGGAATACAGGGGAAGTCATTTCCAGGTAAGGGACAATCCATAAATTATGTAACACATTTTTTATGGTTTTCAAGACCCACCCACCTTCTTGTAACACGGAAAGAAACATGAAAAATTAAGGGCACACCTACCCCTAATTTATGGTAAGCTCCCAACATAATTTATGGAAGGCTCCTGACAAGGCCAAGCAACTATGTCCAGGACCTGCCTGAGGAGTGTCAGGTAGGCTGAGGTCTAAGTTGGAATTGAGGCGGTGTATGGAGTCATCCTTTTCTAATGTATGCAAAAGACATTGAGGACTTGATGGTGAGATTCAAGAGTCCCTAGTCTTAAAGTGTAGTTCTAGCATAAAAAAGTGTCATATTCAGTGATATTACTGATTTGCATTCCAGAGTTCCTCATTTTACAACAGAAATATATATATCTTCCCCCCACCCCATACTCAGCATACATCTGACTAGCAAACTGATTTATTTCCATCTTTCACATCATCACCACTAATAAAGGCTCTGCTAGTCATATTAAGTCCTCAGTGGCAGATGTGCCTCCACATCAGTTGTCTTCAATTATCAAGTGTGCACAACCACTTACAGTGCATAACACTGTAATGGGATTACACTGGGGAGCAGCCATAAGGGTGAAGTTTTCCCTTCTAAAAAGAGAACAAAGCAGTAACTTGGCCCAGAATAGCACACAGAAGGAATATTGTCTCCCTTCTGCAGCTGTTCTTCCTGTAGCTAGGACCCTGGATAGCGCAGGCATGAAAAGAATGGGGATCCATTTAATGCTGCTTGGGTCTCCTTTGTTTTTCTTTTTTCCTCTTTCACTCTGGTTTCCTATAAGGGAAAAGAAAGAGCAAGACAGGATTAGCAGGGTGTGAGGTGGCTGCTGCTTTGTGATTCAAGAATGGAGAAGGCAAAGAACTAAGATGAAGTTCTGTGTCCTATGTACCATCTCTGCTTCACAGATCTTTGCTTCCTGATTCCTGACAGGTAGAACCATAATTCTATCTGTAAGGGCTGTTGCCAGGTAAGATGGGAAACGAGGGCCATATGGCAAAATGAAATTATCTATGCTGTAAAAAGAGATGTGACAAAGGAGTTTGTCTGGAATTATTATTATTATTTGAGGAGACAACTGAAAAGTACAATTTCCCTGCAAGACCTGCAGTGAGGAATTTTGCAGGCTGCATAATCATGCAGAGACTCACGGAGCCCCCTATTAGAAAGCATTACCTCCTGCTAAGCATGTCCTATATCCTGTAGGAATGCTTTGCCCTTTCCAGCTGTCTTCAGCTGTGAATGTATTTTCTAAATTACTGCTGACTGATTCACCTGAAGTTTAGTTCAAACTATGTTTGTGATGAAATCCTCTGAACTGAAGTTCTGTTTTAACCAGATTCAACTTAATTGTGATAGGGCATGTAGTTTCAAAAGTAAACCAACAAAGGTATTTTAAGAGGACCCTATAGGTAGAACAATTCTCAGCATAATCCTTATGCTAGACCCTGGCACTGTTCTACCTTTTAGAACATGAGTGCAACTCCAAATTGAAGTTGGAACTTGCCATGAAGCTGCTTCTATATGCCTGAGAGCAGAATTGAGCCCACCAAGGATAATGTCCTATCTCCTTTTTTCATCACAGAAGGGCGTGGCTTATGAAAAACATTATTCACTTCTCAATTACAGGCACACCAATTTAGAAGGAGGGGTTTGTTAAATCTATGTTGGAAAATCTGTAGCACTGAGTTCGTCACTAGTTTCATATACCCTTTGTGATAATCTGAACACGAATGTTCAACTGTGCTTGACTTTACAATATAGCTGAACGGTTCATTTCACAGCAAAATCTGAAAGGAACAAAGAAGGAATAAGAGATAAGAATGAAAATTCCAACAGGCTGTAGATTGCTGGTATAATTTGGTGTGAAAGGGTTGTATAGTTAATTTTGTTTTTGATGGGAGATGTAAGGAAAACTATCATTAGAAAATGCTGCAAGAGATTTGTAATAATGATGGATAATGTTTACTAATATTTAATCTAATGTGTTATTAACATGAATTGTCACACAGATTTTAAAAATTAAGAACTAATACAAGCACTTCATATTTCTCAATGACAAAAAAGGAGGTGGTGGTCACTATTGTATGGGTTTATTCTATTTATTTGCATTGTAGTAGTGACGAGAGGCTCCAACGCAATTGGAAATCCATAGTATTAGGAGCTGTATAGAAACATCACAAGATGGTCCCTGCTCCAAAGGTTTAAAGTGTCAGGCCCTGACCCTGCACTGAGCTTTGTAATGCAAGATTCCTGAACTGTTCATGGATGAAGCTTTATGTTCTAAATAAGTATTTATGAATATGATTTACTTTAGGCTTTCTGAAAAATCTCTTCCTAATAAATCATGCTCAGTAGCTTAGCACCGTTACTTCTTTCAAGAAATTACCCTCATAGCAAGGGAGCTTTAGAGTTAATATTTACAATTTAAGTGATGAAATTTATTATTTTAAAAATCTATGTAGGAGCCAGGTGTTTGGGGTAGTAGGTAGTGTAGCCAAGTGGGAAAGCCCTGGGGTCCAGACTAGGGAGGCAAGAGTTAAAGGACAGAGTTCGTAAACTGCTGGGGCTCATTAATCCCCCAGAAGCCCAGCCTGTAATACAGAGACAAAGTTGACAAGGACAAAGTTGAAACAGTCCCCACTGTTAGGGGAGTGGGAAGCAGTCCTGGGTGGTCAGATTAGGGAAAGGGAAAATACTATTAACAGACTTTGTATACAGTCTTGTTGTTGCCATGTCGGTCCCAGGATATTAGAGAGATGAGGTGGATAAAATAATATTTTTATTGGACCAAATTCTGTTGGTGGGAGAGAGAAGTTGATCCAGTAAAAGATATTACTTCATCCACCTTGTTTGTTTTTCCTGTGTTTGATTATAGCTTGTCTAGAAAGGCTTTATGCTAAGCAAGTAAAGGAAACCTGAAGAGTCTGAGGAGGAAGTGAGCAAGTCAGGAATCCTGGGGGCTGATGGCCTGAGTGAATGTGTGTAAAAGACCCGTAGTTAAGGCACTCACCTGAGATGTGGGAGGTCTGGGTTCAAGTTGCTGCTGAAAATCAGGCAGAGCAGGGATTTGAACTCAGGTGTTTCACATCCAGGCTGAGGGGCCTAACTACGGGGCTGTAAAGGGGAAGGTGTGACTGTCTCTTTACAAAAAACTTGGCCTGGTGTAGAGGCTTAACTCCAGGCATAGGTTCATAGCTGAGAATCCCCACCTTAGATAAGCACCTCTATCTCCCTGTGGATCTGCGCCCTGAACTCCTCTCCTTTCTTCTGCATTTCACTCCTGGTTAGCTGAGGCAGTTCCTGGCTCAAATTGCCAGCTTCTCTGAATCCCTTTCTTAGGGTATGTCTACAGTATGAAATTATTTCAAAATTATTCTACTCGAATTTTCGGAAGAGATTTTATCCATTTGGTCTTGTGTATCCCCACTAAAGTGTGTGAATTTGGCAGAGTGCATCCACAGTAGCATTGAATGTCAGAGCGGTGCACTGTGGGTAGCTATCCCACAGTTCCCACAGTCTCTGCTGCCCATTGGAATTCTGGGTTAAGCTCCCAGTGCATGATGGGGCAAGAACATTCTCGCAAGCGTTTCTGGGTGTGTGTCGTCAGTCGCTCCTCCTGCCATGAAAGCTACGTCAACCAATCGTTTTGCACCTTTCTGGCATGTAGACACCATACTGCTTTCAGCAGACAGTGCAGTACAGTGCACCGCTTCTCTCCTGGTACTATGAATCCACCTCACATTTTCTCTCATCTTTCTATGTAATCTCTAGAAGTATCTACTCTTTCTCTTCCTCATCAACTGCTTCCACTGCCAACTCAGTTCGGCCATCATTAACCGAGCAGCACAGCTTCCGCTGCCAACTCTGCTCTCCTGCTCTTGCTGTGTTCCCGAGCTTCTCCATGTTATCTGTCCTGGGCTCCCGCCTCCATGAAAACTACAGAAGACAACCATTTCCCATCTTTTTCTGGCTATCGTGAACCAAACAGCACCTCTTCTGCTGCCACTCTGCTCTCCTACGTTTCGCACCATTTTTCCAGGATTACCCATGCAGGCGCCATAGCGTGGCAATCATGGGGCCCGCTTAGATCTCCACTGCAGTTTTGACCATTGTAAATACCTCGTGCATTATCCAGCAGTATGTGCAGTACCTGCAAAACCGGGCAAGGAAGTGATGACAGCATAATTACGATAGTGATGAGGACATGGACACAGACATTCCTAGAAGTATGGCATGTGGCGATTGGGAGATCATGGTGGCACTGGGCCAAGTTCATGCCATGGAATGCCGATTCTGGGCCCGGGAAACAAGCACAGACTGGTGGGACTGCATAGAGTTGCAGGTATGGATGATTCCCAGTGGCTGCAAAACTTTGATATCGTAGGGCCACCTTCATGGAATTTTGTGACTTGCTGTCCCCTGCCCTGAAGTGCAAAGACACCAAAATGAGAGCAGACCTCACAGTTGAGAAGCGAGTGGCCATAGCCCTGTCATAAATATAAAGGGAAGGGTAAACACCTTTAAAATCCCTCCTGGCCAGAGGAAAAGCTCTTTCACCTGTAAAGGGTTAAGAAGCTAGGATAACCTCACTGGCACCTGACCAGAATGACCAATGAGGAGACGAGATACTTTCAAAGCTGGAGGGGGGGAGAAACAAATAGTCTGTGTCTGTCTGGGTGAGGCTTTTGCTGGGACAGAACAGGAATGGAGTCTTAGAATTTAGTAAGTAATCTAGCTAGATATGCATTAGATTATGATTTCTTTAAATGACTGAGAAAATAAGCTGTGCTGAATAGAATGGATATTCCTGTTTTTGTGTCTTTTTGTAACTTAAGGTTTTGCCTAGAGGGATTCTCTATGTTCTGAATCTAATTATCCTGTGAGGTATTTACCATCCTGATTTTACCGAGGTGATTCTTTTTACCTTTTCTTCTATTAAAATTCTACTTTTAAGAAACTGAATGTTTTTTCATTGTTCTTAAGATCCAAGGGTTTGGGTCTGTGGTCACCTATGCAAATTGGTGAGGTTTTTTACCAAACCTTCCCCAGGAAAGGGGGTGCAAGGTTTTGGTGAGCATTTTGGGGGGAAAGACATTTCCAAACGGCTCTTTCCTAATAAAAAACCCAGTTAGACATTTGGTGGTGGCAGCAAAAGTCCAAGGGCAAAAGGTAAACTAGTTTGTACCTTGGGTAAGTTTTAACCTAAGCTGGTAAAAGTAAGCTTAGGAGGTTTTCATGCAGGTCCCCACATCTGTACCCTAGAGTTCAGAGTGCGGAAAGAACCTTGCCAAGCCCTGTGGAAGCTTTCAATGCCTGACAGCTACCAGTCAGTTGGGAATCAGTTTGGAGTGGGCAAATCTACTGTGGGGGCTGCTGTGCTGCAAGTAACCAATGCAATCATTGACCAGCTGCTATCAAGGGTAGTGACTTTGGGAAATGTGCAGACCATTGTGGATGGCTTTAATGCGCTGGGGTTCCCTAACTGCGGCGGGACTGTAGACGGAACAGCTATCCCTATCTTGGCCTCAGAACACTGGGGCGGCCAGTAGGTAAACTGCAAGGGATACTTTTCCATGGTGCTGCAAGCACTAGTGGATCACAAAGGATGTTTCACCAACATCAACGTGGGATGCCCGGGAAAGATGCATGACACTCGCATCTTGAGGAACACTGGTCTGTTTGAACAGCTGCAGAAAGGGACTTACTTCCCAGACCAGAAAATTACTGTTGGATGTTGAAATGCCTATAGTTATCCTCAGGGACCCAGCCTATCCCTTAATGCCATGGCTCATGAAGCCGTACGCAGGCACCCTGGACAGTAGTAAGGAGCAGTTCAACTATAGGCTGAGCAAGTGCAGAGTGGTGGTAGAATGTGCTTTTGGATGTTTGAAAGCGCGCTGGCGCAGTTTACTGACTCAGTTAGATCTCGGCACAACCGATGTTCCAATTGTAATTGCTGCTTGTTGTGTGCTTCACAATATCTGTGAGAGTACGGGGGAGACATTTATGGCAGGGTGGGATGTTGAGGCAACTTGCCTGGTGGCCAATTTCACACAGCCAGACAACAGGGCGATTAGAAGAGCGCAGCAAGGCGTGCTGTGCATCAGAGAAGCTTTGAAAACCAGTTTCATGACTGGCCAGGGTACGATGTGACAGTTGTGTGTGTTTCTCTTGAATTTACCTGCCCCCTATATATATGAAAGGAAATAAAGTCACAATTGTTTAAAAAACATTCTTTATTATTTGTTACACAACACATTGAGAGAAGGCAGACCGGGGGAAGGGGAAGTGAAGGACAAGTCCAGAAACCAAATCAAAATTTTGGATATGCCAGCTTTCTGCTGCTTGTGCAATCCTCTGGGGTTGAGTGTGTGGATCCCTATAGCTTCCCCCCCCCCCCCCGTGTTCTTGGGCATCTGGGGTGAGGAGGCTATGGAACTTGGGGAGGAGGGAGTGCGGTTATACAGGGGCTGCAGCAGCAGTCTGTGATCTTGATGCCTTTCCCGCATTAGATCCACCATACACTGGAGCATGTCAGTTTGCTCCCCTGAGCTTGACCATAGCATCCTGCCTGCTCTCATCGCACATGGCCCTCCCCTCTTCATATTCATGTAACGCTTTTTGGGACTCCACAATTGTTTGCCTCCACGCATTCAGCTGGGCCCTATCAGTGCGGGAGGACTGCATGAGCTTGGCGAACATGTTGTCCTGAGTTCGTTTTTTTCTGCCTTCTAATCTGGACCGATCTCTGGGACGGAGTAGATAGGGGCTGCGTTGAAACATTTGCACCTGCGGGAGGAGAAAAATGGAGGGTAGTATTTTAAAAGATACATTTTAGAGAACAAAGGGGACACTCTTTCTCAGTGAAACAGGCAATTCATAGTACACAGCACATGTTCCTTCTGAACAAGGTCGCATTTTGCCTCTTTACTGAAGTCCCTGCCACTTTGGTGTGAGTAAGCCATCACATGCGACCGGGCAACAGAATTCAGCTTGCAGGCAGCCATGGTAAGCCCTATGGGCACGAAGGGTTCTGCTTCTTCCGCATTCATTTCAATGCTTTCAAACTGCCAGGCTCCTTTTCCCATAGCAAGCAATGCCTGGTGGGTTTTCCATATAAAAGGAGGGCCTGCAGGCTCTCTGGGATGATCACTTCACACACCGCCCCCCCTTCCACACCCACCGCATGGCTCCGATGAGGCTCTGAGCAGGGATGAGCCCTTTAAACTAAACGTGAACAGCCCAGCATGGCTGGGTTTTCTCCCACTCCCCACCGCATGGCTCCGATCAGGCTCTCACTCACCAGAAGTGCCTTATCCAGGGTCATGGTCTGGGAGCCTGCATTGGAAATACGGGGAGGATATTGGGTCCAGCGTTAAGACTAGTTCCTGGCAAGGGGAGAAAACAGATTCCCCACTTGCTGCCTGTGCACTGTCCTCCTCCTCCTCCTCCTCTTCATCCTCCAATAACTCATCCTCGCTCCGTGCAACTCCCCCTTGCAGGTGTCCACAGACAGTGGTGGGGTAATGGTGGCATCACCCCCTATAATTGCATGCAGCTCACGGTAGAAGCAGCATGTATGGGGCTGTGATCCAGAGCGCCCGTTCGCCTCCCTGGCTTTTTGGTACATTTGCCTGAGCTCCTTGATTTTTGTACGACACTGCTCTGTGTCCCTGGAGTAGCCTCTTTCCATCATGGCCCTGGAGACTTTTGCGTACGTATTTGCGTTTCTTTTTTTGGAACGTAGTTCTTCCATAACGGATTCATCTCCCCAGCATGCAAAGAGATCCATTACCTCCCACTTGGACCATTCTGGAGCTCGTCTGTGAATCTGGGACTCTGCATGGTCACCTGTGATGGTGGACTGTGCTGATGGTAACCAAACAGGAAATGAAATTCAATAGTTACCGGGGATTTTACTGCCAACCTGGCTAGTGCATCAGAGTTGAGAGTGTTGTCCAGAGCATTCTGAGATAACTCCAGGAGGCCAATATCATTTAATTGCATCCACAGTACCTGTAACCCGGAACTGCGATCTCAATTTTAGTGCTACTCCACTTGCCGAGATAGAGTACAGAAATAGGATTAAAGAGCCCTTTAAATTGAAAAAAATGGTTTGGTCGTGTGGATGGAATCAGTTTTATTTTGAATTAACTTGGCTAATTCTGAAATTACTGCATACTGTAAAGCAGGCCTTAGGTGACCAACTCTCCCCATACAATGCTTGGGGATTCTGGGCTCCTAACTAGGGGCTGTGACTTCCACGAGGCAGCAGGGCACCTAGGAGTTAGGCACTGAAATTTCCTTTGTGAAAGTAACCCATGGTATGTAACAGGAATTCAGTTATATGATGGGACCTAGGTAACAAACCTTCAAAGGATTGGAATGTGGGGGGAGGAGGGAAGAGTGAGTTAATAGCATTGTCCTATGAAGAGTAGGTCTGATAAACAAGATTATCTATAATGAGATTATCCTTGGACAGGATAAACAACTGATGAGTTCATGGGAGTCTGAGGCAATCTTTAAACAATTGTGGTAACAGGTGGGAAACTGAAGTAAGGTGAAGCAGTTTTGGCATCAGCCGAAGAGGACTGCTAATAAACAAGGGCCTCTTTTTACCTTAAAGGATGGCAACTGTAGACAAAAGGGAGGACATTAGTAATGCATTTGGTTAGAGGCACTTGATGTGAATGGACATAACATGCATCAAAAAATTGTCTCTGCTGAGTTAAATATTATATTACAGATGAATGTATTTGTGAGACGTTTCTGTGGTATTCCTAACAATGGCAGATTGTTTTCTGGCCTCTGCCATAGCTGCTCACTGGTGTTTATTAATGGAAAACGCAAAAGTAGGTTGGGTTTTACCAATATAGTCATCCAGCTGTGAACAGCATGAATGCAGGGCAGTGTGGTGCTCCCCCCGTGAGTAATTTAAATCCTATATTGACTAGCTACTGTGGACTTATGACAGCTGCTATGCCTGGCAGTCAGTATCTCATAAAACATCTCTTTGATTAACAGCAGGTCTAGAAACGTGCAAAATAGATGAAAAATACAAATAATGTGTCATTAAACAATGACAGACAGAATACAATGGGCCATATTCTGGGTTTGTGCTGTTCCGAGGATATCTGAGATTCTTGTCTAATATAGATTAAGGGGAAACATACTGATGTAATTAATCTGTTTTAAAAAGAGAAGAGTAAGGCTAGTCAGTAAATGGGTGGAAGGAGGAAGGATAGTTTTGTGTTTAAAACATGGGAATAGTTTCTATCCTTGACTCTGCTACAGCCTTCCTGTGTGACCTTGGACAAGTCACTTGGCCTTAATTTCTCCACCTGCAAAATTAGAATGAAATGCTTCTACTCTACCTTTTGGGGTTGTGATGCCTAATTCATTAATGTTTGGAAAAAGCATTCTGACGTCATCAGGGCAGAGATAAGGAAATGAAAATTATGGTTACCTCACCATGTTGTGTTCAGGGACAACTGAAATTCTTGCAATGGTTAGGCCAAACCATAGCAGTTAAAGACACAGGGTCTGATCTTCCACATATAAGATATGAATAACTCCCATTGAAGTCAGTAGATATCCATCGTGCATGGGAGAACTGGACAGTCAGTTTTCAGTTTTAGCTCTTATATTTGTAGATTTAAGTCATCATGACACATGGGTTAATTCTGCATCTCCCATGAGCCTGCTGTCCCTGCTACAGAATGTGGGCCACTCATAGAAGCCAGAATTATTTACTTTTTAGCAAACAGCATTTACATTCCTGCCAGTGCAGTGCTCTGATGATTTTTTTTTCTTAATTTTCTGGGACAAATATCAGTATAGTTCATTGTTTTTCAGATATTCAAAATCAAAAGCCACATTAGTGTTTTAAATTAAATATTAAGATTATTCGACTTTCAGTAATCTTTTAGTCTTCTTCATATGATGAACCCATTTAAATTCTGATTTTATCACAAGGAAAAGCATAACCTTAAAACTGTTTCACCCAACCTATATTCTTTTTTCTATTGCTTTTTACTAGTACCAAGTGCTTCAACTATGAATTTAGCATCAGACTGGAATTATGTTGCCTGAATTTGATAAAGCTGTGCATTAAGTGGAAAAAGTCTGTACTATGCCAGAAATAATTTTCTTTTCTATTCCATTTCATAGTTTGTGGTGCATTTTAAATATATATTAAATTTATATATAAATTTTACAAACTGACTCAGAATAAGTCTTAACATGAAAGACTTTAAGGCAGATGTAAAGGATATATTAGAGGATTCACATTATTAAGAGCCTTGTGCCACATAAAAATTCAAAGTATATTGCAGACTTCAGAATTAAGCAAAACACATCAAACTCTGTGTGTGCAAAGAGTGAAGAAATTCATTTAGAGTTTAAGTCCAGATGGGACCAGTACGATCACTTAGTCTGACCTTATGAATAAAATGGGCTACACAATTGTATCCAGTAAATCCTGCATCAAGCCCAATAACTGGTGGAAATTGTTTGCTTGAATTGCATCTGAAATACGAAGTTAGGTAAAGAGCAGGTGGAATAGTTCTGTGTATTAACTTGTTACAGTGTAAACTGAGAGTTGGAGTAAGACAAGGAATATTAGTATTTGCTGTATTTCTCTTTCTCAGAAACCCCTATCACTGGTGTCTCAGTTCAGAACTTCACTTGTTGGTTAGTTCCCATTCTCCAAATGCTATTATGTCACAGAGGGAACATTAGCCCAGAAATAATTAGTGTGGCAATTTGGCACTCACTCTGCACATTACATCTAGCAGTTGCACACACCGTTATCCATGGAAATCAGCTGGCTCATACTAAGAATTAGTTTAATAATGGAACCTGATTTCTTGCTGAGTCTATTAACCTAGGCTCCATAGTTGAGATTCCTTTCTTTTGGTGATGGAAACTCCTATTAGAAAAGGAAAGTTAAATGAAGCCTTTTCCTAGCAACAAAATGCTTTGGACTTTCCTAAGGATTATGGACTTAACATCTATGCAAAGTCTATATAGTACAAGTGCTGGTTGATATTTACAGTCCAAGGAGCATGATAGCGTCAAACTGATATATTTCACCAAAATACAAAAGTGTCAGACAGTAGTGAAGCCACAGTACAGTACATCATACTCAATATGTATTAAATTATTAGATTTAAATCAATGGACATATTATTTTATTTTAAAATACAGTAATGATATAGAGCCATGAAGGTCCATTAACCAGTTAGTAAATACCATTTGTGCTGTAAGGAGCTGTGCGGCATCACAATGGGAAGCACTCTGACTCAAGGATGCCCCCTGGTGCATAGAGTACCTGCTACTACACCCCTTTAGAGTAGACAAATGTTAAAGTAATGGGGGGGGTAGGTGAGATATAGGAGCACAGTTTGACTTCCTTTCCCAGGCTTGGGTAAGCAGCATGCCCACACACTTCCACTCCTCCTTGCCTGATGAGGTGAGAGCTCTACCTCCTGTTTTATGCTGTTTTAATCACTGCCTTCATGGGGTATGCCCTCTTCCCCCTGTTTGTCAGTCTCATTCTATGGGCCTATGCATGGAAAAGCCTTCACTGCTTAAGAAACTCCAACTAGTATAGATTACTGTAGCAAGTTTCCTCAACAACACAGGCTATTGTGAGCTCATTAAACCTGTTCTCTGCTCTCTGCACTGGCTTCCTATACAATTTCAAATCAATTTCAAGGTCTCGGTCCTTATCTTCAAAGCACTCAATGGCCTGAGTCAAGGGTATCTAAAAGACCACCTGGAACTCTGGGATAAAGATTTGAGTCAATAACACTGCTTCTCTGGTGCAAGAGCACTTGCTATAATAAGGGATAAAGCTTGTCTCAGGGATCAGTCTGAGACAATGGAGTGAACTTCCTCAGGAACAAAGTACGATCACAAATTGCACCACCTTCTACTCCAGGGGTAGGTCTACACTTACAGCTGTGTGTAGAGTACAGACAGTGCACACCAGCTAGCATGAGTACAAGTAACAGTGTAGACAGTGAGGCAGTGCTTAGGTGAGTAGAATAGACATGCGCCAGAATGCTACAGTTTATACCCTACGCAGATAGTTCATGTCAAAACACTGCACCCCACATCTATTTTTAGCAGTGTAGTGTCCTGCTGCTTCTCCCCCGCCCCCCGGCCAAAGCCTTTCACTGCCACAGGAAGCTACACATTGCAGCATGGATGCAGCCTGCCTTTCACTGCCACGGGTAGTTTAAATGTGCTGTACACACCACCACCAGTGTAGACAAGGTCTAAGTGCAAGGTGCATTGCTTTGACTTTATATTAGAAAGGCAAACACATAGCCGCATGTATATGTACAAAAAACTAACACCAAACCAACCAAAACAAGACAGTCCACTGCACACACCTCTATCCTAGGGAGAGAATAGGAAAATAAACGACGACGAGAGAGGTGCTAGGCATGTTGCTTGAGGCACTATGGAAGGTGCTCACATATTATACAGTGATGACTGTGGTATAGGAACCTGAAGAGAAAAGCGTAGGTAGGGTTCTACTGCCTCACTGCATCTGGTAGGCTGCTGCATGAGGATTAGACAGAATCCGTCCCAAACTGTATTTATTGGAGCAGATTACAAGTTGCACTCTTGCCCCTTTTGAACAACTTCAGTGTCACAAAGGGGCCAGAAAACAGCCAGGTATCCCTGTGCGTTGGGTAGTCCCCAACTAGTGCACTCCCACTCCCCTGCAACTTCTGGTGTAGGAGCTATGCCCATGCTTCTCCGAGCTCTAGCTGGTGACTAACCTGTTACCAGCCAGTATATTTTAGAGCACCATCGAGTCTGCTCTAAAGTGCACCAGGGCCAAACCCAGTATAGACCTCCGTCCAGAATCAGCGCTACAAATGGTCCCCTCTGTCGCCCCTCTTTCCCTCCCCCCCCCCCGCCCAGCTTCTTTAGCCACAGCCAGTAGACGCTGAGAATCTAGCTGATTAATTACCAGCATTATTACAATGAATTAATAACAGGTCATATAAAAATGTTGCCAGTCATGAAGTTAATGCATAAGCTAGGTTTTTAAATAATTGTTAGAATTTGTTTTGAAAAAATGTGATAAACAAATATTTCTAGAGCGTGTCATTTAGCTGGAGCCATCTATGATGTAGATCCTTAGCTTTTGAGAGCATAATTTAAGTCCCGGTAATGCTAGAATGCTCACTGTCACAGCCAAGGTAGTCTTTGTCATTAGCAATAACTTGTAGATCTTAAGCTCTGACAGCCGCATCTTTTGCTTTCAGTGTGATGTTATCCCATACCTAGCTGTTGTAACACTCACTTTTTTTTGTGGGTTTAACTCATAATGTGCTATCATCACTAGGACTAGGCCTTACTTGCAATACTTGCTATGTCATTTGGATGTTTTATAGGTTCATGGTCACATTTCCTTTACATTAATCTTTTAACTGGTCAGGAAAAAAAGTCTTTCATGGGTTTAAAGATGAGAAACCACCCAGCTGGATAAACCAGCTCCATGCCATCAGTTTTTGATGATGTAAAGATGGGACAAATGTATTAGTTTGTAATAGTTACCCCTTTCCCCCAGAAATAGTTCCCGTAAATATAATTAGCAAGTAATTTACAAGCGTGAATTGGTGGAAATGGATACCGTGTGCATTATCTGCTGCATAGTGGATCTTAAATGTTCCTATTCCCCTAAAAAAATCAAGTGAATATCTTTGTTATTCTGATAGATGGTCCAGGTCGTTTGCAAAATTGTTCCACACACATTTCATGGAGAGTTTTCAAAACACTATCAAATAATTTGTGGGTCTGAGAAAATAAATGTTAAATGTAATGGGGCATATAACAGCAGCAAAAATCTGCCCAGCATGGAGGTGTAACTGCTGTCTCAGTTTCCATTCACTGGGTAGCAAATATTCCTCTGACTAGATCAGAGATTTGAAGAGGCTTTTTTCTTTGGCACATCGAGAGACACCTCTTCTTTCCAGGGAAATTAGAAAATCCAAACCCACAGAAATCTTCATCCCTTCCTGGAGTGGTCCTTTAATCAGCTCTTCCTTAGTGGAAGAGGATTCTGCCCAACCCACTCTTCCCCGCCAGGTGGCACCATAGGAATGTAGGGAAGGCTTGGTACTTCTAACTTAGCTCCTGCCCCAAGGATCTCATAAGTAATGCAGCTGGCTGTTTGCCTCACTTGTCCTCGTAAAAGCTCCCTACAATGGCTGACTTGCCTTTTACTCTGACCCTTCTCACTGGTAGACTTCTAGTATACCTTCCTAGGCTTGTTCAGGCTTGGTGGCACTTGCTCTTAAAGGGGGCCAGCACGTTTTATCACGTGGCATGTTTGAACAGGCAGGGCTTTTAGCCGCTGTTACTACACTGCTTCTTCCCGTCACACTATCTGAATTTACCATAAAAGCATCAAGAGCAGAGAAGCTGTTATTATCTGTGTCACACAAATGGGGGTTTCTGCAGGTAACAGTGATTAAAGGAGACTTGCAACGGAAGAGCCAATGTATTTGTGCTACTTGGGGCTTTTTCATGATGTATGTGTATTTATAAAGAAGGCCTGAAAGGGTGTGGTTTAGAGAACTAGTGTGTTAGTGGAGAACGAGTGAGTTTGGTGTAATCACAGAAGACAAGAGTCCAAAACCAGAGCAACTGAGACAGAAGGAAACTTTAGTCAGATTACTGAAAGCTTAGTGGACCAGAATCTCCCTAGTGCTGTGATTACTTTACAGCACACGCTGGAGCAAACTGGTTCTAAATCTAGGCTAGCCAGGAGGTTCCCGCAGTGTAGTTGGATTCTCTGGTAGTAATGTGACCAGTGTAGTGGTTCCCCCTACACCCTCTGGTTGCTGAGCCAAGTGTGTCCCTGCCTCTTGAGCCCATAGGTACCTGGTACATTAATAGTAACCAGCAATGGTACATAGGTAGCTGGTACTATGAATGGTAACCAGCAAAAGAATATGTCTAGCTGAGGGTCAGAACTGAAGGAGATCAAACATCTGTCACGCATAACACAGCTGTATTGTTTTTGAATATATTCAACTAGTGAAGAACTTTATAATCTACAGACAGGAATATAGCCTAATGTGTCTGTTCTTTTTCTTGCTCACTGTTCAGCCACTGCTGATCTGTTTACGTGCCACTCTCCTCAGGCTTTAGGCCCACAAATAAATTGTATTACACATGCAGTAATTCCAACTCTCTGCATGGGGGAAGGGAGGACGTATAGCTGTCAATCTTCAATGATGATGCTTGCTTGAACTGCAGTGCGATTAACACACACCTGATGCTGGTTCAGGAGGCACCGTATGGAGTTTGTAGTGGTACTAACTGATAAACATTCACTGAATGGTAGTTTGTCCTAATTGTAATACTTCAGTATTGGCAGCCTTTAACTCCCACCAGATTTCTAATTCTCATAGTGTTTATGGCTGCCAAATTAGGCCATCTGTAAACAGTAACACTTAAGACTCTCACCAATTCATAGTGCTAATATTTTTAAAAATAAGTTTGATCATCTGCAGCTATATGAAGGAGGAAATCATCACATGCCTCCTCCTGGTACATGCACTCTTCCATTCTGCCATACTTGCCCATGGCTTAATAACCCTCAACTACCTTGCCACATCAAGTTAAACTTGTGCCTGTACCTTTTTGAAAGCATGTTTTGGCAAATGGTGTAAAGAAGTCCAACATATCCTGTTGTGTTCCAAAAGGATAAAGGGGAATTGACAGAGCAGCATCAGCTCACGAGTATTGCTGGATTATTCTGTTTATTCCACATAGTTCTACGGAATTAAAATGATATTTAAATTAATAATAAAAGTCAGGGAGGACACACTCATGGATTGAGGCAGTGAACTCTTACAAAAGTCAACGCAATTAAAAAAGGAAATGATACAGCATTCAAATGCATAGAATTGCAGGATGAGGTTTGCAAAAGACTTCAGTCCAGGTTTGCATTTCAGCATTCTGGCTGTGCCTAGATTCACCACACACAAAACCACAGATTTAAAAAAGAAGTCTGCTGTGTGGGATCCACGTTTTACTTTAAAGAGCTATGGCCAGTAGCACTGCATTAGTCACAATTTGCGACTGAGTCACCAGTAAGTTATAGCAGTGACTGTAATGAGTGCAAATAGATTGTAGACATCACCCTTGTAACACATGGTTGTTACTGATTCCAAAGAAAAGAAGAGTCTTGTACTTTGAAAGCAGCCCTTGTTTTGTAATGAAAACTAAAACTTGTACTGAAGCTCTAGGTGTCATTTATCATTCGGGTTGATCCTTTCACTTTCAGTGCAACAGTTCTAGAGGATATGGAATGCAAATTTTAAGTGCCTCAAAGCATCATTTCCTTACAAATACTACTGTTGTAGCTGCAGCTTCAAAAGATGCCCTGTGTATAGAAAAAAACCCCTAATATGCCACAAATGGCATGCTAAAAACTAAATAAAATATCATCTCATGTCGGTGAAGTATGTTTGCTTTCACTTGGCTTTGTCTTCCACTTATAAATAATGCAGCCACTGACTCATGGTGCTATCTCTAGATTGCAGCCTGAAAATTTCTGTCCCTGTTCTGGTCTAGAGACGCTATTGGATCTGAGTGGAACTGACTGGAAAAATGGGATGGGGGGGAATTCCTATTAATGTTTTTGTGGGAAAATTTCCCCCATTTTTCCTAGAAAAAAATTCAGAAATTGAAAATGTTCAACTAGCTTTAATTATGGACTGCGCTATGGGAAAGCAAGGGCATAGAAGGAATATGCATTTGGACCTGGAAATTGTGTGGTTTATGGTCAGTCTTAATTCTTATGCCAATGAAATCCAAGGTCTTGGGCCTGCAGCTGAGAAAGCTCTGTATCCTGTGTCCATGAGGCTGACCCTTGAGGTGGATAGTTTCATTGTTCCTGAGCAGTGGAGCTCTCAAAGATGGTTATGGTATCATCAGAGACAAATTGGTGGCACTGATGGATGCTCGCCTGTGATCAATGGAGAAAGGACAAACACCTGTATTCAAAACTTTTTCCCGCCGTCAGTATGGATGTGCTCACTGAGACACAGGTTGCTGAATAAGGTGTGCTCCTGCATTCTGATTGCAATGTATTCAGGGCGGCTGTTTTCAAGCCAAAGTATTTTGCACTGCAATAATCTAGCCTGAAGGTAATGAAAATACCTATGACAAAGCCAACCAGACAGTCCAGGGTGTAATTTACTAGTTGGTCACAGGAGGCAGCATGCATACATTGTGACCAATGCTATGTGAGAATCTAATGCCAGTGAGAACTTTAGAGAACCACTAGGCTGCAGACTTTGAGGACTTCAAAAGATGCCCCATGAGGACATTCTTTACTGATAAAGATATCATAATGGCAGCAAGCTCTTGAATGCATTCCCTTTTGCTGTGAGCAATAACCCTATTTCATTTGGAGTTAATTTCAGGCTACACATCCTCCGGTATTTGCTGATCTACGCCATGCAGTGGGATAGATGGATAATGGCAGTGTTCACATATGCATAAAGAATTAACAATGTTGAGTATCTTTTGCATGTTGGTGCTATTTGAACCCAGAGAGAGAGAGAATTTCATTCAGTGGCAGCATGTAAATATTGAATAGGACTTGAGAGAGTACTGGTCCTCATGACAGAAGTGGAAGGTTGGACATATGACCAGGGAAGAGTATAAAAATATTGCTCGGGCATGTAGGAAAGATATCAGGAGGGCCAAATCGCACCTGGAGCTGCAGCTAGCAAGAGATGTCAAGAGTAACAAGAAGGGTTTCTTCAGGTATGTTGGCAACAAGAAGAAAGCCAAGGAAAGTGTGGGCCCCTTACTGAATGAGGGAGGCAAGCTAGTGACAGAGGATGTGGAAAAAGCTAATGTACTCAATGCTTTTTTTGCTTCTGTTTTCACTAACAAGGTCAGCTCCCAGACTGCTGTGCTGGGCAACACAAAATGGGGAAGAGATGGCCAGCCCTCTGTAGAGATAGAGGTGGTTAGGGACTATTTAGAAAAGCTGGACGTGCACAAGTCCATGGGGCCGGACGAATTGCATCCGAGAGTGCTGAAGGAATTGGCGACTGTGATTGCAGAGCCCTTGGCCATTATCTTTGAAAACTCGTGGCGAACGGGGGAAGTCCCGGATGACTGGAAAAAGGCTAATGCAGTGCCCATCTTTAAAAAAGGGAAGAAGGAGGATCCTGGAAACTACAGGCCAGTCAGCCTCACCTCAGTCCCTGGAAAAATCATGGAGCAGGTCCTCAAAGAATCAATCCTGAAGCACTTAGAGGAGAGGAAAGTGATCAGGAACAGTCAGCATGGATTCACCAAGGGAAGGTCATGCCTGACTAATCTAATCGCCTTTTATGATGAGATTACTGGTTCTGTGGATGAAGGGAAAGCAGTGGATGTATTGTTTCTTGACTTTAGCAAAGCTTTTGACACGGTCTCCCACAGCATTCTTGTCAGCAAGTTAAGGAAGTATGGGCTGGATGAATGTACTATAAGGTGGGTAGAAAGCTGGCTAGATTGTCGGGCTCAACGGGTAGTGATCAATGGCTCCATGTCTAGTTGGCAGCCGGTGTCAAGTGGAGTGCCCCAGGGGTCGGTCCTGGGGCCCGTTTTGTTCAATATCTTCATAAATGATCTGGAGGATGGTGTGGATTGCACTCTCAGCAAATTTGCGGATGATACTAAACTGGGAGGAGTGGTAGATACGCTGGAGGGGAGGGATAGGATACAGAAGGACCTAGACAAATTGGAGGATTGGGCCAAAAGAAATCTAATGAGGTTCAATAAGGATAAGTGCAGGGTCCTGCACTTAGGATGGAAGAATCCAATGCACCGCTACAGACTAGGGACCGAATGGCTCGGCAGCAGTTCTGCGGAAAAGGACCTAGGGGTGACAGTGGACGAGAAGCTGGATATGAGTCAGCAGTGTGCCCTTGTTGCCAAGAAGGCCAATGGCATTTTGGGATGTATAAGTAGGGGCATAGCGAGCAGATCGAGGGACGTGATCGTTCCCCTCTATTCGACACTGGTGAGGCCTCATCTGGAGTACTGTGTCCAGTTTTGGGCCCCACACACAGGAAGGATGTGGATAAATTGGAAAGAGTACAACGAAGGGCAACGAAAATGATTAGGGGTCTAGAGCACATGACTTATGAGGAGAGGCTGAGGGAGCTGGGATTGTTTAGTCTGCAGAAGAGAAGAATGAGGGGGGATTTGATAGCTGCTTTCAACTACCTGAAAGGGGGTTTCAAAGAGGATGGCTCTAGACTGTTCTCAATGGTAGCAGATGACAGAACGAGGAGTAATGGTCTCAAGTTGCAATGGGGGAGGTTTAGATTGGATATTAGGAAAACTTTTTCACTAAGAGGGTGGTGAAACACTGGAATGCGTTACCTAGGGAGGTGGTAGAATCTCCTTCCTTAGAGGTTTTTAAGGTCAGGCTTGACAAAGCCCTGGCTGGGATGATTTAACTGGGACTTGGTCCTGCTTTGAGCAGGGGGTTGGACTAGATGACCTTCTGGGGTCCCTTCCAACCCTGATATTCTATGATTCTATGATTCTATGATGCTCCACACATGAAGGCTCTTCTGCCAAGGGGGCAGGTGCTCATTCCCATCCTGTGGGTATAGGCCTCTAGAAAGTATTCAGCCCACATCAGAGTTCCCTGACCCCTTCCCCCACCCCTCCGTCACAGTTCTGCAGAAGGATAGCAATAACCAGTGACTTTCCATGGTGACTGCATTGACCCATTTTAAGGGTATGGGTACAGATGTGTCCTTTTTATACAGGGATCACAGGAGAAGGTCCCTTAGTGCTTCTGACACTGTTTCTCCTTCACAACCTGGCTTGAAGCCTAATAGGGAAAGATCTATGCTATTTGCTGTGGACAAATATACCTGGAGATGGCTCTTCACTAGTGGTTCAATTAACTTGCTTAGAAATAGGAGTTTGAAATGTGTAACTCTATATGGAATGTATAACAGATAAATACATGTAAGCCTGTTTATTTGCTTAAACTTTCTTTCAGAAATGTTCCACCACTGTTTAAATAAGGCCCTGAGTCCTTTCTTACTGAAATTCTATAATATTATATAATCACTTTATTTTTGTTTGTAGTCAAATCTGGCTAATTGAGTGCATATATAACAACAATAACAGTTTTCTTTCCCTCCTTTATGAATATGTCACCAATTTTATTTTGTTTAGTGATTAATTGCAATTTTAATTGTTCCTCTAGAAATGATTTTTTTTCCACATACAGTGATGTCCACTAGAAAGTTGGAATAGGAAATAATAATTGCTGCATCTCTGATACCACTGTATGCTAATGGCTGGTAAATTTTGAGTACTAAATAAGAAATGCTACAGTATCACTGATATTGTAATGTGGTAAGTGTTGGTAAATGCTGACATTTTAATGCCACCCACTTTCCTTGTAAGGCCTCAAATCCATATCATAGATAATCAGGATAAAGCCAGACATCTGAGCATAGAAACACATCTCTTCAAGTTTTGCAACTCAGCAGCACGTATGCTATCATAACCTGAAGGTTACATTTTTCATTCATTACAAAAAGACGGCTGTAGACCACAATGGAGTAAGGTATTCAAATATTTATGTAACATTGGTGATAAAATGTCAGTAGTAATATAAACATTTGGATTGCAGTGTACCACTCAAATCTTAAGGCTGACAGGAAACTAGTTAACAAGCTTTGGAATTCCTGACACATTAGGGATACATACTTTCTTTAGATAGCTAGTTAATAGCTATAAGCTAGGCAATAGCTTACATCATGCATTAAATTACTTGTGAGTGAAACAATTAGAAAATCCAAACAATTAGTGAGATATTGCATGTGGTAGCCTTACTGCAAACTGACAAAGCTTTTTCCAGAGCTCCTTGGATTTAGTGAAACGCTGCCCTCTTGTGCTGAAGAAGGAAGCAACGCCAAGAATATCATATCCTGGCAGAATGATGCAATTTGTCAGCTAATGCAATTTTGGGGCCTGATCCTGAGCAGTACCATCGACTTTGATGAGACTACTTTACCTTTAGTGTTCCTGTTTATTATTTTTAATGGGAAATATATGATTTACTTAGTTATTTTAAACATAACTATTTTTATGTTATATTTATATTTTATAAATTATAAATATATATAATAATATAAAATTATATATATATATTTTACATACAAGGATCAAACCCAAGACCTCAGTTGCTCAAGAGCTCAGGGGCTGGCTTTGCATTATGTGTATAAAGTGCCTATCACAAGGCATGCTCAGTCCATGACTGGGATATGTAGTTACTGTCTCAGTGCAAATAAATACATAAGTAATCATTAATAGCTGTAAAGACATTTGGAAGCAACATGCGAGAATGATTAGGAAAATCCTTTCTTTCTGCATATAGTTAAAAGTACATTAACATACAACAATGTCATCATTCTTACATATCCATTTTGTTAAATGAATTAGGTGTAGAAACTGTTGGTATCAAGCAAGAAATAAGTACAAAAGATTTGCAGCAAAAGGTGAAATGAAATCATACTTAATACTTACATACCTTATTACATATTCAACGTGCTGAATGCAGTATTTTACCTCCATTTTACAGACTGGCAAATGGAGGCATTGAAATGAAGAGAGACTGATTTTTAAACTACAATTTGAAATTACAAAAGATAGAACAGACTAGGTGTGTCACCCTGTATAGTGATTACAACTCTGTGAGAAAAAAGTAACATTTAGGTTTAGATCACATTTGGGGATTTATGAGTTCTTTATTAATCACTACAGAACAGATCCTCAGCTGGTGTTAATTGTCATAGTTCCCATGGATCTGCCCCTGAATTCACAAGCCTACCATTGCCTGACTAGAAAGTACAGTTTACTGTTTCAAAAGACCAGAAAATAGCATTTTGCAATATTAAAAGCAAATTAGACCTGTATTACTAAGTGGCTGGAAGGATGCCTTCACTATATATTGAACAACACAAGGCAGTGAGAGCATTCGGCACAGGTGCTTTTCCCATACATGAGGAGTGTTTGTTTTGAGGTTCTTGTACCACTGGTTGAAATGCGATCCTTCACCCTGCCAGCTTCATTATTATGAATGTTCTCCTGCTGAGTCTTTGGGCATGTCTTACACAATGCAGTCCCTGGGAGGAATGAGTTAAAAGGTAATTCAAGTAGAGACCCCAGCATAAGTGAACAATATAGATTCCACCAGCACTTGTAGATTATATAGTTTGTTAATTTCTGTTTCAGTGAATGTATAAACTGTCCTATGGCAGCCAATACCCCAGTGTGCTGTTACTTATAAGATTTGCCATTTTAATGAAAGGACCTATACCTATAACATCTGCTTTGTTTCCAGTAAAACTTTAGTTTCATATTACTAACTTTAGTGCTAGATTAGCAAAAACAAATTCTAATGCCATTATAATGGCCATGGCCAGGACATTGGCAATAAAGATAAATTTCAGAGAGTTCTTCCTATGTATCTTGCACTGAAAGATGTTTTGGAAGGACAACAACACAATGGCTCAGTTCCTGCACTGCACCGGGTATCTGCTACCTGCAAAGCAGCCCGAAATCAGCATATCCAGTTTTAGAAGGCTCCTCCCCTCTGTTCTGGGAGGGATCTGCTGGTGGCCTAGAGCTAGCAGGTTCATGTGCCACCACTTCCCTCTCTGTTGTGTTGTGTATTTGGGGAGGAGTTGGATGTGATTAGAGGGGGTCTCTTATGTCTGGCTGATCCTTAGGTCCCATAGCAGTCCCTTGAGCCCATTCAGAGCTAGAACAGTCTTTAAGTTGCTCAGACTTACACTGAAGGTATTGCAAAGGAGAGAATGAAGTCATTTTTGCATCTCCCTTCTGAGGTGCATTGTGTGCACGCCCATCAGAACTAAGGATCAACCCCACCCCCCAGAGTGTACCAGTATAAATGTAAATGTGCAATGAACCCCCACATGGTATACTGCTGTAGTGGTAGTGCCTTCCTCCTGACAAGTGGACTTTTTGAAATTAAAATTTCCTTGCAATGGGACATTTGCTCTCATTCGCCACCACAAACTGTGGGCACAACTGGGAGCACATTATTACTAATATAGTGTGTATCACTGCACCTGCTTTTAAAACTATGGCTTAGCAACATTTTGGGTAACATACATTGATGAGGGACCCATTAGCATTTACAATAGAACACATCTTGTCAATCTTAGCGCACAGGGCTGATCAGAAACAAGTGCTTTTCATTATTATATGAGGTTAAATGACTATTTTCCTGCTTTCAGAGGTTGCTGGTTCTGAAATTTGTTTCCCTACTCAGGGGACACTTAACAGAAGCCAGCCAATGAAACCAAGGTAAATTTAATTATAAAATATACAGCTTTTTTTAAAATCTCCACAACCTTTTGAAGCACTGAGAAAATATTTGGGGATAGGGAGAGAAAGGATACAAACTCACCAAACGTATTGAAGCCTGAATGTGGATTATCCAGGAGTGTAGAAATGAATAAATGTGTTTTATTCTATTATATTAATGAAATGGTTAATTCTGTTGCCATAGCAACAAAGAACAGCCATGATAAAAAGCTAAAGGTCTATACATAATGCCTGATACAAGGTCTCTCTAATTCTAAAGCTGATTTTCTTAGCTACAATAGAAGTGATATGTGTTTTCAATATCATCTTAAGCTTGCACTTCAAATCCTCTAGCTAATCCAATAAATAGACCAGTAGTATAAAATGGCATATATGTTTGTATATAGTAAACCTTATGAAAGAGGTTTACCTGTGCACAATCTTAAGGAAGGATCTGGAGAGTAGAAAGAGGGGCTCTTTAAAAAGGGGGAAAATAAAAGAAAGGAAAAAAGAGACTGTTTTGAATATGAAGGCAAATCAGGAAATATGCTACACTAGGAATGGGCTGCAATTATTAAACTCACTATTACATATCAAATCACTGGAAAGATAGCGGAGATATTTATTAAGAAATAATTGAACTTAAAATCTTATAAGGTGGCTCACATTTACAAAGGTAAGACTTTATTTTCTTTTCATTTATATTTTGCAAACACAAGGTCGTAGACACAATTATTAAGAAAACTCCCAAATGCTAAAAAAAATGGGAGTACCATATTTTATGATAAAAACTGTTGTCAGGAAATCATTTTTGTTTTCATTTGTCTCCAGACAAAAAAAAGAAAACCCTCTGTTTCTTCAGCAGTGTTTATGTGTGGTGGTGGAGGGGAGTTGCTACTAATTCTTGCTTGAGATTCAGCGATACATTAAGGGAAAATAGTGATTTCTACTTCTCTCTTCATTTCTTTGGACTGCCTAGATTGGATCCTGTGGGTGCTTAGGAAGGAAGTAAATGGGATTTGAGGGTACTCAGCACCTTGCAGCACTGAGCCCTCTGCTCTTGATGCAACTGTAGATCAAAATGGAAGACCAGTTATATTCTTGGCACTTACCACTTCTTTAGCTATAATAAGATTTGTCAAACTTGGAATCAGCCTAAATTTTCATAAAACAAAAGAGAATATTACTCTCCTTTGAAAGAAACTGCAGCTGTTGACTCCAACCACAGAAATCAGACATATAAAATTCTGTACCTAGCACCCTCATAATCAAAGTGGATGATTTTATCTTCAGGCCATCTAATTTGCATGATAATGTCAGCTCATTTCCTGTGAAACATTAACTTTCAGCGATTGGATATCATTTTCTTCAGTTACCGGGCCTAAACCTCTCTCCAATAAGTGCAAGTAAAAGCTGTGATTACAAGTAGTGTCAAGAAGAGAAGGGTGAGGAAAATGTTCTTTAGGTGATGATGAGTTCTAGTTGTTCATGTGTAAATTTGTTGAGGGCCATCCAAAAGAGAAATTTGTCATTGCCTGCTTATTTCTAGAGTGAAATGTAACAATAGATCTCTCGGTTTTAAGGAGGAACTCTGAGGACTAGTTTTAACAATATCAACTTTAATGTCCCTGAAAACAAAAATGCTTTGTTTAAACATATTACAAAACAATGGCTGCTGTTGTCTGTAATAAACATGCATTTGAAAAACATGAAATTACATTGCTTATGGCCCCAATCCCAGGCTATGCCTGAGAATTACATGGTACCTCCCAAGCAGGGTGTGGCACACTGGTGGATTTAAACCACTATTTGCTCCTTTCATACTGGTGTTGCTGTGTGCCCCGGCACAAGTAAAGCAGCCGCAGGGGAGTTCTAACATATCTCAGCTTCCTGTGGCCCCAACGGACCATTATAGCAGCCACAATGCACAGGAACCCCGCTCAAGATCCTTCGCCTCCAGCCATGGGGGGCTGAGCCAGAAGAAGCTGTTATGCTGAATCTCCCCAAGTTTGTGAATCTACCCTATGTTGGAGTTCCCTGTGCTGTGCTGATTAGAGCTGTTTCTTCAGTTCTGCAGGGACACACACAACCCCATTGAAGCCAAAGGTTTGTTAGTGGTTTTGAGAAATCCATTTTACAGAAATGAGGTTTTCCAACTGCCATGCTGTAATAGGAAGGGGATCTCCTCTTCACATCCAGGGGGTAAGTTTAAATTGTTTGATTCCTATTTACCTGGTAGGGTACATAGAATCATTTTGCAAATAATTAGTAACTTTACAATGAAAAGAAGACTGTATTTTGACACAATACCTTTATTTTGCTTAACTAGAATCCTCTGCATTCATAATTTTTATTTTGCTTAGGGACCATATCCTCAAGGAAGTAATCTGCTTTCATTTGCTGAGGAAAAACTGCAAGTTCATTGCACTGCAAAAGCTGTAAATTATACTCCAATGTCACCAAAAAAAAAAAATTCCCAGCAGAATTAGGACTCCAAATGTTGTTTCTATGATCAAGCAAAGGTAGCCTGGAAATTTGAGAGGACTTGCATACAAACCAGAGGATAGATTTATTAATAACTTTTCTCAGAGGACTAAATGTACAATACACAAATTCTTCAGAAAAAAGAGAAAATGGTAATTATATAAAAGACCCAGAAGCAACTCTAAAGTTGCCAATCCAGCTGCCTAGAGAGTGTGCCAGGTTGCCAGATGTTGCCAATGAAAACATATCTTCCACAGTTCATCAAAGAAACAGAGCAGCATGGTGAAGTAAAACTGCTTCCAAGAAATAAATTTTTATCTAAAAGGACTATTTTATATGTGGAAAAATATAAAATATTAACAAAATATCCAGCCCCCATGTTACAGTTCATAAAAATGAAGCAGAAAGATTTAACATTTAGAATAGTTTGTCATTCTAATTAGCTATGTTTGTCACTATATTTATATATCCTGCTACACACTGTAGGTGTAATCTTGGACTGCATTAGGCCAGATCTTTTTTGCTGCAACCACAGGGAAGTACGGATGGGAAAAGTGGTGTGTGGCTGGATTGACCATGAATCTGGAAAGCCCTAGCTGTTACAGAAACGCATAGACAGGCACCACAAGTAAGACAGGCACCTTTAGGCTGCTCTGGCACCAGCTTCCCAGGATTAGGAGAGCGCAGACATGATTTAGTTCTAGCAGATCCTTGGATCATCTGAGAACTGGTGACAAGCCTACTACCTGGTTACAACGTGTAACCCCTAGTCTCTGGAATAAATGATGTAGTGCAGCAATAGTTCCAAAAAAATCATGCTGTTTGTTCCTCTTCCACATAGCTTTATGGCGGAAAGGGAACATAAACAAGACTTCATCTGATAAGTCTTTAATGTACATGTATACTGCGATGCACTGTGTAGTTGTAATCTCATCAATATAGTCCAAACATGATTTCCATGCACAAAAGTCTGTTTTTAATTTTGTTGACAGCTCAAACTATTTAATTTACAAACATGAACACTTTTTTCTCTAAATGCCATTTAATTCTTCAGAAATATGTTTTGTCAAGCCTATACCTTGAAAATATTGTACTTGCTCATCTTAGTGAGTCCAAAAACAAACTGCTCATATAGTTTGCTAGCAGGGCAAAGCTTTTTCCAGTGAACCTGCATGAGTGCATTGGGATTCACAAAGGCAGATTTGGCAGCTAGTCTACGGAGTTCTTGGACTGCCATGCATACATTTAACTTGAAGCTCTCTCTCTATTCAGGAATATGATGTGACTAAGAATGCATTAGTAGAGCAGACTGGGATGAGCTATGGTATTTCTAGTATAATTTACTTTGTCAGGTATGGGGGCTACACTATTTTATAAGGATTGCTTGTCTTGGTGTTAGTCAAGAATCTGACCCATCCATATTTCCTTAAACATGCAAATAAATCATTGAACTATAGGAGCTCACTTTGTATCCTAACACTGTTGAAAATTCACATGCCTGACTACAGTATTTGCAATGTAAGTCAGATTCTTTGTTTTGTTTCTCTGACTCATTAAACAAGGACAAAGGCCTGTTAGGTGAAGGACTTTGGCATGACTTTGTTAAACAGGTTGCCAAATTTCACCTCATCCTGATGACTCAAAGGACAGTCAGCAAGAAATGTAGGAGGTCCTTGTGGAGCCCTGTCTATGGATTCCTACAATGTGATTTACCATTGTTTGTCAAAGTTAGAAAGCATTAGTTAATAAATGCATTTGGAAACAAAAATATTACCTCAGATTGTGGATATAACAAGAGGAAAAAAACCCTCTGAACTGCATGACTGTTCTTACCCTCCCCAGTAAATGAATTGTAGTTTTGACTATGTTAGATACATCATGAAGAAATGATGCATGGGTTTTACCCCTCCAAAGTTGACTTGATAGCTGCTCAGGCACACAGGTGCATCAATTGGCCTACACTGCCTAATGACGTATTGTAGCAAAAGCCTGGATTTCGGCTGCTACATATGTGATGATGTTTTTGCTAGTATGCCATCTATTGCTGTATATGTTTATGATACTTTTGGCAGGTCTCTTATGGTGCTATATATTGATGACAAGCCATTTTACCAAGTGGGACAGTCTCCAGTAGAGTAGTGAAGTCAGGTAAGGCAAAGAAATGGATGTATAGCATGTAGCACGGTAGAGTGAGCAAATGTAGCACCCCAGAACAGAATTACATAACATGACAAAGATGGCTGTGTGCTTTCTGACATCCCATAGAAAAGTTAAAGGGCACCAATATGGCTTGGAATAACATGTTCACCATTTCATACATCTACTAACCATGGTCATAAGATGATAGCTGCAGAGGTTCTGAATACAGGCAGTCCTCGGACTTATGACACAGTTGGTTCCTGAACATTGCATTGTAAGTTGAAACGTTGTAACACAGAACCGCAATACACTCCATTGCAGGACCGAGTGTCGTAAAGTCGAAACCAATTGTCATAAGTTGAATCGGGGGGGGCAATTCAAAAATGTTGTAAGTGCCGTTCGTCGTTAAGTTGAACACCGTAAAGTCGAGGACTTCCTGTACCATTTTTATGCAACCCTCACTCAAGCATACACTGCTTCTCAACCAGCTTCTTGATTGAAGGAGATTCAGAGGCTGTATGTTTAGAATCTCAAGACTTAGCTCCTCCTATAATGTTCCCAACCGATGGAGTTTGTTCTCATGGTGAAAGCCCTTCAGCTGAGATACGGATAAGATATTATTATGGGATATAGAGGCCCAAGGCCTCCAACAAAATGCCATGGAAATATTTGCTAAGCAACACAAACATTTGTTACCACTTCAGTGTGCAAACAGTGAAAAGAGAGAGCAAGAGAAAGCTTTTAGTTGAGTCTCTGAAGTCCATAACTGCCAAAGGGTCACATCAAGTAAGAGTGAGCTGTCAGACTATGCCTGAGTAGAGGAGATACTTTCTGCAGGGTAAATGACCCATTAAAAAAAGCTAGACAGGCAAAATGTGTGTGTGTGGAGGAGGAGGAGTCAGAGCGTGGAAAAGAAGGATGAAGATAAAAGAGGACCGAGATTTTTGAGAGGGGTGAGGAGCACGTAACATGGCACCCTAAACAATTAATAAGTGTGCATAGTAACTTCACTTATTAATTATCTTGGAGTGAATTTTAGGATCATGAAAGACCATCTGACAGCAAACTTAAAATGCCACACACAAGAAAACCTGTTCAGTAAATGAATATATGCAAAAAAACCCAAGTTGATTAATGCTGTTTATTTATAATTAGGAATACATATGTAAACAGAAGAACAGAAAATTCTGAAATGGGTATAATCAAAGGTTATGAATTTTCCTGTTCACATAATTAACTGAACAGATACATTATTATTATGAACGTATGGCTTTATTGCAGACATGGGTAAAGAAAATAGCAATACATTTGTATGAGACAGCTCCTAGTGAGAATGAAAAATAGGCTAAGGCTCTTTAGCAATACTGGCAAATCTATATTTTGTTTGGGCTGTAAGATTACTGTAGCCAAACATAACCACTAAGGATGAATAATGGCGGGGGGAATAACCCAGTACATGTACCATAGAAGCTACATCTTCAGTATGAGCTAGAGGTGTGATTCCCAGCTTGCATACACGTACTCGTGCTAGCATGAGTATAAATAGCAGTGTAGCTGCCGTAGCACAGACAGCGGAGGCACAGCTCGTGCTAGGTCGATGGGAACTAGCACGAATATGTTTACTTGAGCTGGAAATCACACCCCTAACTCATAGTGTAGATGTAGCCATAGAGAGACACAGAGAGGTAACATATTCCATTCTCAAGTAATTAAATCTTTGAACAATAGCTGCTGAAGCATTAATTGGCATAATTAAAAAGTTATTTATTTAGAATATGTCTATGCAGAAAACAGGTTGCTAATAATCAAAACCTGAGGTAACACCTGGATTTTGTAATAACACAGTTTAAACAATTTTAAGAAGTGTGCTGTGATTGTTTAATAGAGGAAATCTAAATCTAGACACCAATTCAAGTAAAAAATGTGAAGAGTTCAATATAGGTCAATAATTAGCAAATTTATTTTTAGAAGAGTCTAATGTAAAGTTGAATTGAGGAAGCATTAAGAAAATACTATACTGTACACTGTAGCAGTTGAAAGTGATCAGTCCAGATTGAAATGCTATTTTAAAGCGCCTTTCACTTCTTTTCATAGACAAATAGCACCCTGCATTGCTTTGTTTGCATAGTATGTAGCTAATTACAATTTCAAAGAAACTTCTTAAAAATTAAATGTAATGTTTAATTACAAAATGTCTCCTTGGAAACAGTTTCCTTGTATGTTGAATTGCAGTTAGTTAAAAAATGCTCAATTATGTTTAAAACTAGAAACTCTATAAAGGTTAAACATCAGATACAGAAATTTGCAAAAGAAAAAGTTGTGCTTTACATAACGAACAACTGACAGTTAATAACTGACTAACTGCTGCTGCTCTGAAACCTAAGAAAATAGTTTGCCTTAAAATAATCACTGGAGAAAATAGCCATCATTATAAGGACTATCAACATTATGTGTTTTAATACAGTTAAAATTTCAAGTACTAATTGGAAAGCAAATTTACTGCATCAAGGAAATGTAAAGTTCACATTAACTCCTGGACTGATCACCTCAACACACTGGGTTCACAGCTAAGGGCAGGCCTCTCTTTGGTTCATAAGGTGTTGTCCTGGAAACCATTCTGATGCAGTCAATAATAGGGCAGACACTGAGACACAGATTGCAGCCTGTACAACTGTCAGTAACAGTGGGCAGGTGGGTTTCTGGATCAAACTGTATAGCCTGCAAAGAGAAATAAATAGTACTGATGTCACTTATCGAAAAGGTCAAAAATAGCCCCATTTTAGTATCTGCATTTTATGTACTACAGTACTCTGTACTTCAAGACGTGTGTGTGTGTGATACTGCACTGCAGCTATAGCAACAGTTTAAATTCTAGGGAAAAAACACTTTAAAATTAGAAATATAGGGCCAATTTACTCTCTTCTGAAAGCTCTGCATCATAAGTTGAGTTACACAAAGGATGAATATGGCCCACAAAATTTAAATTTCCATTAAGATATTTTTCCTTCATGGGAGGAAAATGTTTCATAACACAGCAATTCACCAGGTTTATTGGTACAGTAGAGATATCCAGACCAGTCCTGTATGGATTCTACGCGAGACTGCAAATACCATCATGGGTGGTTTTTTTTTTTTTTTTTACTTTTATTCTCTGCAAGATGCAACAATCTAATTTAATAAAATCTAGCGAGGAATGGCACATACTTTGCCACTTGTGATTCATTTTATTTGCAAGCCTTAGAAAGTTAAAAGGGATATCTAGGGTGGGAGAAGACAGGGCTGCTTAATTTCTGACATTTCCAAGGACTGAGCCCTCATTAATGATTAGTGTGAAAATTATTTTTAATACGAAGTCATAATTGTAGTTTCAATAAGGCACCTATAAAAGACCAGGTTAAAAAACAAAATCATACTAACTTCAAACTCTTCATTGATTAAGGAACAAACTGAGTAAAAAAGAAACAAACAAAATGTTGGCTATGTAAATTAGAGGAGGAAACTTTGTACAGGCAGAGAGCTAAAGTGGAAAATTCAGGGAATTCCATGTTAAAAGTTTCCCCTACAACTTTCATTCTTCCCTTGCAATGTATTAATAGTAAGATCTTCTGATGTATGATGATGATTGGGGCTCTGAATGAGGCCTTTTCCTACTCTACTGTACCAGCATTAATCAAAGGAGACTCATGGGGCATAAGACTTACACAGGCATGCATCTTCATGCCCTGGGAGTAGGTACAGTGATGTCAATGAAATTACTGACACTGTGTAAAGTGAAATGTACACAGGTATTTCCAATATTGGGAACTTGGTGAGATTCTCTTCAATTACTTGCAGGCAGGCTTTGGAGGAAAGGGAGTATTCGTTTCCTTCTGAAATCACAGGCAGTGTTTTTAGGAGAGGTTCTACAGTTTGCTCCAGAAGCAGCACTGACTGCTTTAAATATGGCCTTCTCTGGGCCTTCCCAAGCTCTGACACTCAAGAACACAAGAGATCTGAGGTTTCCCAATTTGTATTTTGTTGTTCCACTAGTAAAGAGGCCCATGAATATAGTAGCAGTAGGCTGACATCTCACTCTCAAAGGGTTAACTGAACCAGTCTGAACCTCCAAGTTCTGGTCTGGTTTGAGAGACAAATAAAGGTTTTGTATGTTAGAAGGACTGGTTCATCTATCTCTAATGACAATGCATTTCTTGAAGGGGATAGTACATGGCGATGTGGCAATGATTAACTCAGAAGTTCTGATTCATTTGTGCTCAACTTCACATTAATTACACATTTTTGCTGTAGTCATACAAAGTGAAGTCTCTGCAGAAACTAAAGGATGGGTATGTCCAGTAAGCTGAATATGTCGGAAACACAAAATCTGCATTCAGCAGAAGACAAATTGTTTTTTTTTTATGTTTGATCCCTTTGCAAGTAAGAGATGAAAAAAAATGTTCTTTGCATCATGAAAAGCTTTAGGGGTCTGTCTGGTTTGTTTGGGATTTTTTTGGTTACTGCTGATTTTTTTAAAGTTATATCAAAGCAAGTTTCATTAAATGTGAAATCAATTCTTACCTCCCTAAGGGCTACATCCTCCCCTATGGTGGGAAATCTTATGGAAGGGAAACACTACTGCAAAACTTCCATGCACTTCAGAGAGAAAAGGCAGTTTCTTGTGGATGCTAAAGGCAGTGCTGCTTTCTCCTTTTCATGGGCATAATAATTAGAAGCGAAGAGGCAGCAACAGCCACCTCTTTAACCACAAAGAGAGTAAGGAGACAAAAGTAGATATAGGACCATATCTCCTGCCGATGTAAATCAGTGTAGCTTCACTAAAGTGAAGATTCATATCAGCTGAGGATCTGAGCCATGGTCTCTATCTTAAATCAGTGTCTTCTCCTATGCATGGCTCACTGGCCCCCTTCACACTCTTGCCACCATTGTGGGTTTGGAGGTATGCGACCATGGTCCTCAGCCACACCTGTACATTCCTACCTGCTATGTAGAAAGGTCTTTATATTATGTATTTTGGATTAATCTGGCACATAGAACCTGTAATTTAGGTAGGTGTTTTAAGTAAATTTTTCCAGTTTAGCCCATGGAAGATTGTTTGGGGTATCTAGCCTTACTATAAATATGGTTTCAGAGTAGCAGCCGTGTTGGTCTGTATTCGCAAAAAGAAAGAAGTACTTGTGGCACCTTAGAGACTAACAAATTTATTTGAGCATAAGCTTTTGTGAGCTACAGCTCACTTCATCGGATGCATTTGGTGGAAAATACAGTGGGGAGATTTATATAACCACACAGAGAACATGAAACAATGGGTTTTATCATACACACTGTAAGGAGAGTGATCACTTAAGATAAGCCATCACCAGCGGGGTGAGGGGGGGGAGAGGAGGAAAACCTTTCATGGTGACAAGCAAGGTAAGCCATTTCCAGCAGTTAACAAGAACATCTGAGGAACAGTGGGGAGTGGGGTGGGGGGAGAAATAACATGGGGAAATAGTTTTACTTTATGTAAATATGTGTAAATTGTGTAAATATAAATATGGTACTATTTTAAAGTAAAATCCCCCAACACTGCAGTATTGTCATTGTAAGGGCCAGTATTTTAGATTGTTACTGTAGAATACTGTAGACATTTTATAAGGGCATCACCATAATGATCTTTTGTAACAGAGATACAGTTATTGTGGCCTGTTCTTGTCCTCTGTGTCCCACACAATCCTATCATATTGTGCGCTGCTTGGTTTTTGTGCTTTCTGTGCATTAGCCCTCCCCCCCCCCTTTTTTTTGGAATGCCCTCTAGGGAGTCAGATGCATTGTTTTTATGAGTGTTTCATTTTCTGGTAACCTCTGTTATCTAAATGAACGTTACAAACTACTTGCTTGGTGCCTGCAAGCCTTATGATATCCGCATATTACCAGCTAAACCTTGCCAGACTTGTAGTCTGATCTGTCTGCCCACCTCAGCGAAAACTCACCCCCCTCCAGCCCTGAAAAACTGCCAGTGGACATGCTACAGCAATAGCTGTGTAAGAGGAAAACAAGTGCTGCCCTTGTGCATGTTTTATTAATCTAGCACTGTTGTCCAGTGTGTATTCATGTTTCTCTATTTGTGTAAGGACCCAGAGGACCGCTAATGTCCTTACACAGAGTGCTTAAAAGACTTATCATGGTTTAACTGCTTTATTTACCAAACAAATTTTGATTCAAAATGACAAAAATGGCTTTTGAATTTGAATTTTAAAACTGCATTTGCATTTACAACATTAAAACCATTTCCTATTGGGATAATTTTTGCTAATAAAATAGCTTAGGGTAGTTGGGTGAAAGCTTAGGTCTCATGACTCTCCCATTACTATGACATGGTTTGGTGGACTGAATGGAGATTTGAACCAAGGAACTCTGCTCTATAGGGCTTGACCCTGCAGTAGAGCAGAGGAATGCTGTGAAAGCCTGCGGAGCTTTGCTACTTATGATCCAGCTAAGGGGAGAGGGCCCTGCAGGCTCCTAGGCCAGGAGGAACACTCAGCATCATTACTAAAAAATTAGGCTACTGCCATAGCAAAGTCTGGGTTTTGATTAAATATTCAGTTTATCAGTTTTTTTAAGTGCTTGGCTTTTTCCCAGATTAATTGTTGTGGTAAGTGATTTTTACAAAGACAGGTTTATTTCTCTTACTATATTTAGTTAAAAATCAGTGTTACTACCAAACATACTGAATTCAAAATAAAGTAAAAGCCACTGAAAAATATAACATTGTAGCCTAGTTAAAATACAGCCTCCTATACTGGCTGTGCAGGAGTCATGAAAATTAATACTGCAAGGAGTATTGACTTCATAGGGATTCTAGTGGATCCTGCTTTGGTTTGAGAAAAGAACAGGTCACCTAAAATGGCTGATCCCGGCTCTTATCTTATCTTCTTATTGGATGGGTAAGTCCCTCAAAATCCTGCAGATGTGCAATGGTAGGGCAAGGAATAGTTCACAGAATTAACAGTGAATTTCATAGAACCATATATTACTGTACATAGTAGAATTCAAGGAATAAATAGTTTGCTTTGAACAATTCTCCCAAAATAATCTCTCAAAATAATGACATATGCCAGGTGCAGTGATCTCTGGACCTATCAACCTACCAGGCCCTCTCTTTCTTTAATCCCTGTGGAAGTTTAATTCTCATATTGGGGGTTGATTCCACAGTAAGCTGGAAATCTTCCCAAATCAGAGCTGATTCCAGTTAGTTAGTTTGACAAACCTCAGGCAAGATTTAGATTTCTGAAACCGGTATCTGGCAGGTTGGCCATATTTCTTCTTTCCACTGCCCTGTGGGTTTTAGCAGGGGAGAATCCTGCCCCTCTCCCTTAGTTACCTGAGAACCTTTGAAGAATTGAATTTGCAGCAGTCCCATTTGGGTCCTTCTTTATTTACTTGCCCATCAAAACGAAAAAACCAAACAAAGTAAAAACAAAAACTCCTGGATGATGTAGATGTCATAGAGATAACTTCTGAGGGGACTAAAAGAGGTTGTGAAGTGGAGTTTCAGTTTCTATATTCAACAGAAATCTCCAACAAAGTCCACAATAACTGGTGCTATGGACACCCCTACAATTGGATCAGCCAGGGTTCTCTTAGTATAGCTTGGGAGCATGCTGGTGTTAAAAGCCGATATTTTATACAGCTATTTTTCACATGCTTGTTAACAGAAGGTGGATTGTTTCTGTCTCAGCAACAGAAAGATAACTCACTGTGCCTTTTTGCTAATTACAGCCATGTTCTTACCTGGTAGCCAGAATCATTACAGGTCATGTAGCATTTGCCACAGTTGATGCACATTTCCTTGTCAATCAGAGCCACAACTTGATCTGTGTTGTTAAGCTCACCATATGTTCCAATGTACTGCAGTGCTTTTCCAATTACATCCTAGGGAGAAAAAACGGAATCATTTAGAAGATACCCAAGTTTTGGGTTTTTTTATAGTTTTGTTGTTGATTTTTATGGCCATATAAGAGCACTCTACAGTATTTTAACATGGGAGTTTCTTGCAGACACTACAGCAATGTTTACAGTTTTTGAAATAAATGTTAAACTTTGCCAAGTTTCACACTTCCTCTATTGTAAAATGTAGATAAAGGGTATTGAATATATATAAATAAACTGCAGGCAGGATCTACAAGTGTCTGTCTGTCCACATTTAGCACTTGAGTTAAATGCACTATGTAATTAACTTTTGCTTAGCCACCATTGTGTAGCACTACAGGGAAAAGAGAAGTGACATGACACATGCAATTCTGGTGTCCTTGGTCACTTTTCATTAGCACAGATTTAAGAACTCACTGCAGGAAAAGAAAGGGGCCCATCCTTAAACACACATAGGACAAAAGAGAACAACAATTGCTTTTCTCTCCTTAGAAGACAAGCAAGTGGCTTGAAAATCAGCTTTTTATGCAAAACTTACAATACCGGGGCCTCATTCTGCAAAACCGTTATTCACGGAAACAACACTTTTGCTTTCAAGGGGGACTACCTGTGTGGAATGGAAGTTTTGCGATCCCTAATACTTGTTGAATAAAAGCATACAATTATACTTAGAGAAGGCTAAATGGTGGACACATCAGATGCAAACAGTTCCATCTCTCTTAATAAACAAAAAGTAGAAAACATTAATGTAAACCACTTTGTGCTTCCTGTGTGTTGTGCTTGTCAGCACTTTAGTAGGGTGGGGTAAAGCATTATATTCCCATTTTACACGTGGAATGAATACCAAGATGCACATAGAAGTTCAATGACATGTCAAGATTACAGAGTGAGTTGATAGCAGAGAGGGGAATAGGACTCGAGGCTCTAGGGATTAATTTAAACTGTCCTCAGCTATCCCCCAAAGGAAAACACTGTAGAGTATGTTACAGTGATTGTCTTTTGTTTTTCTCACATGATGCAAAACATTCCCATGCCATTTGTTCATTGTGCCAGCAATGCCCCTCTGCATGTACATTGGCCAAACTGGACAGTCTCTATGCAAAAGAATAAAGTGGACCACAAATCTGACCTCAGGGAATCATAACATTCAAACACTGGTAGGAGAACACTTCAGCCTCCTCTGGCCACTCAGTAAAAGACTTAAGGGTGGCATTCTGCAACAGCAAAGCTTAAAAAACAGACTCCAACGAGAAACTGCTGAGCTTGAATTAATATGCAAACTAGATACCATTAACTTGGGTTTGAATAGACTGGGAGTGGCTGGGTCATTACACATATTGAATCTATTTCCTTAAGTTAAGTATCCTCACACCTTCTTGTCAACTGTCTAATTGGGCCATCTTGATTATCACTACGCAAGTTTTTTCTCCTGCTATAATAGCTCATCTTAATTAATTAGCCTCTTACAGTTTGTATGGCAACTTCCCCCTTCTCTGTATGTGTGTGTATATTAATCATCTTACTATATGTTCCATTCTATGCATCGGATGAAGTGTGCTGTTAAAGCTTATGCTCTAACAAATTTTTTAGTCTCTAAGGTGCCACAAGTACTCCTGTTGTTATTGTTCTTTTTGTTTATTTGTTCATCAGATTAAGTGGAACGTTGCTTGACATGTGAAGCACGCAAGACACTTCAGCAACAGAGAAAAACAGTTGTAACTGTTTTATAAAGCATAGCAGAACACAGTGTTTAGTGGTACTCAGGCTTGCTATCTCTGTGTCCCTTCCTTGCAGTAACCATACAGGTAACCCACGCAGTGAGGGGCAGGGAGACTCCTTACTCTGTCTGTGATTTGGGAACATGGTCACTGGGTCAATAACTATGACATTCCACTGCGCAAAACTCTCTCCTGAGGGAGTTGTAGCAGCTGCAGGCAGCCCAATCAGTAGCTGATGGTCTGCAGTAGCGTCCGAGGAGCTGCTGCAAAGGTTTCTCCATAACATTCCTGGTGGAAACATTCTAGCACAAAGCTCATTGCAGAGGGTGACCTGATTTCACCTTTGACAAGCAAATGGGGTGATTCGCTATCTTGCCCTGAATCCATATATACAATCAACTGTGCCCAAAGCAAATGGAAAGTATTCCCTGTCTCACATCCTGTCTGCACAAAAAAAAACTGTGTACTTATATATATCTATATTAAAAGTTGTATTCTACAGTACTTGTATTAAAAAGCTGCCCTAGTTACACTATATTCCAAGCACAGGGAAACCGGGTATTTAAGATACTGCTGTGTGCTAACTGTTAGCATATGCTGAATTTTTAATGCCCTATATTTTTAATGTGTGTACTGGCATTGGCAGTAAAAGAATGTTACTGTGTTACTAGCCTTATGGACAGTCCATCTCTTGGGGGAAAATATAACTGGAATTCAACCAAATCATGAAAATCAACAAAACTCTCAACTTTCCCCATTGGACAGGCAACCCCCATACATATCTATGACTTAATATGCCTTGCTGCATTGTCTGATTTGCTAAAAAACCATTGACAGAAGTTGTTGATTATGGCAATTCCACTTTGTGTGGAACAAGTGATGTCAGGATTGGGATTTACGCTGTTATAGGCTATTTAAACTTCCTGGCTTTCTGACTGGTGGTGGGACTGAACACCAACACATTTTTTAAAAGGCTGCATAGTTCTGTAAGGTGCCTAGATACTTTGCGAAGGGTGCTCTCTAAATTGACTTTTAACGAAGGACCAGAGTTGCAAAATCTGTTAAATATGTTAAAGATTCTACATAATTAAGATAAAATTTGGACTACATAATGAAAGCTGTGTGACACTAAGGTAATTTTATCTCTTGCTTCAAAAATATGCATAACTAAAAGTATGTTATAGGAGCAGCAGTACTGAATTTCTACTAATTTTCCATACTAGATCAGGTAATAATTGTGATTATCATTATGGTTTGATCCGAGCCAGTTGAAACCCCCAGCAGGTTAAGTTACATATGAGAAAACAGACAACTCTGTCTAGAACTGCCACACAAGAACTGCACTTCAAACAGTTTAGGTATCATCTGCATGATCAAAAATATCTGATGTAAAATTCCCCACTTTTTCCTCTTGTAGTCTTCAATGGAACATGCAAAAATACTTATTATCCGGAATACAAGGCATTTTATCAATGTACCTTGCATCAAGTTTTGAATATTGAATGCATCAATTTCCTATTCCAACCTATTGTAATCTCTCAAAAATGTCCATTGTGAAATATGTAAATGTATATTAGTAATCTGCTGTTATTTATATTTGTATTACTTATTAAATTAACCCATATCCAAAGCCTTATTGTCTAAAATTTCAGAAACCACAAATTGCTGCAGGACTGGGATTCAGAAACTAGAGATTTTATAATTATTCGGAATGACCTTATTTTCAGAGATGCTCAGCACTCCCAGATCACCCAGATGCTACCTCTCAAAAACAAGATACATATATCTTAGCTGTTATGACTGCAAAGGGAAGCTTCAAAATGTGAATTAATGTAAACTGATGCTGCCTGGTCCTTCCTGAGCCTGCGTAGAGGTTGAGGGGTGTGAATAGCTCCCATTCATCGCCAGAAGCTGGCCTGAACTCTGAGACTTAACAATGATAATTTAAATGACAATATTATTATAGTATGAGGTGACAGTTTCAGCTAATGCACACTAGCCATCACTATGCAATGCAGTAGCAGAATCTGCGTGGGGGCATGGGGGAGGGAAATTTCTGTCAATGGTTGCTAAGTCAACCACCATATCCGCACACAGAAAGAAAAGGAAAGTGCAGATGCAGCTCTTTCCCAGTGCCAAATTATTCAACTGCCTTTTCTGTAACACCTCAACGCCTGCATAAGTGCTTTAACTGTTCTTTGCCAACAGTTGAGACCTTCAGCTCTCACTTGACAACAACTACAGGGTATTAGTGCCTTTTCCGCATAACAATATGGCACATTGAACATTTGAGGATAGCATAAATATGAATAGAAATTTTTTCATAAGTATTTTCATATTTAACTTAGAAAAAGAGAGTGTGTGCATTTTCCAGGTTGCTACTGAATTCAGTTTGGGAATCTTGCAGAGACCAAGGAATCTTATTTCAAAAATCAGATGCATGCTTGCTAAAGAGTACATATGCACTTGTTCGTATTATACCTGTGTAAGTGGGGGAATAGTCCCGCTCTTGTGGGGAACTTTCCTGGCTTCTGTACTACCCCCGGTGAAGTGGGCTAGCGAAAGGAATCTGAGGCCTCGCTCCCACGTCCTTTACCCAGTGGCCTCCCTGCCCTTGAGGGCTCCCCTTCCACTCTCCTGTCTGGCAGAGTCCTCATAAACCCAACAAGGCTGGGCCCAGGATTCCTGGGGGCTCGACCCCCAACCTTGCTGTGGTCACCTAGGACAGGGGCTAGGGTGTCCCCACTCCAGGGTACTGGCACTTCTCTGACCCACTGACCATTACATACAATTTGAAGCAAATGCAAGTTATTTAATCAACGATTAATTTTAAAAAGAATAAGGGAAAATGGGAAAGGTTAAAGGAAACACATCAGCCCGCTCTGTGGCAGGGAACATCACAACCAGCGTCTCTGGAATGTCCGGGCAGTTCACAGTCTGTTCCTTGTAAGTCCCAGGCCTTCTTCTCAGGCCTGGCTGTGCTGCAGGATGCTGTGGGTTGGACACTTGCTCTGGTGGTGGCCACACGCTCTCAGGCTCTAGGTGGTAGGACCCTTCTTCCCAGTGTCACCCCCGCCCTGTCAGGGTTATGATCCTAGCCTGGGCTGCAGAACCTCTTGGCTGAGGCGTCTCCCTGTGCTGGGCCCACTGCCCAGGGTCCCCCTCGCTCTCCCCAGCTGCTCACCACACGCAGCTCTAGATGCTCCAGCCCCAGCTGCACCACTCTGTCTTTGCACTGCTGCTGCTGCTCTGCCTCCAGCTCCCTGGGCTGCTTCTTTGGCCCCTCTGGCTCTGGCTGCTGCAGCTCTGCTTCCAGGGCAGGTCTGCTCTGCAGGCTGCTTCTGTGACTCTGCTCCCAGCGCTGACTTGCTCCCTGGGCTGCTTCTTTGGCCCCTCTGGCTCTGGTTGCTGCAGCTCTCCTCCCAGGGCAAGTCTGCTCTCTCTGGGTTGTGCCTCTGGCTTTGGGGCTGCAGCTCTGCTCCCAGGACAGGGTCTGCTCTCTCTGGGCTGCTTTTCTGGTCCCTCTGGATCTGACCCAGCCCTGCTCCCCAGCTCAGCTTGGGCACCTGCTTTCTCCTTAGCTCAGCTCCACTCTGTCTGACCCAGGCAATTCCAGCTCACACGGAGGACGGGACCTCCCTGGCCTCCTGACTCCCTGATTAGCCTGCCTGCCCTGTCATTCAGGCTGACCTGGAGCATTGGCCTCTCCCATTGTTCCTGTGGGCTGTCAGTCTCAGGGTCCTGATTCCCCATCGACCCTCCCCCTTTTAGTACTGGAGCTAGCCAACCAAAACACCCCCACTGAATGTTAGTAAGGGGGCAACAGTCCCCTTACACCTGTCACAGTTTTAAATATATGTCTTAGTGTAATCAATTGGTCTATCGCAATATGAGATACTATGTGATCTCTTCATTGACTAATAGATGCAAAGTCCTCCATTGTGTGTCATGAATCCACACAGTGTCTCTGTGTACTAAATTTTATATCTTGATTTTAGAGTTTGCTGAAATTATATAAAACCAGTGTATCATATAAGTGATGCAGCTTTCCATTGACTACTCATGGTCTTTACGTATCGACACAGAGAGATTTCTGATGGTAAAAGGTTCTAACAGACAAAGGTATAGCAAGATCCAGTGGCTGGAATGTGAAGCTAGACAAATTCAAAATAGAAATAGGGTGCACATTTTTCCAGTGTACATAATTAACCTGGAACAATTTACCTAGAGATATGGTGGATTCTTCTAACACGGGAAGGTTTTAAATCAAGATTGGATGTCTATCTGAAAGCTATGCTCTAGTTCAAGAATCCTTTATGGACTTGATTCAAGAACTACTTTGTGTAATTTTACGTGCTGTGTTATGCAGAAGGTCAGATTAGATGATTATAATAGTCCAGTGTTAGGAAACCTAGGCATTCCCATAAGTATATGGAATAAATTAAGCTTAAGGAATCTTCCCCAGAGATGACAATTAAAAAATGGTGTGTGTTGTGCTAAGTTTTTCAAACTTTTAGCAAACTCCCATGCTGCTTCTTACAGCACACATGAATACACCGGGGTGGGAATTTAGCATCTCAACTATGGAGGAGGAGATGTTTACCACAATATGCTGTGTCAAACATATACATATTACAAACTGTAAAGAGTCATTGTTGTGGCTCCAAAATATTGTGAAAATTATTTTGATACTGTTGGATGGTTCTTTTTTTTATTAGTGCCATCTTTGGAGCAAGATCTTTGTCTTTATTTAGCGGTAAAGTGCCATGTATATTTAGATGAGTAAAGAAACACTGATAGTACTTATATGATGTTTTACAGGTGCAATGTCTCAAAATACCTCAGAGCTTCTTGCTTGGATCAAAAAGTAAATGTTTGAAAAAAAAATAGTAAAGCAAAAAATAGCTGGCTTTTTTGTTTCAAGTGCAGTTACACACCAAAAAAATGACTCTAAATGGCATCACAGGGTTCCATGTTTATTGTCTCTCAATGGCCTCCAGATTAAATTTTCACAGTTTACAGTATGATGATGTTTTTGCTAATTACCAGCCCTGAAAACACAGGGCAGGTTCTGAAAGTCAAGCTGTGTTCTTTCTTGCTTGTGCATTACCACCAGCAATAAAATTCTGCAAGCTAAATTCTGTCCTTAATTATTCTATATGCAATCACACTGGTTTTGAATTCTTCCCTCAGTTTTACCTGTGCAGCCCTGTTCTCATCAATAGGGATGCACAGGTATAACTGAGAGCAGAATTTGGTTTGGCAACTGCAATTAATTAGCAATTCTGTTGCTTAGCAGTGAATCAGAGTAGAATCCATTAGCTATTGACTTACTGGTGCTAACAAGAGTAAAAACAGTTAAAACTCATTTTGTCAAGAAAGTAAATAGATATGATTTTGAATACACACAAGGAGCAGCTCTGTTGAGTAAGATGGTGTTGGTTTTAAACAGTGACTTTTATTACTATAACTGCACTTTAAATGGTAACTTGTAAAGTATTTTAAGGTGATTAGCTTTTCATTAACCATATTAGCAAAACTGTATTTTAAAATAAAATTCACAGTTCATGCTTGGTTTACTGTTGGGTTTGCTGACTGGCTGTCTCTCTTTGTCGCTTGTTTCACACAGATTACATTGTAAAACACAATGTGCCCAAGAGATGAGGGACATAAATTAAAAGGAATCCTTTTATTACAGGACAGTGCACAATACTAGTATTATGTCTCCTAGATTAAATCCAAAGAGAGCACATATGTCTGTGATCTTATTGTTTATTTTCAGATCTAAAGAGCCATTTGGGCATATTATACAAGTGAATGAAAGGTTCATCAGCTAGATACTTTGAGCACTCACACGTCAACAGCAACATTGAGTAGGGGTCACAAAGTAAAAGTCTGGGGTATATAAGGTGGAAGACTGGTGGGTGCTAAATTAGTATAAGAGAAAAATAAAGCCTATTCTACGAAAAGGCTAAACAGGTTCTCAAATCTGTGAGAGCATGATGGTGATGATGAACTAAGCACTGAAGAAAATGCTTCAACATCAAGCAATAAATATATTTATAATGCATTCTTATGTTTATATAGCAATATTTATCCTGAAGCATCTCAAATAAGTTATTTATTTCTGTATAGGCATTTGTATAGTTCTTATGATCATAGCATTTGAGTGCTTTACAACCTATACATCCATAGATTGTAAAAAGAATCAGTCACTCCAGGGGAGTCCCGCTATTAGGGAGTAATTAAAGAGAATAAGTACAGTGCTGAGAAGCTAAATGATTTGCATTAGTCTTCACCACAGAAGATGCTGGGGAGATACCTACTCCTTCTGATAATGAAAGTGAGTTGCTATCAGAGGCAGAGGTATCAAAAGAGAAGCTGGAACAAACTGATAAATGAAAGAGGAACTGGACACCAGGACCTCAGGCTACAACCCGAGAGTTCTGATGGGTGAGCTTGAGCTGCTAACAAAAATATGCAATCTCATGAAAATCAGCCAATAGACTGAAAGATAGCAAATGTTGCATCTGTCTTTTCAAAAAGGGCTGCTCTGTGATTTACAAATCTGTAAGGTTTACTGTGGTAAAGCAAGTCAACTGATTGATATGTTAACTAGATACAGAATTCAAACAAACAACAAAAAAAACCAACAACTTAGAATTATATGATAGACACAAGACAATATGTGTAAAGGAAATTGTGCTTCTTGAGTCTATTAGAATTCCTTGAGCCATGCCAACAAAAGTAGTGAATAAGGAGAAGCAGTCAGCAACTTTTATTTGGACTTTCAGAAAGTCTGTTTTAGATACTATTATGGAAAATATGGAGTCTTGGTGATGGCTTAGAATCTTGCTAAAAGGCAGAAAATAAAGAATGGAAATAAAATGATCAATTTTCAAAATGATAAAAGGTTAACACAAGGGGATGCTGCAAAGTTTTGTTCTAGGACTGGTGATGTTTAATATGTTTAGCAGTGCTCTGGAAAAGAGGATGAAAGTGAGCTGGCAAAATCTGCATTGCGTTTAGATTAGACAATATTACAGAAGCCCTGAAATACTTCAGATTTACCTTACAAAACTAGGCAAATGATGGCAGGTGACATTCAATGTTGGCAAAAGCAAATAATGCACATCAGAATGAATACTCTGAACTACTTATGCCAGTTGAGATGATATAACTTAATTGAAGCCACTCAGGAAAATGAGTAGGGCATCAATGTAGACAGCTTAATGAAAACCTCTGTTCAGTATGTCATGGTGCTCAAAAAACAGGCAAAATGTTAGGATACACAGAGAACAGAACAGAAGAAAACATGGCCAATATTATACCATTGTACAAATCAATAGTATACAAAGCCCTAGAACAACCTGTTTAGTTCGAGTAATCCCATCTTTAAAAAGTTATGTTTAAAAACAGAGTAGATTCAGAAACAGAAATGAAAGACATTATGGCCATGGAAAAAAGGAGGAGCAGTGAAAGAGATGTACAAAATAATGAAATGTATAAATCAGCAAAACTGTATACACGAACAATCGATGAAATGGAAAGAGAACAAAATCGAAAATCAATCAAATACTTAAAAACACAATTTACCTCTGGAACTCATTGCAACAAGATATCATTGAAATCAGTGCCTCAGTAGGATTCAGAAAAGGATTAGACGTAGATGGATAATGAGAACATCCAGAGTTACATTTGTTTAAGAAGGGATATAAATCCTCATTCTTCAGGGCACAGATCTGATAAGGAACAGTTAGAAAGTAACTTCACTTGGCAGTTTGTTCCATAATAAGTCCACTATGGTTTTTCTTGCATCTTCCTTTGAAGTATCTGGACCAGTCACTGTTGAAGACAGGATACTGGACTAGATGAACCACTGGTCTGATCCAGTATGCCTATTTCTATGGCCCTTGTTTTCTCTCTCTATGTAGGTATTTAGGAATCACTTCATCCACTAATATAATACAACCATCTTTGGCTGCTGTTAATAAACACACACCACACTGCACAATGTTTTGAGTCAGGAGATGAATATCACATCAAATTTAAACTATAGGGGTGGGGACAAAAAGGGGAATTTGGCAGATTGTAAATACTCCATATTAGAATTTTGGCCAAGAAATCAGAAATACATCAGTACTTTTACATGGGATCTTTTAATGACCACATTAGTTTTTAGTCACAGCAGCACAGTGTCTGAACACCATTCTGGAGCACTGGCTCAATACCAGAAGAAAGGAAATAATATAATTACTGAGTCATATATGGCTGCCTGCAGCACCCTGGGTGTGAACAGTGGGCCTCCTATCCACTTACTGATCTAACTCAAAATGAAACCAAAAAAGAAGTGGAGGTCAATAGAGCCGTGCACCTGTTTGACACAAGATGCAGAAGTGCTCAAAATTATCCTATTTTGACTTCTAGCTGTGTTGGCAAACTCTGAACATAATGTGTATTTGCAAACTTTTTGCAAAAGCTTTTCCCTCTCTCTGCATAGTTATAAATTTTATTAAACCACCGTTTGTGGTGTATTTCAAGTTCAAGCTTCATTTCTTGGGTTAGTTCACAAAGATGAGGTCACATGATGAAAGTCGCATGGTATTTCTCCTTTGTCCTTGATTGACTGAAATTCCTCTATGTGATCAGGAGGGTTAGCAGAAGTCATTTTCATTTTGTATCATAGAGAGAGGCTGCACTTATTTGAACTGATCGAGATAGATTTTGTTTTTCTTTTTAGCCCTGGGGTCTATCTGATTGCAATATGAAGTGGCCTTAGAACACTTATCTTCTATAATTTCCCTACTGGAATTATTGGCTACTGTGTCATTATTATGGAGGGGAAGGAGCAGGGAGAGCTCGGGTATATAGGAATGAACATTAGGTTGTGACATATGAGACCTGAGAGTTGAGGCTTTATTTTGACCTTATCACTGAGTCACTCTGTGACTTAGGAAAAATCAGGAGAAATCATTTAGGTCAAAATTTTCAAGTTTTAGGTATCCAGCTTGAAAACCTAGGTCCTGATTTTTATACATGCTGAGAACCTGCTATTTCAATTGAAAGCGGGAGAGATCTGAGCACTTAGCACCTCTAAAAATCGAGATCTAGGTGTCTCAAATTGAGCAGCCAAAAAATGGATGCATCCAGAATTAATGGAGACTTGTGAAACATTTTACCTTACATTTATTCCTCAAAAATACCATCTTCTCCCCACATGCACCTTTATTGTTCTGCTTCCCAGATGCCTGTTGAATTTGACAAGTGTCATTAGGGAGAAGAACACACACTTCTACATGTGAAACACAACTCTTTTCCCAACAACTTTGTTTAAAAGCTCTGGAGAGCCTGCATAGAAAACACTGGTTTGTCTTTTTCTTGACACTTTATTTTCATGTTGTATAACAAGCTTACAAACACAATAACCAAACTCAACAGCCAATAATAATTGTTTGCATCAGCTGTGCGGTGGCTGATCACTATTAAATATATTTATTTAATTCTGTTACCTTGACTGCTGGAATGGGCTTCTTGGGAATAAAATGCTTTTTCTCTCAGGCAGTAACAACAGTTGTGGTTTGCTGCTTCAGTTTAAATCTTGTTCTCAGATATTATCTTTTGCGCTGCTCAAGGTAAGGTCCAAAACTAGGCAGTTTCTAATTGAAAACCAGAAAATATGCTATTAAGCAAGTATATAAAACACATAAATGAATATTCACAAAGGGCCAAATCCCAGGTCTTGCTGAGCGTTGATTCATTCTTATGCAGGAAGGCTCCCATTGAAGTTGAAGGGATTCTTACTAAGAAATGAATAAAACTGAGACATAACTTCAAAATCTGACCTCAAAACAATACAGAGTTTGAATATTAAATCATAATATACTGTAACAAAAAATGGCTGTACTGCAGACAACATTCACAAACTCCTATCCTCCCATGGTGTAGTTGTATTGTACATAATATAATATTGATCACCTTGTATAAATAATTCAAACTCACTTTATTCTTACAGTCCATGGAAAAGATATGTATTATATATTATATAATCATAAAAGTAAAGATCAGCTTAAGAAAACTCCACCATTGTTCAATATTATACCCACTATGATACCCTATTATACTAACTATAGTTTAAAGGTACATGGATGTGCCCATTGACTTTATAAAGCACACACAAATCCTTGTGATAACAATGCCTCGAAGTTATCTGGGCCTGTTGTAGTAATGCTAACAAATGCCAAGTGAACACTAAGATGATTTATTTTATTAATTTCATAATTCTACCTCTATTCACAGTCCTCACTCTCTTTTACGTACTTTAATGTCTGGGCTTGCTTAGACAAATACTGCTGCTGGAAGACATCTCTGAATGCCAAAATGTTCTGTCTCAGCCAACAGCCTAGAACTGCTGGTTCAAGTTTTCAAAGGATTACTAGAGACCCTCTCACCCACAATCATTTGTCTAGATGGTAGAGATTTGAAAACTACTGCTTACTAAGACCACGTGACCGAATAAGTTGCTGTGAATTAAAAATGACTGAAAAACCTGGTTCCTACTTATGAAACAGAATAAGCCCTGGAAAACTAGTTTTTTTTTTTATTATTTGAGAGCATTTAAATGAGTGAATAAACTTAGCTCAGAGTCTAGTCTAAGTGCAGTGCAATTATATTACAGTAATTAGTATTTAGTAGCAGGGGATAATATCCTAGATTGTTATGATGAGCATTCATTGTAATAATTTCAGCACGTCAAGCATGTCCAACTGGAAACAATGTCATCACACAGGTTTCAGAGTAGCAGCCATGTTAGTCTGTATTTGCAAAAAGAAAAGGAGTACTTGTGGCACCTTAGAGACTAACAAATTTATTTGAGCATAAACTTTCGTAGCTAGTAGCTCACGAAAGCTTATACTCAAATAAATTTGTTAGTCTCTAAGATGCCACAAGTACTCAATGTCATCACCATAATTTAAAGGGACAATGTCAACATGAATTTTTAAAATAAATTCTTAAAAAACATTCCAGGGTTTGATGCAGTACCTTTTTGGTAGTATCCTCTGAATATTTTTTAAATACTTTAATTAAAAATAATATTAACAGTTATTCTATTCCTCTGATGGTATTTACATGGAAAAATTCCTCACCAGTAATTTTTTCCACACAGGAGTCCCACTTTTGGGGTGTCAGCTTCCTCAAGTGACAAAGGGTGGATCTCCCTAAGTTGTCTGGTTTTTGGCAATCTAAGTCTGCTAACTGGCAGTTTGGCACAAGTGCATTTTCTGTTCTCCTGGAACCTTCTCATTTCTCAAGTGTGCTGGAAGCAAGAGTCCTCTTAAAGATCCCAATTATGTAAATCACATTGTGTGCATTCTCCAGAATTCAGGAGATGGAGATCACCTCAAGAATGGAAATAAACTTAGGCTTGACAGCCCCTACAAAACAGAAACTCTAACTTTGAGGGGAGGTGAGTGAAGGAGTGGAAAAGGTATATGGTAACTTCGAAGAAGCAGAATTATAGATAAATAATTTCCCTTTCTTTACAGATGCCAAAACACAGGAGTCCCATTTTTGGAGAGTAAAAGAGTGAGGAATGTCTTACAATTAACTTGTATAAAATTCTGCAAGCAGAAATAAGAACAGAACTAATATTTACTCCTGGGGGAATTCTGCGCCAAAAAATTAAAAATTCTGCAAATTCTATTTGTCAAAATAACACTGTATAATCACCCCAGTTTCAATTATTTTGGTAATTTATTTCAAAATACCTGTCAGCAAGTATGATAATAATACAGACACACACAGAAATTCACCCAAGAGTTAAGGTTAAAGAAACCCCTATAACAACCCAGTTCCTGTTTCTCTGCCCCCTCCACCACAGGGCCCAGTCGTGCCCTCCCACCCCCCAAGCCCAGCGACTCACACTCCCTACTTGGCTGAGCCCAGTGTGGGGCCCTCCCCGGCCCAGACACTCAGACCTCCTACTCCCCAGAGCCTAGGGATCCAGAGGGAGAAACAGCCTGATGCTTGGTTCCAGGCTTGCACGGTATTTTCTGAACGCCACCATCTCCTTCCTTCAGGGAATGCTGGAAACTGCAGCTGCCAGGAACCCTCCAGCTCCTCCTTCCCCACCCCCCACCCTGGTAGTGTCTCCTACTTGCAAGCTGGGCTCTGCCAGGTCCAGCAACCCCTAGTGGCAGCCAGCAGCACTGCAGCCCATTTCTGTGGGGGGGGGAAAGGAAATTCTGTGCACACAACGTTAATTTCTGCAAAATTCTAAATTGTGCAGTGGCACAGAATTCCCCTACGAGTAATATATCAAAGTAAAAGAAGGCCTGTTCAGAAAGAGCCAACCTGAACAGATAGTGCTGGGGAAAGGAGAGTTTGAATCCTTTCCATCTAAACTATTGGCTCCAAAGATCACGGAAAGATCCCCTATTCTTAGCAATGAACATGTACTGTTTGCAAATTGAAAAGACCCAAGGCTGATACCATAGCCTCAGTAGGGCAAATGATGACAGAAAACTTTTCTTGCAGTATTGTCAGGATGTATCAGCTAGAAAAGTATATCTATGGCCTTCAGAAATTTTTTGAAACAGTCTTGTGCTGGCTTCTGATTAGTTTCCGGAAGGAATTTAAGGCATTGGTTTTGACCTCTATAAATGATGTAATACCTATGTAACTGAGAGCCTGCTGTTCCTCTGTATACTACTGATGCAAAAGTGGTGCTGAAGCTAAAACCTTATGAATGAAAAGGGAAGGAGACTGATGAGACAGCATTTTTGAGAAGGATCTTGATTCTTCCTTTGTATAGTTAGGGAATCAGTTTTCTGACTTTTAGGGCATGTTATAAGTCTAATTTATTTTGTCAGGTTTTTAGTGAAGTGACAGGCTCAGGGATGGATATTTGTTGTTCTGATGATGGATGGCTGCTAAACTCGGATCATCTTTGGGGATGATGAGCAAATCTTTGTGTTGTTGATCCTGAACTTTTACTTTTACATATTTTTAATATTTGACAAGCTCCAAAAGCTTAAAGACGGACCTGTGAGAATGCATTTTAAAATATGAAGTATAAATATATAACATAATAATTTTGTTGAAAGTGGAAAGCCCACCGTTTGTGTGATTAATTAAGGGTACAAATTAGAGACGTGTGAATTATTGAGGCAAAAGCCTTTCTTCATCAAAGAAATGCACAAATCAGTTTTGACATGGAAAGTTTCAAACACTACAGTTTACATAATTGCTGGTAGAATGGAGAGAGGCCATTTTGAGATGGGTCTAATTTCACCTCGTGCCATGAGGATGTTTCTGCTGATGTGTTAAATATTAAAAGGGAAAAACTGATCATTTCAGTTTAGGGCCTGTGGTAACTCACAACAGACAACCAAATTTTATCAAACGTGCTTTATGATTGATTTTTTCCCCAGTCAGCCAGAGACAATTTCCATCTGAAAATATTACTTTTGCTAATATTCTGAGAGAGTAAAATTAGTATTTCTTTAACTATAAACAACACCTCACTGCATAGCTCAGGAACTCAGGAAATGGTTTATAGAGGGTTTCTCTTGCAAATAGTGTACAGACAGTCAGAAAGGTGATAAGACTGCTCATCTTTCAATGCTTTCATTTCAGACAGCTTGGCTTCGAATGCTACGTGAGGCAGTATGCAATTTTTTATTGAACTGAATTATTAGATATGCTAAAAATGGAGCTGTTGAATTAACTACTGAAAAGCTGGATATTTAAGATGGGGGGTTTCATTAAAGCTGTCACTTCACTTAGAGGGGGATTTTGAAAAACACACAAGGTGTTTAGGAATACAAGTCTCATTGAAAGCACAGTCACTTGGTCTTGTGCTCCTAAATCCCTTGGGTGCTTTTGAAATTTCTCCCAAGATTTCTTGAATATATGTTTTGAGATATTTTTTAAATTTCCAAAATAAAATGTAACTAAACTCCCTACAGATTAGGATATTTTTTACATTAATACCTGCACAGAAAAAAAGATTCAGTGTGAATATTTGAATTGTTTCATGGATGTGCAATCACTGGACTTAACAGATCAGTTAGAACATATTTTTGCCTCTGTAGATAGTTTATTTCTACTGTAGGGGGTATCAGCAGTGGGGCCGGGAGAGAGGGGGAGCAAAAAGGGACAGTAAAAAGGTATTCAAAATCTCAGTTCATTATTTTCATACCGTAAGATTGTAACTGCCATCCAAAACAAGGTGCTGGAAGTATTATGCTGTACATTTTTAAAGAAAGGAAAAACTTCTTGCTAAAGACTTCCAAAAGCTGCATTGTAACTGATGAACAGTACAAGTCTCTAGCAGCATTGTGGTTTTTGTTTCAGTAGTTTCTATAGGGATTCATCATTGATGAATTTGTTCTCACCGAGAAGCTAAATCCTGCTCATTTAAAGATACCGTATCTCCCACTAAAACTGTCTCTATCCAGATATAAAAGCATTACACAGCCAATAGAGAACTGACAACATAATGAATCAACAATGAAACCTTAAGCTAGCAAAGCTTTAAGGTGAATAAGTTTGTTTGACTATAATGTATTCATGGCTCAATCTAAAGGTAATCGAGCATATTATGAATTAGAAAAAGTGTTCGTTCCCTAACGGTAAAAGGCAGTGGGTAACTTACATTTTAAATGGCCATCATGTTGACAGGAGAAGCAGCAAGTAGCCTAAATGGAGAGGAGACACCATGATCTAGTGGACAGCGCACTGGACTGAGAGTCAGAAGACCCAGATTTTATTCCCAACTCTGCAGTGATCCACTGCGTAACCTTGGGCAAATCACTTCACCTCTCTGTGCTTCTGTTATGTCTTGTCTGTTTAGATTATAAACTCATAAAGGCAGGAAGTGTCTCTTGCAATGTGGCATGTACAATACCTAGTACAAGTGTGCCCTAAGTTCAGTTGGGACCTCTAGGTACCACTATGATACAAATAAAAATATCACATTTTAAAGAACTGTGCTGGATCTGGTATATTTTATCCTACTCATATTTTCTTAATATAAAAAGAACACGGAAAAATAATTGTTTCATAAATGGGATTCTAATAGGGAACAGTAGAGGAAAGACCTCAAATTTATATAAGCAGTCTGTAAACATCTGGTGATTTAGGGAGAAGAGGGGTTTGTCACAGCTCTTTACAAAACCTTTTTCCATCATGACTGAAGACATTTCCATGTCAGACATAACTTTCATTTATCCAATTTCCATGACATGTGGGTCTTGTTCTTATATATGCAGGCACATAGCCATTTATTTTGTAAATTTACCCTGTGCACTTATAAGTTCTAATGATTTTACATGATACCAAGTGATGAATCTCCATGTATCCGGAAGAGCAGAATTGAAGTCAAATTGTCTTATTTAGTATATTTTATATTTTTTCAAGAGTACACATTACTCTGCACATAGCAAAACTGCTGAGAGAGGGCATGACAACCAAAGAAATAAAAGCATGACATCTGCTGAAATGCTAGAATATCAGAAACAGTCAACATGGTTTTAAAGAGAAAAATGTATGGGAGTGGTAGTGACAACTACAGGAACATGGTCCCCCATACTTTGCAATTACATAGCTATGCAAATGGCTATATAAATCTTCTCTTTGTAAAGTCACTGCATAAATCATTGGCAGCGCTCTATAAAATCAACCAAAATGCTGCCTTCTCTGTTCTTGAGTTTCTCTCCCTGCAATTTGCTTTTCTGCCTGCCTGTTGCTTTGTTGAGTGCTTTCCCTCACTGAGTCCTCTGCAGCTGCTCCCAGAATGCAATCCTTGAAAGGGACAGAGTGGGAAGCAGAGAAAGGAAATTGTGCTTCCTCCATGAGAGCTGCAGGAAAACACAGATGGCCAGCACACCTGGCCACGTTCTTATGGGGCAGGGGTTCAACTGATCTTAACTGCACTGGCTCCACAAACACCTATCTTACCTGTGGACCAATAAAAGAGAAGAGTTCCACCCATGTGACTCTTAGCAGGTCTGCAACTGTGAAGGCTTCTGCCTGGCTTTTGGGAGCTTAGCGAGATAGGCAGCTGGGGAGAGAAAGCTAAGCGAGTTGGAGCTATGGAGATTCTTGACCAGATTGGTGAGAGGGATTACCAGAGGAGTTTGGAAAGGCTGTGGGAAAATAAACTTGGAGCAGAAGGGCAGAGAGCCATGGGAACCATTAAAATTTCAACTAGTTACGCAGCTGCCCCCACTAGGAAATTCATTAAAATGTAAATCAGGTTTGTGTGGATCACAGCACAAAGTTTTTAAGATTGTCTGTCTCCCACTTGATCATGTGGAAATTTTGTATGCCTGATGCACAAATTTTTACCTGTGAACCTGGTTTCAGTTTTATTTGTTTCCTCCAGCTGCTTTTGAAAACCTCTTGGACTGTTTCCTTCAAGGCAATGTGCATTTAAGATGGCTGCATAACCTAGAGTCCTTACCACATGATTTAAGTCTAACATGTTGCATAGTATTCCAGACCTTGACAATAATTAAGGCTACATAATATTTTCCATTCTAATCCCATTTCCAGACTCTCGTAACTTTCAAAAACATCTGCCCTGGATGGTAAAATTTTTCCTGGATTGATGTCTGCCTGAAGATGATTTCCCTCCCTCCTCCCCACAAAATGTGAGAAAAGTGGTTCCATTATTTCCAAGAGGGAAGAACATGAAAACAGACACATCTCTCAGTATAAAAACAGCTTTATGATGTTTTTGGAAAAAGCTGTTAAACTAAAAGAGCTATGGGTAGAAAGTTGAAATTTGTCACAGGAAGAGTTGTCACTGAGACAAACTGTCTTTGAGAGTTCCAGTGAAAAGTGGTTTTGCAGGGTCTGAGTTCTGAGTCTTTGAAAATGACATATTGTGCATACACAGAACATTTTGCATGGACTTTTCTTGGTAAGCTCATAAAGTGCACAACTAATGAACACCAAATATCAATGACAATGGAAGAAATGAAATTGATTAATATTAATTCTTATTCTTTTGGACTAGATTCCCTGAAAAGCCAGGGCCCTTTTATCTGGCAGTGGAAAAGGACCATCAACTGGCTGAATTACCACAGCAGCGGACTCCCACAGAACAGAGGTGTTATCCACCTGGCATAAGAGTTATGTAGGGTCCGCATAGGCGGCTCATACAATCCATCCCTAGCCTCAAATAAGCATAGGAAATGTGCAGGAGGCAAGTCAAGGAGGCATGGCAGGAGCATGCTGCTCTTCAGCAATCTCCAACTGATAGACAGCTCCTTGGTGCTATAGACTAGATCTCCAAAGCTGCTCTAAGCAATGCCCAGGCCAGGGCCAGCATAGTGCTGCAAACAGCACCTTTGTAAGCTCCTTACCCCTACGATGCCAAGCAGTAGTGGGCAGAGCAGAAAATGTATCCCTTTGAATTCAGCAATTCACACACTCTCATTGCCCTGTTTCTCTATGCTGAATCTTCATTTAGACTACTGTCCTCATGGAGGAAGAAATTACTTTCAGAATAAAAGACAGAAGAAAAGGCTTTCTGAAATTCTTTACAGAGTATTATGCCTTTTAGTTATTTTGTTATGCTTTGAGTTTTCTCTTTGTACCTTTGTTTTATCTGCTTTGTCATCATTTCTTTCCAAATACTATACAACTGTTCCTCAGATGCTTGTTTCTTGTAATCTCTATTCTCTAAAAGTTGTGTGGATACCATTTTGTCTATTCTCTAAACCATGTTTATCATAAGCAGGTGAGCTCACCCCCCCATCCACTACAATTCTGAGATCTGGACACAAGACTAAATGTCACTTTAGTCTGTAATTTAGGAAACCACATTATCATGGTTTCACAATGATGTATATAGCACCACTTTTGTGCCTGGGTGCTATAGCTGCTATTTTAAATAACTGCATACAATTATTCTCTTGTATCCTGTTTTTTCAATCATTGCCAGCATTTTCTCCATGAGTTAGACATCACTAGCCAGTTATTCTCACTGTTGTGACTCAGCTGTTTTGTTTTTACACCACTTTATATAGAGAAAAGTGAAAGATTTTAGGATTCCTGGTTGCTGTAGTGCAGCAAAATCTTTATGTTCCACAGTATAAAGTTTCTCTAGCATGAAATATTCATTAGATAAAAAAGGAGTTAACATAGCAAACTTCTGTGCTTACAGTCAAAAGATTTAATAACATCGATGCAAAAGTGTTACCTTCAAAGGGGGTGGGGGTGGGAGGAGGAGCAGAAGATAAAGATTTGAGCACATTACTGTGCTACTTCATGAACATCTGGCAGTCTGTCATTTAATAGACAACAACATCTTCTCTAAACAGAAGAGACTTGAATTCATCAGGGGTTCCTGTAGTACAGTATGTGCTTAACTTAAGTACCTGCTTTCTGTGATTTCCATAGATTATCATATTCATGACACTGTGGAGTGAAAGCATTTTTCTCACTTTCTAACCAGAACATGAAAAAGAAATTAAAATATTGGCAGGCACTTTGTCTCTAGTTTGTTGGACATATAAGAAAAGGACTCTCCACCCATTTATGCTAATGAAATTCTGTCAGCTAAGCAGCATTGTAACAAAGATGACAGCAGAATGTCTATTAATAATACCTGACAGGCTAGCAAAGACAACTGTATTCAAGTGGTTTCTTTCAATAAACACAGATCAATTGTGCCTTAGAATTAGGAAAGCTTTGCGTAAATACCAGTTTATCATTTATTTGTACCTAAAAAAAATCCATTAACCCAAAATTCAATTTTTTTTGGATGGGATACATACTACACATAGGCACACCCGGCTTATGTGCTGCTGATATCAATGTGGTAAACTGCACTGCCAAATGAAAAACAATAATTACTATACACTTTTGACTGACCTACCTGCCACCCTGGTCATTAATCCTGATGTTCAGATACCACAGTGATGGGCACCCTTATAAAACCAACCACTGTCATGGCTTTAACTTTCCCTTTCTGAGGCAAATTTACTGAGGAGATGGTAGTTTACTAACTCCAGCAGCACCTAATATCTGTGAGTATTCTGGGCCCTTTCCAAACAGGCTTCAGACCAATTACAGTATGGAAGTGGTAAATCAGAATAAAAATCTCTTTATGTCTATTGGCAAAAGACACATATCCATGCTGATACTGCCAGTTCTATTTGGAGCACTGTCAATCATGAAATTTCCTTGTTTAGGCCCACAATAACTGGGAGCCAGAAGATTTGGTTAGCTGGTAGGAGTTTTAGTTTCCCCTGAAGGGTGATCATGAGAACATACTAGCATTTTACCATTGAGATTCCAGAAGAATGGATTCCTGTAAGGCTCAATGCTGGCACCAACTTTATTTAATGTGTTCATCAATGACCTACTGATCACCATCTCTGGGCAGTTCATGTATGCCAATGATAGTTGTTACAGAGTTCTGTAACTTGTCATGAATCCAATGGAACATGATTATGTGTCACAATTGGAACGGATTGGAAAATAACCCTTCCCTCTTGGGCTCAGGTTGGGTTGCCTCTGGTGACCTTTTCCAGCCCTTAAGTTGATGTGGCAGCAGCCTGGCCCCAAGTCTTTCCCAAAGATCTGCATATGGGTAGGGGTCGGAAGTCATCCATATGTGCAATCTCACTGTGGCTGCACAAAGTCGGGAGAGTTGACTTTGATACATCATAATGCCCTGTCCCTGGATCCATGAAGAACATACTGTACAATCATGAAGCTGTTTGAAAGCAGGACTGGGGGGACCAGTCTCTTCCCTCAGAAATCTGAGAATCCATATAAAAGTTAATACAATTTCAAAATGTATTCACTTTGTATGGAGCTCCTCCTACAGCAGAAATCTTGTCAGTACAGCTCCACCAGAACCATTCTGTCAAGGAAGCAAGAAGACTGAGGCAGTGGAAAGTATCTATATAGATGTCCCTGGGCCTCTGGCAGAAATCCACAGGTTCTGAGGACCATTCCATATGGCTTTGACTACACTAGGCAAAGAATCCATGGCTGACTGGGGTGTCAAGAACAGTTGAACTATTGCTGAACATGTATAGCTACAAATGTAGCTAGTGACAATCTATGTTCAGTGACAGATATGTTCCCTGGTGTAGATAAGACTTGTATGTGGTTGAGGGGGAGTGTACCATTTCAATTTTAAAGAACAATCTGGTGGAAACTCCACAAGGGGACCATTGTTTCCTCCTCCCTGAATGTGTGTGGCTTTTTTTTTTTGCATAGGGGAATGATTTGGCCAAGATTGTGAACAGCAAAGTATCTCAGCACATCTAGAATTAAACTCCACTTTTTCCTGGTAGATTATATAACACTCTCTCTCTCTCTATATATATAATATAATACTAATAGACTATTTAAATGCAAACCATTACTAATAATTCCTAAGTAAACCTTCTTCCACTTCAGAATCATTGTAATCCATCTCTTATGCTGGATAAACTGCCGTACTTATCCTGCTTACTGCACAGGCTATAATGCTTCTCCTTATTCATCTCTCATACATGGTAATCCTTCTACCTCTACTTTACAGCTTTCTAATTTAAATGTAAAATATTCACTGCAGACAAAAGAGTCCTAGTGTAAACAACAACACTTATGGTTAAGACTGAGGCACTTACCATTGTCTTTTAAAGTCTTTAAGGCACAAACTAGACAATATGGTGATTTGAATCATCAGTTGATTATCTGACCTCATCTACATTTTATGCTAACATTCATGCAGAAATAAGCCCTAAGAATGACATTTAGCGGCAAGTCCAATAGTCTCTCTTTAGTCAGAAATCCCACTGAAGGGGGTGCAGAATTAAGAGAACATGGTGAACATTTTCCCATGATTTTTGTTGTTATTGTTTCATGTGGGCAATTTTATGCCCCACAAAAATTGGTTTCCTGGGAAAATTAACATAATTGGCTATTTTGATAGATCATATAAAATATGAACTGTTAAAGCAATCATTTGCTTGGTTTCTGCAATTTTTTTGCTAGGAAATATCTTTATTTGAACTAAAATGACCAATTTTTGAGCAAAAAAAATGAAGAATAAACCGTTTAGTGAAATAAGCACATTTTCAAGTTCATTACAAATTTTGAAAAAAAACACAGATTTTGAAGTTTTGCCTTTCATTGAACATTTATTTCATACATCTCCAAGTGGGAGTTTACATGAAGAGAGTACTAGGTCAGGACAGCAGGATTTGGCCTTCTGTTTTTCATTATTTATATTTCAGTAGCACCCAGGACCCCCAGTCATGGACCTTGACCCCACTGTAATAGACACACACAGAACAAAAAGGCTGACTATTCTTTCATTCTGTTGCACAGATTAAAGCTGTGACTTTCTTCACAGCTGACGAGTGAGTCATTGGATAACAACAGGAATTCAATTTTGTCTAAATAGAAGTTATTGGGATAAAGGCTGCACTGACTGATACCCTATATAAGCATAATAAAGTCACTGAGCCTGATTCTGATCACAGTTATATCCTTTTTATCCTGGTCTAAAATAGTTGAGTTCAGTAAAACATCCTTCATTTATACCAGGAGGAGAATCAACCCCTTTACTTCACTGGGGTTGCACAGAATATCTGTCATTGCAAAGTCTGGCAATTATCTTCAGGCAATCTTACCGTCTTCTGGAATACAATAACGTATCCTGATATAAGACAATTGTGCGTCAGTTTAGGTCTTGTAAGTCATTCTACACTTTTTCTAAAAAAAAAAGTACATTATGGTGCTAATCACAGTTCAGAATGGTATGCCCCCTCCAGCAATTTATGGGGAAAGAAGCAGCTTAATCCAACTCTGGGGTCAGAGAACAAATGGATAGTGTTTTATAATATAGCTGACTTATTGTGGAATTCAAACTTCCAAATGTGGTTGAACATGAATAAATACAGTGGTCAGTCAGGACAAATTATTCAGTTTAATTGTTTTGCATTATTAATTACAAATACCAGGAAAAAGATTCTTTTCAGTATTTTGTAATTGTCAAAGGTGCTTAGATCCATTTAAAAATAGTATATATTATAAACAAGCCTAGTTAATGCAAGAAGAAAGTAAAATCTTTTAAATACTTTAGAATACCGTATCAGCTAAATGTTGAGAAGATTTATCATTGTTAAACATTAATTTTTGTTTAGTGTATAAGGGGAAAGGGTCATTCATTTAACAGATTTATTCATATAAGGATCCCCTAATAAATTCTGCATGAGAGTCAAATGCATTGGTGCAAGAACACATTAATTTTGTTAACAGATAAATTAGTGCCTATTCATTTTAAAACTGAATGTGGTTTATTTGTACTTTAGTAGCTATTGTTAACACCAAGTACATGCTTTTTATGCTTATTCTAAATAAATCTGATATTCATTTTTATTGACAATGCAATTTAGATTATATATCAGATTTTTATTATAAATCCCTAGTTTTTGAGGGATTATAAATTTGCAAGGAACAAGGGGTGAGGGGGTAAGAAACCAATTCCAGGATAAAGCTTTGCCTCATATGGAACTTTCACTACTTGCACACTGTGAGATGAATGTGGGCCATGAAAGACAATGAAGATATTTAATTTGTTTTCACTGTATTCTGCCATGGGGGGCATATTCCATACCTCCCTTCATGGATCTAGAGGAGCCAGGCAGAGGACAATGCTGTTTTATTGTTATCTGGTTCTGCAATGTTGGGGCAGGGGAAGTGCAGGGGAGGAGAGTGCTGAATTTGGAGACATTCTGCAACGAGGAAGTGTGGACCCTTTGTTTACTGTGGAGCCCAAATCTGCAGGACCTCACTATGCCCCATCACATAAAGTGGGTTGAGGGGAGCAGTAAGAATGGGGCCAGTGAATCTCTTAATCAGAAGCCCCCTTGCTCCTGCACCAGGGAAGGCTGCAGATGCTAAGGGAGGCTTGAAGATTTAATGGACTGCACTTCCACAGTCCTCAGAATTCCTCATCAATATTCCTACAGCAAACATGGGTGCCTCTATATCAGAATACTCTGTCTACTGAACTCCATTTTCTCACACACCCCCCTTTGCCTTTGAGGAAGACATAGCCCTCCACTCTCCCTCTATGGATATGCCTTCGCTACAGGTGGAAGTGTAATTTCCAGCTCAGGCAGATGTATCATGCTAGCTCTCGAGTTAGCATGCTAAAAAGAGCCATGTAGCTGCGGTGCTAGCCACGCAATGACACTCTCATCTGAAACCCTAAATTCATAATCCTGCTGCCCCAGCCACATTGCTGTTTTTAACACACTAGTTTGATCAGAGCTAGTGTGGGTATGTCTACTTGAGCTGGAAATTACCCTACAGCACCAATGAAGACATATAATAATTTTTCGATTAAACTGTATTTAGGCTGGGATTTTCAAAGGATTCTAAGAGACTTAGGTGTCCAAATCCCCTTGAATATCAAAGGGATTTGGGCTTCTAAATCTCTTAGGCTCCTTTGAAATATTCAGTCTTAACATGTGGTGTTGGGTTGGATGACAAGGTGGGGTGGATCACGTCTGTTATGAGCATAAGCATAGGGAGTTATGATCCCTAGTAGTACCAATAAGAATTAAGTTCTCCAGCTCCTGTGATTTGCTAAACTCCTTGGCATCAAAGCCTATATGCTTTACTTAACTTCCTCAATAGTTCTGGGGCTGGCACCACTGTACAGTTTGAATGTCTTCCCAGGGAAATAAAAATTGATCCTCACTTTTGAGAGAATCATAGAAATGAAGGCTAGGAAGGGATCTCGAGAAGTTAATTAAGTTCAGCCCCCTGCGCTATAGCAGGACCAAATATCTAGACCATCTGACAGTGGTTTGTCCAACCTAAGCTTAAAAACCTCCAGTGATGGGGATTCCACAACTTCCCTTGGGAGTCTTTTCCAGAGTTTAACTACCCTTATAGTTAGAAAGTTTTTTCCTAATATCTAACCTAAATCTCCCTTGCTGCAGATGAAGCCCATTACTTCTTGTCCTGCTTTCAGTGGACATGGAGAACAGTAGATCACAATTCTCCTTATAACATCCCTTAAAATGTATGAAGATTGTTACCAGGTCCCTCCTCAGTCTTCTTTTCCCAGTTGTTTTAACATTTCCTCATAGGTCAGGTCTTCTAAACCTTTTATCATTTTTGTTGCTCTCTCCAATTTGTTCACACAGTATTCCAGCTGAGGCCTCATTTGTCCTTCTTTGGACAAGAGAGTCTTAGTCTGGAGAAAAGAAGACTAAGGTGGTACATGCTAACAGTTTTCAAGTACATAAATTGTCATTACAAAGAGGAAGGAGAAAAATTTGTTCTCTAACCTCTCAGGATAGGACAAGAAGCAATGGGCTTAAATTGCAACAAGGGCAGTTTAGATTGGCCATTAGGAAAAACTTGCTAACTGACAGGGTGGTTAAGCACTGGAATAAATTGCCGAGGAAGGTTGTGGAATCTCCATCATTGGAGATTTTTAAGAGTAAGTTAGACAAACACTTGTCAGGGATGATCTAGATAATACGTAGTCCTGCCTTGAGTGCCAGAGACTAGACTACAAGATTTCTCAAGGTCCCTTCCAGTCCTATGATTCTATTATTCTCCGCTTGTAGGAGAAGCCATTTGATTAGCTTGGTGTGCACCTGCAGAACATTTGGAGGAAATAGCTGAGGAAAGTAGTTTTGCATTTAGTTCTGACAGTAGGGTACGTATGACCATTTTTATCTCTTGTGGGCATGAGTTCTATAATCTGGATCCAACTCCTAAGAACCTTGTATAATCTCTGAATGCAAATATAAAGGGATAACCAGCTGGTGCTTGTGACTCACTGCTGAACAGTTCTCTTTTAGGTCATACTATATTTTGTTTGCTGTAAAACTGCACACAAAATGCCATCTTGATTCATTTAAATTTCTTAAAAATTCTAACCGGATCTGAAGAGAAATAGTTTACAAACCATTTAAAATAATTATATAAAATTTCTCCTGAATAAAATAACCATAACTCATTACAAAAGTTACATATTCACTAAATCAATGCAAACTTTTTCTACATCACCATCTAGTAACATTGAGATGCCAATGCTTAGATACCAAAGTGATAGCTACTATATAAAATCCAAAAGTAGACGGAGAAGTGTATATTAGAATCAAGTTTTCAGATCTTCCACAAAACCTCTCTTGAATATCTGGCTATCTTCTAGAAGTGACATTACAACATCTGTATTCTAAAATCCTAATTTGATTAGATTTTCACTGAAGACAATCAATCGAAGAACTAGATTTTAAAAAATTTAACAAGCAAATCATCTGAGTAAGACAATACATATAACATGCATACATTTGTGCGCATTCCAAAAAAGTTACATTTTCAATTCCTATAATAGCTGTGAGATGAGTTTTGAATATTTTATTAGTTGACTTTGCAAATTTGTGTGAACAGTTATGCAGGCATGTAAACAGGCTCAGTTTCTCCATTTTTAGAATGCTATGATATTAGGCCATTCTCCTAGATATTGGACATGCACTCCTTAAGCATAAATAATTAACATACTGTGATAGAGCAGGGCCAGGGAGCAGTGGGAGGGAGATATATAAGCCCTATGTTGATCAAGGCCTGATTCCCTGTAGACTAGGGAAAGGTTACTACAGGTCAATTGGAGTACCTGTAGCCAATTAAGGCCCTGTCAGAGAGCTAATAAAAATCCCCTGCTTCAGTTAGACAGGGGAAGAAAGAGAGATGACTAGAGTTTGGAAGAGTATTGCTGTGAAGTGGAAGACCAAAGGACTAGAGAAAAAGAGACCCTGCCCAAGCAGAGCAGGGAGACTCTCCCTAGCATCAAGGACCGAGGGTAACCCTACCCCAGGGAGAAAAGGGTAAGAAGCCCGTGGAGCTGAAGAGGCTGGGACTCAGAGTAGGGAGCGGACCCTGACCCCTTCCCTGCTTCCCTCCTCTCCTGCCTTCCCAGGGCACTAGCGGAGGCCTCGGCACCCAAGAACAGGGTAACGAGGTGGTGCCCCACCCCATCCCACCAAGGAAAAGCACAGGACCCACCACAATAGCAGTAGCTGTTTGCCACAATATATAAACATTTGCTTTCTTCTTTGCTTTGAGATATGTGCTCATTGAAGTATTTCATGCAATTAAACAGCCATATGCATGAAGCAGAAAACAATATATATGTATAAGAAAAATAATTTCTGCCCTGCTCCTGCAAACACTGACACACAGGCTGAAATTTAAACGAGTACCTCCATTGATTTCAACGGGACTACCCATATGCTTAAGGTTCAGCACCTGTGTAAGAAGAGTCTGGAGGATCAGGGCCATAGGTCTCATAGTAGAATACTAAGTTTAGCTCTCAGGTGTGTGTGCATGGCTCCAGCAGACTGCATTACAGGAGTTATATAGCTGCACACTGAAAAGCAGAATTTAGCCCAGAGTGTACACTTTTTTTGTATGGTTTAAAAGAACAAGACATGTCTTCAGCTTGTCAGCATTCAAATAGCTCCTAAATAATACACTTTATTTTGGATGAGGGATCATAGGAGTCCTGTAGTGCTTGTATATTCAAAAACATAGTATTTTAAAACACATCTTCATTTAAATTGTAAAAAATGAAATGATTTGTATTTCTTTAGGTAATTTGTCTTTTTGAGGTTGTGCCAGATATTTATAGTGATTCAATCTAAAGCTTCTGTAAAAATCATCCATGGGTACTGCAGCTGTAAGATGAAGAGGAAAACAAATTTGCTACTTCTCCTGAGAACAGCATCTCTAAGTTAATGCTATGTACAATAAAACTACTTCTACAAAGACCTCAGCTGATGTAATTTCTCTCTCTACAGGTGATACATGTCTTCTGTGTGTCTGACTTTTTTTTCCCCTTCATCTTACAGAGATCCGATACATTTACCTATAGCCCCTATGAATATCTGGAACTGCTTGAATTTGTGCCCAGCCGCAAATGGTTCCAAAGGGCAATTTCAGGAGCCAGGGGTAGGCAGGGCCCAATGTCAAAGATGGATTAAGGTAATCCATGGCTTTAACCCCTACATTATGATCTCCTCCCCACACCTCTTGAGGAGGTAGTGGCAGGAGCCATTCGCACAAGAGCTGACTGGTGGAGGTCATGCCACCACTCCTGTCTGAGCAGGCTGGGGCTTTCTACCTTTCTCAACACCATCTTCTGTCTTCAGGTGAACAGAGGTGCATCCTGGAGGAAGGATAAGTCAGATACCACCCACCCAAGCAGAGACTGTGTATGTGTATGTGCGGGAGCCCTGCTGACACCATTCCATCAGAGCCACAATGAGATGGCAGCAGAAAGTCATACGCTAAATAATCACCTCTGAGTTGGGGGCCTCCAGAGTAGTAGGTTTCAGTATTAACAGCCCACTAAATTAAGTGGGATAGTTGGCAACTCTTCTTTATCATTTCAGGTTGTCTGTAGACTGAGGCAGACATTGTTCAGTGTTCAAGTGTAAAAAGAGAGACAGCCAACACAGTGCAACCTTAAGGCTTTGTTCTTTCCTCCTAGATGCTGTTCTCTCACCTAAAATACTTCCTAAAACAGAATTCTTTAAGTTCTTATACTATAGAACTCCTATGGGAAAACTTTATCATCACATCCCTTAAGTCACCTTTAGCTGAGATAGCAAAATTTAACACAAATTCCATAACCTTCTTTACTAAACATTCTATTAGAGCCCCTGCCAAGTCTGTGTGTGTGTGTGTGTGTGTGTGACAAAAAAAAAGAAACTTAACATTAACTCTTTGTAAATTGATTAACTCAGAAGTTGCTTGGCAACTAAGGATTTTCCCCTGGGCTTGGGTGATGGGTTCTTCTTTCACAACTTATTATTGTACAAAAGCTTATGTATACCTTGGAAGCACTTTGATGCTGGAGGCAGTGAGAAACTTTCTTGTGACAACAAGAGACTACCTGGTACTTGGTTTTTCTGGTGGTGTGGTGTTTTGAGTTTGTCTAGATATCAATTGGTTTGCTCATTGGCTTATGTTCCTTTCACGTCCTGCTGCTCAAGTCTCAGTGGAGTGCATATTTCACCATCCTCTATGTCCATGTCTTAAAGGGCACATGTATTGGCAGTTCTGACAAAATATATGCCTACCCACTGCTTCAGTATATAAATGAGGATTTATCTGTTCAATACATGTAATCTGCTTCAAGGTGCATGATTATCCTGAAGAAATAGTTTGCTTCTGACAGGGTCTCCAGGTTGTAGCTCTGGCAGGTCTTTAGCCTGTTGGTCATAGTAGACTTTGGCCTTTGCATATCTCTCTTCCTTTTTGTGTGCTATTCCTTCTACCACTGCTAGTTGTAATGATACTGGAGCTATGGGGTTGGGTGTCTTGACTACAAATGTTATACTGAGCTACTATTAATGACTCATGTGGAGTGTCTCCCCATGCAAGGATGGCTTGCTTTATATTTTCTTTGCTTTTTTCACTTCTCTTTAATAAGGTCTGAGCAATTTTAACTGCTGATTCAGCTTTGCCATTTAATTAGTTGATGATGATGCGATATGACTGAATTCCCATTCCCAGGAAAATTGTACAAATTCACTGTAAGTAAATAGGGGTCTGTTGTCTAAAACTACAGACTTTGGGATACCATGCCTGCTAAAATGTTTCATTGCTTTGTCTACAATGGACACTGCAGTAGGGTTCTGACAGTTCATCTGGTTCCTAAAAGTATGAATAGAAGTTTACGATAATGAGGTAATTTATGTGGTTTGCAGGGAAAAGGTCCATTGCCACTCTGCTCCAAGATCTGTTGGGATTTCTGTGTATTCTCATTATTTCTTTTTGCTACTTGGTCGGCATTTCCCCATTTATATTACAACTGCTCATCAGGTCTCAAATATCCTTGGTCACATTTGGTCAGCATAAATGTTTCTGGCTCCAAATATACGCTTCTAATGCCAGAATGGCTGCAATGTATCCTTAAGAAAATTTCCGTCTCAATGATCTGGGTATTATGATTCAACTATCTTCATATATGATACAATCTTGGATGCTCAATTCATTTTGATAATTACAGTATTTTTGGGAAGCAAGATAAGACTTCTTCTCTGATGTCTGGCCGTCTAGACAGAATGATGGATGGAAACGCTTGTAGATCTTTGTTTTGTATTATATCTCAGATTATTTCTAGTACTTGTCTTGAAAATGGCACATAACCAACTTGATGCTTTTATGTCTTTCTGTGTTTTCTGAATTTCTGTCAGGTTCAAAATCTCATTCTTGTTCAATTACTGTATTTTTATGCTGCAAGGCTGCTCTGGATAAGAAATCAATATGTACATCTCAGTAGTGAGCATCTTTCTTGTAGTGAGCATCTAAGTTGCAGTTTCAGTGGCATGCACAGAATGTATTTTGGGATCACTAGCTGTGGCTCTTTAAAAATGCTCTCTAATGGTTCATGATCACTTTCTTTTTGAATGGTTTCCTGTGCTTGTACATACTGGTCAATGACACTTCACATGAAAACAAATATTGAAAGACATTCCTTTTCAGTTTGGGCACATCTTCATTCCTTTGGGGATTGTGACCTTGGTATGAAAGCTCACAGTGCCTGGTAATTGTCAGTTTAGAAACAGTCTGAAACACAGCTTCCACTAGATGTGTGGGAACAGCTAGTTGCTTGTAGTATAATCTTCAGATGGACTCTTTGAGCCTGTGGGTCAGCCTTCCACTTGTCAATTTGCATCTCTCTGAGTCCAAAGCAAGCTGACTTCCTCAGGAAGGGGTACCAATAAACTGAGAGTTCTATTTCTGTTAGCCTCTTGCAAGCTCTGTATCTCCATCAGGAATTTCCTCTGGAAGAGGTATAACTTATATTCAAATAGCCATTACTGCTTCTGTGGGCTGGTCCTCAAATTCAGCCACCTCTTTCGCCTCTAGTTATACTGACATCCCACTTTCTCATAGCATCACCAGGATAGAACATTGGATTCGGCCCCTTTCTGGCAATGGTGGATCTAGAAGTTCTCTTTAACAACTACTCAGTCATAGCTCCCTCTGGAGATTGTAACTGTAGAATCCAATAGTCATAGCCAATCAGTTCATAACAACAACTTTGACCTATAAAGATAGGGGTGGTGGAACTAATCCTAGTTCTCACAACTTACCAATAGCTCTCTTCTGGTAGCACGGTAACCATGTCCCCACTAAAGCAGGGAACAGCTATAATAGCTTACCCATTCAGTCACTATCCCAGAGGTAATCAGAAAACAGGGTAGCATAACTGGTAGCAATGTCTATGGTGACAGGCTGGTCAGATCAAGGAAAAGCAAGCACAGATGACTTGACAACGACATCTTTTGGTTGATATATGGCTTTTCCACAGTTTAGTTGAACTGACGACTTTTTTTATTCTCTGCAAGTAAGTGCTAGGGTTGTACAAGGACTTCGCCTACAAAATCAGTTGCACTTCCTCAGATGAATCTCAGGGAGGTAAAACAAATTTACCCAGGATTTATAAGAAGGTGGACCCTTTTGAAGGTTGCAGTAAAGGATGTTCAGATAGACCAGATAACTCCAGGGTTAAGCGCAATTTGCAAGTAAACCTTGGGAGCTGAAGTGGAACACTCACATCAATGATCTTAGAGCATCAGAAAAAGGCTTGGCAGAATTAGATTTTTATTGTTTTCTATTTTTGATGGATAATATTGATGCTTATTTTTAATCTTTTTATTTTTATCAGTTTAAATTTTCACAGTTGTGGGGAATTATGGGGGGGTCAGAAAATTAATGACAGTTGACATTGAGATTCAAAAAATTAAGGCTTTATAACTGTTAAAGTTATATGAAAGTATATATCCTAAAATCAAACTGTAATAAGTTTTCAAGCAGCATTTCTTACTTTGTCTATTGGTAAATTTAGATTATCAACTAAAATATTTTTTCATTGGTTTGTGTGTGTTTGGGGAAATGGACATTTACTGATATTTACCAATACACACCTAATTCTTCTGAATCTACTCCATAAATATGGGTAATGGGCATCCCCAGCTGCAGCACTCTCATAGCCATCATCTAGGGATGAAGGTGAATGTGCATGTTTGCCAGCCCAACAGCAAAACAGCTGCAGAAGGAAGCTACTTTGCTTTTTACTAACATGATTATTTGTTTTCCCTAAATCTCTTATAAAGGTCCTTATGAAAACATAAACTTTATCAGTAGGGTTGATGAATTTTCCTATTTTATTAACTTTATTAAGTAACATTTTAGAGAGGAATTGTTTTCCAGATGACAACTCTGGGGACAGTTTATCCATAGAACAATAGCCACTTTTGGTCACTACATCTTTGTCCTAATCTGAACTGATGGCTCACATCACATCCAGTCCTCCTAGTCTGGTTGTATCTCCGGTATTTTAAATTGAGTTAGTTATTTTTATACTATTTTTGATGAGGAAAACATGGTTATTTGAACTATGTTTCCCTAGAATAAGTAAAACATTGCAAAAAGATAAATATCAGAAAGCAGTTTCATATTTATTTTCACATAGATAAAACTAGGTAATTTCTTCAATACACCAACAAATACGTAAGCTTCCTTTAAACAACTATTTACTGGGATAGTTAAAAACTAAACTCAAATATTTTCATTTTCTTCATACTAAAAAGATTTCTAGCTCTTCATGACTGCTGCATTCAAAAAGAAACCAAATGCAATAAAAGTATTTGTGCCTAACGTTTTAATTCAGTGTTCAATAATTCCCATTTCTTTGCATTATTTTTGCTTTATTATACTTATAATACTCTGAAATATATCTATAAAACTTTACAACCCTTTTCCAATGGCATATGGTGTGAGTTGTGAAGGGAAACATGTTTATGAGCTGAAAGATGTTAAGAAAATTTAAAGTAGGATAGGGACAGTTGACTGTGGTTATGTGCTGAGGAGATAGTGCATCAGTTACTACCTACCTAAATACTGCCTCTTCTATTCCATCACGAAATGGGAATGTAGAAATATGCCATATTTACCAGATAATATCACTTTTTGGTGTTTCAGGTGTCTCGATAAGTCACCTTGTATATTTAATCATGTGTTTAAAAAATTAATGAACTGAGTGAATACTCCTTTCACCGGAGATGTGGAAGTAAGTATTCAAGTTGCCTAACTATAACGATCTTCTTTGTCACAACTCAATCCATCCAGCCCCACTGTCTGGATGGACATCAGTCTGGATGACATCCTTTTTGACACTGAGATCCCGCAATCTGGCCACTGAAACCCTGGAACAACTGTCTTAGACTCCTGAATTCCTTACTTGCTTAGGCATGTTCCCCCAACTCCCAAGTTCACCTGGTTGTGGGAGCGCTGGTTCCAGTTACATCCTTCAGGGACAACATAACAGTAAAACAAGGAAACTCAAGCCTTGCAAAGGAATTTCTCACACACACACAAACTTTACTCCTAAAGAGCACAAGAGAGTTACAAATCTATGGGAAAAAAAAAACTCCTGAACACAAGCCCTGCTCAGTCTGACCTCAACTCCTCCAGCCCCCCGTGAGTCCTCAATTTTCTTTGATTTTTTTTTTTAAGACCCGGCAGTCCTTCTGGTCAACTTTGCCTTCCTGTCTTCTATCATCAGTGAAATGGCCTGCTTTGCATAGAGAGCATTCCTCTTTTTAAAAGGGCTTCTGACACCTTTCTAGTCCCTGTGCTTTCACCAGTGAATTTCCTGATAGGCTTCTGGGCTGAAAGGCATTCAAAGTCAACAGCCCTGCTGGCAGCAAACTAATTCTATTGGGAGTAGTACCATTTAATGGTGATGACCCTTGATCGCTGTCAGTTTCCAAGACATAGTCTATCCACCAGGTGTCAAGTTCCTGCTACAAAATGAATCCTCAAAGCCACATTGAAAGTTACATTCAAAATGGATGTTGAACTATAAGAGGGCATTCACATAATCAAAATGGAATTCATAAGTTGACACAGATATATCCCCCAAATCATCACACTATGCAATTAAAAATAGTGGGGGGAGATGTAATGGAACTGTCCCCATCTTAATGGATGCAGAGAAACAGTCTTGCATGCCTTCTGCAGTATGATGGCTAACATGTCTCTGATTGTCATTACAACTGTTGCAGATTCCTTTGCAAAGAAAAGAATTAGAGGCACACAGGCTCAGATACTTCAAAGCAGAACACCAGAGAATACAATAATAATTATATTAAAAACATGTAAACATAAGCTTTCTCCTCCAGTCGCTTTCTCCTGGTAGTTAAGGCTACAAGACAGAGGTAGGCCTAGAAGTATGCCTACATGCTGTGCTGCAGGAGCAGAGCCTAAGTTATGAGTTTTTTATTACAATGATTGCAGTCTTTCAAGTGAATGATTATGACTTTGTACAGACAGACATGGGACGTATGGCATGTGAGGAATTAATTAGGACTGTGGTCCATATTATTGAGAATGGTAGCTCAGAAAGACCATTGCTAATTCCTTGAGGGTGCGCTTTCGAAATGTTGATTATGAGAGCACCACTCACCCTACATTTATTAAAGGACTCTTGGCTTTTCCCTTTTTAATCATTTTCAGCAGTTTCTCATTTTTACATTGGTGTCTGACGTAGGCAGTCAGACCTTGTGGTCAGAGCAGTGGTAGTCATGCCTAGTGGTCAGGAGCCAGAGAATGAGGCAGTTGGGAATCAAGCCAAAGGTCCGGAGTGGGGCATGGAAGCAGGGATCTGAAACAAGGCTGGAGGGCCGGAACCAGGAACAGGATGGGAAGGCAGGAATCAAGGAGAAAGCAGAGCTCAGGAGTCAGACAAGAGGGCAGATTCCAATGTAGCAACCAACCAAGGATTCACCTAGTTGTTCAGACAACTTCCTGTGCCTCCTTCTGGTTTAAATAGAGACTATACCAATTGAAGAATCTCCCTTCTTCATATGCAGTCCCTATGGTGAAGTAGGTCCACAAGCCCACACTCCCTACTCGTCCCCGTGAGCTTCTGAGGACTGCCTGAGGACCCACAGTCAAGACCCATTATCCTTCACAACTGACTTAAAAGATAGCAAATGCATTGGTCACAGTTTTTAGGCATAAAAAAGAAAATGTAGATATATTGGAGCTGATAGACCTTTGTAGTTTTAAAGTGTTTTTTCTTGTTTCCATGAAAAATTTTAAAATGGACAATTAATTTCACAAGCACTGAAATCCAAAGTCCATTATAATAAAAAAAAAAGGACTCCCATTGACTTCAAGTAGTTTAAATCAGGCTCTTAGTCCTGAAGCTGGAAAGATGCATTGCAGTGTAACTTTAATATTTTAAATTAAAGGATAAAGGCTCATTCATAAAGTAGCTACATTGACATCATCTTTCCTTTGATTTTAGATTCTATGCTACATACCACAGTGACAAGTGCCATATATTAGACAGTAACCAGAGTCCAGCTATTGTACATTGAAATCAAAGGCCTCAATTCTAAGGATTTGAAAAAATTGTATAGTTGAGAGCAGATCTGGATTTCTCATGAATCCAGGTGTCATGTGTGTTGATTTTTAAGAAAAAAAACTTTATTGATTTTGTGTATAATAAATCAGCAAGTTGGAAAAAAACAGATTAACACAGTAATAGACAAATGCATTAATTATTCAAAGCAGTCAAAAGGCATGAAACAAAATTATAAATGGGGAAAATGAAGACACATGGTATGACATACCCCGGCCAATTATGTACGGGTTATATGAAGATCTCCAACATGAAGACTGAAATAAAAGATGTGATATATCAAAAAAATAAAGGGAGCTAATTCATTAAAACTTGTCTGCAGAGCTGAATTGAAGGGCAAACAAGGTCTCAACTATGCGTAGTATTACAGCCACCATCTTAATAATAGCTAAATTAGTGTCTTTAAACATCAACCCTCTGACTACCCAAATGCAATCAGTGTGAATGAGATTCCAGGAAATCAATAAAGTCTTGCCAGACCCTTTCAAACTGTTACAGAACCCTGATGGGTCCCCGAGTAGCAGATTATAGGTTGATGGTAATTACTCCCTGAAACAGCCTAAACTAGGTTCCACAGCCTTAATGAATTCTGTATGGTATGAATAGGTCAGTAGGGTGCAGAAACCTTTTCTCTCAACTCCCTCATATAGAAATTGAATCCCAACATTTTATGTTAAAAGAAAAGGAGCACTTGTGGCACCTTAGAAACTAACAAATTTATTTGAGCATAAGCTTTCGTGAGCTACAGCTCACTTCATCAGATGCATTCAGTGGAAAATTTTATGTTAATAAATTCAGAGATTCGGGGCACTGACCTTTGGGTAATATTTGAATAATATGTGGTGGGAGGGATAGAAAACTTTTAGTACATTTGTCCATCACAATTCAAAGTATTGCTCAAGAACTGAAACTAGTGGCTGGCTCAACAATAGGGGAAAATATGCAAAACTTTAAATTTGTTTGTTAGGGAAGAGAATGTAAGTGGTTGGCGGGGGTGCTGGAACAATTTTTATAGTTCAGGTGCTGAGATCATTGAACCAACTATAATCCCTGTATATGATGGAAACCATGTCAAGCCAGGGGGTGTAGCAGCATGCCCAGCATCCCTAGTTCCACCACCTATGGTGGTTGGGGGAAGAGAAGCTTAAAGATCCTGCATTATTGTAGACTACTATTGCAAAATGTGGCAGAATAAAGAAGTTTTAAAAGGATGGGAAAGGCCAACAGTAGTAGAAGTCATAGAAGAACCATTTTTATGAGGCGGTGACACTGCATGTTGGCAGGCTTGAATTCAGCTATCAGCCTTTCTGATCTTATCATAATACAGTACATGGTCTTCAAAATGTTTCAGTGGCACGTGATAACTAGATAATGTTAGCACAGTATAGGAAGTACAACTTATACTGAGATATTTTTATATATATAGGGAATACTGTAAATACTGAGGTGGTAATATCTAGGAAAAAATTGTAAGTTCTGGAAGGGTAGCCACTGTAGGCCATGAAAATCAGAAAAAAAAATCTTGCTAACAGACTAATACAGCTTCCTGCCAATGTAGGATTGGCCCCTGCAGTATATTTGCTAGTGTTTATCCAATTTAGTTTTAAAGGAACCCATACATGAGACTTCCATCACTTTCATAAAGAGGCCAATATATAATTTAATCCATTTTCCTGTCAGGAATATTTTCCTCATATTCACCCAAAATTTATTCTTTCTTAATTTCAACTCATTACTACTAATTATATCCCATAACCCTACACCAAATGATTCCTCTCTCTCCTGGGTGTTTAGTGCCTTCCAAAATTTGTGGACTGTTGTGATCTCCATCCCTCAAAAACACACACATACATAGTTATCCTTTATACATCATATATATAATATTACACACACACTTACAGTTATCCTATATATACAGTAAAAAGGATAACTCTCTGTGTGGGTATGAATGAGTGTGAGTGTGTGTGTGTATATATATTAAATGTATTTTAGCTCTTTTAACCTTTCCCCATAAATCAATCCCTCCAGCCCCCTGGTGCAGCTTCCACCACCCACATTTGGGACTGTGCTTACAGGCTCAAACTACTCCTAAAAGAGCAAAAGATGTGTTTTAATGTCAAGATAATTAACTTTAAAAACACATTTGTAATTGTTTCTATGACAGTCAAAGCATAATGGACTATTAAGAGAACACTAAACAGAAATTAACAAACAAAAAAGATAAATAATACCTAGAACAACAGATTTTTAGGTTTAAAATCCATCTCTCTTCTGGTGTCTATGATCAATAGCACAAGAATAGTTATACAATTATCTTATACTGAACACAGTTGCTATAATACTAGTCTGAAATGTTTCACCAGACCAAAATTTAATGTGATATGCTCTTTCCAGTTCTGCAAATACACACGAGTAATTTTATGTGTGTGCCTAGTTGCATTCAACTCACTGGGAACACTCATATGCATGAAGGCAGCTTTACGAACAGTAGCTACCTGTAAATAAAGAGGATTACTATTATTATTATTATAATAAATATTTCTATGCCATCTAGATATTTTTAGGACATAGAATTTATTCATACAAGGCTATGTCTTATGTAATATCAGGCATCATATCAGCGCAAAACAAATACTAAGATGGTGATGGGCATCTTAGAAATACAAATCATTACAAATCTAGTCTTATCACTAAGAGGTAGCTACTGTAGGTAGTCTACTATATACAACATCAGTTTCTCATGCTAGTCATTATAGTTTAAATATTTAAAAGCACTCTCTCTCTTTTGGGGGGTGCAATTTGCATGATCAAAATCTGCACTTACAAAGGAATAGTTTTCCATTAGTTGCTGGCACAAATTCTCGTACTTGAACTTGAGACAATTAGTTATCAGTCATTACAGATCTGGGTTGTATTCAAATATGTTACCCCAATGAGAGAGGTTCTATGGCTATTAAAAAATCCCTTGAATGAGTAAGTCTTCTAAAAACTACTTTTTGGTGTAAATCAAATTCCCAACATGGCACTGGCCAAAATATGAAAGTTTTACCCATTAAGTTTTTGCCAAAACAGATGAAGATCTAAAATTTTGTGAGTTTCACCTAGCAAGGAAAATATTTGTGCATAGTTGTTGTAGCACTAAAGTTGCTAGAGAACAGAAGATTTGAAAGGAGAGAGAGAGACTTGCTCTCAATGAATATGAAAAATGTGCCCTCCTCTGCCATTGAGGAAAATTCTTCCACCTGTAACTGCTGCCTGATTGCTATGAAGAATGCTTTATCACCAAGATCCAGACATCCTTTAATATGGGATTATTCCTGTCATGACCCTCTGGTCATCAAACCACAGTGTCTTTTGTCATGAAACAACTATCCAATAAGGAATAATCAGGAATAGGCCTGTAGCATATCTTCACCTGCTTACGCTCACAGTAGGAGTAGGAAAATCTTCCCCTTCCTATTAGTTTATAAGCTGTTCTAACCCACTTTGGAAAATAGTAACATTTCTTTAATTTGCAGCACAACAACCTGTTTTTCACATTGCACCACAACTTGAAAAGAGCAGCACTTATTTCAAAGAAATTAAAAGCACTAACAGGTAGTACCAATCGTTAGCGACATAACAGAACCCATAACTGGTATAGTAACTATCCATTGATTCTTCTGCATATTTCCAGAGTAAATTGATAGGAACACAGTCTGAGAGGTGGACACAATTTTACTCCCATTTGAGTTTTGATATTATCTTCAGTACAACCAAGGACAGGCCCTAAATTCTGGTGTTGATTCTTGTTTCATAAACCATGGCAAACAAGCCTCAATGGTACAAAACCCCACAAATGGCATATGCTTAAATAATGCTGAATTCCTCATGATCTAACCATTTTGTAATTTAAAATGTCTTAATTCTATCAATGTCCATATAAACATTATTCAACTACAAAATGTCCTTAGAACAAATTAAGAGATTAAGCGTATTGTTTACTTTTTACTTTTCAAATCATATTTCTGTTTTAGAAAGGAACAAGATTATGCACTCACATATGGGAAAAGTGTTGCACCAAAAGTACGCAGGAAAAATAAAGTCATTGGAAATATTTTGCAGACTTGAAAATATATGTCTGAAATAGTAGCGATGCAGTCAATTTTTTTCTTGTCATTTTCATACATATATCATTTAGGTTGCCTTCTTTATGTAGACAACGTAAACTAAAGGTTATTTTGAATTGTTTTATCCTAACTAACCCTAAGTAACTAAGAATTTAATAGTGTTAAGGAATGATGATACATACAAAGATGTTATGTGTGGCACTGGGGAGGTAAAGGGGTAAGTGTGCATGGTTAATAGGAAAAGATGTCAAAAAATGAAGCATAATAATAGTGCAATTTATCCTTGCTAAATGTACTGCAGTGTGCTATAATTAAATATGAAAACCTAAATTATCTCTATGTTCGGCTGTCATAATTTAACAGGGAGTGCACATGTTCTAATCTAATGGCTGATTTTTTTCTCCATGTGCAGCATATTAAAATGTATATTAGCCTCAAGGTGCATAAACACAAATAATAGACCAAGGTTTGGCCTGTGGAGAAAAAAATCCATACTCAAATGCCGTCAAGTAGCTGGTGATGCAGGGGAAAACACTCACTTAGCCTCATTAAGCCAAAGCTCTCTTTTGCTTGTCTTTGTTCTGCATGACAGCAGCCTCTTTGTTGTATAATAATTCATTCCAAGTTCGTTCCAAGTTACCGAAACTGGTGAACTGTGGCCATTTTAATGAGAAGTATTGGTGGTATGCATAATCTGGAAGCACGTGGACCAGGCAATCACAGAACACCGCAGCCAGCAAAATGAGATACTGTTGAAATCACAAATTTGTCAAGTTGTTTTTGGACAGGGTATTATAATAAGCATTAAAATATGCATCCTATTACTCCACATCTGCCAGTCAAAGATCACTGTAATGAATGCATGCTGCAGGGTATGACCAGGCCGTTTTCCTAAGTAAAACAAACTGTAGAGTACAAAAAAAAATTATGTATTTTTGGCAGTGCCTGACTTTTCTCTTTTTTAAAATCTTTTGCATCAGGAGTTGGATTATCCTAGCATGATGTCCATTGTCAGCAGTGAATGCTGTAAAACCACCACAGTCAAGAAGTTAACATGGATACATTGTTTTTAGTGGCCACATTAGTGACTAGAGAATATAACCCTACACTCAGGTGCTTATAGCCAATTTAGCATATAGTATATATAAACACTCTCAAAGATTAATCCTAGCTTTTGTTTTATGCATTTCTCCTGCAAATGGCTTAGCTGTTAGAGATGTTATATTTTTATATAACAACCTGTGGTTTCAGTAAAAAGTGCCACAATAGAGAATCACAACATGAACTTCCATAATAGTCTAGTTAGGAAAAAAAAGTTAATGTTACAGAAGTACTGTTTTTACTAATTTTTTGGGCCCGGGATTTCTCATAAGTGTTTCTGGTTGGCAAATGCTGGGAAAGTTCACCCAGGGCAACAAACCTGCTAAGATCTACCTTGCTCCAAGGTGTCTATCAACAACTTTAGGTCCTGATTGCCTCGGGTCATGCCCTACCGCAATTCCATCAGATTGTTAACTACATGACTGTGGAAGTTTCTCCCTAGTTTCAAGGAAGGAGTGTTGAAGAGGAGGGGTAGGGGGAAGCAGTACCTTTCGCTATTGATCAGGAATCCCAGTAAACATTTTTGTAGCACCTCTTTGACTCTCTCCAGCCCAATAACCATATTTGAAAATAACCATTAGAAATTACAATGGGAAGTTTTCATAATACCTTAACACAAGAGTCAGTTTTTCCTTGATTAGTGATGAGACTACATTTATGTGGATCTAGCTGGTTGACAGAGTTCTATTTCAGAGGTAAAGGCTTGGTAATATAAAAAAAGAGTTATGCAGCTCGAACTTCAATCTTTCTTTTCTCACCCCCCAGAAGCAGTGATAGGGTACAGGGAGACATTTCTCCATCAGCACTCACAGATATATCTTGTTTAGTTTTGCCTTTGATCAGCCAGGCCATGAGCCAGCTTGTCTTCTCATTTCTGGTTAGGAATGTTAATCCTGCCTTCATTGGGCTGCATGTTCCTTGTGAAGGACAGAAAACAAGGAGCTAATTTGCATGGGTTCTTTTCTCCATGTGGAGTCAGAAATGTATCACTGCACTTTGTTGTTGTTTGATCTGAGGCTTCCATATGAGACTGACCTTTCCTTCTCTTATAAAACTAGTAGTGCAGTATTTTATAGTAATGTTCCCAAACATTAGGGTGAATCCATAGCCTAGGAATTCAGTGGGAATTTTGCTCCCATTAAGACTTAAATGGGTCCCAAGATTTTTGCCTATATCATATAATACTCAGAAGCCGGGGAGTGATTGTTGTATTGAAGTCACTTTTTAAAATAAGAGACTGTTTGTGTTTTGGATCATTTCTATACAATGCGATAGTATTTATAATATAAGGACTTTTAGATAGTGCCTGCCACGAGGCTAGAATTCACCAGGCCTTTCTGCAGATTCAGAAGACAGAGACTTTAGGTTACTATGCTGGTATTGGAAGGCCACAGAGATTTTAACTTAAATGAGAGGTCCGTGACGTCCAGTGTATGCCAAAGGACAGACTAGCTACCCTTTACTATGTTTCACTTTAGGAGTCTAGCAATTTTCTCTGATTACACCCAGATGGAATCTTCAATATCCTGGAACTTATTATCTCTCTCATACTTGCAGATGGAGACCACCTACTATTGACATGCTTTTATAATAAAATTTCTTCAAATCTCGTTTTTAGCACTGTCCTAATTGATGATGAGACGTTAAATAAAAATCAATCTGTTCTGCCTTTCAAATACTTATTAAACAAGATGTATTTATCTTTCTCATTTCTTTATAGAGTCTTCTAGAACTCTCACCTTTGGATGATATTTACTCAAACAAACTTTGATTTTTGCAAAGTTTCTAAATGCTGGGTTAAATCTAGTGTCATTCCTTATGTGTTTAATATCTTTTACAAAGCCCCTACTAGCCAATTTAATATGCAGGCTTATTTTCACTATTAAACTACTTAGCATATCTGCAGGTCACTAAGTGAAGTATGAGTTTTATATTTGATGTTAGTGAAACCGCTCTAAAGACACATGCTATAACTCTTTTGTTACCACCAGCTGACACCAATGTATTTCTTGGGCATAATTACTTCAGGTCTCTGGAGTAAGATCAGTATGCAACTAATGACAGATTTCTGGGAGAAGCAGACAGGATGAGACAGTGACTACACATATGAGATCAAATTATGCCCCTGGGGAATACTGTACCCTGCCTAGATACCCTATGACAACACACTTATCTTAATTACTCTTATACCTACACCTTTTGGAAAAACACAGGAACATGTATTTTAAAACACAATTCTGTTAAGTTTGGATGATAGAGACATATAATTATATACAAACATATGTTATAGATCTGTTTTACAGTCATAGTAATAACTTTGGCTCATGAAAGAACATTGTTCATCTTGTCCATCAGTCTGAATGGGTCATGTACCTGATAAAAAAGCCTAAAGACATCTGAGATAAGTATGCTTTTACAAAGGTTTATTTTTTTTTCCTAGAGGGAGTCAGTAGGAAAGATCTCTGATGTCATCACCACCACCCCTTCCTCTCACTTTGGTGTCTGTTATTTGCACAATGAGATTATATCTGAGACAAGCCCAAGTCAATTTATCTTTTGCATTTAAACAATAGATTGGTAGTAATGGATGATCTTAACAATAGTTGTCTGTGCCAAGGCCTCAAGTATTTGCATCTTAAACAACCCATCAGAAAAAGAAAAAGTGGTCCTAAAAAGCATGGAGGTAAAAGATAAGTTTTGTCTTTCTCTTCTAGTCTGATAAAAGATCTAAGCTTTCACTTCCTCTGCAGTGGTCATGGATAAAAGTATATCTACCATAAAGAAGAAGGGTTTAAATTATTGGGGCTATATTTAATGGTATTAGAAACCTATAGGACACTGAATGAAAAATACCATAAAAAGCTAAAAGTTAAAATTTACCAAAGATTACAATTTTATGATATCCTAAATAGTGATGTTATTCTTGATATTTAGAACAGAAACTAACTACAGTATCTCAGATACAGCACTATGGATACTATTGTTACATGGTAACTTCTTAATGATGAATGTGAAGGTATAAGGGATACCATTCCTCCAGGGTCAGAGGCCTGCAGTTAGCTGGCTGGCTGACTAGATCCACCTTCTGCACCTGGAAAAAGAGCTGGAACTTAACTGGCTGATGCTCATAAAAGAGGGCAGCAGGAGATGAAGGGGAAGATTGCAATATCCTCCAGAAAGCTGAGGGGCTGTGTGCCCAATGGACTGCTATTGGAACTATTGCCGAGAGAGGAATTGCTCCAGAAACCAAATGGACAGAAGGGAGACTGTGTGAAATCCTTTTATTACTGAGGCTCTGAAGTAAGAGCCAGAAAATTTGCTGAACTTACTGGTGTGATGGAGTGACTTGGTGAAGGAACTACTCCGCCTGCAGAGACTTTGAGGGAAGAATTTGTGAGGTTTTGATATATTTTTTTTTTCCTTAAGAAAGTTTGGAATAAGAACTAACCCAGTTGGAAACTGCTTCCCTGGCTTCTATTAGAGAGCTTCAAATAGAATTATCTCAGGGAACAAGCTGTCTCAGCAAGATTAAAACCTGGTCTGGTAAGAGAAGGGAGGTATAAGGTATCATAGAATCATAGAATCATAGAATATCAGGGTTGGAAGGGACCCCAGAAGGTCATCTAGTCCAACCCCCTGCTCAAAGCAGGACCAAGTCCCAGTTAAATCATCCTAGCCAGGGCTTTGTCAAGCCTGACCTTAAAAACCTCTAAGGAAGGAGATTCTACCACCTCCCTAGGTAACACATTCCAGTGTTTCACCACCCTCTTAGTGAAAAAGTTTTTCCTAATATCCAATCTAAACCTCCCCCATTGCAACTTGAGACCATTACTCCTCGTTCTGTCATCTGCTACCATTGAGAACAGTCTAGAGCCATCCTCTTTGAAACCCCCTTTCAGGTAGTTGAAAGCAGCTATCAAATCCCCCTCATTCTTCTCTTCTGCAGACTAAACAATCCCAGCTCCCTCAGCCTCTCCTCATAAGTCATGTGCTCTAGACCCCTAATCATTTTTGTTGCCCTTCGCTGTACTCTTTCCAATTTATCCACATCCTTCTTGTAGTGTGGGGCCCAAAACTGGACACAGTACTCCAGATGAGGCCTCACCAGTGTCGAATAGAGGGGAACGATCACGTCCCTCGATCTGCTCGCTATGCCCCTACTTATACATCCCAAAATGCCATTGGCCTTCTTGGCAACAAGGGCACACTGCTGACTCATATCCAGCTTCTCGTCCACTGTCACCCCTAGGTCCTTTTCCGCAGAACTGCTGCCGAGCCATTCGGTCCCTAGTCTGTAGCGGTGCATTGGATTCTTCCATCCTAAGTGCAGGACCCTGCACTTATCCTTATTGAACCTCATTAGATTTCTTTTGGCCCAATCTTCCAATTTGTCTAGGTCCTTCTGTATCCTATCCCTCCCCTCCAGCGTATCTACCACTCCTCCCAGTTTAGTATCATCCGCAAATTTGCTGAGAGTGCAATCCACACCATCCTCCAGATCATTTATGAAGATATTGAACAAAACGGGCCCCAGGACCGACCCCTGGGGCACTCCACTTGACACCGGCTGCCAACTAGACATGGAGCCATTGATCACTACCCGTTGAGCCCGACAATCTAGCCAGCTTTCTACCCACCTTATAGTGCATTCATCCAGCCCATACTTCCTTAACTTGCTGACAAGAATGCTGTGGGAGACCGTGTCAAAAGCTTTGCTAAAGTCAAGAAACAATACATCCACTGCTTTCCCTTCATCCACAGAACCAGTAATCTCATCATAAAAGGCGATTAGATTAGTCAGGCATGACCTTCCCTTGGTGAATCCATGCTGACTGTTCCTGATCACTTTCCCTCCTCTAAGTGCTTCAGGATTGATTCTTTGAGGACCTGCTCCATGATTTTTCCAGGGACTGAGGTGAGGCTGACCGGCCTGTAGTTCCCAGGATCCTCCTTCTTCCCTTTTTTAAAGATGGGCACTACATTAGCCTTTTTCCAGTCATCCGGGACTTCCCCCGTTCGCCACGAGTTTTCAAAGAATGGCCAAGGGCTCTGCAATCACAGCCGCCAATTCCCTCAGCACTCTCGGATGCAATTCGTCCGGCCCCATGGACTTGTGCACGTCCAGCTTTTCTAAATAGTCCCTAACCACCTCTATCTCTACAGAGGGCTGGCCATCTCTTCCCCATTTTGTGATGCCCAGCACAGCAGTCTGGGAGCTGACCTTGTTAGTGAAAACAGAGGCAAAAAAAGCATTGAGTACATTAGCTTTTTCCACATCCTCTGTCACTAGCTTGCCTCCCTCATTCAGTAAGGGGCCCACACTTTCCTTGGCTTTCTTCTTGTTGCCAACATACCTGAAGAAACTTCTTGTTACTCTTGACATCTCTTGCTAGCTGCAGCTCCAGGTGCGATTTGGCCCTCCTGATATTTCCTACATGCCCGAGCAATATTTTATACTCTTCCCTGGTCATATGTCCAACCTTCCACTTCTTGTAAGCTTCTTTTTTATGTTTAAGATCCGCTAGGATTTCACCATTAAGCCAAGCTGGTCGCCTGCCATATTTACTATTCTTTCGACTCATCGGGATGGTTTGTCCCTGTAACCTCAACAGGGATTCCTTGAAATACAGCCAGCTCTCCTGGACTCCCTTCCCTTTCATGTTAGTCCCCCAGGGGATCCTGGCCATCTGTTCCCTGAGGGAGTCAAAGTCTGCTTTCCTGAAGTCCAGGGTCCGTATCCTGCTGCTTACCTTTCTTCCCTGCGTCAGGATCCTGAACTCAACCAACTCATGGTCACTGCCTCCCAGATTCCCATCCACTTTTGCTTCCCCCACTAATTCTACCCGGTTTGTGAGCAGCAGGTCAAGAAAAGCGCTCCCCCTAGTTGGCTCCCTAGCACTTGCACCAGGAAATTGTCCCCTACGCTTTCCAAAAACTTCCTGGATTGTCTATGCACCGCTGTATTGCTCTCCCAGCAGATATCAGGAAAATTAAAGTCACCCATGAGAATCAGGGCATGCGATCTAGTAGCTTCTGTGAGTTGCCGGAAGAAAGCCTCATCCACCTCATCCCCCTGGTCCGGTGGTCTATAGCAGACTCCCACCATGACATCACTCTTGTTGCACACACTTCTAAACTTAATCCAGAGACAATCCAATGGTAGATCCAATCCTTTCCAGTGACCACACCAGCCCCAATCATACCGCACCCAGGGGACCTCTACAGGCCTCAAACCTAAACCTAGCCTGGGGAGACCCTACTGGCCCCAGCTCTAACCCTAGCTTGGGGAGCCTTACTGGGTACAACAAAAGCACTACCCCAGGGACCACTACAGGGCACAACCCTAACCCTTGCCATGGAGCATTGCTGACCACTCTAACCCTCAGGAAGCCTTACTATCCTGAATCCTAATCCTAGGACCTCTACAGACCTTGACACTAACTTTAAACCTTGGAAGACTTACCAGCCCCATTCCCAACTCTAGACTGTGGAGCCTTGCCAGCCCAAACCCTAATCCTAGCTCAGGGAGCCTCACCGGTTCCAAGTCTTAGAATCACAGAATATCAGGGTTTGAAGGGACCTCAGGAGGTCAGCTAGTCCAACCCCCTGCTCAAAGCAGGACCAATCCCCAACTAAATCATCCCAGCCAGGGCTTTGTCAAGCCTGACCTTTAAAACCTCTAAGGAAGGAGATTCCACCACTTCCCTAAGTAACGCATTCCAGTGCTTCACCACCCTCCTAGTGAAAAAGTTTTTCCTAATATCCAACCTAAACCTCCCCCACTGCAACTTGAGACCATTACTCCTTGTTCTGTCATCTGCTACCACTGAGAACAGTCTAGATCCATCCTCTTTGGAACCCCCTTTCAGGTAGTTGAAAGCAGCTATCAAATCCCCCCTCATTCTTCTCTTCTGCAGACAAAACAATTCCAGTTCCCTCAGCCTCTCCTCATAAGTCATGTGTGCCAGTCCCCTAATCATTTTTGTTGCCCTCCGCTGGATGCTTTCCAATTTTTCCACATCCTTTTTTTGGTGTGGGGCCCTGTCAAGGTTTCTTCCCCACTCTGAATTCTAAGGTACAGATGTGAGGACCTGCATGAAAGACCCTCTAAGCTTATTCTTACCAGTTTAGGTTAAAACTTCCCCAAGGTACAAATTTTTACCTTTTGTCCTTGAACCTTTATGCTGCCACCACCAAAGTGTCTAAAAAAATATCAGGGGAAGTGCCCACTTGGAAATATCTGCCCCGCAAAAAACTACACCCCCTTTCCTGGGGAAGGCTTGATAAAAATCCTCACCAATTTGCATAGGTGAATATAGACCCAAACCCTTGGATCTTAAGAACAATGAAAAGCAATCAGGTTCTTAAAAGAAGAATTTTAATTGAAGAAAAAGTAAAAGAATCCCCTCTGTAAAATCAGGATGGTAAATATTTTACAGGGTAATCAGATTCAAAACATAGAGAATCTTCTAGGCAAAACTTTAAGTTACAAAAAGACACAAAAACAGGAATATACATTCCATTCAGCACAACTTATTTTATCAGCCATTTAAACAAAACAGAATCTAACACATATCTAACTAGATTGCTTACTAACTCTTTACAGGAGTTCTGACCTGCATTCCTGCTCTGGTCCTGTCAAATGCATTACACACACAGAGAGGACCCTTTGTTCCCCCCCTCCCCCAGCTTTGAAAGTATCTTGTCTCCTCATTGGTCATTTTGGGTCTGGTGCCAGCGAGATTATCTTAGCTTCTGAACCCTTTACGGGTGAAAGGGTTTTTCCTCTGGCCAGGAGGGATTTAAAGGTGTTTACCTTTCCCATTATATTTATGATAGGCCCAAAACTGGACACAGTACTCCAGATTAGGCCTCACCTAATCGAATAGAGGGAAACGATCACATCCCTCGATCTGCTGGCAATGCCCCTACTTATACAGCCCAAAATGCCATTAGCCTTCTTGGCAATAAGGGCACACAGTTGACTCATATCCAGCTTCTCATCCACTCTAATCCCTAGGTCCTTTTCTGAAGAACTGCTGCCTAGCCATTCGGTCCCTAGTCTGTAGCAGTGCATGGGATTCTTCTGTCCTAAGTGCAGGACTCTGCACGTGTCCTTGTTGAACCTCATCAGATTTCTTTTGGCCCAATCCTCTAATTTGTCTAGGTCCCTCTGTATCCTATCCCTACCCTCTAGTATATCTACCACTCCTCCCAGTTTAGTGTCAGCTGCAAACTTGCTGAGGGTGCAGTCCACGCCATCCTCCAGATCATTAATGAAGATATTAAACAAAACTGGCCCCAGGACTGACCCTTGGGGCACTCTGCTTGATACCAGCTGCCAACTAGACATGGAGCCATTGATCACTACTTGTTGAGCCCGATGATCTAGCCAGCTTTCTATCCACCTTACAATCCATTCATCCAGCCCATACTTCTTTAACTTGCTGGCAAGAATACTGTGGGAGACCGCATCAAAAACTTTGCTAAAGTCAAGGAATATCACGTCCACTGCTTTCCCCTCATACACAGAACCAGTTATCTTATCATAGAAGACAATTAGATTAGTCAGGCATGACTTGCCCTTGGTGAATCCATGCTGACTGTTCCTGATCACTTTCCTCTCCTCTAAGTTCTTCAGAATTGATTCCTTGAGGACCTGCTCCATGATTTTTCCAGGGACTGAGGTAAGACGGGCCTGTAGTTCCCCGGATCCTCTTTTTTCCTTTTTTTAAAGATGGGCACTACATTAGCCTTTTTCCAGTCGTCCAGGAACTACCCCAATCGCCATGAGTTTTCAAAGATAATGGCCAATGGCTCTGCAATCACATCTGCCAACTCCTTTAGCACTCTTGGATGCAGCGCATCCAGCCCATGGACTTGTGCTCATTCAGCTTTTCTAAATAGTCCTGAACCACTTCTTTCTCCACAGAGGCTGGTCACCTGTTCTCCATACTGTGCTGCCCAGTGCAGTAGTCTGGGAGTTGACCTTGCTCATCAAGACAGAGGCAAAAAAAGCATTAAGTACATTAGCTTTTTCCACATCCTCTGTCACTAGGTTGCCTCCCTCATTCAATAAGGAGCCAACAGTTTCCTTGACTTTCTTCTTGTTGCTGACATACCTGAAGAAACCCTTCTTGTTACTCTTAACTTCTCTTGCTAGCTGCAACTCCAGGTGTGATTTGGCCTTCCCGATTTCACTCCTGCATGCCTGAGCAATATTTTTATACTCCTCCCTGGTCATTTGTTCAATATTGCCCTTTCCTTTCCAATTTCAATACATCTTTTTTGAGATAGGGCAACCAGCTCTGCACGCAACACTCAATATGATATTTTCTGCCTTATTTTCTATCCCTTTCCTATAGATTCCCAACATTCTGTTTGCTTTTTTGACTGCTGTTGCACATTGAATGGATGTTTTCAGAAAACTATCCACAATTACGTCAAGATCATTTTCTTGATTGGTAACAGCTAATGTAGACCCGTCATTTTATATGTATAGTTGGAATTATGTTTTCCAATGTGCATTACTTTGCATTTATTGACATAGAATTTCATCTGCCATTGTGTTGCCCAGTCACCCAGTTTTGTGAGATCCCTTTGTAACGCTTCAGTCTGCTTTAAATTTAAATATCTTGTGTAGTTTTGTATTATCTGCACATTTTGCCACCTTTTTCCAGATCATTTATGAATATGTTGAATAGCACTGGTCCCTGTACAGACTCCTGGGGGCCATCACTATTTACCTCTCTCCATTCTGAAAATTGACTATTTAGTCCTACCCTTTGTTTCCTATCTTTTTACCAGCTACTGATCCATGAGAGGACCTTCCCTCTTATCCCATGACAACTTACTTTGCTTAAGAGCCTTTAACACAGTATTTGTGGTTTTCTCTATATTTGGAACAGGAAATACCATGATCAGTTTAACTAATATGGTGACCATTCTGGACACTATTACAATATGGGCATTGCAAAGCAGCTCCAGTTCAATGTCATGAGTATCTCTTACAAGGAGCTTTGCATCCATCGTTTTACTCATATCAGCTAGCACTGGAGGTTCCTAGAGCAGTAATCTGCTAGTAGACCATCTGCTTTGACCTGAACCTGATGGAAGAAATAGATTACTAATAGCACAGGGAATTACTGTGGATGGCAACATTCTGTTTACTAAAATAGATACTACCACAAACAGATCTAGCTGGTCAGGGCTGGTGTCTATACAAGCATAAATTTACTTCTCTCAGATGTAGACATGTCTTAACTCTAAAAGTCCCCCTCTGTGATCTTATTGTTGAAAACTATACCTATTTCTAGTTGTTTCTCTCCGGTCTCCACTTCTATTCAGGGACTGATCCTCTGTTCCCACTGAAGGCAATAGGAATTCTGTCACTAACTAAATGGAAGAGTATCTGCCCCTTACATTTTTACATTGACTGTTCAGTATATCTGACAGTTTTTATTACTAGTAGAATATATTAGCCACATAGCTTTAAGATGCACAATACTGTCACTTTTCTTGTTTGTCTTTCTTATAGGTCCTACTGAATGAATTAGCTTTCAAGTCACATTAAAACCAAGACACATTTGAATAACTCTTTATAAAATATTTGTAAACCAGAATGTAGGATTTTGGCTGTCAAATTTTTATTACATGATATGCTTACATAGCTCTTGTATTAGTAAGAATTTTTACAGTACCTCGGTTTGTCACCTTCTCCTTGGTTTTGGATTTGATTTAGAGAAGGAATCAGATTTACATTCTATATCAGCTACTTAAAATTCTAAGTATGGAGCTATTTGGATTTGAATATATATGAACCTATAGTGCTTAGCTGAATTTGTAGGTACAGTACATGGAATCCAATACTGATGATAATTTATGAAGGTAAGAACACTGATTCCTATAATATTGCAAACTTAGTTTATGATAACGTAATTAGTTACACTAATAACACTGCTTAAGCACAGTCTTGCTAATTATGATTTTATAAATATTAATGATATCTAGCCTGGGTGTTTGATTCTCTCTAGTAGAGTCATTCATCATGGTATTTCCCTTATATCCAGGCTGCATTATTTTTCTTCCTTTTCCTCTTATTTGTTCATTACTGGACATGCAGTCACCCTGAACTTGGGAATGAAATATAATATACTATTATCTCTTCAATGGTTCAGCCTGGATAAACTTTACATTTTGTCATCTGGTAGCAATGGTCCAATGATATAATTTTGTATTAAAGGCAATCAAATACAAAGTCAGTTATAATCTGTATCTCTTGCTCTTTTAAAATGTCTAACATAGCCAGAAAACTAGATTACATAGGACTTTGTTTTTATTCTTTTTCATGTGACCTGTTTCAAGTTAAGATTTCTTTGAATTATTAAATGCTTCCTGAAAGCATCTTTTCATACTACCTTTTTAAAGTTAATTATTGATGTAGTGACAAGCTGAAAAGAGTAAAAATTTTATTTTTTTTCCCTTTTCATTCAGAAGGACATGAAAAATATCTTCTGACAATGGCTGTCTATTTAGTATAATAAAAAGGTAATACTAAGATAGAATACTGAATGTTGTTTTAGGGGAAGAATTGTTAACATCACTGTATTATACAAAGTATAAATGCAGTGTGTATTTCTCTGACGATATCTGTTAAAGAGACAGTTGGGACATAACCTTGTGAGCTGGGGTTTAACCACATAAACATAAGCAGCTGAAAGGAAACAGATTAGAATTTTTTTTTAAAACACTAGTATTCAGAGCTTTAGGAATAGGATTGTCTTTTCCACAGAAAGATAACATTATAATTTTCAGACCACTACAGGGAACCAAAAAAAGAAAAAAAAAAGCACTAATCTCCTGCTGAAAAGAACTCCAGTCAACAGAATGATAAGCAGAGATTTGGAGGCATTTGACACTGCAAATCCTATTCTTTTGTAATTCTTTACTTTTTACAACATTTTCAACAGGGTTATATTAGACTTTTAGAAGGATAATCAATAGCCATGATGCCATAGCTGAAACCACTCTTCAAATTGATCCCCTCTAGTAACTTGAAACAAAGGCACAGACTCACTGCTATGGTGAAATTTTGATTGGTGCAGGGGGCAGTAAAGTGCCATTAGGGAGCTAGATATATCTCCCTGATTCTGAGCATGGATCTGCAGGATGCCTAGTGTAAGGAAGAACAGACTTGGGGCTGCTGCAATCCACACCAGCTGGCCAGAGTCCCCAACAAGACTACTGGAGCAAAGAAGAAGAATGATCTAGTGGCTAGGATGCTAGCCTAGAAGTTCAGAGACCTGAGTTAAAGTCCCTGCTCTACCACAGACTTCTTGTGGTAGACCCTCAGACAAGTTACTTAGTCTTTCTACGACTCAGTTTCTGCCCTGTAAAATTGGGATAATAGCATTTTCCCACCTCAGATGTTCTAAGGATAAATCCATTAGAAATTGTGAAGAGCTCAGATACTACAGTAATGGGGCAGATGGAACCCAGCAGGTAAACTGGCTCTGTGCCAGCTAAAAGCTCTCTCATGCTGGGAGATTTCTGCGATCGCCGATCTATTTGCTTCTGGGGTCCTTTGCGCCACCAGAGTGTTGCAAAAGGGTTAGAACATACTACAGATTCTGATCCAAAATCAGCCATGCAAATCTGAATTAAAAAGTACAATGAAGAGAGAATTTCTAATATTTTTAAATATAGAATGTAAAGACAAAAAGTAAATCATGCTACTGTCAAAGAAGTGGTGACATCATGTCAATGGTAACAGGACAATATGATGTCAAGTCAGTAGTAATATGACATCACAAATTGCCTGGTGACTATTCAGAAGGAGACAAAAGACCTCATACCAACTAATTTTGATGTCAATGGCGACAAAATATGGCCATTGGGATAAAAAGCATAACTCATCATATGAAACTATGCTTGAAGCCAAAAGCTGGTACCATTAGACAGGAATCTCAGTGTAACAGCATACCTTTCCAATCAGATCAGCAATTTTGGGTACTGGCTTTCCTTTCTGATGGCACATGGTTGCAGGACTCTGTCCATCCCAGTCTTGAAGCTCCTCAATGCTTTTCAGATAAAGTAGGGCTCTCAGTCCTGTGCAGTAGTCCTCAATCACAGTGAAATCTTGATTCTGTACTGCACTGCACACCTACAAAACACACACCCAGCAATCAACAACAAATTTCCAATGATATATGAGATTACTTGTGCTGTTTGAACTTATTGATGTTCAGTGGCTTTAAATGCAACTATATTATGAACATAAGAATAAACGGAACTCAGGAATTCAAGCTGATAACAAGTTCCTTGTCCTTGTGTCACCACCAGTGTAGAGCTGGAACATGAATTCTCACCCCAAACACAGCTAGGCCCACCAAACAAGTGGGAGAAGGCCTCCCCAAACAGCACATGCCATCCAGGAAAAGAACACTTTACAGTGCAGGAAGATTAAGATCTCTGTATTAGTATTATAATTTGCGTTGTGGTAGCACCTAGAGGTTAGGGGTCCATTGTGCTTGGCACTCTACAAACATATAACAAATAGATGGTTCCTGTTCTGAAGACCTGGCAGACACAGTAGAAACAGCAGAAGGATGCTCTTATGACCAATACCTAAAACTTTTTCTATCTCTGCTAAGCCCAACTCGTGGCTATCAGGCCAACTTAAAACTAACCAACCACAGTGACCCTGGAAATGAAATGATAATACTTGACCAAAAACCCCCATGACTGTTCTACTGACTGTCTCCCAGGGCCCAAGCTGTAGCTCATTCATCAGTGACTGAACTGTCTGATGGGCATCAACCATCAAAGAGCGTAGTGGATATAGCCTGGGCAGCTAAAAGCCCAAATTCAGCTATGAAAAATCTCCAAAAGACATCAAATATGGCAATAAGTATCATCTGATACCAGTTTCAGAAATCCCAACCAGAGCACTAAAATGAACTGGAGACACCACCAACAGGCTCCATAAACCAAGTTGAGTGCTTTCTCTCTCTCTCTCTCTCTCTCACACACACACACACACACACACACACACACACACACACAATTCCTGCCCAAAGTGTTGGTCCTTGGTATTACCAAGCACAAGTGGACAAAGCATTAGTCAGGATCCCATCCCAAGACCATGAGAATTTTTTTTTTAAAAAATGGGATTGGTTTCGTTTATCTTATGATTTTTGAGCCTTTAGGATTCACATTTAAAGGTCTTTTCTGTGATCCTGAGAACTAGAAATGTACTTGAAAAAAAATAAACACAAAAAACTGAGATCCTCTCATAATCAGTGGATTTCAGGAACTTGGTCTTCAAAAATAAACAAGCAAAACACCCCCAAAGACTGTGAGGCTGGCACTACAATTGAAAAGATTTACAATCCTGGGGTTGTAAAAGTATGTCTACACTGCAAAAAAATAAATGTCTCAGAACCCAAGTCTACAGACTCAGGCTCATGCTATGGTGCTATAAATAGCCATGTAGACATTGCAGATTGGGCTAGAGCTCAGGCTCTGAAGCCGAGAGGGGATAGGCTTCAGAGCCTGAGCTCCAGCCTGAGCTAGACAATCCAAATGTCTATTTTCAGTGTTGTAGTGTGAGCCCGAGTCTGTAGACCTGGCTCTGCTGAGCTGTGGTGTGTGTTTTTTGTTTTTGTTTCCAAAGATTTACAATCACTTGGCATGAGTACTCTGTATTGCTAGGCCTTACTGGCTGGCTCCCTTCCAACTCATATGAAGAACATGAAGGGGAGGGGTCAGCTGAAGTATCCAATGAAGGTGAAATAAGCACTGTGAAGGTGAAAGAAGCCCAATCAATACTGTATCCTCTTAAAGAGGAACCACCAATTTTCCTGCTGTACAAACTGTAGATATATTAGGTAAATCTTTGGATAGAGTATCAGGCACCAGGCTAAGTCAGTGTTTTCAGGGACTGATATAAGCTTTTATTCATATGTAGACATCAGAAAAGCAGTAGTACTCCTGCATAAGACATGCATGTAATGAATAAAACAATGAAATGGTCACCTACTTCAAGACAACATAAACACACACACAATACTCTAAAACTAAATCATAAGGTTCACTAGATATTTGATTTCACCACTTAGGGGAAAAAAAGACCTAGGTAACATATCAGCATTTTACACATGGTTTCACAAACTAATACAAGCTGCAGTTCAGAAGAAGAAAGGTACATTTTAAAATATTGTACACCACAGCTTTGCAGGAAAAAAGGGAAATAACTATAAAATATGCACAAGAACATTTCCTATGCAGCCCATTTACATTACACAAAATCTGTTTCTCTGGAGAAACAGGGTGAGCATTAATTAGGTCTGTTATGCCTTCCATAGATTTGGAGATTTTCTTTTCAGAGCAATTATAGAGAACATCATAATAATTTCCTCCACAGGTTATTTAACTGAAAACTCAACTGATGCTTTATTTAATCCTCTTTCTTCGCTAAAGGGTTCTATTTTTTTTTAGCATATGTGTAATACTTTTATTAGCTATTTAAAAAATATTTAAAATGTAAGAAAAAATACAGTTAAAAGCTATGCTATTTCATGTCACTTAAAACAAGTTCAGATTATGTTGTTGAGTTTCTGAAATATTTTGACAGGATGTGTACACATGAGATACATTGGAGGATACCTGTTATAACCTTATAAGTAGAGAGGCTTTTAATTTTTACCATATTATGGTGCAACATTATGAATTGAAATAACCTAAGAATGTGCAGAAGATGATAGCAAACTAAAAATCAGAAGGGTTGTTGTGATAATTTAAATTTACTCTAATTGCGAGCTCAACTGTAAAAATATAGACTGTAATCAAGTCACCCCTTAACCTTCTCTTTGTTAAACTAAATTCATAGAATCATAGAATATTAGGGTTGGAAGGGACCTCAAGAGGTCATCTAGTCCAACCCCCGCTCAAAGCAGGATCAATCCCCAATTTTTGCCCCACATCCCTAAATGGCCCCCTCAAGGAGTGAACTCACACCCTGGGTTTAGTAGGCCAATGCTCAATCCCCTGAGCTATCCCTCCCCTAAAATGTGAAAATTCATAAGATATCACAATAACCTATAATGAAAATGAAAAAGCTGAATTACTCTAAACAAAAAAGACTACATGTACAACTCAAGGACTGTGTTGCAAACATGACTGGCAAACAACAGAATGCTGTCTGGAAACTAATGAACCAAAACCGGTGTGTTGGAAACGAGGCATCACTGTTGGACAAACTGATATAGGGAGGGGCTATTCCACTTATCATTCCCTTTTTGGATCATTAAAGAGACTTTTTTGGGGAAAAGAACAACCAGGGGCCACTGAAGCAAACTTCACCCTCATGGCTGCCTACCCTCACTATCTCGTGGGATCCTGGACCTTCGTCATCCTAACCTGAGAGATGTCCTGCCCAGCCTATGCCAGACTGAGGGACCTAGACAATATTGCCACTGATACTGGCTAAAGTTGAATCCCAAACACGACCTGAGATGAAATGGGATCGGGCTTTAACAAAAACAGCAGCAGCAACAAGAAGCTCCAGCTCATTTCAACCAACTTCTTTTCCATTACCCACAAGAATAATTATTACCAATTTTGATATCATTTAAAAGACTGTCAAACAAGGGCTTTTTCCCCTTCTCAAACTCTCTCCAGTTAAAGGGAAAGGGAACAAGGTATATTGTTAAAATAAAAGCCTTACTTAGCATTTCAAATACTGTTTTTCCTTCTTTTCTGTATCTTTAATAAAAGGTTAAAAGGATTTTTAAAGGTATGTTTGTCATGGTACTAAGCAGGCTGAGTATACCGAACCTTGTTTAATAGTATTTAATGTTGGACAGGGACAGACACAACACCACTGGGAGGATGGGGGCTGGGGAATGGAGGGACTGTGCTTCCAATCCTTTACACACACAAATAAATATATTGAGAAATTTTATCTCAGATAACCTAAGAATAAATTCTAAGGGCTTGATCCTGAGCTGCATAATGCAAGGGTAACTCATTAAATTAAATGTACTTTATATGATATCACTGGGAATGCACCTCTGGAATGCACCACAGGATCAAACTCTGTGAAACTGCAAGTGTGAGAGGCAAACATACATTGCAGGAACCCTATTTATGTACAGTATAAGAAATTACCAGCCTAATATATGGATAAATAACTATGGATACATCTATATAATTTTGTCAATGGGATCTGGAAAAAACTCAGCAGTGAGCTAGAGAGAATGTGTTAGCAGAGTTCTTTTTATTACTTATGCGTTTGTTTTTAATAATTAGCTTCTATTTGAAACATTTTTATTCACATTCCGTATTTTTAAAAAATGATGTTATCAATAATGTGCATTTATTACATCAGTAATAATGAAACTTTACAAATGGCCTGCTGGGTTTTTATAATCATCATTACAAAACACAATTCCTGAAGACTTTACTGAGGTACATTTCCTACTGGGTTCACTGGATGTTGCCGAGAGCAACTGCTTTTGAGGGAAATACCCACACATCAGTGTGTCAATGTTTTGTTTTGTTCTCTGCAGAAAAAGCTGCAGGGCTGCCCCAAACTCAGCATATTCCATAGGATCTGTGGGAGGTTAGGGCCATCCATGCAAAGTCCCTGGGTCCCTGCACTGAGCCAGGACCCTGTAATAGCCCCTACCAACTCACTAGCTGTGCAGTTCCATTTAAAGACTTCCCCAGATGGTGAACGCCTTCTTGGGAGAAGTGGCAGGGGAGGAGAGGATTATTTGGAAAAGATATTTCAGGTAGGAGGTGTATTATCTTTTTCATATAATTTCTGTGGGGTTGGATGGGGGAAGATGTATACCTCTCTCTAGTCCCAATCCTGTTCCCCTCTCTCCTCACCCTGGAGCTTCAGTCTTCACCTTCCCCACCAGGATGGACTCTGGAGTCCATGGAGAAACTTCTGCAGAATCCAGGGTGGTTGTGGAAGAGCTGGTGCCACAGAGGCAGCAGTGAATGTTAGCCCCACTCTCCTTCAGTTCCATCCCTGCCCTGTATCTCCTCACACAATTCCAAGCTAAGGAGATGCAGAAAGTTTACTGTCCCTTTACAGCACTCATGGAGCAAAGAGCTGGAGAAAGCCAGATAATCTGACCCTATATGTTTATTACACTTTTAATTTTCAAGTGGTGTAAATATTCGTGCAATGATTAGATTGTGATAACAAAAATGCTTCAGTGCTGAGTATCGTCAAGGCAATGTTTCTAATTCTCCATCACGATCAGTCCTGGTTAGCAGTAGCACTCCTATTCTAACCTGTCTCAAAGCACTACTGGGGCTCTCTATCATTACTGAATTCACACCATTCATAGCTTAGAAGTAGCGGGGAGAAAATTTTATTTTTCCTTCCATCAAAAATATATGCTTTGCTCTCTGTTGGAAAATGGGCACAAAATAATAGTAATTGTAATGAAAAGAGGTACACTAGATAAACAGACTGGTAGTGGAGATACACAGTCAGATAAGGAGATTGATGGGTATATATTTGTATATACACATGCAAATCACTAAGGTTGACTGTTCTACCATATTAGTTTCCATTTGTTGTAGCTATACAACATCAAAGCACTGATGTCCCTATCTATTGCATTTAGCGGTAATTTAATGGACTACCAAAAGAAATCAAAGGGAGAGTTTCTAAGTAGTTTCCTGGCAATTGAGACAGCAGGCTCTTTCATCTGCACTGTAACTGTGGCAGTGCATTGATTTAAACTCCTTCTGAGATCTCAAATGCTTTTATATTCTTAGGCCTCTCTGGGCAGCTTTTTATTCCCCCAAGTGATAAAATTCTAGCATTTAGCAGAATGCCATCTTACTTCTCCCAAAAGGAAGAGACTTATTTCAGCGTTGCTACTAAACTGCACAAGATCTCTAAATAAAATAGCTCCTGAAATGCCATTCTATTAGAAATTCTGCCTTTGACTTCACACATTCTAATATTCTGACTCTAGCAATGGGATAAACAACAAAAATTCCTCTTGAGTACCTTCGAAAGGTTCTGCAATGGATAAGCAGTTTTGCTTTTATATTAATTTGGATGAGTTTGCTTTGAAATGTTCCTCACTGATATGCCCAGAAGGTAAGGAAAAGAGTTACTCAGACTCTTTGATTTTGTATTATAATATGTATCTAATCTTAAACATATTTATCATCATCATTTAATGCAATTGTTTTCATTATAAATTCTTCCTGAGCACTGTTAAATACATAAATCTACCTTTTTGTCTGAGAAGTATTTATGAATATCTTTAGGCTATTTTTTTCAATGTACAGTTGAGATCATTGTCTTTTTGTTTAGTTTCTATTGGCTTAGGTTATATTGAAGACAGACTGTAGTACATAAAAGCAATACAAGGTGCTTCATGAAGGGACCAACCCAAGCCTTGCTAGCTAATGGGTGTAATCTAATATTCCTGAGAAAACTAGGACATTCATGATGGGTAAACGTGCAATTTAAATCTTGGTAATGCTTACAGATGATTTTAAAAACTGTATCTTCTGTAGCTAGTAGCAGACTACTCAACACCGTGAAGAACATTCTTGGCCACATAGTGAAAAATGCTGCATAACCATTGCACATGAAGATGAATAAATCTATTTTGCAGTTTCTAAGCAATGATTTAGATGGACACAGAAAATCTTCAAAGAATCAGGAAATCAAAAAGAGCACATCCAGCACCCCTAGACTATTTCAGCATCTACTTATAATGTGGGGTGTGTGTAATAAGAATGTAAGCATCCAGATATAATGTTCTAGGGCAAAGGTTCTCCAACTGTCATCTTTAGACTGCTAGTAGTCTGCAGATGGTGGTCCATGGAGAGCTGTCTGGTCACATTATTCTGGCTCCCCCTCCCCCTTTATAGCTGTAAATTAAATTACAACAGCTAAAAATACATTGTATACTTTCCTAAAATTATTTCTCTATATAAGCAATTGCTGTAGTTGCCTGGAAGATATTACATGATTGTGAGAATGAGGGGAGGTGGTATATGAGACAATGGTTCACACTCTAAAAAAGTTTGAGAACCTCTATTCTAAAAGAACAAGTTCATGATTAAGCAAAATCTTCTTAAGTATTGCTAAAATATAGATAAAATTATTTTATTTATTCACATTAGCTGCTAAACTACTCTAGGGATATAGGGTAGCAGATGGGATGCTATTTAACAAGGTTTGAGAATGCAGTATCAAGATGCAAGTCTGAGTTGGATGAGAGTTTCTTATTCTTCTTTTTAACATTACAGCTGAACAAAGGTACATAAAGATTCTGATTGTCCATTTAGATTCTGTAAGCAGCTTGGAGGGATCAAATTCTGTGAGAGTTGTGCTGATCTGCAGATTAAAAAGGCATGCTCTGCATTACTTTCATGTGAGACTATGGTATTCTGTTAGTTCTAGGAGCTACAGAGCGAACCCCTATACAGTACATGGGCACATGCAGGATTTTACAATCACAACCATCTATTCAGGAAAACAAATATGATTTCAAATGCCTTGAGCATTACAGCTATGACCAATAATCTCATGATCAGTCACACATAATGAATTGTACCATTGTATTGTTGGTGGTATGCAATGCGAAGGAGATGCTTGTAGGCAAACACGCTAAAAAGCAGCATGTAAACAGACCAAGCACGTTTAGATTCTACACCTGTCTTTAACTTCATCATGTCCTTGTGGAATATCAGAAGGCACAAAGCTCTATACTGTGCCAAGGAGTAGGAAAATATTGTGGAGGGAAATTAAATCCTCCAATCTTCCTACATGCATTTCAGCAGCTGGTACAGCATCAGATCAGTAGCTGTGTCATGCAGTTACAGGACCATTGGCACTATTCTCCTGACCCACCTTCTCAAGACCTCCAAAGATAGATCTCCTCTTCATCAAGCTCCCTAAACCTGGCAGCTTAATTTTGAAAGGCAGATCCAGGTTATTCTGAAAGAGTCAGTAATGATGAAGTGAGCTGTAGCTCACGGAAGCTTATGCTCAAATAAATTTGTTAGTCTCTAAGGTGCCACAAGTACTCCTTTTCTTTTTGCGAATACAGACTAACATGGCTGCTACTCTGAAAAAAGTAACCCTTCTAAAATCCAATTCACTTTCTACCTCAAAAATCATATTCATACATACGGAGAAATTATTATTATTGGTGCAGTGAAATAAAAAATAATGCTAGAAAGTCAGGAATTCCATCAATTCTTGACTTCTCTCTGGATGGATTTTCCTTGGCCCTAAGAGTTAGCACCATAAAAGGACACATGTCAGTAATGAACAGCATCATTAACTCATAGACAGACAGGTTCAAGTAGCTGCTCAGCATGACTCAGAAAAAAGGTTCTCATTCCAGACCATTCTGAACAGGCAACGAAAGAATCTGAACCTACATCCCAGGCCAGTGCTACAGAGAAAATCTCTCTCTCTCTCTTTCACACACACATGAACAACTTGAGAACCTGATGAAATATTAATTGACATCGATAAGTTTCCGTGAAGCATTTTGGTTTCAACAAACTGGCATTTTTCTATGGAAAAAACTTTCATCTAAACATTTCCAACCAGCTCTAATGAGCATCTTCTCTTGATGCACATCCTCATGTGGCCTGATTTTTGAAACCTGCACATCTATCAAAACCAACCAGCAAACCAATTTTCCCATCTTCGGACCTCAATTTAGTCTGGCAATGATTAACCTCTCATCCCTGTGAGTCTCTCCCTTCAGTACTGTTTTATTTTATTTCAGCTACAATTGCTTTGATCCTTTATCAGCATGGCTGTAGGAATTTGTGAACTAGCTACTATTCCTGTTGAAGAACGAAATTCATGTGAATAAACAGTTCTGACCCTCTGAGGCCTATGATAAAAACTCACTTTCACACTTCCCAAGAGATTTTTCTTTCCCCTTTCGCTGCTCAAATAGTAAGTATCAGAAGGAAAAGAAATGGCATAACCTGGATGTTGAGAGAAGTTAAAACCTTTCCTAAATGTACTGCGAGTTTCAGATAATCTGTTTCTCTGTTTCCTTCTCATTCCAATTCCTTGTTCTAATTGCATGGATAAAAGAACCTCTCTCAACATAGATCAAGTGCTGTATTAGGGAGAACTATGGTGTTACAAGAAAATTAAGGCATCAAGGATCTTTCTTCCAAATTATTTGCTTCATCGTGGGAAGAAGAAGATTTTACTAAAACTGAGAAAATTTGCAGACCAGCCACTTGGTCATGTAGTCAAACTGATCAATGGTATACAGAGTTATCACTCAACTAGAGTGGTCCCCAAAGTAAGTCTACATATGGCACAGGTGCTATACTTCATGATTACACACACACTTCTTTGCCTTACTCTCCTTTTCTTCTTTTCATTGTTTGCTACTTCGCAGCAGCAAAGGATCAGTGGAGCTGCCATGATGTAGAATGGGAAATTTTTTTACATGCACATTTCCTTTCCACAACTGGCATCTCCATGAATCTTCCATTCCCTCGTCTCTCAGAGAGGTGCAGATTTCTTCATTCTCACATCTCTGGGTGGTTATTTGTTTTATGACTTACTGTTGTGAATACAAGTCCAAAAATTGCAAAGAGTTGAAACCTCCCCTATTTTGCTATACAAAAGCTTGTTTATTCACACACAAAACTGTCAGGCTGTTATAAAAATCCCTCAGTTAAATGCCTCAGTAATACACTTGCTAGGGAAAAAATCCTGTCAATCTGAGTCCTAGAACCTAACAGCCTCTGGCTACCAGTTATCAAAGGACGTTACCAGAAAGCCAACTGTTCCTTGTTTGAGAGAGTTTATCTCAGGAACCAACAGCAGAAATGTCCTTGCTGGTCTTCAGTGTCATGACATAATATAAGGGAGGAGGCAGTTTTTTTCACTAATCAAGTCCCTGACCATTTGGGGCTTTATACATTGAATCAGCACCTTGAATTTGACATAAGCAGGCAGAGCAGAATGTGGGGCAGTGAGATGGTCACAGTGGCAGCCTCATTTACCAGCAGATTGCTTTTTTCATTGTATACTTCTGCATACAGCAGGAAGGGAGTTCAAGGGTATTGTTATCCCATGTGTGGGCTAACCATATCATGGGGCACAGTGTGAGGAGGATAGAAGTCTCTCAAGGAGACGATAACACCCACTCTGGGACAGATGGGTGAGGAGTTGACAAGCAAGGTAGGCAAGTGGGTAGAACCTTGAGTCAGCCCCACCAATGTGCTAATGAGTGCATCTGAGCTGGCACAGAAGGGAAAGCAACAAGTCAGGTATGGGTCTGACACAGTTTACTTCCTTCCTGCAGCAAGAGAGGAGCTAGGGACTAAATTGTGATTTTCTGAGTCACAATCTAGCCTGCAGTCTGTTTCTGAAGCAGAACAGTTATGTGGTGCCTCTTAGCCAGGGCTTTGTGGCAAAGCCACAGTCTAGTTCTTAGGAGCTAGGCAACAGAAGCAGTAGCATTCCAGGTGGCACAGAAACACCCCTAGAGTGTTTTCCGGAAATCGAGCCTGGAGGTGATGGAGACATGCATGACCATGACCTATACATTTTATAACAGTCTAAAAAGTTGTTTGAAAAGACCTATTGTTCTTTTTAAGTTTTGCAACTAAATAGTAAAGATTTACTAAAAATATGCCATGCCAGGGTATAAATTCAGGAGCCTCTACCATGAAAAATGCACACTGCAGAAAGTAACCTCTTTGTTCTATCCCTTTTTTGTTATATCTGCTAGAAATAATGACTGCAGAATCTCTTTCAACAAAAGGTCATTTATGTCAATGGACGAAACACAGAGGATCAGATCACCTGCAGTAATTGCAAATTAATGCTCTACTGCTAATGCATTAACTACATAATATTGATCTAAAATTGAATCATACAGGCTACTGTGAAGTGAGTTTTACTTTAGAATTTTTGTGCTTTTATGGCTTTTCTCACAATACATTTTCTCTTTCCACTGGAATTTTCTATAATTGTCTCCATTTTTAGTTTCCTACAGTGTAATGACTTCTGAAAATGCATGTCTGTTCCTCAAAGGCCTTTCAAACAATGTACCAAATCATCAACATGACATGGTAAACATGATGCAAGTGACATATAAAAACAGATGGAAAACCTTATTTTTATAAATCAAAACTTTAGGAGAAAGCTTGCTTAAAAAGAAAAAAGAAGTTACTTCAATGACACTCTATAACAACCCTTCAGTAAGAGACCAAACCTCAAAATGATCAGTCAAAAATCAGTGAGAGCTTTGGGTATACATGAAATGCAGGATTGGGCACATGTGGATAACATAATTACTTATGTTTATTTCATGTTTATGTTGAAAAGAAATAGGTAGACTGAGATATGCTATGACAAAGCACAATACTAAGAGATCAGTGGTGGAAGCATTTAAATGCATCCAAGATCTGATTGAAAAGATAAAAAATAAATGTTCTTTCCAACCATTCCTGAAATACACAAATTGGAAGAGCTATCTGTTTGTTTTATATATTTTAACTTCCAGATAATGTGTAAACCCTTGGGGTTTAGAGATCATGGCCCCTTTAAAACCTTTCCCTGGGGAAGAGAATGTTGATTTTTCCGGGGCATTGAGAGAGGGAGAGTGGAAGGGTGTGTTTGTCTGTAGCTCCAGACAAAAGGGCTACAGCAAGTGTAACCCACATACCTGGGTGTGGTGTTCTGTCCCATCTAATGGCACTGAGACTACTTAGAGAGAGAGATAAAATGAGTCTGCTCTACAGCCTTAGTTAATAGCCAGTTGGCTTTTAGCTCATGCTATAAAGGCTCATGCACTAAGCTCCAGAGGTCCCCAGAGGTCTTCCAGAAACTCTCCCGTCAACTTACCTTACTCTTCTCGTTGTGGTTAGAGTACAGGGGTCGACTGGAGAGTGATCTGCTGTTGATTTTGCAGGTCTTCACTAGACCCGCTAAATTGACTGCTGGTGGATTGATCTCAGAGCATCAATCACGGCTGTAGTATAGACATAGCCTGAGTGTAGATGCACTGCTTAGTCTGCCCTTTCATATGGTGGTACCACTGGGCCTGGGGGCCTCATGTTGAGTGTAACCCTGTTTTACTACTCCCCCCCCCACCCCCTTGTTGTTTTTTCTCCATTCATCCTTCTGTAAATAAATATTTCCCTTCCCTGTATTCATTGTACTGTCCTGGTGTGCATGTGTGATCACTGCAGGGGACTTGAAACAGGTTTTTCCCTGCTGCATTCCTGAGCACCCCTTTTCTTGGCCAGAGCTGCCTGAAGAGTAAACTCCATCTTGGCCACATAGGTGCTAAAGTTACAAATAGTTAAATTGATCTGCATCTATTATAAACTTCCTTTATTGTGTAAGCAATCTTGAAATTATATATATGAAAATGTTGTGCTCCTCCTCCCAAAAGAGAAGCTAGATCAAATGCACTTCTAAACACTGAAATGACATCAGCGATGAAGAGGTGACTGGGCCAAACTTCAATGAGTGCCATTGGACCTGATGCATGGGGTTGCCACGCAGGGGTGCAATTTTCAGAGAGGCTGTTCTCCATGTTGGTGGGGAGCAGAGGCACATAGGTCTGACTGCAGAGAGGCTGGTCCCTGCTGCAAGTGCCAGCATCCAAGGGCTGACCATTCTGAGATGAGCTCCCGAGAGCCCACCGTGGCAGGGAGTTGTGGCGCAGGGGAAGCCTATGCCACTGCCATTGGGACAGAGGTGCCTGGTCTGCATGTTCCTGCCCATTCTGGACTGTGCTAGCAATTCCCTTCTGGGGACCCTAGGTATGGGGGAAGCAGGGCTGGATGCGGGGTGGAGTTGCAGTTTTGGTTATATCTCATTCCATCTAGATATCAAATATGAACGTCAGTGTTGTTCTGATCAGATATTTTTGGCACCATCCTCTGCTGAAGGTTTTATGTTTTTCCCACCCTCTTCTACTTCTTCCCTTAGACAGGGGAAATATCTAAGGTCAATATCATTTTGGTTTAAGAGCAGATTACATCCATTTATCTTAAGTCCATTACTCACTGACTCCAGCTAGGCTGAAATAAGCCACTCTTAAACCAAAGTAAGTGTCTACACAAGGTTTTGCACCCATTTATCTAAATCAGTTTTTAAAATGATTTAAATTAAAGCAAGGCAACTTTCTGGTATAAAGAAACCCTAAGAGGGGAAAATAGTCATTGTCTCTGTTGAGGAAATGATGCTGTAAATAGATGAGCCTTGCAATGTTCTCTAAAGGAGGTGTCCAGCCCCGTGTTTTATGCACAAAGCTCCACACTGAACATGAATCAACTTTAATCAGCCAGTACTTAATTAGCATTCAAAAATTATTCTGAGTTTTCTAGGTTCAGCAAATGATTCTTTAATTAGCCACTCCAGAAACAATACCCATTCCACTCTCTCTGTATTTAGTTACATTTTAGAATTCTCCATTATCTTCAGGGACATGTCTACACACAAGAAACCCCTCCTCACACACAGATACGCAATCTGTATTAAGGAAAAATGCATAACTCTACATTTTGGTCTAGGTTCAGTTCAAATTAGCGGCCATACATGAAATGAATGTGTAGTTCTGAAAACACTTCCTTGTTGATCATACTTTTGTTGTAGACAAATATTGTACTAGAAGTAGCATCATATGATTGTTTTGTGCGTGTGTAAGTGTAAGAGACACAGAACTGAAGTAGCACTGAGACTGTTACTCAGACAAGGTAGCTTCCTGAACCCTTTACTGTAAAAGGAGAGTTTGAAATAACCTAATAGAAGTTTTAAAAAATAATAACATTAGTAAAGCAGATAGACAAAACAAGTTACAGGATATAAATCTCCCCACTGTATTTTCCACTGAATGTATCCGATGAAGTGAGCTGTAGCTCCTGAAAGCTTATGCTCAAATAAATTTGTTATTCTCTAAGGTGCCACAAGTCCTCCTTTTCTTTTTGAGGATAACCTTGTGTACTCTTCTACCTCTTTGATGCTAATACAGAGAATTCAGGATTGTCAGGGCATGTGAACCTCCTCCTATTGCTACTTCTTCCTCCGAAAGGTTCCAGATTACACCACTATCTCCCCTTAAATGCAGAACATTTCACCACATCTACTTGCTCCCAGGGCTATTCAATTTGCCATCTGCCCTGACAACTTTGCGATAGTAACTGGAGCATCAGACCTCCTGTTAGAGATCCCACAAATGCCTAGTACTGCGTGACTCTTCAGGGCTTATGTAAATAACCTCACCAATAAATTTGCCCAGGACTTTCTCTCCACCACAGCAAACCTGGGACTGGCCTTTGCTGTCATTGCAGCTATCCAGTAAGGCCAGCCACAGCCTGGATCTAATTTTCAGTGCCAAAGGTATTGGAAATGAAGGCACAATTGTCATGTTGTAGACCAGAAGTGGGCAAACTATGGCCCGCTCCAGTGCTCTGGCCGAAGCGCTGGGTTGGGGTCCGGACCACGCGGCTCGGCCCTGCTCCTGAGCTCCAGCTGAGGTGCTGGGTTGGGGGCTGGACACGCAGCTCGGCCCCACTCCGGCCAGAGTGCTGGGTCACCAGTGCTCCGGTTGGGGCACTGGATTGGGGGCCACACCCCTCGGCTCCTGGAAGCATTGGCATGGCCCTGCTCCGGCTCCTGCACACTCCAATGGGAGCTGCAGGGGCAGTGCCTGTGGATGGGACAGCATGCAGAGCCACCTAGCCATACATCTGCATAGGAGCTGGAGAAGGGACATGCCACTGCTTCTGGGAGCCACTTGAGGTAAGTACCGCTCGAAGCCTGTACCCCCTGAGCCTTTCCCCATGCCCCAACCCCCCTGCCCCAGCCCTGATCCCCCTCCTGCTATCCAAACTCCTCGATCCCAGCCCGGAGCACCCTCCTGCACCCCAAACCTCTCAGCCCCACTCCCAGTTGGACGCTGCACTCCTTCCCGCACCCCTGCCCCAGCCCTGATCCCCCTCCCGCCCTCCGAACCCCTTGGTCCCAGCCCAGAGCACCCTCCTACACCCCAAACTCTTCATCCCCAGCCCTACCCAGAGCCCACACCCCAACCCCAATTTTGTGAGCATTCATGGCCTGTCATACAATTTCTATTCCCCGATGTGGCCCTCGGGCAAAAAGTTTGCCCACCCCTATTGTCGGCTGACTATCACCTCCTCCAAACATAAGTTTCCCCCTTCATTTAGATGCAACGTACACTATGTGTTCCTTCCCCGATTAGGTATCAATCCTGCAGCCTTCCAACGATACACGGCATAGAAGATTAGTCTCCACCCTAACACCAAGGGGTTTATGTCCTGGTGAAAGAAACGCTATGACCACCTATTACCCACAACAACTGTCCTCCTCCTCTACATATCACAGTGGTTTTCAGACAACTGCTCAATGCAGGCAAAATGCTGAAGTGCCAATGGACCTCCTAGGATCCATACTACTAATACCTCCTGTTAATGAAAAATCTATCACTCATACTAAAGTCTGCCTAGTGCTTAAGAAAACATCAGCCAATGCAACCAACTACTGCAAACTATTTAACATCCCATTCCTTAGCCATGACTGTGATGCCAACAACATGTAAAGGATGCATAGCTCTGCATTTTTTGTCACCCAAAACAAGTGCTTGAGGGAGATTGGTGCCTGGATGAAGAACAGCTATTTCAAACTGAATGCAGGTTGGACCAAAAGTAGAGCCATTTGGAATTCCCTTCAGTGCTCAATAAGACACAGGATGAAAACTCCCTGTTCCAAAGAGCTTATGCTGGCCAAGTCAGAAATTGAAAACACACGATGTACTGGGAAGCACAAATGTATTAATTTCAGTTGCTTAACAAGGGAAAGTGATTTAATTTCAAAACTTTTTAGGTTAGAGAAAAACATACTACTTTACTTTTAAAAAGCTAGCCTTTTCCCAGGTCAGCACAATAAGTTATGGGGTATCCACTCTATCACTGAACATATTAAGTGAATGGCTCCTAGCAATGAGCATGGAGCTAACAATATGAACATTTGTTCCAATGGATCAATTATGTTAATGTGTCCTTTTTTCTAATTTGAGTTGAAATCTTTAGTTTTAAGATAAATTACAGTTCTGTGATAAATTACTAATTATAATTTTTAAAGGAAAAAAAACTACCTGTAGAACAGAAGCACCACTGTGGAGAAATTGCAGCCCACTCTCAGCTGAATCAATTCCTCCAGTTGCTAAGATGGGAAATCCTGGAAGAGCATGAGCTATAGCAGATACTGCTCGCAGGGCTATGGGCCTAATAGCACTTCCTAAAGAAAATCAAAATACAGTGTTAGCATGTTGGAATACTCAGCACTTAGATATGATGTGTGCATGCCCATCATGGGATGGCAGTGTTGTACTAGACAAACCATTAATATCAAGAACTAATATCTAATTCTAATATCTAAAATATATTAATTTGTAAATCGACATGTATCAGGTTTTGAATAGTATTATTACAGGTAAAAGTGTTAGGAACGTGGGTGTAATAACCCTAAAATTGAAGACAGAAACACTTGCATATTTAACTGGATAAAACATAAAACTTGGCTGCAACATTTAAGCATCTGTTTTAAAAGAACAAGGAACAATATAATTAGAAACAGAAAACAATTCCATACAGTAAATTATAGACATACAACTCTAAATTTCCACATAAGGGATAAGGCTGCTGTATGAACACACATATTGTGCAAATAAGGGAAGATTTTGAAAGTGTTTTGACGGAATCTGAATCAAACATTTTGTTTAAAACTACCATTGCCAAATGCACTTTGACATTTTGGATATTATTAATACATATCCCCTAGTGAATACATTCAAGGTATTGGTTTCTCCTTTAAGAAGCCAAGCTTTGACCAGATTATTCCCTAAAATTGCATGGTAGTATTCACATGAGCAAAGTTATTCACCTGCATACATATTTGTAGGACTGGGGCCTAAATTTTCAAAGTGGTACATGGGGATTTGCCCACTCAATTTCTTGAGCCATTTATGGGAATCATGATAAAACCCTAGTGCATTGCGTAGACAATTTACTCCATTGTGTTTAAAGTATATTGATGTTATATGAGTATTAACACACACATAAGAATACAACATGTACTAGACAGTAAATAATGCTGGTTGCTCGCATATATTCAGCTATTTATATTTTTAGACTATTTGGGATGTATTTAAACTACCAAAAGCTTTTTTATATTAAAGTATCCAGTTAATTTAGAATAAAAATACAATGTATTAGAGGGTGTTTTGCAGTAGTGCAGGGACTGTACATTGCACTGGCAAGCAGTATAGGGAAGAATACTTCACTAACAAGGAGATTGACTAGGGGTCTGTCTAGATTAGAGGAAAAAGGGTGTTTTTATTGAGTAGTTAACTTGAGGTAAATAACATGATATGAAACACCTCAATACTTTATGTAGACACAATGTAACACTATTACAACTGTATTAGCTGGTCAGGGTGAGCCTCAGAGTCCCCATTTGTTCTGCTCTTGGGGCAAAGGACCAAGGCAGTCAGTAATAAAGACCAGTGGGGGAAGAAGAGGAGGGAGGACCAAGGAATTGTAGGAAGATGAAGAAAAAGAAGGAGGGAAAGAAGCATGAGAAGAGCAGGATGTTTCCAGTTCCTCCTCATGCCCTCTTCTGTTTACACCATTGTCCTCATTCCAGAAAGGAACTGCTTTCTCTTTCACCACAGAGAGGTTTGACTGTTGTTGTCTTTTACCCTTGTGTGTGATTATGTTTCTAAAAGAGAAACTTTGTAGTCTACTAGCTGGATTTTTAATCTGCTAAAGGGATAGTCTTTGGCAACTTTTAATTTTCAACAGATAACATATTTATTTGTGTAACCGGGGGGGAAAGCAGAGGCCCCATAACATTGACCGCAACAGATGCACTCTCCTCTCCCTCTACTATCCCATCTGAAAGTAAAAATCTTAACACATGCATACTACAGCCATAAATAGCTGCCCTGCTGGGGATCTCCAAAGGACCTGAGGTCAATCTAGCAGTCTGCATCTAGAGACTTGTCCACCTTTTTCATGCATCACACTTTTTAATTTTTTTAGACAATGGTCAGCTCTAGTGTGGCAACTACCACCAGTACGTTGGTATCTGTTCACTGCTATCACAGCACACCGGGTTCGGCAGACAGAGTGAATGAGCAGTACAGCTTTGCACATCAGCACAGGGTCTAGGGCCTGTCAGTTTGTTTTAAACAGGGATGCTGTAGTTTTCCAGCAGAATTTTTTCATTTTCAAAGGACATTGTTTGCCAATGTAATTTTTCCAACAGAAAACTGAAAATTTGGTTTGCTTTAACCATTTCAAATCCCCTCTTTCTTCAGCTCAGGTTGCCTCCAGCAAAATGTCACCTCCTCCTAACAAATCACTGATACAGGCAAAACTGGGCTTCACAAACAGGCTGTCTGACAAGCATGTCCCGTCAACACGCGTTACAAAATCAGCATCCAAATGCCTCGATAAATTGTCTCTACTGACATCTGCTCCTGACTCAGCATATGAATTATCTTCTTGAGTTATGCCATCTCCAGCTGCTTCAGCACTGATCCCACCTCATTATTTACCAACCTGACATCTCCTCCCCCTTCCAACAACTGTACTCTGTTTTTTACATCACATCCACACCTGGGTGAGAAGCAGCCTTCAACTGCCTGATAAGTCTGCCTCCTTAATGCGTGTCTTCAAGGTATGCTGGATATTCTTGAATATCTGGATTATTGATCGAGAATATGAGGTGTTCTGTGCCATGCATAGGTACCATTTTTGCACTGAAGTTATGCCTTGCTCGATCAACAACATTAGAGAGGTTACAAATGAAATCTTCACCATGAACATTTTAGAAATATGAATGGACACACTTAGCTCAATGTGCAGATAGAGTTTTCTGCCAGTACTGGTGTGCTTTAGGGGGCAACTGAATGATGGTTCACAAAAGTTGGGAATTTTAATGAAAATCCATAATAGAACCTAAGTAAAGATCACAGCAAAACAGACTCACAAAGAGAGCAGACTGTTGGCACCAAAATTTCTAGTGAGCACTAATGGTGTGGTAGTTGCAGTCCGTTTAGCTAGATCAATCATAATGAGATTGAAAAAAGAAAAGGAGTACTTGTGGCACCTTAGAGACTAACAAATTTATTAGAGCATAAGCTTTCGTGAGCTACAGCTCACTTCATCGGATGCATTTGGTGGAAAAAACAGAGGAGAGATTTATATACACACACATAAATCTCTCCTCTGTTTTTTCCACCAAATGCATCCGATGAAGTGAGCTGTAGCTCACGAAAGCTTATGCTCTAATAAATTTGTTAGTCTCTAAGGTGCCACAAGTACTCCTTTTCTTTTTGCGAATACAGACTAACACGGCTGCTACTCTGAAACCAATGAGATTGAAAGATTATCTGTAAAATGAGACAATAGGTACTTGCTCTTAGACATAGTACAGCACCATTGCAGAGATGATGGTCAAGTCTTACAGAATGACTAAGCTCAGAATGATGGCATCACGCAAGAAATTTTTCATGCATTTGTTTATTAAGTCATCTAAAATGTGGACCAAAAATATACATTACACAAGCAAAACCATTCAGAAGTGAGCTGATCAAGAAATAAGCACACAAAATGCTTCAACAACTCAATCTTTCTGAGCAAGACTGAAAATGAACATAAGAAATGCCATACCATTGAGCCATATAGTCCTAAATTCAGTCTCTGACAGTGTCCAAAAACAGAAGCTTCAGAGTGGAGTACAAATAACCCAGAAATAGGCTATATATATATTGCCCATGGGGAAAATTTTTTCTAATCCACATCAGTTAAAGGCTGGCTTATACCTCAAGGCAGGAAAGGTTATTCCCCTTCCATTTTTTTAAATATTGGTGAGACTCTGGATGTTCTCATATTTCATATAAATATCCCATCCCTTTTTAAATCATGTCAAACACTTGCCATCAATATCTTGTGGCAATGAGTTCCACAGAAGAATTCCACTTTATGTGAAGAAATGTCTTTTTTGTCTGTTTTAATTTGCTGCCTATTTAAATAAATTTCCCCTTGAACAATGGATACTGGGGAGAAAGGTTAGTACATGACCATTTGTTAAGTGCTTGCACAATAAAGTAATCAGAAAGGACTTCCTTCAGCTTAACAAAATCAGCGGTGTGACTGCAACAACACAGCAGAGAAGATAGTGACTGAGTTGCAAGCTGTGTGGATCTCATTGAATTTATAGTTTGGGGCTTTGATGAGCTAGTGTAATGAATGGATATTTTTCTGGAGCTCAGACACTCATTTCCAGTGAGTTACCAGTTGTCTTTCTATCCACTGTGGAAGTTGTTGTCTAAATTTGATAATCAGTAAATCTAGTGATAAACGTTTGGGTACAATTTCAAAGGTACAATATTCATCAATAACTCAGCTAAAAGAACAACAAAATCATGTCAACACTGCTTCTAATGACAGCAACTAAATGGCTCTTATGACATTCAAAGGGCTGACTGACATGTGTGCCATTGTTATTCCAACAATTTTTTCTTAGTATTCTGGAGGGCACAAAAAGAACGTACAAGGAGCTTCCATCACACTTTATCATCTTACTCAAAACACATGGAAGCCTTCTTGTGTTGCAGAAAAAGTGTCAGGTCTAGAACACAGTGCACCACAATTGACTGACTTGTGGCAGAAAACATACTGTATTTTGAAATACTGAAACACAGAAAAAAAAGGAATAAAATAAATAAATAAAGAGTGATTTCAATAAATATTTGCAAAAGCAAAATAAATGGGCAGTGATGTTGGCCTAGAGTTTTATTTTTCAATGCCAAGGGAGTTGAAAGGATAATTGGTCCCATTACATAATGGTCTCTTGATGAGGAAGGAGAGGTAGAGGAGGACTGGAGGAAAGCAAATATAACTCCAGTCTTCCAACAGGCTTTATGACACAGTCATGATATAACATGAAGAAAAAGTCTAAATCTAACAACAGGCAAGAGGAAATACAAACTAACAAAAATTCAACACTAAGGTTTCATAGAGTGGAAAATGTCTGGTAAATCAGATGGAATTTTAAAAAAACTAATTATGGTCCCAATCCAGCAACACGTTTCAACACTTGGGACTTCAATGAGATTACTCCATGCTTAAAGTTTAGTACATGACAAAGTGATTTGATATATTGGGGTTTATAATTCCACTAGGTCAGTGTCAGTAGCTAAGAGAGTTGCTAGCACAACACTCCTTTGATAGCAACATGACAGTGATTATCAAGGGCTGGATGGGGTATGCCATATAGCTTACTGTAAAATAAAGAACTTCTAGGTCTGATGTACAAAGCCCATTTATCCAGGCCTCAAACACAGGACCAAGATTTGAATGTAAGAGAGAGAAACAGATGTATGTGGTGGAGATGACATTCTACTGCATGTTGAAAACTCCTCTTTTTCAGTATCTCATTAAAATGCAATACAACTGCTATTATTTAAAGCTAAACAATGAAAAAAATTCTAAAATTTAAAAAACTATTTATTTTTCTGCTGAATAATTAGGGCTTCTGCTTTGTTTTTGATTTTAAAACACAGTCAGAGTTCATGATTAAAATGGAGGGAAGTTACGGAAATGCAGCATAATAAAATATATCGAGTGTCACAGGCATTATTTTGATCAAATAATCTCCTCTCCCTATTTAGTGCAAATAACTAGAACTGTGCTGCTATGGTAACAGTGAACAGATACCAACATAGTGGTAGTGGTTGCCACACCAGGGATTATATTTGTTTAAAAAAAATGCTGTTCTTTCCTGGGAGGAGGGAGACTTCACCTCTGTTGGAGGAATTAAGGTGCTTGCCAAGAGTTTACTGGTCTTGTTCTTGGTGTCAATGGGGCTCCTTTTCATTGTTAGTGTTCAGTCTTGCAAAGTGTTGAGCTCCTTCAGCTCTGAAATTATGGGAAGCTGAAGGCACTTGGAACTGCCAAAAATTGCTATGCACCTTGCAGAATCAAGCGTGCAAGGCCAGACCCAATGCACTTTGAGTTCAGTAAAAAGACTCCCATTGATGTCAAGGACTTCCCAAGCAATCTAGTTTCACCTGGAAGCTCTGATAGCTCTCAGTCAAACTGGTTCAGCTGTTCACCATCACATCTACCCACCAATGTGAAAACAAATCCCTCTATCTCAGAAGTAATGGATATTAGGCTTGATACACATTTACACTAAGGCCACTTTTCACAACTCTGGCAGCATAAAAGGGCCTTAAACTACAAACACTTTAAGGGCACTTTACATTGCCAGAGCAGCTGTAAAAGGCCCTTAGGATAAACAAGAATCAAGCCCTCCCCACATTTAAAAAAACAGGTCAGTGTGGGAATTCCTAACTCCTGTGACAATAATGGCAAAGTTACACACAAATACTATATAATTATTTGTATTTTTTCATATATTTATTTTTTCTACCATTTTGTTTGAATCTTGAAATTGTATACTTGGCCTTTTTAATTCAGCTATATACACTAACCAAAGAAACAGACAAACAAGAAAATCCCCAATATCGATCAAGCAATAGCTGGCATAACACTGAAATTAGGTCGTAATTCTTAGTTCTTTGTATAGCAATGTAAAATTTAGTTTTAATGTATTTATGTTACAGTAATTACACTGTGGATTTTCTTTACAAATGTAAATTCAGATTTGTACTACAGTAGACTAAACTTTACAAAGAAAAAAGAAGCTGATACTAAGTATTCACATTATTTGTAATGAACTACAAATATTTTTGATGACTGTGCTGCTATGAAAAGAAAAACAAAAATCTACTCACCATCTCCCTGCATATATATTCTAGCAAAGTAGTTGACACTGTTATCTTCCCAGAAGCTAAATTCATAAAACAAGGGAAGGGGGAAAAAAAGAGTGAGAGAGAGAGAGAACACATGCGAGAGAGCAAATATCAGAGATAGGGAAAAAAGGTAGAATGGGAATAGATCTGGGAAAGTTCACCATTCAGTTACTGCAAATAATCAGTTCCCGTAAATAGTAACAGAATGAGAAAGTTTGAAGATTAGACCAAAACAAATAAAGGAAATCTAATCTGATCTAAAGGGAACATTCTGCACATGATTGTATTGTATAATCCTGATATTTAAAAGAAACTTTATATAGATAATCCATATTTTAAATAACTCAAACAAATGTACAAGACAAGACATTTGCATCTAATTCATTATTTGTCATAATTATTCTATATACTCTTTCTCTCTCCCTCCTGTAGGTGGCCACCATAAACTACACTTATCAAATAACTCATTAGCAGGGTTTTCAATACTGTCATATCCAGATAATTAGCAATTTATTTAAATAACCAATTTCTGTAGAAATAATTGCCATGGAATGCCCTGAACCTACTTTTTATGAACTATAATAAAAGTGTTAAAATAATCCCTGACATTTGCAAATGCCATTAGTTCACCTTTCCTTTTGATAGTGCTATGGCATTATGTTTAAACAATTACCCGATAATGCAGCAGTTTAATGAAATAGTGCAGCAAGCACATCCTTCAAAATGGCCAGTGAATACATTTATATGCAGAAGAAAATTCAGTGAACAGACATGTCTGGAGAGAAATATGATATACAGCTAGTATAAAACCCCAGAATGAAAGCTATTAGTACCACATAATGCTCAAAGAACTAGTAAACAGATGATGCACCAAAATGTCATGTTCAAGATGGATGCGGCCTATAGTTTAGGCGTACAATTCAGAATCAGATTTATCAAGGAACCTGGATAACTCTTCTATCAGTGGCACCTATCTCTTCCAGAATCAGTTTGGTCCATCACAAATTTATATAATAATAGATATTTGCTAAATTTACTAATAAATTATTTACTGATTCTAGATCTTGTTAACAAATAAAGTTTTTGATTTTGCAGTATAGTCCAGCATATGACATTTCAGTAAATCCCTGGGTTCTCCAAAATAAAGAAGGGTATTTCCCTGAGTATTTCCATTCAAAACTTTTAATTACATGTTCATTTCTCAAAAAGAATCTTTAAGGGAATATTTGCTTTATAGGCCACATCAGAATGGTGTCTACAATATCTTAGATAATTAGCCATCATCTTTAAAGCAAGGACTGACTCTGACTGGTATTTGGTTTTAATTATCATATTTCAATGGTGAAATCCCAGCTCCATGAAGTTAAAGGCAAAATTCCCATTGACTTCAATGAGGGAAGGATTTTACCCCAAAACTTCAGAACTAGGATTACCACCCTGCCACATTTAGGACAGTGTCTGGGTCACTACAGTCTGCCACTCAATTTTGTTCTCAGCTAATGATATTCTCAGCCAGTTATGTCCTCCAGAGGAGATGGAAATGAAGGATGATCTACATTTTCTTTGCTAATTGTTTGTCTTTTCCTTTGCCTTGTGTCAAAAGGCTGTCCTTCAGGATTTTAATGTTTTTGAGTCCATTCTGTGGACGTCTATGAACACCAATAATTATTTTGCTCCACTTTCTCCCTCAAAACAAAAAATGAAAATGCAGGAAATGTTGGCATCAACTATGATCTAAAACAAAGAGGAAAAAGTGGCCTTTTCAGTTTTCCCCCTTCCTGAATTATTAGTGATGATTATTTATGAACCTTCCGTTGTAAAGTTCATAAAATCACCAGAGTTCTTATTCAATAAATGTTTAGTTGCCATAGGAGATTTCTTTAAATTAATAAATGTTAGATTTGGGGATCAGAGAGAAAATAAAATTTTTCTTACCTGTAAATGTTATTTCCCTAGTGGACAAGATCAGTTTCTAACTTGATAGGTTTTCACTTACATCACACTTTAAAAGAGAGGAGGAAACAACAGGGTTGCAGGATTTTGGGGTGCTCATACAAGGCCTCTGGAGGGAGCTCCTAATGTACCCAGCCACGAATGTCACAGTATTTACTATCACACATACTTACAATCTGGGAAATGTGAGTGACCCAGTGAGAATAAAACTGATTAGAGAAGTCTAGCTCAGGTAAAGGGAAAAAAATTTATCCAGAAAGACAGGCAAGTCTTTGGGGGTAGGGACCTTCTTTTACTCTGTCTTTTGCAGCACCTACCAGAATGAGGCCCTGATCCTGATTGTACCTGACTGTAAAATAATACAAATAAAAATGGCAATCATCACTGAGATAAACTCCCAAAATAGCACTAAGGGAGGGAACATCTGAGGAATACTTTGTTCATCAGAGAAACATCATTCATAGATGCCTTACAAGATAGTCTCCCAATGGATAGATCGGTTTCTACTTAGATAGGTTCTGTGCCTCATTCACTCAACCAAAGGGCACAATTACTTCTTTAGAACACAAAGTACACAGACACTACTCATTCTGAAGCCTGAAGCTGCATCTGCAGATAGCCACCGAGCTGAACACATCTATATATCTACACTTGGAGTGAGGGTGTGATTTCCAGCTTGTGTAGACATTGTGCCACTGATTCCCACCAAGCTAGCATACTAAAATTAGTAGAGTAGCCAGGGAGTGGTGAGTGGCAGCATGGGCTAATCACTCTGGGTACAAAACGCCCAAGTCCTACGGGTACATACTTGGCACAGGCAGCCCGTGCTGCCACTTGCTGCTGCCTGTGCTATTGTGGCTATGCTACTATGTTTAGTGTGCTAGCACGATAAGAGCTAGCACGATAAGAGCTAGCACAAGCATATCTATGTGAGTTGGGAATCGCACCCCCAAATCTAACTGTAGACATATTTTTGCTAGTCACACAGCAGCTTACAGATTGGCTCTAGGGATGCAATGCCTCTATTTGTCTGGGAGATGGCATTAGATATATCAGAATGGGCTTTAGCTCCCTACCGGACAATGCCTACCCTGGACAATATGGCTTCAGTTCTAAAAACCATTTAAGTGTGTGTGTCTAAATTAATCCCTGTTCAACCAAATATTTCAGCATATGCTTAACCCTAAGCAATGAGTCTTAACCCTGTGTCCAAGAGCTTGGTGGAACAGTGCAGGACTGCTGAACTGGGGCCTTTAAGTCTCTAAAATTCATTTTAAAATGTTAATGCTGCTGAGAACATCTGTGACAACTCCTTGTGGTGATAACCTTGGTGGTATTCGAAAGGCTTTAGATATACGTTAATCAGCATTTATCTAGGACTGCTCCCAGCTGTTTGGTGAACAAGATTATAAATGCAACAGAAAATGAAAGAAATAAGACCTAAAAAGCTCAGAAATCTCAAATACAGGGTTTCTTTCCCCACTAATGTACCCAAACATCAGAGTTTTCAGGCTTATCTATTCTATGGATCTGTCTCATACAGTTGCTAGTGGTTTAATAATATGACATCTTAATAAAATAAAACTAAAACAAACACCACCACCAAAAGACTACTGATCTGCTAGGAAGGCAAGAATAATACCATTGTGGGACAAATGACCCTTTTATTTTAGTTGAATGGATTGTTTGCCAACGTACCAATGTAAAACATGTACACTCAATAAACAGATATATTTCCATATTCACATCTACATAAATGGAGTGGATGACACGTCCCCTGAGAAAACCTGTTATTTCAATACTTCAAGTGAAAAGTGTTAAAATAAATGGCTCATCACATACAAGTGTTAAAATAAATGTTTATTTCAACACTCTGCGTGTCATACCCGTATATTTCAACACTTGCCATTTCTCAAGAGACATGCAACCAGGAATAGGAGAGATATAGATAACACAGGACAATTGAAAAAAGTTTGTGTGGTACATGATGATTGGGATGCTCTTTACAAATTAAAATGATAAGTGGGAGATACCTTGAAAGTACTGGGAATCTGTTTGCGCTTGTAAGGTGGTAGGCTCTCACCAGCCAAGGAAAGAACCAGTATTACACCATTTCAAGAGCCAGGTTTCAGAGCAGCAGCCGTGTTAGTCTGTATCCGCAAAAAGAACGGAGTACTTGTGGCACCTTAGAGACTAACAAATTTATTTGAGCATAAGCTTTCATGAGCTACAGCTCACTTCATCGGACACATGCAGTGGAAAATACAGCGGGGAGATTTTATATATACAGAGAACATGAAACATTGGGGGTTACCATACTCACTATAACGAGAGTGATCAAGTAAGGTGAGCTATTACCAGCAGGAGAGGGAAAAAAAAACCTTTTGTAGTGATAATCAAGATGGGCCATCTCCAGCAGTTGACAAGAATGTGTGAGGAACAGTGTGGGGAGGGGGAGGGGGGATAAACATGGGGAAATTGTTTTACTTTGTGTAATGACACATCCACTCCCAGTCTTTATTCAAGCCTAATTTAATGGTGTCCAGTTTGCAAATTAATTCCAATTCAGCTGTCTCTCATTGGAGTCTGTTTCTGAAATTTTTTGTTGAAGAATTGCCACTTTTAGGTCTGAAGTCAAGTGACCAAAGAGATTGAAGTGTTCTCCGACTGGTTTTTGAATGTTATAATTCTTGACATCTGATTTGTGTCCATTTATTCTTTTGCTTAGAGACTATCTGGTTTGGCCAATGTACATGGCAGAGGGGCATTGCTGGCACATTATGGCATATATCACATTGATAGATGTGCAGGTCAACAAGCCTGTGATAGTGTGGCTGATGAGATTCGGCCCTATGATGTTGTCCCCTGAATAAATATGTGGACACAGTTGGCAACGGGCTTTGTTGCAAGGATAGGTTCCTGGGTTAGTGGTTTTGTTGTGTGGTGTGTGGTTGCTGGTGAGTATTTGCTTCAGGTTGGGGGGCTGTCTGTAAGCAAGGACTGGTCTGTCTCCAAGATCTGAGAGAGTGATGGATCATCCTTCAGGATAGTAGATTGTAGATTGTAGATCCTTGATGATGTGTTGGAGAGGTTTTAGTTGGGAGCTGAAGGTGATGGCTAGTGGTGTTCTGGTATTTTCTTTGTTGGGCCTGTCTTGTAGTAGGTAACTTCTGGGTACTCTTCTGGCTCTGTCAATCTGTTTCTTCACTTCAGCAGGTGGGTATTGTAGTTGTAAGGACGCTTGATAGAGATCTTGTAGGTGTTTGTCTCTGTCTGAGGAGTTGGAGCAAATGCGGTTGTATCGTAGAGCTTGGCTGTAGACAATGGGTCATGTGGTGTGGTCTGGATGAAAGCTGGAGGCATGTAGGTAGGCATAGCAGTCAGTAGGTTTCTGGTATAGGGTGGTGTTTATGTGACCATTGCTTATTAGCACCGTAGTGTCCAGGAAGAGGATCTCTTGTGTGGACTGGTCCAGGCTGAGGTTGATGGTGGGATGGAAATTGTTGAAATCATGGTGGAATTCCTCAAGGGCTTCTTTTCCATGGGTCCAGATGATGAAGATGTCATCAGTGTAGTGCAAGTAGATTAGGGGCATTAGGGGACGAGAGCTGAGGAAGCGTTGTTCTAAGTCAGCCATAAAAATGTTGGCATATATGGGGTCATGCGAATACCCATAGCAGTGCCGCTGATTTGAAGGTATACATTGTCCCCAAATGTGAAATAGTTATGGGTGAGGACAAAGTCACAAAGTTCAGCAACCAGGTTTGCTGTGACATTATTGGGGATACTTGCCTTCCTCTGTAGCATGGGGCATGGTTGCCTTGAGGGGGCTTCTCTGCTCCTTGAAGTCTTTGAACCATGATTTAAGGTCTTCAATAGCTCAGACATGGGTGAGGTTTTTCATAGGAGTGGGTGGGTGAGATTCTGTGGCCTGCGCTGTGCAGGTCGGACTAGATGATCAGAATGGTCCCTTCTGACCTTAGTATCTATGAATCTATAAGGTATACATTGTCCCCAAATGTGAAATAGTTATGGGTGAGGAAAAGTCACAAAGTTCAGCAACCAGGTTTGCTGTGACATTATTGGGGATACTGTTCCTGATAGACTTGTAGTCCATCTTTGTGTGGAATGTTGGTGTAGAGGGCTTCTACATCCATAGTGGCCAGGATGGTGTTTTCAGGAAGATCGCTGATAGATTGTAGTTTCCTCAGGAAGTCAGTGGTGTCTCGAAGATAGCTGGGAATGCTGGTAGTGTAGGGCCTGAGAAGGAAATCTACATAGCCAGACAATCCTGCTGTCAGGGTGCCAATGCCTGAGATGATGGGGCGTCCAGGATTTCCAGGTTTATGGATCTTGGATAGCAGACAGAATACCCCTGGTCGGGGTTCTATTTCCCCATGTTTATTGCCCCCCTACTGTTCCTCATATGTTCTTGTCAACTGCTGGAAATGGCCCATCTTGATTATCACTACAAAAGGTTTCCTCCCCTCCCCCCCACTCTCTTGCTGGTAATAGCTCACCTTACCCGATCACTCTTGTTACAGTGTGTATGGTAACACCCATTGTTTCATGTTCTCTGTGTATATAAATCTCCCCACTGTATTTTCCACTGCATGCATCCGATGAAGTGAGCTGTAGCTCACGAAAGCTTATGCTCAAATAAATTTGTTAGTCTCTAAGGTGCCACAAGTCCTCCTTTCCTTCCTTGGGGAGATGGGAAGGAATTTTTTCCTGCAGCGCCAGAGTAGCCAAGGTGAGATGGGGTTTTTGCCGTCCTCACAGCAGGTTGGGAGCTTAGTTGGGGTGAACATGAATTGAGAGTTAGGCTATGATGTCACAACTCATTATGTAAGTAAGTGAGAGACAGATGTCCGGTGCAGGTACTCTGCAGGGAAGGGATACGGTGATCAGATAAAATGGACTGGTAAAAGGAGTTATGGGAGGTATTCTTTAAAGAAGTGGAAATGGGGGGGGATGTTTTGGAGTTCCTATGACTGGTATGGCAGCGGGGTTGGCCTTGTATCCCTTCCCTTTACAGCCCCCCTTGACCCTCATTTGAGGGGTGGGAATGGCAGAGCCCCAGGAGTAGATTAGCTGGTGACCAGGATAGGTAAAGGGGGAAGGCTGACAGCAGCACCTCCTACCACTGGTATATGTAAATAATTATGGAATTACCTGCACTGTATGCTTTTATCGGCTGGGTACTCCCAAGCATTTAGGAACCCAGTTGTGGCCAAATTAAATTACATCCCTCGTCTCCAGTTGTTCTTCCACCACAGCCAGACAATGGAAGTCCAGCAAGCCCCCACTTTTGCATAGTGTCTTTTGACATCAATCTGTGTTAACAGCACAGGCAGGATGTAGCAAGAAAATATTCAAAAACCTCAGTGAGCCATCTCAGGGTAATATGTTTTGATAGCTTGTAAACCTGTACAACTGAGGGACAGGCCTTTGGAAACCTCTAACAATCAAGGGGAGAAGGCTGCACAGATTCTAGCAAGAGGGATATGGCCACAGGAGGGCAAATAACTCATTTTGTGGCCTGTTTATTTTGTTGGACTTTTGTTTACCTGGGAGGGAAGAGCTATTTATTGGTTTGGCTGGAGGGCTAACCTAAATTAAGCTACCCAAAGCAAGGAGAGACTCTGGCAGCAACATAGCTAGACAATGAGGAGGAGGAGGACTGGTGTTGATCAGTGGCTGTCCCTGAGGAATTAAAGATGAGACCCTGCTTCAGCAACCTACAAACAAATTCACTATCTCAAACCAAGACACTGCAAAGTTACAGACTCTCTGTATATATACACATCTCTCTCTCAGTACATATAGTAAAAAGTTATCTTCCACCAGTGTCACCTTTGGCAGAAAAAATACTATAATTATTTTATAGCTGAATGGTGTACAATGCAATGGAAGTTCTTCACTGGAAAAAATACTATGTTTTCAGTCTCTTACTTTCTTCAGCGGTGACTAGTTCCAGAAAGATGAGGTATCATCATTCTTCTGAAGGCATTGTAGGATATAAGATTGGTCCTCAGAAGTTGGCAACATATAATAAATGTACTTTATTCCTAAACATCAATCAGTTTCAAGAATGGCAGTTGCTTGCAGAATAGTAATAATAGAAATATTCAGCTAATAACTACCACAGGCATTAAAACACTGGATGACAGATGTGAAGTGTTCTTGTATAATTATGGTTTCATAACTAGATACATCTGTTCCTAATATTTAATTCCTTATATTTCTGTATTTTTGTAATGAAATTTACATGACAGCATTAAGTTGTTTTTTTTAAAAACTAAACCAAGAGACAGCTGATACCTCTGCCTTTAATTAAACTTGGGTATTATATGTAAGGATGGCAATTTCCCAGAATGACTTGTTTCTCTAAAGTGATAAGAGTACAACATATAGCCTAAATCAATTAAAAAAAAAGAAACATGTTGAAAGACTCCTGCCATTATTTTAGCTGAGAGTGTTTAGTTAGCAGAAGGGTATTGGGTAATACCCTAATGGAAAATGGAATAGTAGCATGTTGGAGCTACATAATCTAATAGAGAGACAAGGTAGGTGAGGTAATATCTTTTATTGGTCAGTAGAGTAAAAGAACCTTGGTCTTCATTTTTTCTGAACTATAAAAGCTCTCGATATGTAATACAGGATAATAAATAATGTAAGTTTATATTTACATCAGTCCCATTTATGACCAACCTTCATAACAATGGTCAGTATGACAATACTGACTTCAAGATGGAGCCTTATATTGTATTTTGATTCTGGCTTTTGCATCAATGACAGTTATACCAGGATTAATATACATAAGGACTCAATTGTTCAATTTATTCAGAAGCAACACTAAGGGTATGTCTACACTACCCGTCGGATTGGCGGGCAGCGATCTATTCTAGATGTGATAAATCGACTCCTGAGCGCTCTCCTGTCGACTCTTGTACTCCACTGCCATGAGAGGAGCAGTGGAGTCAACGGGGGAGCGGCGGCAGTTGACTCATCGTGGTGAAGACACCATGGTAAGTTGATCTAAGTACGTTTAAATTGAGTAACTTAGATTGATCCCCACCCCCACAGCCCAGTGTAAAGGGATACAGGGAAATATCAGTGTACTGCTCCAGCTGATTATTTTAATAGTTATCCAATGAGGGCATCTCAAAGGATGAGTAAGGAACTTAATTTTCATATATATTCAGTCTCCTGGCCTCCATTAAAAAAAACCTGACAAAATACAAAACAGCCCCTAAGAGTGCTCAGTGAATGTCTTCTTTGAAACACTGTTCACTGATCAAAACTGAACTGAATTAACTCAAATCCATGGGCCCACCAAGAAAACACCCATTTGATTTGAAAATAAACTTAGAACATTTCTCATGGCTACTGTAATAAGACCAGCAATATTTGCTGTTTATATAACACCTTTTGATATCAGACAATATCAAAACATTTTACAAAGGTACTAGAATCTCATATTACAGAAGAGGAGACTGAGGTGCAGAGGGGAAGAGTCGGGTGCATTTCGCCCAGATATCCCTTGCTCTTGCCAAGAAATCACACTGCCATCTCCGCCAAAGGGGCCAGTATTTAATTAACAGTGAAATAAATAATACTTGTTACCATGGAAAGCAGTAAATCCATGAAGAATGGTAAACTGCTGCCAAAGCAGTGCAGTTAACAACCCATTCACCCACCAGATACCAGCCATATAATTTTTATTTCTATTTCTTTAGGTGATTTCATTTATCTCCTTAATATGCCCAGCACTAGCGATGGACTGAACTACAAAAGCTGGATGTAGATTTTGAGCCCCCAAAAGCTCAGTTATGCTTGGATCTAGGATTTTGATTCAGCCCATAATAAAGATACATAGAAAAATCAGATCCTGATCTGAACCTGGGTTTGGATTGTAACCTTTCTGCTTCCAAATTTGGGAGTGTTCTTTGATCTGATGGTTCAATTCAGGAGTCAAATGCAACTTTACTTTGTGGTACTTGTTGTTATTTTGTATTCAATGTGCTTTAAGAACACAGCGGTCCTCTTCACATGCCAGCAGGACACTCCTTGTGAGCTAGCTCAGGTGACGGCTGTTATCAAGTAAATTACACACTAAGGGTCCAATCCTGCAAACTGATCCTCATGGATGGATGCTTATGTCCACTTGGAACCCACTGAAGTCAGTGGGCTCCACACAAATATAGGAGTCTTCCTATTCACGGCAACTTAAAGAATCGGAGCATTACTGTGCTCACTCATGGACACTTTTCATTTCTTTCTTTCAGTCAATCTAAAAGGAAAGACCTTCATACTGAAAGCATTTCTTTGTTTTAGCCTAAGGAAAATATCTTTGGACAAAAGGAAAAATTGCTTCCTTTTTCTTGTTGGACATGCAATATTGAGAAGGAATTCTGAATATTATTACTAAAGAAACTTTTATAACAGGCAACATTTGTATGAACTATCATTGATAAATTTTGTATGGAATGTTCATTGAGGAAAACTCACAAAAACATAAATGTTTAATGCGAAATTCTAACACATCTGTCCAGCATGATAAAGCCAGCATTTAAATCCAATACACCACAGAGCCTAGACAAATGCATTTTTGGAATCAAAACAAATACTGGCAATTTAAGAAAAAACTATGAAACACACATAAAGGCTGAACCATACCATATGTTGCACAATACATCTGGTAGTCAATTTAGTTTATCCACCAAATTTCTTAGGAGCACAAAGAGGCTTAAATTCTTTACTCAGAAATTTAACAAGTAAACAGTAAGCTTTATAAACAGGATGTATTTACAATTAGAAAAAAATAACAATTTGTGATATTTTTTTGCTACATAATCTTCTTAATTGTATCCTGTAATGAATTTATGTTTAAGCTTAGCTTTTGACCCCTGCCTTTCAGGGACTGATAGTTTGGGATGTGGTTGTTATAATAGTACAAAAGATTATTAATATCTATAAGCCCTTTTACTTTTAATAGTTACTTTTTATGTTGGGAAGTTTGAAATCATGCATGTTTTATGGCACCATATATACACACTGTATAATAGTAAAGATGTATCTACCTTCAGTATACAAGCAGCCTTGGAAGTATTTTATTCTCAAATCAAATTAATTCATGGTTACAGCATTTAAGATACATTGGAAATCCCTAATTCAAGTGGACAGTATCACCTATAAAACCAAAATAAATGGAGTAGGATAATAGTTTTCAGACTTGGGTTACAGTGTCAATGCAGAGACTTGAGCTCTGTTAATTCAGCAAGCTTGATCTTGCTTGCCAGAGCATGCCTGTCAATATTTAGCTCCCAGGGAGCATGTCACGAGTCTTTACGAAAACTAGCTTAAATACAAAATACTACCGCAGCTGCTGTGATCCTTTTTCTAACACTGAGATTAAACTGCTGAAATTTGTTTTGAGCTTTTTAAACCAGGAAACGTGTTTTCCATACACCTACTGTAACAAGAATATGAGAAATAGCATTAAGGGATTGCAAATGCGGTTATTAGGGTTTATTAAAATATAGAAAAATACTAGATATTTTTACATCAGGCATGTAAATTCCACTTTGACTTTTTTCTCTCTGACATGAGATTAGAAAACAGGCAAAGTTAGAATCAGTTGCTTTGATGCCTTTGGAAAAAGTCTGTAATGCAGATGAGCCACATAAATCCCCCAAATTTTCTAAAATGATCAAGCTTCATGCCTATCAGCCTGTGAGGAGACCTGCATGCCAAAGCTCTGTTTGCCAATACATCAGACTTTCAGTATGTCACTTTTTCCTTTAGGACTCCTGCCTGTAAGGCTCCCCAAACACCAAGAAAATGTCACCAATCACCGTTGGGGCAGTTGGGAGCAGACTTGAAGGATCTGCCAGGAGCAAAGGTGTCCCGGTGGGGAGGGTGGCACCCAGGAGCAGCTGAGCAATGCAGAAGGTGAAAGCAGTGGGAAAGCACTAGTGCTTCCATGCCTTCCCCACTTGACAGACCTCTTTTGGTTTGTCAGAGAGGAATCCCACCGATGTGACCCACTGAGGACTTCCAGAGGTTTTCACAAGCTTCTCCGGGAGATGGGGGAGAAGATAAGGGGGAAGACAGCCTCCCTCATGACCTTCTTAAACACTTAAAACTACTAGCAAATCAATAAGTATGCTGCTGCACAGTATACTTTCAGAGGTGCAAAGCAGCAGCCTAGAATAACCAGCAGTGAACATGGTCTCTTCGTATTCCAACTTTCAAAATCCCCTCTTTGTTAGGATTTCAGGAAACCATTTAGTTTAATAGAGAAAGCAACTATGCAGATTCTACATCTTTCCCCAAGAGTGTACACTCCTGACACACAAAGTTTTTCAAAGGCTACAAAAGGAATACCCCTTGTTAAAATACAGGCAGCATAGCACTGGGCAACTGTCCACAGATCAGTGGAAATACTGCCAGGGCCGGCACAATCAACAGTCATGCATCTGATGTGGCAGCTATTCTTAAGGGTGGCAGTCAATATTCAGGCATGAGAATTGCTGGGATGAGCTCACCTAGGATGACCAGACAGCAAGTGTGAAAAATCAGGACAGGGGATGGGGTAATAGGTGCTTATATAAGACAAAACCCCAACTATCAGGACTGTCCCGATAAAATCAGTAACCTTAAGCTCACCACAAACAGATCATGGATTGATAATCAGCCTATTTTCTCCCGAATCCAGTCAGTGATGTCTACAGGACCTTGAAGCACATAGGCATGGCTGTTCACAGCTGAACATCTTGTTGTGTTTTCACCAATGCACATAATTGTCAAATGTAAGTTAAGGCTGCCTCTCCTTTTGGTAATCTCCCTTTTTGGTTTGTTAGCACTGCATCCGTGGAATGTCTTAACTTCGCTGAGATTGGTATGGTACTGTAGAAACCAAGTAATTGTATTTCCTGATCTCTTGACACTAAACACACCTTTTTCACATACCTTTCCATATTTGCCATCTGTACATACTACAGTCACTTGGGAGCATGACTCAAACTCTGAAGTATCTAGTTTCAACAGGGCACCAACCTTAATGTTTTCACCTGCTCCCTCTGTGACTCAATAATGGTGGTTTAATCCTTAACGGTCAGCTCCCTTGTGGATTTAAAGCCAGGTCTTTTAACAATGAGCTTTATACAGTGTATGTAAATGGAGAAGACTCCTTCAATTATCTGGGAATATAGATATTGCAAATGGGTGATTAACTAGCACACAGAATTATTACAGTAGTTTTCCTATAGGATTTTTGCATGTATTTATTGCTTTTAAGTAGAATGCTTATGCAGTTCCTTTTGTACAATACTGTTCCTTGCAAGAATATACACATATTAAAATGCAAATGCGTTGGTTGACTATTATATAGTGGTTGCATTTATCTGAAAACATGCAAGGCCAAAAAAATGTCCCTGTGGTTGTGAAATAGTGTAGTGAACATGTTCGGTGATAACTCATCGGAGATGTGGTAATGTGCAATGAAATACAAAACCAAGATCTAGTTTTCCTAGAACAAATCTGCCTATTTTTCCCCTTCTCTATTTTCTGCTTGCAGTGTTAGGATTTGCTCACCATCCAAGTAGGATATTAAAAAATACAGAATGCTAGCAGGATTTAGCCAAATAAAAATGTGCTCACTAGGGTGAAATCACAACAAATCACAGCTAACTAAAGCTCGGGAAATAACAAAGGTGATTCACAAGAGTGCTGGGATGGAGGGCGATAACAGAAGCAGGGGAAACACTCCCTCCCCAATAATTAACTTCCTGCCTCCTCCAAAAATCTCAACACTCTCTCTCTCTCTCTTTTTTTTTTTTTTACTAAACCTCTGTAGAACTCACTCGCTAGCTGGAGCGCCCTCATGTTGCTGGGTAGTAGAATCTTTTTCTTTGACCCCCCATGCTAACAGCTGTTCTGGCCCTGGCTCCTTCTTAAAACTCAGCTCTCTAGCCAGGACACATTCAATCTCACCCCTTCCAGGGCATCAGTGTCCCATACAACTCTAGTTATCAACGCAGTATCTTCTACCGATCCTAGGCTCCTCTGCAGTCCCACTATCCTCACAGTTTCCCAGGCTTCCCCTCCAGAATCTCCCAACAGAATGTAGAAAACCCCAAACAAACCAAACCCAACTACAACCACCATTGCCCATAAGGGTTGAGTTTTCAATCCTGCTCAGTTTCCCCAGCTCCCTATCCCTGTTGGGGACACAAACACACAGGGCTATTTCCTTGGAGTCTTGCCCCTTTCTCAGAGCCTACCATCACAGCTAGCTCCTCTCCTTCAGCCTCTCTACAGTTCCTGTCTGGGAGTGACACTCTTTTTTTCTTGGCTTTTCTGTCCTGGGTCCCTCTCCTAGACCTTCCCATGTACTTTTCACTTCCTTCCTTAATAAAGATGACCCAACTGTTTCCCAGCTGTGTCTGACAACAAATTAAGTCTGATACAACCTCCAGGTGCAGCAAGGCGGGCTAACTGAGCTCTCAGATTCCTGTGAATCCTTTGTTCACCTGTATGGAGTCAGAGCCTCTCACCGTTTTTATTGAAAAGACGTAAAATGAAGCCTGGGTTTGAAAGTAGAGCTTGGCAAAATTTTCTGACCAAAACGTTTACTGAAGTGAAAAATGCAGAACAATGCGCTGGTTTTGGTGTTGATTTAATCAAATGTTTTCAGGTGAAAACAAAACATTTTTTAAAAAATGAAATATTTCAATGTATATTTCATATTGACTTTTTGAAATGAGACTTCAATCTTTTGATTCAAAATTACTTTTTGTCTCAAAATTTTCTGTAATATTTAAAAGTAACAAAATTCTTAAAATAAAAAAATTTTTATTCTGGGTTAAACAAAATGTTTTATTCAACCCCAAAATTACTTTTTAAAAAAAACTTTTCACTTAGCTAGCTTTTTTTACGTTTGTTTTTAGTTGTTTTCTCAACCTGAAGAGAGATTTTTCTCTCAATTTTTTGGAATTGCCAGTGAACTGAAAAATCCATTCTTTGCCCAGCTCCAGTTGAAAGTTTGTCCAGATGGTTTTTCCTAGAATACATGCACGATTCACAATCCCCATCATAAATCCCTAATGCTGGGTTTATTTGAGGTTTTTTAAATTTTTTAACTGTGAAATTCCTGGGCCCTGGTTTACATGCAGGAACCCAAGGAAGGGAGCACAAGCTGACTCAGTGCCTAAACTGTTAGAGTTAGCACAACTTCCTTCCCAGTCACTGGCCAGCTGCCTGCAGATGAGCTGGTTTCACCACTGTGTTGTTAATTCATTCTCAATCAGTGAAGAGGCCATCTCAGTGGAGGAGCCAGCTGAGCAGCTGATGTTGGTTACAGAAGATGATGGGACACATTCTCAACAGTGACAATGGAGCTCCTCCCACATCTCTCAGAAGTGCAGCTGCCTCCTGTGAGTGAGTGAGTGTGGATGGGAAAGGACAAGAAGAGGCACTTCTGAATTATAAAATGCTTAATTCTTTATCCTTAACTCAGGCTTTCCTGGCTCTTCTTCATTTTTCAGTTCTTCACTTACTGAATGTATGTGGTGCATGTGTTGGGGGGTTTTTTTTGGCCAAAGTAATAGATACAACTTTACAATCTTAACTGCATCCTAAAGTATCTCTATCAGAGAATGTTCTTTAAATGGTTTTCTTTGAAGAAATGTAAGAACTTGCTGTAGATCTTTCTGATGAAAAGAGATTATTGCTCTGAATACAAAAGTGATCAAAACAAACATATGACATTCAGTGAAATACTAGAAATCAGTATTCAAAAATAAGTACTGCCCTGGAAAAGACTAGGACCTAATTGACCCACAGCAGGTCAGCACTCAAAGTTTTTAAATCTGCTAGTTCAGCTGTACACCAGAGTTGTTTACAAACTCTGCCATATCCTTGACCTTGTTGGAGATAAAGTTAGAAAACATTTGTGCTGTGAACAACAAGTAAAGTGTATAAGCTCCATGGGAGACAATAAACCATTCTCATTAATTCTACCACAAGGTTTCATGTGGAATTCAAAGTCAACAGAAATAATTTGGAAATTAATTGATCTTTAAATATTCATGGTAAATAGACCTAATCCCCTGAGATGGGATATTAGATGGGTGGGATCTGAGTTACCCAGGGAAGAATTTTCTGTAGTATCTGACTGGTGAATATTGCCCATATGCTCAGGGTTTAGCTGATTGCCGTATTTGGGGTTGGGAAGGAATTTTCCTCCAGGGCAGATTGGAAGAGGCCCTGGAGGTTTTTTGCCTTCCTCTGTAGCATACGGCACGGGTCACTTGAGGGAGGAATTCTCTGTTCCTTGAAGTCTTTAAACCACGATTAGAGGACTTCAATAGCTCAAACATAGGTGAGGTTTTTCGTAGGAGTGGGTGGGTGAGATTCTGTGGCCTGCATTGTGCAGGAGGTCAGACTAGATGATCAGAATGGTCCCTCCTGACCTTAGTATCTATGAATCACCTGCAGGTCTGATAAAGTCAGCAGCAAAGGATCTTACAATATCTACATCTGAATTCAACCACACCTAGACCCTATTTCCTGGGCCAGCTCCTCCCCCTCCTTCTTACATCAAGGCTCAGTGAATTCTCAAACCCTGTCTTCTAGTATGGTTCCATCATCAACTGACAAAGGCTTGCAATAGTGCATGGTCAGCAAACACTTGCTGGCCACCTGATTAAGCTGAAACAATCTCCCAAAATGCTCATCTGGGTCACCAGATCATAGCACTGACACACCAGTCCCAGCCACTTACGCATACTGATTCATAAGCAGTCCCTGCTCTCATACCAAAAGCTTGGATCCTCCTGCATTAAAAATATCTGCATGGCTGGGGTTTTTTGTTTTTTTTTGAATCTGCAAGAGTGACTCCTGCTGGCTTCCAAATGCAATGTACCTCACTTCCACCAGCTTACACATACTGTGCATCTGTTTAACTTCCCCTCTTTCCTTGCAATTAATAAAATAATGAATAATAATAATGAATAATAATAATAAAAATATGTTACAATTTGTATTAACTACTACAGGATACCATACATGTACCTGGCTCTAGCTCCTATTACTGCTTTGGAGACTGGACAGCTGATTAGCATTCCTTAGCACCCCTAATCAGGGAGAGGCAGCCTGTGCAGTCATAATGCACCTTGTCCCCAAACCTTAGGCCCACTTCCTGGTAGTGAAAATCCACCCCATAAATGCTACCCCCCCATACTCCAATTGTACAGCAGCCCTTCACGCCTCCCCATTTATTTTTCTCCCTCACTGTTGCCCCAGGCAATCTGACCAGTCTATTCAATCTAAATCCTCCAGTCCTCACTCTATATTTGGACACAATTCTAAGTGGGATACCAGGGGGAGTAAGGTGTGAAAGATTTGGCCTGAAGACTGCCATACACATACTATGTATCTTATGAGGTGCTGAGACTTGGTGCAAAACAAAAACTTTGCAACAGGCTTTACCAAAGCTTTTTACTCTTTGAAATTCTTTATATTTTACTTTCACTGCCTTATTACAGTGAATGGAAAAATACTTAAATATCAAGTGATTTTCCAATAAAAATAATAATTTTGTATAAAACACTTAAAACAACTATGACATGTAGGATGAACTCAAAAGTTAACTGCAATAGAAGTTTTGTTTGATTTGTAACCTTCCTGCCAGGTGGAGTTGGCAACAACAAAGGCTGGGTTAAATATCTAGGGGTTCCTTTTGACAATACGACACTGAACTGGCTCGAGCTCCAACCCAGTAATCTGGAAAAATTACACATGACCCTTGGGTGCTACTAAGAGGCAATGCTTCCCCACGCACAAATACTGAGTCTGTGTATGGAAAAGAAAACTTTTAATAAAAGAGGAAAGGAACCTGGCATTAAATTAGGAAAACACCTGATCATTAGCAACCCCTCTCCCCCCACCCGAGTACATTGGGCAGTGTTCCTTTGCTCAGTCTGTCACCTTGTGGTGTGAAAGTCCAACAACAAATGTTCTTTTAACATGCTAGTCTCCTCTCTCTCCACCACACATGACTCATAGTTGTCCTTGGTCAGCATCGATCCAGAGTTCAGAGGTGTGTTCGCATGAGTTCACCTCCCACCCTGTGCAAGTTGGCATCAAGCAACCCTTCAGCTGCTGCTGCTGTGTCATTTACTCTGTGTTTACCCACTGGCACCCGCCACTCCATGGTCACTCATTCTCACGCTGGCCACTTCGCTGGCAGCTCAGTGGTCATTCACTTCATCACCGGCTGCTCCACCGTCATTCACTCTGCCATTGGCTGCTCTGTCATTAGCTGCTCCGCCATCATTCACTCCATTGCTGGCTGCTCCATCATCATTCACTCCGCCATTGCCCTCTCTACTGGGATGTCTTGAGGTCCAATCACTTAACACAGCTCTCAGTGATTTCATCTGTTTGTGGGGGAGCCTCACTGCTAATGCAGGTTGGGCAGTCTCTTTCACCAGAGACACTATTCCATAGAAGGTCTAATGCTTAGACCTGGTTATTAATGATTTCAGCTCTAGTGATCCATAACAAAAGACTCTCAATTAAGTCTTAATCACTCTGTCATTATAAGGGGGGAGTCAAATGGTGTTTAGGGCCCTGAGGCAGAACCCACACCACCAGATAGAAACACCTGTCCCCACCCTCTCTCATCTCCACTGGGCTTTGGCAAGCTTACATCTTGCTTAGCAAGCACAGTTAAGTTGAGGGCGAACCCCTCAATCAGGGCATGCCAAGCACAGTTCTGCTCCCCTTTATTTACACAACAAGGATAACAGCATTTTATTACCCCTGCACCTAATAACAAAGTGATTTGCAATCCAATGCCAGCCAAAAGCAATCATTTGGGCAAGGCAGTGCCATCATGCTGCACATGTAGGCAGAGTGGGTGTGTCTATGCAAACAAGGTCAGTTCCTGAAGTCTTCTCCCCCAGCTCATCACTAGAGAGCTTATTCAGACCCTACTTACAGATAGCTTTAAGAAGTATTACTAGTAAAAGAACAGATCCAAAATATTTTGAAGGATTTTTTGCATGTGCTTGTTTAAAATTAAAAGTGCCTCATAATCTAAAATGTAAGAGAGAGGTTCATTCTCTACTGGAGCTGTTCTGCTTTCTCAGAATGTTAACCCTGCAGCCATAACCAATACCAATAGTCCCAATCCTGTTCCTGGTACTAGGAGCAGAATTAGTCTCATACATAGCCGACAAAGTTCACATAATTTGTACATTCATGTCTTTTCACCACTGTAAACAGTTTTGAAAAAAAATAAAAATATAAACCCAAACGTATTTTCTTTATCTATTCATTTTCCCCTCCCTTTACTTCAACAGAAGAGACTGGCAAATATTTGGAAAAATAAGGAGATTCATGCAGGAACCAGGGTAAAGTTATTCAATGTCATTGTGATGCCCACTTTGTTCTCTGCTTCTGAAACTTGGCAAATGCTACAACAGGAAACTTAACACATTCCATCAGAGATGCTTACATAGAATACTTGGTGTCCGCTGGTGAGATAAAGTAACTAATGCTGAGGTATTACAAAAGACTGGGCAACAGATTATAGAAAAAAAAAAGCTGATGTGCTTTGGGCATGTGGTATAGATGTAAAAAAATTGTATTTTCCTAGACAAGTCCTCTATATTGGATACCACTTTGTGAAAAATTGAATATAGGAGGACAACAGATGATATATAAGAAAACCATTAAGAAAGATGTTGCTCTCATGGAAGCAGACTTCAATGGAGCAAGAAATGTGGCACTAGACAGATGGAGGTGGAAAAACTGGGTTACCGTATGGTTCACAAGGCATGGAAGCATCTAATAATAAATAATAATAATAATTAATATTTTTCTTCAATAAACTAGTTACATCCATAAATTGTTCTTGCTAACTGCAGAGTGTAAAATGTTATAACTGTCTATCCTAATGACATCAAATGCTACGTTCTGTTTTATGAGGAAACCTGGTGCAATGTATTTCACTACTTTAACTGCATGCATTAATTCCCATGCCATTGATGCCATTTTGATCCAGATTAAAACTAAATGCATTATTGCACGGCATTTCTGGATAGAGTAGTTCATTGTCATTCTCTTTTCATACCATTTATGAAAGTGTCTGAATAAAATATATCATTTCAGCCAAATGACTCTTTGACACTAGTCTTCACTCTAGTAGGGAGTACTGCCATAATAAATATAATGTGGTACCTCAATGGATAACTGTTCATTTAAAAAAAACCCATAATTTGAAAATGAAATATTTTCACTGGAGACATTTTATATAAATTTTGATGTAAACAATAAAAACTACATGGTGTTCAACAACAGTAGCATGCATATTAATCTAATCACGTTATTAAAACAGCAGTGTATGACCAATTACCGTTGTATGCTGCAACTTTAAAAAACTATCCTGTAAAGAATAGCAATAGTTAATGCTGACTGGATAGTTTTCTAGGGGTATGAAACAAATACATTGCTTTTAATCTGAAAACAACACTGGATGTTTCTGTCTGATAGTTGGAGGATTCAAACCAGCTAACAGATAAACTTGCTGAAGAATCTCATTCTAGTCATGCCCTCCTTTCCTAATTTCCCTTTTCTCTGTTTTGTCTTCTTTGCCTGTTCCTCAGGGAACTGAGTGATTGATAGCCTAATCCAATGACTGTATTACAGCTGCCTCAACTTGGACTCTTTTCCTTATCATTAGCAGTTAGCCTATGGTTAAATTCACAGCTCACTGCTTGGTACAGCCCCTGAGATTTAAGGGTCTGGCCTTTAGAAAATATTTAACATAAAACTGAAATCTTGACATACTGAGAAATCAGTTCTCTGTAAGGCTTCGTTAATTAATCCAGTGTACTGTACCACTGTTCTAGATGAGACTGTGACATGGTGAACTGCTGCTGAAAGTCACAGCAATTTTTCCAAGTGCAGCAGATGTGCACAAATATGTGAAAATATAAATTCAATGTATAACAACGATATGAGCCAGATGAACTTTGCTTTTGGAGTAAAGGGTTTTTTTTATTAATTTCAAGTTAGGAATGAACTCTTTGAAGCCAACAGAAGGAGGAAATATTCCCATATTTAAATGCTTTATCCAAATATCTGTGCTTCAATCTTAATAGATGATTAGTTTAGTCCTTCGATGGATAAATTTAATTAGTTTTTTTAAAAATGATTATTAAAATATGGGTTATATTTATTAAATGTTTTAGTTTCTGTAAATATACTAGGAAATATTAAAAGTGGAAAGAAAAAGATGCTCAGTTATGTGACCTTATCTGCAGAATAATTCTTATTTTAAAAATGGCTATGGAAAGGATGTAGACCTTGATCTACGTTGTAAACCTTTGCCCTAGTTCCAGTCAGTCGATGAGCTGCAAGCTTCTATGAAAATGGCAGCTGAGTCCCAGATGAAAAATTATGCATCTCATAAACTGCTATTCTGCTGAAATGTCAAGCTACGGCAGGTCTGTACCTCAAACTCAGCACTTGGCATTTTCCTTCTGTCTGCTTTGTTGCCATGAAGCAAACATGAACAGTGAGGATTTGTGTAGGGCAGGTAGCAGGCAAGCTCACTGTCAAAAATCTATTATTAGGGCTCTGATCTCTTTTGCACAGACCAGTGACGGCAGTACACTGAGAGAAATCAGGCTGCAGCAAAGACATAACAGAAAAAAGAGAATTCTTTGTGAATCTGTACATAATATATGTAAATGAGACTTTAATGGCTGAGCTACACTTAACAGAAATAATAACCCCAAATTAAAGCTCCAATATGTATTTATTCTGTACTCCTGTTCTACACTGTTCTCTAAATACATTTTAATATATACTCTTTAATGTGTTTCTCATTGTATATTTATGCTAACATAAGTGTATATACATATATTATTTATTTCCAATGATAGACAGATTTCCATTAATGTCTATTGATCAAAATCAGCACCATGCAGTCACTGAGAAAGATGTGATTATGAAAGTGAAAGCTCTTATTTTTTTCAGATTTTCTTTTAATGTGTCATTGACTTAAATAAAAAACAACACTACTTTTACATTCAACTTTCTCCCCTTCAATTGAATTTATACATTTAAATAGATTCGAATATATGTTTCTATTAATAATGCCAATTATTTCATAGAATATGTAACACCCTGTGTTTCCTTAAAAGACATAATTGGAGTTTCACTGTGTTTTTCATAAAAAGAAACGGCTCCACTAAATTACTTGAAAGGTAACTAAAATTAAGAACCAGAGCTGAATTGTAACAATTATATGTTCTCACATTTGTTAACTGAACCTACTATTGATATGTTCCTTCCAAGATTTCCTGATGGTCAGCCATAGTTCTTATGAGAAGAAATGTACTGTAAAAGTTCAACAAAGCTATACCTTTGTCATTCTCCCTTATGCTGACACACATACAAACATAAATTTTAGTACACTATATTATAGTTACATAAAACAACATTATAGTAACCTTAAAAAAATACTACAGTGTTCTACAGTAATGGCAATATCACTATTATAAAATGGGTTCAGGGAAATACTGTAGAATACTGCCAGAATATTTATCACACTAACATTAAGGGGTACATACTTAGCACATTGTGTAGGGTTTTAGTTTTTTAACTACTTTTAACAGAAGTATTTTGCTGAAGTCCAGCACATGGTGTTATAAATTTATTCTTAAGGATCTGGCATGGGGGGCAGGGCGGCGGGATACAGGAAGCCAGAGACCTCAAAAGTTAATTCTTAACCCACTTCATTTTGCCTATAACAGGTACTCTGTATTTTTATAAAAACAAAACACATCTGGAATATGTAAATACCATGTGAAAGCTTATGGCAAAATTTCAGATTTTTTTTTCTGTTTAAAGTTAAGTTTAAAAAGAAAAACACCTAACACCTTTAGTACCTATAAAACACACAATTTTCAAATTATTTACTATTTACTTTGTAGACTGTAACATCTCTCTCAGAGCCAGCCATAACTATTTCTTGTGCAAATACATGTAATAGGAATTAACTTTAAAACAATATTTAATATTGCACATGTACAGGAAGTACTAATACTAAAATGCTTATTGAATGTCTTATAAAATGAAACAATAGTCTTGATCCTGCAAGCACATATGATCAGTTTAATGCATGTGAGTAGTCCCAGATCTCAGTATTGTTCCCTTAACAGTTAGGAGAAACTTCCCTTCACTAAACATGGGAGTTGCATTGTGTGAGGAAGTAGGCAGCTGCTGGGATCTCATTTAAGGAAGTTGATGAATTAGGGTTGCCAACTTTCTGATTGCAGAAAACCGAACACAGCTGCCCCGCCCCTACCCTGCTGCTTCCCAAGTCCCCGCCCATGCCCCACCCCTTCTCCAAGGTCCTCATCTCCGCTCAGTCCATCCTCCCTCCCTCAGTCGCTCACTCTCCCCGACCTAACCCCAGGCTAGGCAGGGAGTTGAGGTGCACGAAGGGGTGAGGGCTCTGGGGTGGGGCCAGAAATGAGGTGTTTGGAGTGTGGGATGGGACTCCAGCCTGGGGCAGAGGGATAGGGTGTGGGAGGGGGTATGGGCTCTGGTCTGGGGGTGCAGGCTCTGGGGTGGGGACAGAAATGAGGGATTCAAGGTGCAGGGGGCTCTGGGCTGGGAGGGAGGTTGGGGTGCATGCAGAGTCTGGCTGGGGGTGCAAACTCTGGTGTGGGGATGGAGCTGAGGGGGTTCGGAGTGTGTGGAGTTGCATGCTCTGGGAGGAAGTTTGGGTGTGGGAGAGGGCTCAAGGCTGGGGCAGGGGGTTGAAGTGTATGAGGGGTGCAGGCTCTGGGAGAGAGTTAGGGTGCGGGAGGGGATTCCAACATGGGGCAGGGAGTTGGAATGCAGGCTCCGGGTGGCGCTTACCTCAGGCAGCTCCCAGAAGCGGTTGGCAGGTCCAGCTCCTAGGCAGAGGCGCAGCGTGCTGCCCTTACCTGCAGGTGGCTCCCCACAGCTCTCATTGGCCATGGCTCCCAGCCAATGGGAGTTATGCAGCTGGCACTTGGGGCAGGGGCTGTAAGTGGAGCCCCGGTGGCCGTCCCTCCACCTAGGAGCCAGAGGGAAATGCTGGCTGTTTCCAGGAGCTGTGTGGACCCAGAGTAGGCAAGGAGCCTATCTTAGCCCCACTGCACCACCGACTAGGCTTTTAACAGCACAGTCATCGGTGCTGACTGGAGTCGCCTGGATCCCTTTTCAACTGGGTGCTTCTGGTCGAAAACCGAATGCCTGGCAACCCTACGATGAATATAATGTTATTCCCTCCCTAAAGAGGTGGCACAGGAGACTATGGGTATACTCTGGCCTTAGAGCTGTGTTGTGGTTGCATTGCAGCAATGGTGTTTTATTGCAAACTGTGGGGGAAGGATTCTTTGCCCTTGAACTCCATAGACCTCTCCAGCATAAAGCCCAGTTACTATATTTCATCTGTGATCTGGGTTTAGGATTTGACAACCAAGGAGTAGTTTCCAGTGCCAAAGTAATCAAATCAACAATACAATGAGAGAAACAAAAATGCTTGTTTCAGAGTAGCAGCCATGTTAGTCTGTATTCGCAAAAAGAAAAGGAGTACTTGTGGCACCTTAGAGACTAACAAATTTATTTGAGCATAAGCTTTCGTGAGCTACAGCTCACGATGAACCGTATAGATTTTTGTTGCTCTTTCAAAAGTAGAAAAAAACATCACATCATCTTTTGGGGCTAAAATTTGTCTTTGATGTAAGTCTAAGTCAGTGGTGAATATGGCCCATTTCTTTACAAGATTTACAAAAGCAAAACACTTGAGTGGTTACTGTCTTTTTAGAAGATCCCCACTATACAGAACATACACACTAGTTGTGGAGAAGCTATCTGGATAATAGATATTAGAGATGGAAAGATCCTATCTTGTGGTCATCTAGATCATCCACATCTAGATGATTGTTGCCTGCAATAGATTATGCTGTGCTTTGTTCAGTCTAGTTTGAAATGGACTTGTGGTACTTCTTATCAAGGGTTTCCCCTCAGCAGGGATGTACAGTGTAAGGTAATATGTCCAGTTGTTGTGTTTTCTATGCTACTCCTGAAGTTTTCCATGCATGCCATTCTCTAGTATTTTATTATTCTTGTATTACTGAATGGAATACATTATTTTAATAGAATTAGCTCCAAATTATACATTTACAAGTTTAATAAAAACCTACATTACAGAGTGAATGGTAAAGTCTGTCAATACCCTTATCCAGATGTGGCCTGACTTTTCCATTTCCTATATAGAGGATAAAGGATGTGCCATGACCATGGTAAAAACTGCAGAAACTTCTTTTATGAACTGTTCCCATTTGGCTATCTCTCTCTTTCTCTGCCTTGTACAGAAGTGACTACATCTGGAAGGGCTGTAATTACCCATCCTTTCATGGGAAAGATCTCATTTGAAAGAAGTTATATTTTAAAATTCCTATCAAAGAATTAGGGTGTGAAAAATATTTTCCTTTGATTTATTTAAAAGGAATAAAAAGGCCAATCAAAACAGCTGTTTAGAGAATTCACTGCCTAGAATTACAGTGTAGTCTCAGAGATGTGCTTCTGTCATCTTTTTAAATCTCTTTCCAGAGACAGCAGTTTAATAAGAATGTAAAAGAATAATATAAATCAAGTCTATAGGCATGTAAGTGGTCTTATCTCCATTTAACAGACATGGAAACTAAAGAATGGAAGGTCAAGTGTCTGGCTTAGGGCCACACAACAGGACCTCGTTGAAGCTTCTAGGAATAGAACCCAAGACTTCTGCCTCCTAGTTTCTTGCTCTAAGAACTAGACATACTTCCTCTGTTCTTTATGTTCCTATTAAGACAGTTGGTTAGCTCTCTTCTGAATTATTTTAGCACTTTTATACATTTGTACATTATTAGACCATGGTCCTGCAATTCACAGATGTATCACTATGTCTGTATATAGCCCTCTTGACTTTATTGGAGCTTTATGGCATTCCTGCATACAGTGAGCTGGAGGATTGGGACCTTAGTGATGTTATTTATAGTCCAGGGAACTTTATTTAATTGTCTACACAGATGTATTCTCAAAATATACCCAAACTGACTGGGCTGAGTGCTTTTCTTTTCTTTTCCTTTCCTTTTCTTTTTATTTTTTTAAGAAGACACTTAGGTTGGTGCTATGAGTGTAAGACTGCATCCCAAACCACTATCTTCTGTTTCTTTTGATATGTGTATAGCTTGAGAAATGAAAAAAAAAACCCTTTTTTATATATATGTTTTTAAACTAAAAACCCAAACCTCTCCCAGGTTGCGATCTGTTATGATACCAAAAGTGATTTTTATAGCAGAATTATAAACCATGAAAATATAGAAATGCTGAGAAGCTCTTAGGTACAGCTGAGCATTCAGGTGCTGCTATAATGTACACAATATACATGTTTTAAATTTGTGACACAAAGGACACACTTTTCATAATGTTGTAATTTTATGGTTTTATTAGACTGACTTATGGGTAGGAAGGAATATTCAGAAATTGCAGCTTAAACGAGAAAATGGGAATAGTGTTAGCTTTATAAAATACTACTGTAATAGTTCTTTTATTAATTTTTAATGCACAGCACCCACTGTGACCTCCTTTTTTCTTTTGCTGTCAACATGGCAGTCTGGAAAAATTGAAATGGGCTGACAGAAAGCCTAGAGTACTACAACCCTAACATTGTGTATCTGATCTCTCTCTCTCTCTCTGCATCCTCCATTCTGCATATCAATAATATTTTAATGCCTTGTTTGACAATCATTATGAAATAATCATTATACAATAAGCAGGTTTTTTAAATCCTTGCACTGTAGAATAGAGGTGCCCTTAAAAACTTTTGGATGTTATTTAGTTATCCAAGGCAACAGGTAATTTACCACTGTATATGATTTGTACACATTAAAGTCAATTAAAAAAACCAACCCATTATCTTTGACCCTCTATGTTCTCGAAGTATAATATAACTACATGAAATAAAGCATTTTTGGTCTGTCCAATTTCCTCCAAATAAAATTCAGCAGTGCTTTACTTGAACAGTGGCATGCTATTATGTTATGTATATTTACTACTTTCTCTATCACCATGGAAATTAATCTTCACACCAGTACAGTCAAGAAGCTCACAGCATTGTCTTTGCAGGACCCAGTTCCTGTTGTCACAGTGACAGTGTGCACAAGGTCAACAGATTAATACATTAGTGAGGATAGGCAATGAATTTGAGTATAAAACTTTTTGTTGTTGGTTTTAAAATCAAATCCTGAATCATCACACTGAAACACAAGTATAAATATTACAAAGGAACAGGATGTATAATATGCATATATTTACTAAATGTGATATATTGTTTTTATCATGGTGGAAAGAAAATAAAAGGATTTATCGTAAGTGGATTTCAGTGTGGTAGGTGAAAGGTTCAGTCTATAATACACATACTGCATTGAATGTTTATATTTTTCCCTTACAATGCCCTTTCATTAGCCTCTGTCTAACATGTGGCCTGACAATTGTGACAGAATGAAAAATTCTAGGAAAACTGTGGGTCACAAGAGAAGAGATTTTCCTCCCTCTCCAGTGACCCTATCGCAGTGTTCTGTTGCAGTGTTTTACCATTAAGGAAAGGGCAATACAAGAGTCTTCACACTCAATCTGTTCCATCTGTCATGACTATTAGAAACATTGACCATTAGTGAGCTTTAAGAATTCAGCACTACTGCAGACATGATATTCTAGCCCACTACAAGGACCTCCCGATGTTTTGTCAGCCTCAAAGGAAGCATTATGGATCAAAAAGGCAACACTTACCAGACACGCCACCATATGTGGTCTTCTTTTCTCCACCAACTGCAGGCCAAGGTATGCAGTCTGCTTTCAGTCCCATCAGTCCTGACACAGTGTTCGTGGCTGTCACACCATCTGCACCACCTGGGAAAGAAATAACATTCACTTTTTGTTAAACATCTTGTACAAGTACAACAGAGGAAAATGAACATAGAAATAGTAAAGTTGTTAGATATTTAGGCCCAGAGCCCCATCTGAGGCCAAAGAGCACAGTGCAAATCAGGAGGAGGTGTGAAAGGGGGCTTTAAAACCAATCTTGGGTTGGCTAGGTATTGAGCTAGTCCCCTCGAAAAAGTAAGACAGTTGAGCATAGGAACTCCTAAAACAGATCTCTTTTGTCCTTGGCCATGCTCCTTTTGCTGGATGAGACATAGGATTTGCCACACTATCTCCACAGCATTGGAGATCCCCCTGCATTGAGATGATGTTCTAATGACTGGCTATACTGGCTAATGAACCGTATTGTGCTAGTGGATCTGGACCTTAATCTTATTACACATTGTGAATATGGAGGTTACTCACCTGTAACTGGATTTTCTTAGAGATGTGTGGTCCATGTGCCTGAGTCTGGAACTTCTAACAAGCAGTGTCTGTTGGCCCAGACATACGCAGTAATTCATCTCATGCTCTAGATTGAGGGCATAAGAGGAAACGTTGGCTGGTGTCCCTTTAGTTTCTCCTCTTACCGTGAATCAAGAAGGATTTGAAGCAGAGGGCCACACAACTTGAAGAACTTCTAGTTACAGATAAGTAAGCTCCATTTCTTCTTTGAGTGCTGGTCCCTATCTGTATTCCAGACAAGCAGCATTCAGATTAGAGGAGGGTGCGAGGATTCTGGTGAGGAAGATGCTTGAAATATTGCAGTTCCCACAGTTGCATCCACAGTGGAAGTTTGAACTAGCAAATAATGTTTAGTGAAAGTCTGAATTGAACTCCACGTAGCTGCCCTGCATATGTCCAGCAATGGTAATTCCTGCAGTAATGCATCAGAGGCAGATTATGCTTTGGTGGAATATGCTTTTATTCTGCCAGATGGAGGGATATGAGCTACTTGTAGCAGATGATGATGCACCCAGAAACCCATTTGGAGGTCCTCTGTGAGGATACAGTTTGTCCTCACAAACTCTCTCCTATGGTGAGAAATAGACCAGGAAACTTTCTGAGAGATTTGGTCTTCTGCAGGTAAATTAATAAGGAGTGTCCGATGTGGAAAGAATGGAGCTTCCTCCCTTTAACAAAGGCATGGGGTTTCAGGAAGAAAAGAGGTAAGTGAACAGCTTAGTTGACATGAAATTCTGAAATAACATTGGGTAGGAATTTAGGATGCAATCGAAGAAAGACTTTTTTCTTGTGAAAAACAGTATATGAGCTTGCCATGAGATGGACCTGCAATGAGCTAATGAGTTCTTTGAAAACTGAAGGTTATCCAAAATGAGTGGGATACCTGAAGACTTTAGAGACGGCTGCCTGGCTGCCTGCTATGAGTCCATGTTTCCTTGTAGCGAGGTATCAGGTTCTAGTTGAGATGTTCCTACGAGATCTGATAGTTGGTGATATGGAATTGTAAGCCCATAGAAGAAAAGATCTTTCTCCCTAAAAGGTCCCACCTCTTTAAGGCCTTATCAGCTGGAGTTGTCTTGGGATGCTGCAACCTTGCTCTCCGCTGGCTGCATGTACCACCAGAGAGTTGGGTGCTGGGATGCGGGAGAAGAGAAATTCAGCCTCCTTGAAGGAGATAAAATAGTGCCTATTGGCCCTTTTAGGAATATTGGCACATGAGGCTGAGGTGTACCAGACCTTACAATAGCCTTGTTAAACGGGAGTACTGCCTTGCTCTGGCCTGTAGGCTGCAGAATATCTAAGAGCCAATGTTGGAAGTCCTTACACTCCTCCAATGGTATCTGGAGGTCTTTGGAAATGTGAATGGACAGGGGGGTCTCCCTGGCTTGAAACACAGTGAGGCCACATAGCCTTCTCCATAAGGTGTTTTCTTAATCTAAGATCATGAATTTATGATGGAAAAGAGTGGCAGTTGCTGCACTTCGCAGCAATATTCGTCTCTCCAGACAGTAGAGACAATGTTGGTGCTTGTCATTCACAGAAAAGGAGTAGGGGGAGGAGAGACAGTTCTTGAACCTTGGGACTCCGGGCACATCCCAGACTCTTAGAACAAACACTATCTATACTAATTATACTAAGAACTCTAATTATGCTAATATGAACTATAAGCGATTTTCAAATTTATTTGCAGAGTAATAATAGTAAAACCTGGAGAAACCCATGGATGCAGGGATTCTGACTCAGGCCACATGGCAATAAGAAGGAACTAGAGAGGCATTGGTTTGCACTGCCTCTTATGACATCGATTTGAAGCATGAGGTGAACTACTGTGTATATGCAGGCCAAAGGACACTGCTTGCTCAAAATTCTGGACTTGGGTGCATGGCATGCATACACACCCATGTGAGGTATACACAGAGGGACAAGCATTCAATGAAGAAATTATGGTTACACAAAGAGAAATGCAGTGAAACTATTAAGTGGGCCTAACTGACTAAGTCTATTATCTGTTTGGACAAATTGTATTTACCAGGACGGAGCATTTTGAAAACTGAAAAAATGGATATAAAAACCCCATAAAATTTGGTCTTACTCCAAAATGCTAAACATGGTAAATAAATGTTGGCCACATTATACATATAAAATCATGCTTTTATATCTCTATATCTATATCACCAACCGCTCTTTCTAGATAGATAGATAGACGTTTACTCTACAGTATTCACTTTATATGTTAATAAACTAGAATATACAGAGAGCAAAATTGTATAGACAACCTTTAATAGCAAGCACTATGCTTACTCTAAATATTTTAAACAATCTGTTTCATTCTAGCTTTTATTAATATTTGTTACTGCTTTGAGCAATAAAGCTGCAAGTCAATATAATTACATGCATTTGAGTTTGTTACCTTCCTGGGCAGCCACTGCAATATTCACAATATCAGTGACATTTGGGGTCAGCTTTGCAAAGAAAGGAATCTGAACAGCTTGTCTAACCCAGCGACAGATGTTTCGGACTAGCTCTGGATTCTGTTCAAATAGGGCAGATAAATATAGGACATATTTAAAAGTAATATGATTTAAATGTATAGATATGCAATAGCAAAACTTTATGACAATCTGCTGTACTGTGGTTTTCTGAAATTACACTTCACAATTGTATCTTGTCTTATTAGTTAACTTAGGTTAACACAGTAAAAGTGAACTGCAAATCCATTACAGAAGAAGAGTTAGATCGCATAAAACAAAGAAAAAGAAATCTTTACCAAGAGACAAAGATACCGTAGAATGTTCACTTACCAATGGGATAAAATAAAACTTCAGGTAACAAGAAATATATTTAACCCATTAATACAAAAATTATCTTTTTTCTATATTGTTTCTCATTCCATGTAAATAATCACTGTAATACAAAATAACACCATCCTGAACCTTCCAGCCCTTATGCATTTCAGATTTCTACACCCTCCATTAATTCAGAATATAGATTAGGATGGCAAAAAATGTAATGAAAAATCAAAATCTTTTCTTTTAAAGCTAGAAATAGAAATCTTCATGCTTTGACTTCTTATGCTTGCCAGGCTCACTTCAGTGGCAGTAGTGTGCTTTGATTCTGGCCTATGCAATAAGTATGGGTGGATGTTTGTTTTTAAATATAACATTTAGTACAAGCTTTTCCCCCTGACACTTACTGATAATGCTTTTTAATAAGTTACCCTAAAATTTGGAACTCATTATTGACTTTGCTAATCTGATTCAGGTGTGTTAAAATGTTTTCAGAAAAACTAAAAGGTGCTATTACGAGATGCAGTATAAACTTGTTACCTGCGTATAGTTTAACTGCAACCCTGGCTATTGTTTATATTTACTAATTCTTTATCTTTGGCACAGATCATTAAATCTGTCATACATAAAAAGATGATTTTCATTTGGATATTAATTGCAACAGATATCCAACATTGTCATTGCTATGAAAATATAATGGGCTTAAGATGAGGCTACATTATAAAGTTCACTTGATTTTGAAGATTTCAGTTTAACAAATCTTGTCCTCCTGCACAGGAAAAATGTGCCACTGTTTTTTTTATTTGACCTTGAACAATTAAATATAAACATTACACCAATATATACAGTGCATCTACACAGCATACAATGCCTTTTCATGAACAGAAAAATCATGAGACTTAGCTCTGCAAATTCCAACTAATAAAAATGGTGATTTACCCTGCACATGTAACTTTCATGCAATATTTATAACAGCTGCATTTATAACAGCTGGATTATGAGAGCAGTTGCATCTTTGTGAGTTTCATTCTCAGTTATAAATTTCCTTGAGCCCAGTGAAGAAAGAGAACCTCTAGAAGAATGATGTTAATTCTTTCCCATAGACATTCTGACAATAATGTAAAAGATGTTTGTACTATATAACTCATAATGATGGTCTATTAGCGCTTGCCATGCTACCATAAAAGTACTGTCTCACTACAGCACACTTAAGCTTTTAAACACATATCAGTCCTTTTAATTCACCTTGAACACATCATTACATCCATGTTTACTTCATCCTAGCCATTAAAATTTGCTAGTGTGTTTTTTGTAATAAATATTCATGTCACCTTCTTTTAGTTAACCTGGGCTTTTCAAAATGTGCAAAATAAGAATAGTTACATGCTACCCCAATGTCTAGATTTAGAGGCAGGAATTTGAATTCTTACTATTAGACCTCCAGCATCAAACATCCACCCTAGATGGCCTGATTAACAAATGCCACTAAAATGCATCAAATACTCAGATTCCAGAATCTAAATTTTCATTTAAAAAAATCAGATTTTTGTCAAAGAACTTGATTGTAAAGATAACCTTCCAAATGAACTGTGCATAAATTGATACCCTCTTGTCTTTCTGAGTCTGCTGATGGCTTGAAACATTAGTTCTGTGTACTCCCCACCCCTTGGTATGGGGTGAGGATGTTGAACATAATTCCAGTAATGACACTGGTGTTAGCATTAATAATTTAATTAATGGAAAATGGAAGGGTGTAGCAGCAAAGCCCATGAAGACCAGGAACTGAGAGTTATTTCAGGGAAGGAGATACAGATGGAAGAAAAGAGGAGTCATAAAAAACAGAGAAGAGGAAGAAATATGAGAAAGAAAGATGGGGAAAGAAGAGGAACAAAGTGGAGATATAGTGGTAGTCCTCACAGTAAGGATGTTTAATCAAGGGACCTGAGGAGATGTGGCTTGAGTAACAGGAATAGGATCAAAAGATAAAATATTTTATGACCACAGTCAGACAAATGCATTTTGGGAACATCTGGAAGACAATTCATATACATTTGCCATTTTAAAATGAGATGATATTTGTCAGAAAACTAGAAGCCACAACAGAAATTTTCCCAGGAATTTCAGAAAGAAACTGTACTGTTCAATACAGTACATTAGCTAATCTTGCCTACCTACAATTACATAAAATGGACCAAACTTTACAGTCTTCAGTCAGTCCTTAATTACTTTAGTGGAAGCAGTTTTGCCTGTATAGGGACAGGGGAAGGACTGAAGGATTTGGGCGGCTGCAATTACAGAAAGTACAGAGTGTGACTCTTCTGCCAGCCAAAATCCTGAATGTGGTTACTCAGTAATGCATACTTATCTAGAAATACAGGAATTACCACACTGGATCATGCCAGTGATTCATCTAAATGCATAATCCTGTCTTTGATAATGGTCAATTGCAGACGCTTCAGAGAAAGATGCGAGACACCATGTAGGAGATCTGCTTACGAGGAACTTTCTTCTCAACTCTTATTAATTACTAGCTGTCTTATGCCCTGAAGTGCAAGGTTTTAGTTACATTTGATAAGATAAAAACATTTTCAAGTCTGTCAATATCTATATTAATCTCTAATTCTTTTTTGAATACCACAAAGCTCTTCTATTAATGATATATTATAGCAATGAGTTTTATAGGTTAATCATGCAGTGTATAAAAAAATCCTTTTAACAGTATTACATTTTACCTTTCAATTTCATTGCGTCCCTTCTCCTTATTCTTATTACGGACAAGTTAAGCTGATTTTGGAATTAGCACTTATCATAGTTACAGGGCGAGCTACGCATTACACAGGTTTTGCTATCTTCAGCCTTCTCAGTTTGAACCATACAGTCCTACCACTCCAGGACTGGGTCTCTGGGCTGCAGCCCCTGTTTACCAACTCTGATGTACAACAGGACCAACTGTGTCTGGCACCTGTTAACACTTCTCCTCCAGAAGAAGCTGATGACAATGGCTGATTAATGTGACTGAAAACCAGCTCCTTCAAAAAACACAGCATTATCTATTCACCCCAAAAGTTAATAGCACTCAGAGCATATGGTAAAAACAATACAGGTTTGTATGCATATTTCCCGTCATCTAAATCTTAATCTTTCCTTGCGGGATTTGTAAATTCCATTCAGCCCTGTTATCTCATTATCTCCATCTCTAGACTTGCCCTCTGCATTCTTTTCCTCCTCATTGTTTCCCTTCAGGGCAGCTGCTGACAGCCCACTCAACCCTCTCTTCTTCCCTAGGCTCAGCATATTTAAGATTTAGCATCTCCTATATTCCTTGGTTTGGCCTAGGAAGAGTAAACTTTACCAGCCCAGTTGGAGCCAGGCCAGGAGTATTCCCCAACTAATAGTTTTCCCATTGTTCCGCCACAAAAGCATTCTCTATAATAGTACTTATCTTTGCCATTTCTTCATTTCTACCACTTGCTGCCTCCTTTGATTTAACTTTATGCAGCCAGACAGGAGAATATCACACAGGTAAACGAAGGCACATGTGATATTTATAAAAAATAATGCACATAACTCCCTCAATCTGGATAGTAAAAAAGTTACACTACGTAGTGTGGGTACCTTTAGGACAAGGAAGAATGGCTTGTATGATGTAAGATAGGGAAGCAGCAAGATGGAGCCAGCGAAAGTGAGACTTAACATAACCAGGACCCCTCTCCTCCCTCTGGAGCTCCACAGATGGAGTGCTTGCAAGACTGGGCCATTACATTTTAATTTTAGAAATTTATTCACCTAACTCTAAAAAACTCAACAATCTACCACGGAGAGTGTCAGTGAGGAAGCTCACAGTGGGCCCATCACATCTAAGACACTCCCTCTCTTCCAGTGGCTTCCTCTAATGAAGAGACTCCGTTCTTGGCCTTGCTTTGTTGTGCTTGTTAGAGGTGAATAAGGAGTACTGCAGTAACTCTCACACCTTTGTTGGGTTGGGGGCAGTAAGGATTAGGATCCATATAGGAAAGCTTGGGAGATGGAGGCATAGTCATTTCCCTAGACTCCCCCTTCATTCAAGCAGCTCCAAGACAGCTGCTCACGGAGAAGATCTGGGATTTCTTTGATCCCCTGTCCAAGCCAACAGGATTTGTTGGTCCAGTGTGTAGCCAATTTACATAATGTACGTGGCTACCACACTTCTTCCCTTCAGATAAACCAGGACTAGGATCTAGCCTTTAAAAGACTGGGATTTTAAGAATGGCCATTTTAAAGTTTCATGGTATCTGTGTTTGATGATTCACTCTCTTGCTCTTGCTTCCAACATTTCTTAAAAAAAGCAAAGGGGTTCACCTTAAATCATTGCAAATAGATGTCTTCAGAGTCTCTTTCCAGTATCCAAGTTCTGCTTTTCAGATTACTAAGACTCTGTTCCATGTAATATACAAAAAAGTAATCTCTTCTCTTCCCACCTCTGGGAAGTCCAAAATTACCTTCATAAAACTGCCTAAATTTCATAGTACCTAATTACAGAATTGCAATTAATCACTACAGGAAAAGAGACATAATTTGTGAATTTCACAGCTAATCTTATTGTATCCTCTTATCCTAGCAAGGGGCTTTTTAGTTTATGCATTGTCCCATTTCAAACTTAATTAAAACTAACAATTTATTTAAAGCCTGTCAAATTAGGGGGAAAATTTCCCAGGGTGGGAGAAAAATAACTCTCTCCTTATAGTCTGAGTAAAATATTTCCTCATTTCTCAGGAAATTTGACAAGAGAGAATTCAGTCAACATCTTCCACCAGCCACAGCTGTCAAAAGAGACAGCAAAGGGGGAGCTTAACTGAATGCAGGAGTGATGGTACTCATAGTTATACATGTTGTTATTTATGAATGTTGGGTAACATTTTCTGAAGTACCTAAGGTCTAGCTCCTAAAAAGGCAGTTAGGTGCCTAAAATCCAGGGAAATTAATAGGAGTTAGGTGCCAAAATACCCTTCTGAATGCAGAAAATTCCAGCCTCAAATTTAGAGGAGATTTTGAAAATGTGCACTTTATATCTGAAGACTTATTTCCCCTCTCGGCCTTCTCTTCTTTAGACTAAACAGGCCTTATTCTTTTAATCTTTCCTCATAGGTCACGTTTCCTAGAATTCTTATCATAGTTGCTGCTCTCCTCTGAACTCTCTCCAACTTGTTCATATCTTTCTTAAAGTATGGTGCCCAAAACTGGATACAGTACTCCAACTGGCGCCTCACCAGCACAGAGGAGAGCAGAACAATTACCTCAGGTGTCTTACATGTGATGCTCCTGTTAATACAACCTCCTGTATAACATGGCTAGTCTCAATTTTTTAAAAAATTGCCTTTCTTACTCACACAAAGACAAGACTATTTAAAGATCATGCCCATATAAACTTGCATGAAAACAACAGAGGCTTGCCTGAGTAAGGAATGAGTAAAAACTGAAGATGAGCATCAGGATTTAGCCCTATAATTCTTATTCTCTTAATTACCCTATAAAAACCAAGAAAAAGACCAGATTCTAGCTTTGTTCTCAGTCTTAAAAGAAATAAAGCCCCAACATGAAGGTAAAGCTGTAAGCAGGGTGTCATGACTTGAGCAGGTGTTGTTCAGATCAGTCACTTTTAATTTCCACTCTGTAGAGCCTAATGGAGATAGATTCTCTCCTTTTTCCAATCATACCAACTGTCGTTGGACAGAATCAAGTCACTTTGGACTAGGGCCATGCTTTTTGTCATGGCTGAGTTGAGACATCAAAGTTCTGAGTCCCATTCTACCATTAGAAGAAACAACAGCAGCTTCTAAGACGTTGCCAGAACTGGACAGCCACCCTACTGGTGTTCAGAAAGAAACCCTGCATGCATATAGCTTATTTAAAGACTTTATAACAATACTCAGCTCCAGTACAAAGCCTCAAATCAAAATCCAGTGGAGCATTAAAAAATACAGTTCTCTAAATTCATAAAAATTTATGACAGAAAACAGGACTTCTGAATAAGCTTCGTTCAAGAACATCCCCATCTTCTATCCTCTTAATTTTATTCAATCTTGTAACTCCGTCTAGTTTGCCCTCTCTCCTGAACAACTAATTTAATTTCTGAGAGGCGCCAGAAATAAAGTCTGTTTTACTACCATGTTTCATCTTATAATTAACAATTTTGATATAGATCATCTTGAAAAACATTATTTTGATCCCCTCCCTTCTCTAGGTTTTCAAACAGCTTTTTTGTAGGGTTTCATAAATATGTGATAAATACTTTGTTTACCATCTTTCCCCATTACAATTTGAACAATTGAAACCTGAGAAAAATTACTATAGCATTTTTTACTTGCACACAGTATTGCAGCTGCACAATAGAACACTTTTAGCAGTTAAAAACACATCAGACTATGCTTCACATTTTAACGTATCTCATCTAATAGCTGCCAGTATTAACACAGGTCAGTATCTAAACTCAAGAATACATTTATCAAAGTGATGCATGGGAGCTCCACTTTGAATTCCTTGTTAGCACAAAACTCCTACACATTGCTTTGAAAAGGTACCATTTAAAGACTGGAAATTAACCAACTTAATGACAAGGTCAAAAATCAGCATGAAAGTTTTGACTGACCAAATACACAAAGTCTAAAATATAGATTATTGAAAGTTGAAGCAATGATAAGAGGATTGTCAGTAGCAAAAACAGGGGTAGCTCAAAATGTTTTAAGTTGTCTTTATTTAGTAGCCTTTGCAATTATTCCCTTTTTCAGCTCATGTAAAGGCTTTATTGTTTTGGGTGTTTTTCTTCCCCACCGTGCAGAAAAAGACAATTCAATTTATTTTGATGACAGAGCCTTGCTTCTACACAGAGAGTGGAACCATGCTGCATTTCGTTAGCTCAGATTTGGCTTTTTTAATTTAAAAATGTGAAAACCCCCCAAACATACCAATGTCTATAAAACAAACTAATTTTAAAATGCCTGTATTCCCTTAATCTTAAATAGAGTTTTTTTTTTAATTTCTACAGCCATCTTCCATGCATTGGGAAAGGCTTCCTTTTGTTTGACTGGGATAGATCAGGTAGGATTGGTAACTACAATTTACAGCTATTGATTTCATTCAACATTAAAGGACCAAAATTCAACCATTATTCTCATCAGTTGTCACAGCAAAGGTTAATAATAGTTGAATTTTGGACTGTAAGAGTGAAGCATGGATTGACAGCTGAAATTAGCAAACTGTTTCATTCAGAGACTAAGTCAATACTCAGGTCTAAATATTCCAAGTTCAAAAATTGAAATAGTGCATTAAAATGTTTATAAACTATGCGGTGTGAGTGGAAAGAATTATTCATTGACAATATCAGAACATTTAAGTTGATAGCTAATAAAAAAGACATTTCTCCCCTCACAGAAGAACATATTTCATCTTGGTTGTTTCTATATGACCAAAATAATGCTTCTCATATCACTATAAAAAAGTGGTATACAGCATGATTAAACAATATTTCAACTCTTTAGTTCATGCAGAGGTTACCTGCTAGAGGGCATAAAGGTTTGATTAGGTTTATGTCGTACATGAGAAATTTTAAAGGAAAGAATATAACACTCCTTTAAATATACGAGCACTGTAGCTACAAATAGCTTTTTCTTGTAGTCAGGTAGGCAATCTCTTAGTCCCTTTACTATAAATAAATAGGTAGAATATAACAGGTACTTCAGGAAATCATAAATCCTTCATGCTCCAGTGGCAAGTTAAAGAATGTAAAGTCTATGTATTGACTAGAATTTCCCACCGCTTTTAAAAATAGTCATAATTTGCATCTTTATTCAGTTTGGATACACTATAAATGGTCTGTTTTCAAATTAATTTCACTAACCATAGCATGAGTTGAGCCAAAATGCAAAGATAAAGCTGGAGCCTATTCTAGAAAATTCAGACATGGGTAGTGAAGAGACTAGTGAGTACACTGTTAATTCATACTTACAGTACTCAGTGTTGGCATACAAATAAAATCTGTAGTAAGTAACTGATATTAAGATGATGTGTACTGAGTGTAACCTTTGTTAGATACCTTCTACTATGTGTCAGGATGAAAGATTTCAAATTGTTGAACTTTTCATACCCTCCTGCTTGTTGTTGATCACATCCTTTTTAAGAAATCTTGTCTATAGGGTATCATAGGTATTAACAACTCCAATGCTTTACACAAAGGTAGGAGCAAGGCATGTGTAATTAGTATGTTGTGATCATTAAAAACCATTGTAATTATGCAGTCTACTGAAATGTCTCCTGAATTTTCTACATTTCATTAGTATTACGACTTTCAGAGTATTAGAGGGTGACTACAAGAGTAAGAGCAAATTGTCAGAAGCTTTTAAGAAAGCTGTGCTTTCCCTTCTGCTTTGTGAAGCACTCACTTCCTGTGCCCTCTGTGTTGGTTCCCAAGACAACAAAATTCTCATTAAAAAAACCCCCCCAAATCCTTCTCATGTCCTTTCCAAGTGGGCCAGCATGACTGATGTTTTGGCCTGATTGACCTTCACTATACCTTCTATGATTCATATGGGCAATTCCTGCTGAAGAGTCCGTAATCATGATAAAAATAAAAAGGAAAATAAAGAGATCTCTACCACCAGTGTTCTTTCACATATACATGAACTTGAAGGCAGGGTCACAATTAAGGTTTCTAAGAAAATCCATTCACAGGGAATGTTTTCCATAGACAAACAAAATGTTACTACACACACAACAGGTAAATGACCTATTACCAAATATAACATGATTTTAAAATTTTGAATATACTGGTAATACTGTTAACATTAGTATGCTATCTATACTCCACTTCTATGTTCTGTTTTGTGTTTTGAGTAATTCAATTAAAAATCCTACAAACCAATAACAACCATGTTGTCAAACTCCAATTTAAAATTACAGAATAATGCTTTGATAATGAATTTATTAAGCTTCACATTTCTTCTAGTGTGTGTGAAAATCACAATTCTTAAGGCAAATTAACAACTAACTGCCTTACCTCATTATTAAGTATTGTCTCCTCCTATATGATATGAAATGTATACTTTATGAGCACTCTGTTTCATACAAACGACATTTCAGGGGAGGGAAGGAAATGATACACTTTAAAAACAACATCTCACTACTCCCGAATCCTACAAGAATAATCGTAGCACTATAATAATCCAAGCACTACAGTTTGGTGGTCAAGGTCTGTCTAGTAGTGAAAATACAGTGAGTTCACTTAATCTCATGGGATTTTCAGTGAAATATATCAGGAATCAGTCATTATGGGTATTATTTTAAGAGCAGCTTAAAAACGGGATTCAAAAGCGAAGGGAAGGGAATCATAATGAGAACAGACATTAAAGGAACACAAGGAGGAGGAGAAACTAGCAAAGAGAAAACAAACAGGTGAAGAGAAAAGACATAGTAATAGCAGAAAATTGAATATATCTGGTAAGAATCCACAACAAGATGAAGACATTGGATTAAATGGACCTGTCATAAATATAAAGGTTTTGCATGTCTCAAAGTCAAAGAAACAGGTCCCATCCTTCTGAGGCCTGGCCAGATATTACAGGCGATTTGTACCGCAATACAGCCAAATCGCCGCCCCACTGACAGACCTAACCAAAAAGAAACAGCCAAATGCAGTTCAGCGGACTGAAGAGTGTCAGAAGGCCTTTAGCCAGCTTAAAGCGACCCTCATGTCTGATCTTCTGCTAAGGGCCCCAGACTTTGACAAACCGTTCCTAGTAACAACAGATGTGTCCGAGCGAGGTGTGGGAGCAGTTTTAATGCAGGAAGGACCGAATCAAGAGTTCCATCCTGTCGTGTTTCTTAGCAAGAAGCTGTCTGAGAGGGAAAGCCACTGGTCAATCAGTGAAAAGGAATGTTATGCCATTGTCTAAGCTCTGGAAAAGCTACGCCCGTATGTTTGGGGATGGCATTTCCACCTGCAAACTGACCATGCTGCGCTACAGTGGCTTCATACCACCACGGGAAATAACAAAAAACGTATTCGGTGGAGTTTAGCTCGCCAAGATTTTGATTTTGACATACAACACATCTCAGGAGCTTCTAACAAAGTGGCTGATGCACTCTCCCATGAAAGTTTCCCAGAATCAACTGGTTAAAATCGTCCTTGAGATGTGGAAAACATTGTTAGTCCTTATACAGTTAGTAGTATATTTAGAGGTGCATGTGTCTTATTAACTCTGTTTTCTCCTAGAGCTCCAGGAAAAAAATCACAGCCAGTGTTTCACCCTATCTGTGATTTGGGGAGCGTGTCATAAATATAAAGGGAAGGGTAACCACCTTTCTGTATACAGTGTTATAAAATCCCTCCTGGCCAGAGGCAAACCCTTTCACCTGTAAACAGTTAAGAAGCTAAGATAACCTCGCTGGCACCTGACCCAAAATGACCAATGAGGGGACAAGATACTTTCAAATCTGGAGTGGGGGGAGGAACAAAGGGTTTGTCTGTCTGTGTGATGCTTTTGTCGGGAACAGATCAGGAATGCAGCCTTACAACTCCTGTTAAGTTAGTAAGTAATCTAGCTAGAAATGTGTTAGATTTACTTTTGTTTAATGGCTGGTAAAATAAGCTGTGCTGGATGGAATGTATATCCCTGTTTTTGTGTCTTTTTGTAACTTAAGGTTCTGCCTAGAGGGATTCTCTATGTTTTGAATCTGATTACCCTGTAAGGTATTTACTATTCTGATTTTACAGAGGTGATTCTTTTATCTTTTCTTTAATTAATATTCCTCTTTTAAGAACCTGATTGATTTTTTTCTCTTGTTCTTAAGATCCAAGGGTTTGGGTCTGTGTTCACCTGTACAAATTGGTGAGGATTCTTATCAAGCCTTCCCCAGGAAAGGAGGTGTAGGTTTTGGGGGGATATTTTGGAGAAAACGTCTCCAAGTGGGCTCTTTCTCTGGTCTTTGTGTAAGAAGCTTGGTGGTGGCAGCATACTGTTCAAGGACAAGGCAAAGTGTGTACCTTGGGGAAGTTTTTAACCTAAGCTGGTAAGAATAAGCTTAGGGGGTCTTTCATGTAGGTCCCCACATCTGTACCCTAGAGTTCAGAATGGGGAAGGAACCTTGACAGCACCACTGGTATATTGTAGCTACTGTAGTAATTCCTGTGTTCCTAGAAAGAAAGAGAGATCAGAAAAAAGCAACAGAAAAAAAAATTAGAGTTAATGGAAATTGAAACATAGCAGGCAAGAAAGACAAAGATGACATAGATGCACAAAAGCATGGAAAGTAGAAGAGGAAAAGTAGTAAAAATAGAAACTGAGAAAACAGAGTAAGAGAAGTAGATAAGGAAATAATGGAACAGGAGAAAAAGTAAGATACATACAGAATATAAGAAGAAAATGAAGATTCAGAATGAGGTTTTCAAAGGTGCACAGATTTTTTGCATGCCCAATTATATTGATACACATAAAATTAATGGGAATTGGGTGCTCTGAAAATCTCAGCCCACATTGTGCCACCACAAGGGGGTGGACTGGAATCCAACTTGCTCTAAAGTACACAGTTTCAGAGCACATATTTCTAAACACTAAGGTCAAAGCAGAAAAGCAGCCCAGGGCTGGCTGGACTCACCTAGATGTGATCCTTCAATGCTTCATAGGTTTTACAGAGAAGAGGTGAATGACGAGGGTATGTGGGTGGAGTGGAATTCTATTAGAGAAGTGGCAAAAGGAGCACAGAAGTTGCTGGAACTGTCAGAGAAGGAGGAATGTTGGGAGAGATCAGATAAGAGAGAGTGGAATGGTTTGTTTAGCAGAACAAACTGAATTTTTGGCTTTAGTGAAAATACTACCATTGCAAAAACCCTGTTATTTCAGAAATTGGATTTTGTACCAGTTGTCCTATTGTTTGGACAGCCTTTGGCATTAGTCTACACGATGTCTAAAACTGTTGTCTTGATGAAGATGAATGCCTTCTGAATGGCTGTACTGGCTTACCAGGAGACTTTTTTGCTTTATTTGATCAAGTAAACTGCATAGCAATACAACAGCTACTTTACTGGGGGAAGTAAATCCATGAGTCAGCATTCAGCAGCTGCAATCTAGATGATTATGCCAAAAGCAAATTGCACATCCATGGTTACTGCTCCTCTCATGCAGTAGAACTGACATGATCATTCTAGAATACCAACTTGTTGGCTAGTCATTTTAGGTGCCGATCTAACTTTTGCCTACATTTTGGAGCAGTCACAAAGAAAGGCATGCGGCACAAATACAGCACTATGATCATCACTGATAAAAGCAGTGATGAACGCAAATTCCTATTGTATAGAGTAACAAAACGTAATGGAGATTCTCAGACAGTACCTGAAATGGGGGAACTTGCAGAATAAAGATTCACTTTTCATTGCTAAGACACTTCAGTTGAGAACAGTAGTGTTTTAACAAGAAACCACCAGTTCTAATCCTTTATACAGTGCCTAATAGTTAAATTACTTCTCTCTAAGTACTTATACAATTTCCATTGCTGGAGTGCTTGGGTACCTCCCAAGACCATACAGTTGAAAACAACAATAATTTCTCTCTTTCTTGTCCTTCCTTCTGTTAGAGAAACGACTTTGATGAGTTTACTTTATAGGTCTGTTTGCGTGAGAGAGGTGTTTTGAACATGATGTGGTTAGTATTACCACAAAACACTGCTGCATTGAGTATACAAATTCTCTGCGGGTGTAAACTGACACTTCTCCACTGACTTGGGTGGAGGTGCACTGATTTTCCCCAAGAGAATATTTGGTCTAGTGTGTGTCTTCCTTTAATTCACTGATTAAAGAAAATCAAATGTGGTAAGGGAGAAAGAGAGCATACAAAACCCTGCCTGCCTCCTCCCCTATACTAAACAAGAACAAAATGGTTAATACAAGTGAAAAATAAGACACAGAACTTCTGAAACAATAAGAGAAAATATTCCCACTACTGCTTTGGTACACTCCCATTGTTCTTTGAATAATTTGGTTCAGTAATTAATACAAAAGTGAAGAGGTAGAACTAATGCTGCAAGGAGGACTGAATGAACTCTGCTAAACCAACATATTGTTGGATGAAATAATGCTACACAAGCAAACATATAATCACATTTTGTTTGGGGGATCATGTATTTAAAATAGTAACATCTCCTCACTGGCATAGCAGCAGTAAATTATTTTGTGATGCTGTGCACCTCAATTAAGAAGCAGACTCATCATTTCTATTTCCAAGGGAGGATGGTGTAAATCTAAGAGTGTCACATAGCTAGATTTGATCTCTGTAACCAGTGGCTTTCTATTTGAAGATTTCTGCACTTTTGCATAAAGCAATGCAGGCTTTAAGACGCTCAACTGCCTTCCTAATTGTAGGCAATATACCATAAACACAGCCAAATGGAGTTTAAGTAAAATTAATGAATTAAAGTTAATAAATATATTATTTATATAATTTATTAAAATTAATAAATATAAGAAGTTTTACAACAGCAAGCTTCTTTTAGATATGAACTGAGTAGTTAAATTACTATTTAAATGGTGGTGAGCTGGAGTTTGGTGCTTACAGTCCATTTATGCCAATGGAAATTAATTTCCTTCCAAAATAAAACCCCTACAGCTGAATTTGCAAAATATGCATGCCGTATATGGGCAGATAGTAAGGATTAGTTGCTAGGAAATATTCATAAACAATAGTGTCATAAACTTTAAAATGTATGGTAATAGCACACTGTTTTTGCTCCTGCATACAATAAATGAACCATCTCTTTGAAAATAAAATTTAGAAGCATACTGTGTACTCACAGAGGTTGACCAAATGTATCTGTTTTCGCTGAACTCTTGAAAAAGCGCACTTAGATCTCCTCACCATAATGACTACCTCTTTCCGAGTTACAAGGAAAATACTTGTGCTTTTTTTTGTTTCCTAGTCCTTCCATATCTCTAGTACGATTATTGCAAAAACTCTTGGCTAAAAATTTAGTAAAGCAAACTCTTCTGCTCTTTCCCCACTCCTCATTAGGCTAGTGAGAAACACAATAACTTTTGAAGACCTTGGATGTGAATTATCACAGACCATCTTGTTGTTAAGTTTTTTAGTAGATGTGACATTAAACATGTTGGATCTGAGGTTCCATCTGAACAACAACAAAAAACCTTCTACGGGAGAGAACATCAAACCTAACTTATCAGATCAATCAGCTAATGTAACCGTTTGCTTCTCCATCTGAGAATAACTGAATATAATGCAAGACTTTTCTGGAATAAACATGTAGAGCTTAAAGCTGTGAAATATATGTTTTTTCCATCACAATAATGGTAGCACACCTGTAACGTTCTTTTCAGGAAGATGATTTAACAAAGAATCTGAAAGAATTTTGGCATGGCTCCCAACATAAAGACTTTTTTTTCTGAAGAGAAAAAGCCTGTAGTGAAATCTTATCTGCAATCAGTGATAATATGGGAAAAACAATGTCTAACTTTAACAAGGTCTTCTGGATTGAAATGTGAGCACTATCACTTTCAGTGCTCAGGTGGGTTTATCATTTGTATTAACTGTTGTCAAACTATAATTACTACAGCACTGAGCTAGGATAAGTGATGAACATGGGAAAAATACTGTAGTTTTAAAAATGACACTCCGTGTACCAGGTGGTCTATACATTTATTATTATATAAACATTGAAAGGCTACATTACTACTGTTCTGAGGAAGTCAGCACAGTAGCACTACATAATTAACGATAAAGTTTCTGTTGACCTTCTTAACAGTATCAAAAGGACCTTACCAAATCCACAGCCATGAAAAATGAGTCACGGACTGTGAAATCTGGACTTTTCTGTGCTTTTATCCAATGCTATACAGATTTCACGGGGGAGACCAGTGTTTCTCAAATTAGGGATCCTGACACAAAAGGGAGTTGCAGGGGGTTGCATGGTTATTTTAGGAAGGTCGCGGTATTCCACCCTTATTTCTGCACTGCCTTCGGAGCTGTGACTGGAGAGTGGCAGCTGTTGGCCAGATGCCCAGCTCTGAAAGAGGCGCCCTGCCAAAAGCAGAGTAGAAGTAAGGGTGGCAATACCATACCATACCACCCATACTTCTGTGCTGCTGCCTTCAGAGCTGGGTGACTGGAGAGTGGCGGCAGCTGACTGAGGGCCCAGCTCTTCAGGCAGCAGTGCAGAAGTAAGGGTGGCAATACCATATCATGCCATCCTTACTTCTGCACTGCTGCTGCTGATGGCTCTGCCTTCAAAGCTGGTCTCCTGGCCAGCAGCCACCTCTCTCCAGCTTCCCAGTTCTGAAGGCAGCGCAAAAGTAAGGGTAGCAGTACTACAAAGCCTCCCCTACAATAACTTTGTGATCACCCCACAATTCCATTTTGGGTCAGGACCCCTACACTTACAAAACCGTGAAATTTCAAATCTAAATAGCTGAAATCATGAAATTTGTGATTTTTAAAATCCTATGACCATGAAATTGACCAAAATGGACTGTGAATTTGGTAGGGCCCTAAGTATAAACAGACTCTGATATATTTGTAAATTGTTATAAAAGAAATAGAAACTAAAACTTTATTACCATTAACCAGTGTTAATAAATGAAATTGAAATTTCATACATGCTTTAAGTAACATATTGACAGCAATACAGATGCCTCTTAAAATTACCTTCTGGAAAACTACACTATTTAGGTGTCAGAATGTCTTCATTAATGGCTTGGAATTAACATCACATAAAAAGCTGAGTGTCATAATGCAGGATAAACAAATGTCCATTTTAGGCCAAACTCCCCTCCTTGTTCTCTGAATAAATCTGGAAATAATTCTTAAAATTTACTGAGGTGTAAAACATTAGAGGTGGCAGAGGGTGGGCAATAAATAGGGCAGAGAAAAATGGAACCGGTTCCCAGATTTCTAAACATGTCCCAATTCCCACAAATTGCACAGACTGAAATGAGGAGCAAATGTAGACAGTATGATTAACATTTAAGAAGAAAAACACATCAATCTTTATCACACTAAACACAGCTAAAATACATATATACTTTTCTAGCATTATCTTTCCATGTAAGCAAGCAACTGCTGTAGTTATCCCAAGGATATTATGCAGTCATGAATGAGATGGGAGGAAGCCCATAGGACAGTCTCTCCATTAAGATGTGGCCCATGCTGTGAAGAAAGTTTGAGAACTCCCGATTGATGGAACTAACAGGATAGCTCTACTGTCTCTAGCGCCGCCTTGTTGTTTTCCCAGAGAGTATCCTTTTTCCAAAAGATTCACAGTCTCACTTGGCTCAACTGCATCCACTTACTTCTCACCTGGGGATGCCGCTGAAAACACCTATTGGGATTTAACTCAGAATACTACATGGCACTGTTTGACTTAACATGGTGTACCCCATGGAGTACCACATGGGAAGATTACATTTTGGATAAGGAACCCCTTTGGTGGATCACTGAAAGACTTGTGATACCCCCTTTATTCAGTCCTTACTTCAGCAAACCTCATTGGAAGTTGATAAAAATTTGCCCGAGCTAGGTCCAAAACACTGAGGAAGAACTTCACAATTTTGCTTTGTATGTGTGTATATATATATATATTTGGCTAAAGAACTTAAACTGTGTTCTGGTCTCTCACAGCTGCTGCTCCGAGGCAGTTAGATAAAGAAAAATATATATTTAAATGAGAGTAGTAAGAATAAACATTAAAAATATCCATATTGTACGGAGAACAGAGAAATGCTATTAATATACAAACATATATGCATATGTAATGTAATCCTATTGGTTTACAAAGCCAAACTCCTCTGAGCAGTGTCACAAATCTACATGATAGCCAGGTATGCTCAAATTTTGAATTTGGTTCTCTGATTTTACACTAGTTGAAAGATATGTAAAAACTCATGTAGGCAGACAGCTCCCTACTGACTACACTTCTAAGCAGCTTCACATGCATACATTACTCCAGCCAGCTAACGTTGGATGTAATTTACGCTCAAAAAATGAGCCTGAAATCTGTCTATTTCTGTTTCAATGAGAAGCCCTTCAGGGTCTTCTCTGACCAAATGACACCCCCTTAAGAGGCTATGGAATGACACATTGAGACAATCCACAAATGCATAACTTGCTCCCATAATGAGATATGCAGTGCAGATTTGAAGTCAGAATTTGGCTAATCAACAAGTCAGATATGGTTATTGCAGATGTTTGTTGTTGCTTTTGATCAAATGCACCTTGTAAAAAAACCTATAACAGCTGTGACAGACTTGGAACCTTTTATAAATTTTCATTTCTTTTTTTTTAATCATAACTTTGAGAACTGACCACTGTACATACACACCGTACTTGTCATTAAAAGTAATATAGGCAATGAAGGATATTGATACCATGTTCCAGGAAATAATCTTTTCTAGATACTATATCTGGTGGAACTGTAAACCTGAGAATCAACTGAAGTGTGTACATAGTCCCATTGAAATTCTTATGACCCCTATTGTATACAAGGTCGAGGGTTTAAAAATAAAACTTTATAGTTAACTTGCCTCATCAGAACTTAGGTTCTGGATTGTTTTAGGTTCAGCTGAAGATGCAGGGGTAAAATAGAGGGCATCTATTGGATTTGCACCCCGATAGATAGGTAGATAGATAGATAGATAGATAGATAGATAGATAGATAGATAAAAACTACATTAAAGTGACAAAATCAAGCATTCAAAAGTTAGGAAATGCCAGACTTAAAGGTGGCAGTGCTAAGCTTTGTTCAGACCCCTTGTGCATATGCAATGTGATAGTCTTTAACGACATGATCCTATACTGTTTTTCTCACAGGATTCCTGCCTGCATTCAAGTCAGGCAGCTTCCTCCTCCATACTGCCTGAGAGTCACCACCCTGCACTTTAAGCAGGGAGGGGTTTGTCTGTCTGGCTGCGAGAAGAGGGCAATGCTTTCTGGCTTGGGGGGAGGAGGGGAGATATAAAATTGCTGGAAAAGCAGTCAGTATGGTGGATGACTCACCACCTAGAAATGAGGGGTTTAAAAAGGTAAGCCAGGGCCTGGATCCTCCCAGCATCACTTGGAACAGGCTGGGCAGCACCCCTCCCTATTTAGGTCACAAATATGCTGGGTGTTTACCTATATCTGCTGTGGGGCGAAAAACCCCCAACTTCACCTGGCCAGTATGGTGATAACGGAAAAATTCCTTCCCATATTGGCCAGGTGCAGCTGGAGGTTTTTTGCCTTCCTCGCAGCAGGTTCAGGTGGGCTCTGTTCATGCAGAGCATGACGGGCGGTAGTCCATATCACACAACTCTTTATTTAAGTGTATAGTGGATGTTCAGGCACATAAATTAAGGCACAAAAGATAAATGGATAAATGGCTTGGAAAAGGAATTAAGGAGAGGTGCTTGGTAATTGAGGGTGCTGCAGGCAGTTGGGGACTCCTCTGATTGGTAGGCAGGGAGCCAACCCCCCTCATTATAGTCCACCGTAACCCCTCCTATAGTGGGGGGGGGTCGGTAAGGTCCTGGCAAGGGAATTGCTGGAGGGACCTGGATGAAAAGGACGGGGGGAGCTGGTGGAAGCCCCCTCCCCCCCAAATTCCCTGAAATTGGACGTTCCCGGCAGTGGATCTTCTGGATGGACATGAGCAGAAGGGGTGGGGGGGCACTGGAACCCCCCCAACCCGGTTAATTGTGGAGTTTTCAACTGCACTAGTCCCAGACATCTAATAATAAAGTTGTGGCCTGATTAAACCTATATCTAATATCTCCTGTCATTCTTTCGGCATAGCCAGACAACCAGCAGGGGAAGATCTGAGAGCACAGGAGAGATTGTTTCTCTGCTCTTAGTTCTGGTGGCCAGTGCTACAGTGGCCTGCAGCAATGATTGCAGGTAAAATCTGGCTCAGCATCTGTAATCCTTGGTTGGAGCACACTCTGTTCAGAGGGAATCTTCGGAGAAAGTATCTGAGAAACCCAAAAAGTCTCTACTGCGCATGTGCAAACTGAGATTTTTCAAAGGCTTATAACTTGGCCAAATTTGAGCAGTTTTCCCAGAAAACAGCATAGATGCATTTCTAACACAAAACAATCCTCCTTCCCCCACCTCCACCACATTTCAGGCCCTTGCTCCAATGCATGGAGGTGGTAGAGCTTTTCAATGAAATGGATATAAGAATTTTTTTAAACAAGGGCAAAACAACATTTTCCCTTAATCTCACTTTCAGCAACTACTGAATCATTTTTGCTGAACATTTCTAAAATAATTCAGCCTGACACAAACACCTGACAAGGAAAATTTCAGCCCAAATGGTTAAATTTTCACAAAGCTATAAGTAGCCTTGGCAGATATTTTTAAAATAAGTTTATTTTTTTAATAATTTTTATCCATTTAAATTTTAAGTTGCAAGAAATTATGCAGGAATCAGACAATAGTTATTTAATGATAGATGTTGAGATTCAAAAAGGTAAAGCTTTATAACTATTAAGACACAAATTGTCAACATCACGTCAAAATATACCAAGTAAATATCCTAAAATCAAACTCTAATAAGTTCTCAAGCAGCATTTTTCTGATTTTGCCTATCTGTATATTTTTGATTATTGATGGAAACATTTTTTGTGTGTATGGTGAAATTGACATTTACTAACATTTACTGATAAATATGTAATCCTTCCAAGCCTAATTATTAAGTACTGAAAGCAGGGTTTTATAATGAAAAGTGTTGGACAACCCTTCTAGGTGGTACTACCAACCCCACCAATAATAAATATAGTTCAAATTCTTTTGCAATTTCCAAAATACAATTAAGGAATTAGGATCATATGCTAAAGAACATATAATACTATTTGTGTTGTGTTCCCTGTACCATATAATCACTATGAATTTAAACAGTTTGCACTGTGTAGTTCCAGAAGATATGGATCAACATTAATTAATAAGTAAAGACATTGCACTGAAAAATCAGCAAATTCTCTGCTTCTACAAACTATTTGTTTTAATATTGTTTTCTTTCAAATACAAATGTATTTTCATCCTCTATAAAACTAAACACTTTGTGTAATCTCAGCTTCTGTCACTTTCCACTTTTTAAGCACTATAAATATTTAAACAAGGTAGACCTGAAAATCTCAAACCAGTAATTTTCTCCGTATGTCTTTGCCCCTGAGGTATAACTATTAATGCACTAGCACTGCATTGACATAAAAGAGATAGCTATTAAAGTCCTACCTGCCCACAGGCCAGGCCCATGCCTCTCTCCCCCATGCCATGAGGACAGGATAAATTTAACTCCAGGGCATCTGCACCGGAAGCCTGTAAGACATGCACATACACATACACAAAGTTAATCATAAATTTTATACTCTTACATTCAGGTATTTTTGGAACTTGACACAGATCACTTATGTTAAATGCAAGATTCTTTTTCTGTCAACCTTTTTTTTTTGGTGTTTAATAATAAATAAATACAAGCTAGAGTTGTTTGGAAATATCTATCAGTCACTTAAGTGGAGAGACCATTATGAAAGGGTATTGTAGTGTTCTGAGGAAAAATCAGAAATTCAAAGTAAAAATTAAATTTATAAAGAAAAAAAGTAAATATTTTATTTAAATATAAATATTTAAGGACACTTCAAAACCCAATTTTTTTAGATTGTTTACTCATGTTGGAACGTGATTTTTATTTTTCAAATTTTCAGATTGCTGGGCTCAGAAAAAATGGGTAAGATATTGGAATATTTCTTTATGAGGGTGGGACAAAAATCAGGAATAGTTCTGGTATCATGAAAACCACAACAGCTATAAGAAATAACACTCAATAAACCAGATTTTTACATTTGAATCGGACAGAAAATGCATATATACAAAGATGATAGCTAATAGTTTATAGGGTGGCCTTTTACATCAAGTTCAAATAAATTTTTACTTATACAAGTGTATCAGCATAGAAAGCTTACACCTCAAAGGGTTTGGCATGGCTCAGATAATAAACACTCTAACATTTGGATGCTTTTCTGAATTCTACTGAAGCCTCTTGGTTCTACAAAATTAGTTGGGAAACTGTGCGATAACAGGTTTCCTTGTGGCATTTCAATACCTCTGCTGCTGTTCCTAGCTGAAACCTGGACAGGCAGCGGAATAAGAGGATGCATAATAATGAAAGTAAAGTTAATCAAACTTCAAATGTTAAAAAACACTGTGTTTAAGTTTGAGATATGCTGAAATTCAGGACAGTGCTCTTATTTTATCGTAACCAGTTTGCCCATCTGTATAACTGACTAAAACTGAAGAGGGACTAAAGGATCCATCATGATTAAATGAGATGCGCAGAAGAACTTTATTCAAAACTCAGCAAGAGTTTAGGGAAGTCACAATTCTGTAAAATGAAATCCATTATCTTCAGCTGAAGAAACTATTTATGCAGTTCTCAGTCTTAGGAACTCAGAACCTCTGCTCAGGTGCTGATAACTGCAGGAAGACCATCAGGAAAACTTCATTTTCTCTTGTTCAATTCCACTACTGTACAGCCTCTTTGCAGAAGAGTTTTGAACCTTTGTCCACAGGCAGAACATCATTGCAAAATTGGTTCTTCGTATTTGCCACCATGTGTCTGTTTCAGATTAACAGGAAGATTAATAGTTTTTAACTCTGATTTTATGTCACAGGGATACCTTAGCCCTGGAGCAGCATCTGGCAAATCAAAACAAAAACATACTACTAAATTACTGTGCTTCACCTCCTACTGTGTGGTTGTTACGGAATCCCCCACTACAACTATACTGAGCCCTATTAAGCACTACTTATACATTGCAACAATACATTTGTTGCCAACTGTGTCCACATATCTATTCAGGGGACACCGTCATAGGACCTAATCACATCAGCCACACTATCACAGTCTCGTTCACCTGCACATCTGCCAATGTGATATATGCCAGCAGCCCCTCTGCCATGTACATTGGTCAAACTAGACAGTTTCTACGTAAAAGAATAAATGGACACAAATCAGATGTCAAGAATTATACATTCAAAAACCAGTCGGAGAACACTTCAATCTCTTTGGTCACGCGAGTACAGACCTAAAAGCAGCAATTCTTCAGCAAAAAAACTTCAAAAACAGACTCCAGCGAGAGACTGCTGAATTGGAATTAACTTGCAAACTGGACACCATTAAATTAGGCTTGAATAAAGACTGGGAGTGGATGTGTCATTACATAAAGTAAAACTATTTCTCTGTGTTTATCCCCCCCACCCTCCACTGTGCCTCACATGTTCTTGTCAACTGCTGGAAATGGCCCACCTTGATTATCACTACAAAAGGTTTTCCCCCCCCCAACTCTCTTGCTGGTAATAGCTCACCTTTCCTGATCACTCTTGTTATAGTGTGTACGGTAACACCCATTGTTTCATGTTCTCTATGTATATAAATCTCCCCACTGTATTTTCCACTGCATGCATCCAATGAAGTGAGCTGTAGCTCACGAAAGCTTATGCTCAAATAAATTTGTTAGTCTCTAAGGTGCCACAAGTACTCCTTTTCTTTTTGAAGAATAGGTAGGGACTCTCGGAGGGGCAGGAGATGGAGGATAGTCCCTTGGTCTTTTGGATTTGTTGAAAGAGAGCCTACAATTAGTATAGAAAAATCTTAAACAAGCCTCTTAGCCTTATTTGAAGTTATATGTGCAACAACAAATTGTGAATAACATCACTATGATCCTAGGCAACCCTGTGTTCACACACTACACACAACTGCAATAAGTTTTGCACAAAATATGTGTTGTGAGATATCACTTGAAAATTAACACTACACTGGTCAATAATATCACTGTAAAATATGTGTAGCAATGTTGCATATGAAATTATGTATACTCATAATATTATGCTTTAAACTCTATGACTAAAAGGTGTTTAAACCAGGCACATCATGGGGAGTTGATAAACAGGGTTTCTGCAGACAAAGGAAAGAGGATAATAAGGTATGGCCCAAATTCATTGGGCCATTCATTTGTATTGGAGGAAGAGAGAGTTTGCATAGTAGCATCTACCAATGAGGAAGGAACCAGCATGGAGCTGTAGCTTCCAGACCCGATGGCTCCTTTACTCAGCATGAGCTAATGAACTTTATCTGTGGCTACCCTTCAGAAGAATACATTTCAAAGGTTCACTGAGCTATAAACAGAGGGGAGTGAACCCCTAGGTTATCCATCACTTTAAGGAGACAAAGAAACAAAGAAATTTGAACTCTGTGATGGGTACTGGCCAGACCGGCCAGTAAAACGCTTGAAAGCACTTTGATTGAGAGAAAAAACATCTTGAACAAAGACAGTAACTTGCTAGATTATGTTTTATACTTCTAGATCTGTTTTTCATTTTTATTTGCTATTCCTTTATTTCTTTTACTTGGTATCTCTTAATCCGTGATCTGTTGTTAATAAATTTCCATTGTAAATCATTAGTGTTGGCTAAACGCAGTAAAGCGTGTGATTTTAGTAAGCTGATAGGTTGGAATGTTATACAGCAGGGATGGGCAAACAATGGCCCACAGGCCGGATCCAGCCCTCAAGCTCCCACTGGGGAGTGGTGTCTGAGGCTTGCCCTGCACCAGTGCTCCTGCCAGGGAGCAGGGTCGGGGGGCTGCTCCATGCGGCTCCTGGAAACAGCAGCATTGCCCCCCCCAGCTCCTACATGCTCCAATGGCCCCCTCTGGAGCTCCAATGGGAGCTGCGGGGGTGGTACCTGCAGATGGGGCAGAGTGAGGAGCTGCCTGGCCACACCTCCACATAGGAGCTGGAGAAGGGACATGCTGCTGCTTCTGAGAACTGCTTGAGGTAAGCGCCGCCTGTATCCTGAGCCTCTCCCCATGCCCCAACCTCCTGCCCCAGCCCTGATCCCCCTCCCACCCTCTGAACCCCTCAATCCCAGCTCAGAGCATCCTCCTGAACCCCAAACCCCTCATCCGGAGCCCTCACCCCCATCGCACCCCACTCCTCCGCCTCATCCCAGAGCCCCCTCCTGTACCCTGACCTCCTTATTTCTGGCCCCACCCCAGAGCCTGCACCCCCAACTAGAGCTCTCACCCCCACCCCAATTTTGTGAGCATTCATGGCCCGCCGTACCATTTCTTTTCCCAGATGTGGCCCTTGGGCCAAAAAGTTTGCCCACCCCGTTATACAGTCTCTGTAGAGATAGTGAACCTAATACTTTTTCTGTAAGAGTCCAGTGAGAGGGTCTGGACCCTGCAGGAAGATGATGTGGGCAAGTTTCGGGCTTGAAAGGTACTAAGGTCAACCTGCAAGGAGTATTCAAGTGAACAAAGACAGGGTGAAGTTTGTGGGCTGCTGGCTGGCTGTTTGGGTCAGTTGCACAGTCACAAGACATCCAGGATTACAAAGCAGACATTGACTGAACCCCTTAGTAGCTTGGATAAACCCCCAAATGTCTCAATTACTAAAATGATCTATTTATAAAGATTATACCTGGTTCACGTTTTGTGTTGGCATGGAGAGGTGTTTAGTAGTTCAGTTTGCAACCTCTTCTCTATGCCTCAGACCTGATAATCTTGAAAACTTTGTTGGAATCAACCCTCTATAAACATTAAAATGGTGGTTAAACTAAATTCATGCATAATTTGTTCATCAGGAAAAGCTGATGTCTGCTTCCATTGATTAGTAGGAAGAAGGGAAGATACTTAAACATTTTTAGAAGCAATATATAATAGAAAGATGAAAACATGGGAGAAATCACAAAGAAATATTTATAATAAGCTACAAGGAAATTAAAAGGTCAGACACTATTTAAAGAATGTTCTTCTTCATAATAAATCAACCAAGTTCCCTCTTTGAGTTGATACTGTGAAATGCTCCAAAATCAGACACTAGCCACTGCACATTTAGACAACAAGTCAGAAAGAGGTTCAGTAGTTGCTGGTACACACAGATAACTCCTGTGCTCCGAAGACTAATCATGAAAGTTAGTGGTAAATATTTCCCAACTGCAGAAGTGGATTCCGTAACTATATATGCTGTACAATTGCTTGCATCAGGACATAGTGTTTGTTATTGACCTCAGAAATAAAAATAATTTAAGAGTAGAGAACAAGAAAAAGCCCATGCAAGGTCCAATTAAGAATAAATAATATTTCCCAAAATGTGTCGGACCTTTTCTTTAAGGTAATTAGCATAAATTAAAAATAAAAAAATACTGACAGAAATGATGACAGCAAACAAAAACATTTCATCTCCTCACCAAGTAACTCTGTCAGAGACCTCAAGACACAGTATTCATTCCCTTTGTCTTGTACTTACCCCAAAACTAGAATTCTGTTCTGCATTTACATTTTTTCTTACTGAACTGGAGTAACTTTTGCCTGCTGTGTGGCACGTTTAAGCAGCTTTGAATGAATGTGATCATGGGAAAAGCTATCCATCATTTTCATGAGCCTTCTACTTCCTAGTCAGCTCTGCAACTTGTGACTATGAACCTGTTGTGACTTTTGTTATTGGCTTCCATGACAAGCTGACCTTTAACATGAATAGGTCGGTCTCCTGTGGAGACAGAATTCACAACCTTCTGGGGCTTATGCACTCTGGAAGGCCACATTTATTATCTTCTGGATAGCGTCTTAAATATGGTACAGAAATATTACTGCATTTTATTATTTCATTATGCATGTCCATAACATGCTAGGTTCTTTCCAAGCTGCACACGTTAAGAAATACTTTGACCAGGTAAGTTATGTCACATTTTACAAAATATATTTATCCAACAACTCCATCGTTTCCAAAGTGCTATTGCTAATACAACTGCAGATTCAAAATGTGTCTTTTTTCAAATTGATAGCAATTACAGATTAAAAGAACACTAAGCATTTTTGCCTTATAGAAAAAAAAAGAAGAGGAGTAAGCAGCATGATAAAGCCATTCATCATAGTCAGTTTAAAAGTGGTAAAGCTCATGTCAAGCATGGATTCCACAAAAGATTTCATGGTCAATTAAATAAATACTGGTATAAAATGGACCTAGTGTTGAAGATCACAAAGCCAATTACTGATAATGTTTAATTTCACTTCCCTAAATCCCCAAAGTGATTTTTTTCTTCATAGGTTTAAAATGAGCAAAGGAAATAGAGAAGCATCATTCCAGATCACTCTAAGAGGCTTTAGAAGGCTTTGTGAAGAAAAACCAATTATATACATAGAATCTAGCTATATACATATATGCACACACACACACACACATATATACACTCATCAGGACCGTCTCTAGGCACCAGCAAAGCAAGCATGTGCTTGGGGTGGCACAATTCCAGGGGCGGCATTCCGGCCATCCTTATTTTTTATTTATTTTTTTGCTTGGGCAATTGCGCTCTCGAAGCTTGGGGGAGCAAAAAATCTAGAGCCGGCCCCAACACTCATAAACATATGCACTCCCCCAATTACTTACACGTGTGGTATTTATAATGTAATTAATTCTGATCTAAAGCTAAGAATAGGACTAGCTAATTGGTTTTTCTTCATGAAGGGCATTAAAGATTTGGAAATATACCTCTCTATTTCCTGTGGACATTGTAAACCTGTGAGAAAAAAATCTGTTTCATATTTAAAAATATGCTGTCTTAATCAAGTGTTTCTTATGATATTGAGACTTCAATCACCCTGATATCTGCTGGGAGAGCAATACAGCGGTGTACAGACAATCCAGGAAGTTTTTGGAAAGTGTAGGGGACAATTTCCTGGTGAAAGTGCTGGAGGAACCAACTAGGGGCAGAGCTTTTCTTGACCTGCTGCTCACAAACTGGGAAGAATTAGCAGGGGAAGCAAAAATGGATGGGAACCTGGGTGGCAGTGACCAGGAGATGGTCAAATTCAGGATCCTGACACACGGAGGAAAGGAGAGCAGCAGAATACGGACCCTGGACATCAGAAAAGCAGACTTTGACTCCCTCAGGGAACTGATGGGCAGGATACCCTGGGAGAATAACATGAGGGAGAAAGGAGTCCAGGAGAGTTGGCTGTATTTTAAAGAATCCTTATTGAGGTTACAGGGACAAACCATCCCGATGTGTAGAAAGAATAATAAATATGGCAGGCGACCAGCTTGGCTTAACAGTGAAATCCTTGCTGATCTTAAACACACAAAAAAAGCTTACAAGAAGTGGAAGATTGGACAAATGACCAGGGAAGAGTATAAAAATATTGCTCGGGCGTGCAGGAGTGAAATCAGGAAGGCCAAATCACACCTGGAGTTGCAGCTAGCAAGAGATGTTAAGAGTAACAAGAAGGGTTTCTTCAGGTATGTCAGCAACAAGAAGAAAGTCAAGGAATGGGCCCCTTACTGAATGAGGGAGGCAACCTAGTGACAGAGGATGTGGAAAAGGCTAATGTATTCAATGCTTTTTTTGCCTCTGTCTTGACGAACAAGGTCAACTCCCAGACTGCTGCACTGGGCAGCACAGAATGGGGAGGAGGTGACCAGCCCTCTGTGGAGAAAGAAGTGGTTCGGGACTATTTAGAAAAGCTGGACGAGCACAAGTCCATGGGGCTGGATGCGCTGCATCAGAGAGTGCTAAAGGAGTTGGCGGATGTGATTGCAGAGCCATTGGCCATCATCTCTGAAAACTCATGGCCATCGGGGGAAGTCCAGGATGACTGGAAAAAGGCTAATGTATTGCCCATCTTTAAAAAAGGGAAGGAGGAGGATCCTGGAAACTACAGGACAGTCAGCCTCACCTCAGTTCCTGGAAAAATCATGGAGCAGGTCCTCAAGGAATCAATTCTGAAGCACTTAGAGGAGAGGAAAGTGATCAGGAACAGTCAGCATGGATTCACCAAGGACAAGTCATGCCTGATTATCTAATTGCCTTCTATGATGAGATAACTGGCTCTGTGGATGAAGAGAAAGTAGTGGACATGTTGTTCCTTGACTTTCAGAAAGCTTTTGACATGGTCTCCCACAGTATTCTTGCCGGCAAGTTAAAGAAGTATGGGCTGGATGAATGGACTATAAGGTGGATAGAAAGTTGGCTAGATCATCGGGCTCAATGGGTAGTGATAAATGGCTCCATGTCTAATTGGCAGCCGGTATCAAGTGGAGTGCCCCAAGGGTTGGTCCTCGAGCCGGTTTTGTTCAATATCTTCAAAAATGATCTGGAGGATGATGTGGATTGCACCCTCAGCAAGTTTGCAGATGACACTAAACTGGGAGGAGAGGCAGATACGCTGGAGGATAGGGATAGGATACAGAGGGCCCTAGACAAATTAGAGGATTGAGCCAAAAGAAATCTGATGAGGTTCAACAAGGACAAGTGCAGAGTCCTGCACTTAGGACGGAAGAATCCCATGCACCACTACAGAGTAGGGACCGAATGGCTCAGCAGCAGTTCTGCAGAAAAGGATCTAGGGGTTACAGTGGATGAGAAGCTGGATATAAGTCAACAGTGTGCCCTTGTTGCCAAGACGGCCAATGGCATTTTGGAATGTATAAGTAGGGGCATTGCCAGCAGATCGAGGGATGTGGTCGTTCCCCTCTATTCAACATTGGTGAGGCCTCATCTGCAGTACTGTGTTCAGTTTTGGGCCCCACACTACAAGAAGGATGTGGAAAAATTGGAAAGAGTCCAGCGGAGGGCAACAAAAATTATTAGGGGACTGGACACATGACTTATGAGGAGAGGCTGAGGGAACTGGGATTGTTTAGTCTGCGGAAGAGAAGAATGAGGGGGGATTTGATAGCTGCTTTCAACAACCTGAAAGGGGGTTCCAAAGAGGATGGATCTAGACTGTTCTCAGTGGTAGCAGATGACAGAACAAGGAGTAATGGTCTCAAGTTGCAGTGGGGGAGGTTTAGGTTGGATATTAGGAAAAAATGTTTTCACTAGGAGAGTGGTGAAACACTGGAATGCGTTACCTAGGGAGGTGGTGGAATCTCCTTCCTTAGAGGTTTTAAAGGTCAGGCTTGACAAAGCCCTGGCTGGGATGATTTAGTTGGGGATTGGTCCTGCTTTGAGCCGGGGGTTGGACTAGATGACCTCCTGAGGTCCCTTCCAACCCTGATATTCTATGATTCTATGATATTCACCATGGACATAAATATATTTAATAGCCTTTTTTCCTTCAAATTGAAATACAAATTTCAGGCATATGGTTGGTTGTTTGCATTTATGCAAGATTGGATTTATATTACAGAAAACCTGCTGACTGCTATTATATACAATGGCTTTCTTTGCTATCATTTTGGCAAGTCTGTATTAAAACTAGAATAGCATTAAATGAGTCTTTTATACTTTAAATATTCAAGAGGTTTATATTCAAAATTTCTTCTGGTGCTGTCAAACTAGTGTGCCTGTAGTCAAGGTAAGATCAAGTTAGGCTCTCAAAGGTAGAATTAAATTTTATCAGGACATTCATCATAATATACAGTTTGCTTAAAATGCAAATAAAAAGTATGTGGATTCAGAGACTAAAGGCTTTTCAGGTCGTGTGTAAAAATCCAAGGGACGGCTTTTATGGAATAGCTGTTCTTTAAATTTACACTTCCTTCATTTTAATGAAAATACAGAACAAACAAATTATGATGGACATGCTTTAAATGTTCATTTTTTACTTTGAATCTATTTCTTCTGTAGAGATTCTTATTGCAGCTCTTTATTTAAGAGGAAGAAAAATAAGACAAAAGAGATGAGGAAACGTATTATGGAACCATTACCTCAGCCATTTTTGAAAGTTCAGTCCAGTCATCCTTGTTGTAGCTGCACATGATACTGGCAATTACAATCTGAAAAGAAAATACATACAATAATTTGTAAGCTGCTATATATGTGAATTATACCTACTATATATAATGACAAAGAATCCTGTTGTACTTCCAACCAGTAACTATTATAGCACTATATCTGCATATCCAAATCACTGAAGGCAAAACAGATCCACAGATTATCAATGTTTTCAGTATTAAAAAACAATTATTCAGCAAAGCTGGCAATACTACACAACCTTAATTTTACAGTAGTTTACATTGTCATCAACATATAGAGTCCAATTCTGCTCCCAAACAGTCAATGAGACAGAAGCAGGCCTAAGCACGGTATCTTACAGGCGCATTACCGAACCTAGCTGTTTACTGGGGACAAAACTGTAATTTTAACAGTTTATTATTACTTACTATATCAACAGTATTCTAGGAACTTTACAGATAGGTAAGAAGACATGTTTCTGCTCCAAAGAGTTAACAATCTAGATTGGCAGCACAGAAATTCAAAACTCCCATTGATGTTAATGAAGCTAGGATTTGACCCAGGGTTGAGGGGATGTAACGCTGATATTCACTATATGTTTGAGTAGCTCCACCAAATATACGTTTTTAAAATGTCTGGATCTTCTAATCTCTAGTTTAATCCCCCCCCCCCCCCCCCCCGTGAAGGGAAGAGAGGGGATAGCAGGCCATTCAGAGTAAGTTTGTTTTAATGAGGGAAAGGCAGTAGGAAAGAGTGTTACTCATGCATAAAGTTACAAAAAGCCTAAAGTCTTTGCAGAATTGGGGTCTAATTTATTGTTCACTTTCACCTCCTGGCAATTTTCAGTGCTATTGTTTCCAGGTTTCTCCCTCTAAGATTATTTGCATTCTTTTTCCTGAAGACGATTTGGCTTTCATTTTTCCAAGGTGAATTTCATTTATTTTCTGGCCATTGTTGCAGTCTCTCAAGGTCTTTGTCTGTTATTTCTCTTTCCTCCCTGTTGTTCTCTACACCTCTCAGTTTTTGTATCTGTGAATATAATTAAGTGCTGATTATCTCAGCTTCCAGATCATTAAAGGTTTAAAATAAAACTGGATCTAACATGTCGTCTCTGATACTCCAGCTAGATACCTCTCTCTAACTCAATACATTGTTGGTATGGGCCTTCAGCCAATTTCCAATTTATGTGACGGTATCCAGTGAACTGATACTAGCAGACAGAATCTGCCCTGGACTGCCAGATCTTAGGAGACTCCATCATATACTTTGAGGGACATCAGAAGAATGAGGGTGTCATATTTTCTGCTGGCATAAATCACTGAAGTCAATAGAGTTACACCAGCAGAGAATTTAGCCCAAGAGACCCTACAGAGGGCAGAAATATAGGAAGAGGTTAGAAGGAAAAAAGCAGAATTGAAGAGAAACATGGCATTCAAGTTAAAAAGTCCATTGAGGCAGGATTAGTCAGAGAAATTACAGAAAGATAGTGGTGGACTATTTTGTGTACAAAAGGACAGCCATAGATAGTAAAGAAGATACATTTTTTTAATGTTTAAGACAGTTTGAGATGTAGCTTTGTTCAGAGGTAGGATTGATGTTTGGGCTGGATCTTTTACTGATCTGAACCATTTTGGTCATCTCTGTATCTGGGATAAGAATAGCATTTGGATTCTGTGGGCAAAATCCTTCCCTCAGCAAAGGCTATGGTGGTCAGATTTTATTACTTGTTTACTTGTGAGGGAGATGTTTAAAAAGTCTCTTTTTAAAAAAAAACACCATAAGAACAGCCATACTGGGTCAAACCAAAGGTCCATTTAGCCCAATATCCTGTCTTCCAACAGTGGCCAATACCAGGTGCTTCTGAGGGAATGAGCAGAACAGATAATCATGAAGTGATCCATCCCTTCTCACCCATTCCCAGCTTCTGGCAAACAGAGGCTAGGGACACCATCCCTGCCCATCCTGGCTAATAGCCATTGATAGACCTATCCTCCATGAATTTATCTAGTTCCCTCTGTGCAAATTTGACGGTTGGAAAATATGTGGAAGACGAGATATTTAAGCTCTCCAGGGAAGTGGGGGAAAGGAGCAGGAGAAACAATGATCACAGTTCCATGGAAAATAAAAAGAGTTGCCCAAAGAACAATTCAACTGCCAAAAGCAGTTTCATGCTTTTATAATGAAGAAATGTGAAATATAAATCTCTCTTTTTCTTCAATAAAAATGAAAAACTGCATTGTTCTAAAGAGTTGTTTTTGTTTTTTTCCTTTTTCTGGCAAAATAAAAGTTTTTGAAGTACGATATTTCTCCTATTAATATATTAAAGGTATATATCTTTAGTTGCATACCTACTAGCATAAATATAAAAAACGAATTCTTGATTAAACATGTGCAGTCACAGTTGAAGTGTTTTATTGCACCCCTTAAAATATATGAGAGGAATAACATGTCAATTTCTATTAATGAAATTCCTTTATAACACATTTTTTAAAAAAGCAAAAATCTTTATATAGTTACAGGACAGGAAGTTCTATGGCCTGTATTATTCCAGAGTTTAGACTCGATGATCACAATTGTCCTTTCTGGTACTGAAATCTATGAACTCTATTTCATAAGCATTTAAGCTATCTTGGAAAACTCAAGATGACTTAAGTGCTTATAAAACAAACATCAAAAAGAATAAATACTTTTTAACAAGGCAGTTTTTTGTATTAAATATCCAAGAGCATCAAAACTTGAAGCTCATTGTGTTTCATACTTCATTATGAAAACTAAGTTTAGGAAAGTATGTATATATTCAGAAACTGAAGCATAAAGAACTGTATAAGAGCTGCACTGGCTAGATGCTGGCCAAGAATCCATGTCTTGTGAAATTTCCAATTTCTGGAAGCTGACTAAAACAGAAAGATATCCTGACAACATGAAATTTAAAAAAAAAATTTTTTACATTCTGGAGTCACAATCTGAAGTACATTGGAAATCTAGGAAACAATTCAAGTTCAACTTAAACTATTATTTTTTTTAGCAGGGAAAAGCTGTAGAGCAACAAAGGTGAATAAGTATAATTATAAGTAGATGAGTTAGATTTCCTCAAGTGTTATTAATGAATTCTGAAAATTCTACTGGGAATATACGAAGAAGGAGGAACAAGATATATGGTGTTTCAAGGAGCTGTTAATTAAGAAAACATAGAATCATAGATGATTCGGGTTGAAAGAGACCTCAGGAGGTCATCTAGTCCGACCCAGTGGTGAGCTGGAGCTGGTCTGCGCGAAACGATTGTTAAATTTAGAAGCAATTTTAGAACTGGTTGTTAGGGTTCCCTGAGCTCCTGGCCGGGGAGGCTTCCCCAGTCCCTCCCCTGCCTTCCCCCCTCTCACAGAGCCTCAGCATGCGGCGCCACCAGCGCCAGCGCTCTGGACGGCTCCTGGGCAGCTCTGCAGTGCCTGCCGCTTTGAGCAGCATGGTAAGGGGATGGGGCTGTGAGCTCTAGCGGGCCGTGCGGCATCCATACATGCTGCCCTGAGCAGCATGGTAAGGGGGCTGGGCTGGGCTGGGGCTGGGAGGAGAGGTTGGATAAGGAGCAGGGAGCGGTTGGAGGGGGTGGAGGTTCTGGGGGGGCGTCAGGGATGGGGTGGGGTTGGGTAGGCAGTCGCCGCCCCAGAAAGTCCCAGCCAGACTGGGGCTCGGCTGGGGCAGCCCCATAGGCCAAGGGGGCCCCGACTTGCGGCGCTAGGGAGGGTGCATGATGTAGGACTCAGTGTTATAGAAGGGGGCTTTTGGAGACAGAGCTGGCTCTAGGCACCAGCAAAACAAGCAGGTGCTTGGGGTGGCACATTTCTAGGGGCGGCATTCCAGTGCCGGTCATAGAGCCCCTAGAAATGTGCCCCCGTCGCCCCAGCTCGTGTCTGCTCTGCCTCCGCCTGCTCCCCTGAGCATGCCGCCGCTGCTCCGCTTCTCTCCCCTCCCTCCCAGGCTTGCCACAGGTGAAACAGCTGTTTCGCGCAGCAAGGCAGGGAGAAGCCGAGCAGTGGCGCGGTCGGGGGAGGCAGCAGTGGTGGAGTGGAGATGAGCTGGGGTGGGGAGCGGTTCCTCTATCCCCCCCCGTTATTTCCTGTGCTCCCCCCACCCACCCTTGCTCACCTCCGCTCCACCTACTCCCCTGAAAGCGCTGCCTCTCCCTCGCCTGAGAGGGAGGAGGGAGAAGCGGAGCTGTGGCATGTTCAGGGGAGCAGGCAGAGCAGAGGTGAGTTAGGGCAGGGGTAGTGGGGGGAAGCCATAGGGAGCATTGGGGGTGGGGGAAATGCAGCATGCCCGGGGGAGGAGGCAGGGTCGGGGATTTGGGGAAGGGGTTGGAAAGGGGCGGAGCAGGGAGTGGGGGGGCATGAAAAAAAAGCAGGGGCAGCCAAAAATTTTTTGCTTGGGGCGGCAAAAATCCTAGAGCTGGCCCTCGTTGGAGAAGGGGCTTGGTGCTAGAGGGGGGTGCATGAAGCAGCACCGTTTGGGGGGCATGGGCTATGGAAGGGCTGCGAGGCCCCACGTCCTGTCTCGGGGCAGGGGCCGCGCTGCGGCTGGTACCTGCGCTGCGCAGCCATCCAAGCAGCCGCTCCACGGCCCCACGCACAGAGGCCGATCCGATGCCTCCTCGCTCAGCAGCCGCAGCCAAGCTTCATGCTGCTTCCTGTCCACCCCAGGAAGCGCAACCAGCTGCGCTGGACAGGGAGATCAGGCACCATGTGTCGGGGCGCCACGTAGGGCAGGGGAGCCAGGCCCCTGGCAGCAGCAGCCTCCTCTGCCCCAGGAGCTGGGCAGGGCCAGCTGGTGCCATGGCTGGGGGCTGCCTTGGGTATGCTGGGGCAAGCCCTCCTCCTTCCCCCAGTCTCTCCCACTCCTGCGCTGTGGGGCTGTCCAACCTCTGCCACTTGGGGGCGCTCACATCTCACGGTGGGGAGTCAGGCAGACAGCAGCCTTTGCCTGCAGGGAGCCGCCACCCCACATGCCTGGAGTGACCTCACTGATACAAGAGCTGCAGGACTCCTGCACCACCAACAGGCACCTGGGATGGAGAACGTGCCTGGGGAGGGCAGGGGAGCAGGACAGAGCCTGGGGGGAAGGATGGAGCCTGGGGGTGGGGGTGGGAGAGGGCAGGACAGAGGCACATCCCTTAAATCAGAACTTTTCATAGGGAACCGGTTGTTAAGATTTTGGCAGCTCATCACTGGTCCAACCCCCTGCTCAAATCAGGACTAACCCCAACTAAATCATCCCAGCCAGGGCTTTGTCAAGCTAGGCCTTAAAAAGCTCTAAGGATGGAGATTCCACCACCTCCCTAGGTAACCCATTTTTCAGTGCTTCACCACCCTCCTACTGAAGTAGTTTTTATTTCTAATATCTAAGCTAGACCTCCCCTAGTGCAACTTGAGACCATTGCTCCTTGTTCTGTCAGATGCCACCACTGAGAAACAGCCTAGCTCCATCCTCTTTTGAACCCCCCCGTCAGGTAGTTGAAGGCTGCTATCAAATCCCCCCTCTTCTCTTCTGCAGACTAAATAAGCCCAGTTCCCTCAGCCTCTCCTCATAAGTCATCAGCCTCAGCTCCCTAATCATTTTCATTGCCCTCTGCTGGACTCTCTCCAATTTGTCCACATCCTTTCTGTAGTTGGGGGCCCAAAACTGGAAGCAATACTCCAGATGTGGCCTCACCTGTGCCAAATGGAGGGGACATGTTTATTAAATAATGATTAATGTTAGTATTCATATTTAAAATTATGTATGTATCTGTCTAACATAGTGGATAATGGTAATAATAATATAGTTCAGGGATCGGCAACCTTTCGCATGCAGCCTGTCAGGGAAAGCCGCTGGTGGGCCGGGACAGTTTGTTAACCTGCAGCATTTGCAGGTTCAGCCGATCGCAGCTCCCACTGGCCACGGTTCGCCGTTCTAGGCCAATGGGGGCTGCAGGAAGCAGTGCAGGCTGAGGGACGTGCTGCGCACTGCTTCACGCAGCCCCCATTGGCCTGAAACAGCGAACTATGGCCAGTGGGAGATGCGATCGGCCGAACCTGCGGACACGGCAGGTAAACAAACCATCCCGGCCCACCAGTGGCTTTCCCTGACGGCTCATGTGCCAAAGGTTGTCGATCCCTGATATCGTTGAAAGCAGAAATTGCATTTCCACTGTAAATGTTCTTGTGAAAAATATAATGAAAAAGTTTTTAAAATAATATTTTTGTTTTATTCTCTTTTTCCTAATGTTCTCTTACAACTTGAAATTAAAACTGATTTTCTTATTTCAAACCCAATTGTCCACTTTTGTAAACAGTCCTTACTCAAGGGACTACTCCCTCAGATGAGACTGTGACAAATAATATGAGAGCTACTCTTGTAGGCAACGATTTATCCTTTTTCATTTGATAAATATTGCTTTTTCTGCATTTCTAATGCAGCACGGGGCAAGATTTCTCAGTTTTGTTTAAATCCTTTCTTTCGTTCATCAGCATCAGTGATACTAGTACAGCTCTGGGAACAGGGTTCATTACTTAACTTGTGTTCCTTCTACTAGCATTCTCACAAAAAAGCCTCTGTAGTTAGGCTAATTTCACTTGATATCAATAACCAAATCTTGTTTTAATAGCCAGGTAGGGCACTTTGGTGATGTCAGAGGCATGTATTCATGCCCAACAACACAGGGCTGGGAATTTATCAAGAAAATGCAGAGTAAAACCCATACACTTACTATATACAATGGATGGAAAATAAGGAAAGTGAAAAGGACAAAGGGTAAAAATCATTCCTTTCATTTTTTTAGTGTAAAATAATATACCCATTAATTGCAAATTTATCAATCCTCTCCTCCCTGTTCTAGCACTTATAGACTATTGACCTCTAAAATGCCAGTTTGAAAAAGTATATGAACCTGCAGAGCAATTTCCTACAAACATATCTTTAGAATTTAAGCATCCAATGACAATTTTCAAAAAATTTGTAAAGGTAGAGTGACGCGCAGCCTAGACCTTGTCTCCCAAGGACCAGCTCAGAATGAATTTTTATATTTGAGTCCTGTCAGGAGTCCAGAAAAGAGAATTCATAAGAGAAATACAGAGAAAACTTTAATTGTGATTATTTGAACAATGGTTTTGAGATAAATCTTAGGCCAAGTCTTGCTCACCTTACTTACATAAGTAGTCTATTGACTAACTAATAGAGCATTGTTCTGGGCCAAGGTGCTCGAAGCACCACAGGCCTGGCAGAAGTACTTTGAGAAAAAACGAGGCTTACACACAGCTGTGAGTTATTGGCTTTATTGAAGGTTAGTGATTTACCCGCAACGGGGACTTCAAGCGTTGCAGTTACGAAGGCGGGGAACCCAGCACACTGGAGCTCTGCCTGAGATGGAGTCCAACGGAGGGGCAGACAGTCAGTGTTAATAAGCACTATACAAAAACAGCTTATAAGTATAGAATTAGGTATTTTTTAAAGAGGGGGGCTTTTTGCTACCTGGCGAAGAGCCATGCAAAGCAGCTATGTTTTTTAATAACTATTTATATTTTATAATAAAAGAAGCTGTGTCCTTTGGCTCGAGAAAGCAGAAATTTCCTAGCTAAGCCATAAAGTTTTTCACAGTTTTTTACACTTTTTTTTTTGCTTTCTTAAGCAATGTTAACGACTATGAGAATACAGTGCGGAGGGGAAACCGCGCACAGCACTGGGAGACTAGGCCACGGCCGCAAAGGCAGCAAAAAATACAAGCCAAGAAGACGGAACGAATACATAGACGCGACTACATTGTATTGAGTGGGACCTAAAGCATACAAATTTGTATATGTAATAATTTTATTAATTGTTTTTAGTAAGGAATAGTGCTGGACGAGGGTCAGGTTTGTGCAGACGCCGATGAAACAGGTTTTCATCACGGCACCCACGGCATACGTACGCGGTAAGAAAATGACGTTGCATTAACAGCACTTTGGGCTAACATTAACCAGGTATTTACGGAGGAGGTGGTAGCTCTTGCAGTGGTGAATTTTATAAGGAGCACTGCAACAAACGGGAGAGCGAGACCATGCAGGGATAGTCTTCCCCTTCTGGGAGTATGTATGCCCATCCTTCTCCGGTGATGAGGACTACGGCAGCTTGCGATTCTTGCTGCGGTACCGTTCTCCACACGTTAGCCAATACGTGCCACTCAGTCTCGCTTGGGATGCTGGTTTTTAGACTTACGGGAAGTAAAGGGAACAGATTACACAGGGCTTTTTCTTGCTTTTATTGCATTGGCCGCTGTATTTCAGTGGGCCTTGGAGGTTTTAGCCTTTGTGTGGGCGTCTGTACCCTCAAGTCTAGGAAGCATGTCAGGAGCCATTCTTTGCCAGAGTAATGATTCATGGAGGGCCACTACAAGCTGGTGCAACTCAGAACATCCCTTATTTGCTCTAAGTTGCATGAAGTACCAGTGTCAGAATTGTGGTGGTGAAAAGGTGCTGTAGTGATGTGGCTAGAGTAGCGCCCCCTTGTGGACCTTTCAGATGCCCTGATGAGATCATGGATCTCCACAGGGAGGTGACGCGGGGAAGGGGAGAGAAGAAGTCACTATCTCCAGTGTCCATTGCGATGGGCTCTGGTCCATTAGCTAATTGTTCCTTCAGTCCTATTCTCTTCTGCAGGACTGGAGGGGCTTAGCCCTGAAATGCTCTAAAACAAAAAGCAAACCCAACTCAATACTGGGCCTCCCACCAGTCTTTCTGTGAGGCGTCCCTGCCCTTTCCTTTGGGCTCAGTTCCCAAACAGTCTCTTACCCATGTGTCACTTGCTCCTTGGGGTCTAACTGCTCCTCCCCAGTGGATGCTTGGACTAGCAGGCTCATATCTCCATAACTTGGCAAGCAAAGCTCCCTTTAAGCAAAGATGCAGAGCTCTAGCTTCCTTCCTAGTCAGCTCTGAACTTATCCAGGCTCTCTCCTTTTATTCCCCCCTCCAGGCTTGGCACTGGCTGCAGATACAGCAGTGGCGGGGCTAGCTGGCCCCATCGGCTCTCCTTAACCCCTTCTCTGCTGGTGTGGGAGTGCCTTAAATTTTTTCCCATATGAATTTGGCCCATTAAACTCAAGGTTTTCCCCCCCAAACTGCTGTGAATTCTTCAGGTATAGCTCATCACTTTGGTGGAAAAAAAATACTAATCAAACTGGAATGAATGTGTCATATGTTAGCAATTTGTCAAAGATTTGTCAGACTATCATGCTGCTTTCTATTATTATGTCTTATTTGCTCTACAGGAGCATCTAGCAGTACCACTCATAGACCAGAATCCCATTCTGCTAAGTGCTGTACAAACATAGAAGAAAAAGACAGTCGCTGCCCTAAAGAGCTTACTATCAAAGCATATGGCAAGAGACAAGTGAATACAGACAGACAGACAAGTGGGAGCGCAAAATGAAACAATGAGACAATAAATAAATAATTGCAGCTTCCTATTTCCAAATCATTGATTTGGATAATTTTTTTTACTCTCCACCTTGCCTCTTCATCAGGCTCTTGGAGTCTCACCTGTTTCCATCTGCTGTACAAAATTCTTTTGTGCACAGCTGCATGGAATCTTACAATCTGAATTGCTAGTTTATACAATGAAAAAGTTTCTAAAATACATCTCACCAGAAAGAATATTCTGTTTACAATAAATATTACACACACACTTAAATGTACAGTAGTGAAAAATAATCAGTGTACAACAGATGTGTTCTTGTTAAAAACTACTTTTAGGAGCCAGTTAAATTGTGTTGCCTTGTAGACCTGTCCAGGTTTTTATTTTACTTTGATTTTTCATTGCAGTTTTTGATTTGTTGCAGAACAGGAATAAAAATAAGCTTCTTATTAAAAACTACCTAGAATAGCAAATCCCATGCAATAAGAGCATTAACAATTGTAAACCCTGTCATGTCTCTGAGAAGCAGAGGAATTATCTTGTTATCAATTTAATAATGGAACATTGAAGTAAATGATGCCATCCACTGACACCAGTAACACTCTCTCTCCTGGGAAATTCATGTCTGTAGGAACTGTCAATCTAGATGGATATGGACATATTAAACATTGTACCTTCAGTCCATAAATCTATTCTTTCTATGCTGCCTTAATAAAAAGATTCTGCATGGTGATAAATACAAGCAATGCAGAATGTCTTGACATTCCTGACCTACAGTCCTCCTATTTAAAAAAAATCTTTCAGAGAGTGGATATTAAATAATTTAACAATCTCTAACTTTCCCTTGTTTTTCTTCATAACTTGTATTTAAAATATCTTCAAGAGTTTTTAAGTCAATGAAGATTGAATAATTACATAAGGATGCAAATAGTGACTAATGCTGATTATTATCCAACTGTCTTTGTTTAAAAAGCTAGCTGCTTACAGTCCTATCTTTGCTGCTTTTATACCTTCTCCACTGGTTTTTCAAACTGATGTGGAAACAATATACGATACAGCTAAAAACAAACAAACAAACAAAAACTCACACACGGGGAGGTGGGGACGGGGAATATTTCAGCAAGCAAATAAGACCCAAAAAGTTATACGCACAAAAATGGGATCTTTTGTTCGCAGGGGGAAAACATCAACATGAATGGAAAAGAACAAAAAGGACCCCTTCTGAGGCTAAACTGGAATGTTTATTTTCAAAGTAGGGAAAAATTGATCCTGTGACAATGTTCAGTTATGATGACTCCAGTTCTATTACATCAAATGACAGATGTAGACTTAATCAGATTACTGGATGGATGTTGGTGAGGTAGACTGGGATATAACTCCAAATTAAGGCACATAGTTGCTAAGATCCAATGTAAGTCCTCAGGCAAATGAAAACTGGGAGTTGGAGACAAGCCAATTTCTCAATAAAATAATAAAATGTTGTTGCTTTTGCTGAAACAGGAAGCTAAACAGACCACATCTGATGAGCTGTCACCTGATATAATAGACCAGCAGCTTGATTTCCAGAGATGTTCTCCACCCACAATTCCCTTTGAAATCAGTCAGAGTTGTAGGAGCACTGCACAAATGAGGAAGGCCCAAATCACAAGTTCTACGTAGTGCTTATTGTAGACACGATAGGTGCAAGTGATAGAACAATACTAGTGAATAAATCCGTCAGCCACAGCAACACCGGAATCCAGTGAATTTTCATGGAGAGCTGGCTGGAAAATTATACTTTTTTCCTGTGGAAAATGTTGTTGGCCGAAAAACTGGGAAAAAATTGTTTAAAACCCATAACATTTTCAATGAAAAAGAATTGACCATAGACTGAAAAATTTTAGGAGTTCAGGTTTTTGATTTAAAATATCAAATGTTTTAGAGGAAAGAAGACACTGTCCGTGAAAATCTTTGTTTAATCAAAAACCCAATTTTTCATCAAAAAACAATTTCAAGAGAACATTTTTAATCGGCTTTACAAATGTGAAATACAAATGAAAAGAAACTGAAGGGCCAAAACAATGAGACATTATAAAACAACCACATCTCTTCTCAGGGCACTCACTAATGAACACATTTTGAATAAATGAAAAAAAGGCCACCAATACAAGTCCCCAGATGCAGATGTCCAATGAAGGCAAAATCAGTACCTGGAGAGAACACTTTAGGGAGATGGGAAAGCTGCAGGTGATCAGAAAATCCATATGGGGTTTATGGGGGAGCCTCAAGAGGTTCATCAGTTCAGATAAACTCCTCAAAAGTTATCTGATGGCTGCAAACTGGCCTGGAAATTCAACAAGATCTTTGGGATTTATATTTAAGGTAAGGATGAAAATGACAAAGGAATAACTGTTCCCTCAGTCTCTCAGCCTTTTTGGTACTCAACAAAACAGAATACATATGTGTAAATACATGAATATTAATGAAGGGAAAAATACACAGTCTAAACAAGATTGAATCTGGGAGAGACGTAAAGGTTTGGGTCTGAATCCATTCTTAGATAACTAGATAACTAGAATTTACAGTTCCTGCAGGATGCTGCAAAGTTTGTAACACCTATGCAAGAGTACCTTTTGGGCAGTGACACTATCAAGAGAAAGCAAGGAAGGCCATTGTACGATCGAAAGAGCTAATGGAAAGAGATTATATCTGGTTTTACAATATTTCAGACACAAACTATAACATGCAGCTAAAAGTTACAAACAGGGTGCTGACACTTTATTGATACTTAAGATACATATGGAAAGACAAAACAGGGAAGAGGAACCCCAATTAGTTGGTTTTTCCCCCAATATGGATTTTTGAACATCCATCGATGGTACTTATACAGCTCCCATTAGTATCTGAGCTCCTCACAGCCTTAACTCCTCTCCATTTTAAGCTAATCTTCATTTTACAGATGGGGAACTGAGGTGCAGAAAGCCACAATGACTTGTCAAGGTTGCACAGGAAATTTACACAAGCCGTTTTGAAATGAGAGAGCTGTTTTCAGTGGTAGTTCCCAAACACCAGAGGTCTGGGCACTTGTAGATAAAATAAATAGATTCACTTATTTTTCCATTTAAATATAGTTCGTAGCTAATGGTGCAACAGTCATTTGCCATGGAAGGAGCAGCACAGTGGCCAAACTCTTTTACATGGAGTGCATTAGATATATTTCTTTATACCACTGTATCTCCTACTCATTGTGCCCCCCTTGCCACACGACCTGAGCACTGATCTCTCCATTGCTCTCTCTCCCTCTTCATATGTTTCTTTTTCCTTCATTTCTCTCTACCATTTCTCTCTTTTTCCCCACCCCTTTCCCAGGTTCCCATCTCTCTCTCTCTCTCTCTCTCTCTGTGTTCATCTTGGCCAAGTGTTCCTCTTGCTGTCTCCTCTGCCCCCTCCACACACACAGGTCTCATCTACTTTCTCCACTGCCCCTGAGCACAACTGGTCAAATCTCTTTTTGGCAATCGAATTTTGCAAACGAATAATCCTTTTTTTTCCACTGAATAATCCTTTAGGGGTTCTCCTCTCAACCCGGTTATTGAGTCAGCTCTACATATGCTGTTCCTCTGGTGTAATCACTCTCCTCTTTCCATCCCAAAGAAGTCTATCCTACTCAACCCTTCTCCCTTTTATCCTCTGCTTGTCTTCACCGACACCTCCCTGAAGTCCCATGGCAGACAGAGGTTAAAGGGGTATCCCAGGGTTGAGGGAGAAAGGAGAAACACGTCTGTGCCCTACTGTCTTTTATTCTTCACCTTCTCCCATTACACATCACTGGAATGTTACAGCAGGGATTGGGAGAGATGCATGAGTTGGTGAATGCAGGGTTGCTTCCTCCTCTACCCACTCTTTCTGTTTCCATGCCCTGCTCCTTGCACCGCTCTCCTCCCTGTGATGCAGTGAAGGGAAAGGAAGCACCATTGGGTGAGGAGTAAAGTCAGGGACAGGAGGAAAGGTTGTTCTGCCTGCCTGAAGAAAATATACCTTAACACACTTAAAACTGCCTTCACCAAATAAGGACACTTCACCACAGAAGTAGATCGCATCATGTAATCGGCCACCCAAATAACCCAAGAGAATCTGCTTCAATATAGAAATAAAATCCCCGCTGATCGCACACCTCTAGATATCACTTACTACCCCACAGTGGAACCCATATAGGGTATCAAACAACTACAACCCATACTCAATGGGGACCCCATCCTGAGAGAAATGTTTCCTGAAACCCGACTTCTGGCTTTCAAACAGTCCCCCAACCTCTCCAAACTCATCAGGCGGTGTGCAGACCCATAGATCACAATTTTGTCACAGATACTTTTAATAAAAGTCACAGACAGGTTATGGCTTCCATTAATTTTTCTTTATTGCCCATGACCTGTCTGTGATTTTTACTAAAAATATCTGAGACAAAATCTTAGCCTTACTTAAAATGTGTGTTAATTACTTAGCTAAACACCTTGCTCCACCTTGTATTTTGCTGTGATAATGGGAGCACCTTTCCAGTCCTAAAGAAGAGCTCTGTGTGGCTCGAAAGCTTGTCTCTTTCACAACAGAAGTTGGTCCAGTAAAAGGTACTACCTCACCCACCTTGTCTCTTTAAAGAAACTGTTATTCAGTGAAATCCATCCTGCAAAATAGGAAATCCACTGCAGGTCACATGGGATTTTAAGCTCTGGAAAAGCTTTATTCAATTTAAAAAACTACAATTACTTTACCTCCCAATGCCACACATTTCCTTACCTTCAACATCTGTGCTTTTAGGTCACAATTCAGGAAAGCATGCACTGATGGGAGTAATCATGTACTTAAAGCTAAGCACGGGCTAAATTGCTTTGCTGAACTGAGACCTAAAAGCACAAGTGAAAGTAAGCAATACGAATCAAGACAGAACATACATAGAGCAGGTATGGCCATAGCTAATTGAATGCTAACTATATGTACAGAAATAATAGCAGCTAAAATGGACACATTTATTTTCGATATGATCATCATTCTGTGAAGTCAGTATGTCCTTATCCTTTCACAAAAGGGTCTGGTAAAGCAACTCTGCCACTTTGACTTCACTGAATGACAGTCCAGTCATATTGTGGGAGAGTGCTCGCTTTAGCTATCAATACCATACTGCAGCCTCCCACGGCCGTACCTCACAAACAAAATGATTCATACTATGATTCCCCACAACTTTTAAGTAATGAGAATTACAGGGAATTACAGATCCAATCATGGCATACTTTTTGTGGACAGCAGAATTAATACCCAGCTCTAAAAAAGAAGTCCAAATTCAAATATTCTCTATTGTTGCAACTACTAGCTATGTCCCACTGCCTCAAGGTATCTAATGTGCCATTGCCTGAAGGACATTGCTGTAGGAAAATGATGCTGAATTTAATTCTTCCTCAAGTCTAAGGTCTGCTTTAGGTCCTGGCATAGACTGGTATTTGTGACTTTTTCGTGTCTAGTAATTGCCTGCCTGCCTGTATCAGCATTAGTTTTTTGCTCTCAATAAATCATTTTTGTAATTTTTTTTAAAATAATTTTAGCACTTAATACTTCATGGTTTCCTCTAAGTCTTGATTAAATGGCCACACATAAATATGAGACCCATTTTATTAGGTTTCAAAAGTGGAGACAACACTGAAGAAAATGAAACATGATATAAAACTATTGATGGGTGAATGTGGTGGAGTCTAAGATTTTGTGAACCTTGCAAGCTTTTTTGGATTCACAGCATTCAAAACCAAACCAAACCAAACCCAAGCTCAAATTTTGCAAAAGCTTTTCTTCCTATAACTCAGGATTTTCTTCAAGAGCAATTACATTAAAAATAGTTTCCTAATTAAAGAGAACCCTGCACTTTCTATTAGGGAAAGGAGAACTACATCCTTAAAAAGATAGGCTGGCTGAAAGGGGTGAACTGCATAAGATACACACTGGTTCTCTATTTCATCACTGAACTTTTTCTCTCTGTATTTCCTCTTCCACAGTCTCTCCTAAGTGGGATGAAAACCCAGTAAGTCATTGTTCTGGGACACGGTGTTCGAAGCACCACAGGTCCAGCAGGAGTACTTTGAGAAAAACGAGGCTTACACACAGCTGAGAGTTATTGGCTTTATTGAAGGTTAGAGACTTACCCGCAATGGGGACTTTAAGCGTTGCAGTCATGGAGGCGGGAAACTTAGCACACCGGAGCTTTGCCTGGGACGGAGTCCGACGGAAGGGCAGACAGTTAGCATTAATAAGCATTATACAAAAATAGCTTATGAATATAAAGTTAGGTGCTTTTTAAAGGGGGGCTTTTTACTATTTGGCGAAGGGCCATGCAAAACAGCTGTGTCTTTTAAAAATTATTTTTTACAATAACAAAGCAGCTATGTCCTTTAAAAACTACTTTTATTTCACAATAACGAAGCAGCTATCTATGTCCCATAGTAACCTCTTGCCTCGAGAAAGCGGAAGTTCCCTGGCTAGGCCGTAACAAAGTTTTCCGCAGTCCCTTACAGTCATGTAGCATCATGTTCAAATCCCGAGGTGGTAGGACTTCAACATTCCCTTCTGAGAGATACGATCTGGAAATCTCGTGAGTGGGTAGTTTTATTTTTGCATACAGATATTCTAATTTACTTAAGTAGCTAGCTGTTATGTTTGATGACCCAAGCAGTCTTTTGGCTGCATTCCAGAAGCAAATAAGACACAAAATTAAGGGCAGGGAGCTGGCAATTCCCTTCAGACAAATCTCTTCTCCTTGACTGCCAGTTCCACCCACTTCTTGTTAATCTTTCAAGGAAGCAAGCCAGTGAATGCTGAGAAACCAATAACAATTTTCATTAATATGTGATCCTTTTAACTGTAATCTAACTTGTTCAGAACTATTGATGTGTTATCAGACATTTTTCTAAGTGAAAATTTAATAGTTTATGGGACTATATTTTAGTTAGAATGAAAAATATGTGAGCCCAATCACCATCCAGTATAGGAGAGGTTTTAGCACTGTCCTATTTATTGGCAGACATTCAGCCAAAAAGGTAAGTAAACTGAGAATATACACTAGATCAGATCCTGGGCTACTTTAGAACAACTTTGAGACCTTCCTTCCGACACCAAAGCTGTCCAAAAGATGATGTAACCAGGCACAGAAGGATTCCATCACAGAATATGGTGATCATCCAATTCCCCACAGTCTGCTTCTCCCACACCACTCCCTTCCATGAGGCTAACACAGAGGCCCTGGCTGGGATGTCCCTATACCCCAGTGAACCCCAGCAACAATAGTATCCCTGTGAACTTGTTGTCAACTGGCAAAACTTATAATAGTCATTAGGCAGCTCTAAATTCTGCCAGGGGACCAGATCGGTGAAAATCACCCTAGCACTGGGGGTATGCAAAGCTGGCTTAAAGCCACCTTTGCAATCTCCTTCTGCACTGCACCAGCTGCTACTTGGCCACAGACTGGGATCTGGGCCATTCTGGTAGACCAGGACCACCCACATATTGTTCAACTGTCTCATGCACTTTTTAGGAGTCCAGGACTTGCAGGTGTACTCAGCCTTTAATATGGTTCTGTGACCCATGGAGAAGACAGAATTTTGCTCAGAGTAAAGCTCCTATATCCTTACGCACCTAGAAAAAAAGTGGTCTGATTTTCAGAGGTGTTGAGCAATCCAGCTCTCACTGAAATCAACTGTAAATACTCAACCCCTTGCAAATGAGTCTACTTCTGTGGAGGTGCTTAAATATGGATTTAGGAACTGAACTTTAGGCACCCAAATTTCAAAACTGTGACCCTACTTAACTGCTATTGTATAAATTAACACAAATCAGTGTAAAGTGTTAGTTTTACCACAATCACTAAGAATATAGAGAATACTTTAAAAAGAAAATGAAATGGAAGGCAAAAGAGAAATTGCTAATGTTATCAACAATACAGTTTTAAATTTAAACAAAGATGAATAAATGTCTGCTTGCAGCTGATGTGAAAAGAAGCCTTTCAAATAGTCTCTTGAATGTAAGCTTCTAGGAAAGAAAGATGTTTAGTGCGAGATTTTTCTTTTAAACATTAAAGCAGACACTCCTCCTTCCCTCTGGATATACCTACTGTACCAGACTAGCAGACACCAAGTCTCTGTGTAGAAATGAGGGGCTCCTCTATTGGGTCAAGCTGATATTGGACACCTGAACCCGGCATGAGGGTGCTTGGTAATTAATGCTGAAGAGGTATATATATTTTTTTAACTCCAATCAGAATATACGAAGACTTAGAGTGTCTATGTAAGATGGGAACTAAAATCTGGGAACACCCGAGGTACAGCCAAGGTTGGAGAAAAAGGCTAGGAAGGATTTTATGGTGGCAATTTTTAAATCTGATTTACTAATAAAGCCAAATCATGAGTGTATTAGTAATATATACAGTAAGAGTATGATCTGTTCAGAGCACAGTGGGAATTATAACTGTTTAAGCATACTCTGCTCAGTGGAAAAGGTAGAAATATATTTAAAAAAAATAATGGTCTCAGAACCTCCCACTCCCACATCACGGGCTTTGCGAAGTGATGGATTAAAATATGAATTTAAGGCCTTGTCTACACTAGAAAGGTTTTTCCAGCAACTCCTAATGTAGACACATCTAATAGAGTTATTTTGCCAATACATCTTATACTAGTTCCCTGAATGAAATAAACTATACCAGTAATAGGATTCTTTTGCTGGAATAACTGTCTACACTAGTGCTTTTGCTGGCACAGCTATATCAAATTGAGTGTCATTTTTTTCACAGTCCTAACCAACGTAGCTATGCTAGCAACATTTAAGTCTAGATTAGGCCTAAATATTTTTCTTAATGAGGGGCAAAGAATATCACTACTGAAATGAAGTACAGAATATGGACTATGGGAGCAACATATAATTTTTGCCCTTTGAGTGTAAATTTGCTTTTTTATTATTATAATATAAATTCTGCTTAGAGAAAAATGAATTATGTAAATCACATGCACTCAGTGTCTTCTAAAAGATTAGCAGTCAGTTCTTAAAGCTATTGTACATTTTAAAAGGTCTAATTTTGAAATGTACTTAATTGACTGTAACAAACAGAATGGAAATGGGGAAGAAATATTTGGTGGATAAATGCTTTGCATAGGTAATAAGGCTGGCAGAATTTCATCATTTTTAAGAATGGTTCAATGGGTTGTTTTAAGACTTTAGTTTTTGATGGATCGTCAGCCATTAATGGGTTTAAAAACCATAAAATTTAACCATTTTATTTTTTTACTTCTGAACAGTGCCACAAGGTCATTTTTAGCTCATATGGCAATATCCACAACTTAACATTAAAACAATGATCCAGGAGCAAGGCATTTCTTAGAGATTAATGATTGGGCTGGGAGGAGGTGATGGTCTGAGGCATTGCTGAGAGCTGTTGACCCCAGCTGGTTTATACAGGGCATTTCTAGAAAGAATGAATGCTCTGTTCATTAGCCAATCAGATTGCTGGAATCATTTCTCAACATTCCATTGGACATAGATTCATAGATACTATAACAACATATAACAACTTACAACATTCAGAAGATGGTTATTTTTAAAAAAGTGCCTATATGTGTTCTTGCTAAGACATAGAGTCTCTAAAGACAAATGACAAAAGGAGAGCTCTACCTTAATAACATGAATAAAAATATGCCATTCATCATGTAATCATCAATAACTGATCATCAGATTCAGGAACAATTTTTTTTAGTACATTATATTTTAATGTGTATATTTTTAGAGCATTTCCCTTATCAGCACTCATTCTAAAAGGTTGTTTATATGTTTCTTCAAAATGGAATTTTTAGCACTGGTAATAGCTAAAAGTAATGTGAGCACAAAACCAGCTTCAGCTGACTCTGGCCGTTAAGGAGTTTGTCTTTTCCAATAATCAAGTACAGCTCTCTGCACACTTTTCAGGATGGGTCTGGTGGAGTACTCCAGAAACTGCTTTAATTTTTTCCTAGCTCTCACCCTGAGACAAAAGTTTTAAAGACCCTCTTGTAGTCTTCACAAAGCTGTGAAAACTGTCCTTTTCTAACAGGATCAATAACTTACACTGTAAACCAAAAGAATTCTTCTTTGTTTAAGTACAAATTTCCCATCTGCCTTACTGCACCATATCATGACTTACTATTTGTCAAACTTGGCTGTAAAAGTAAAACAAACAAAATAAGCTATGACTTTATAAAACACAGAAAAATAATATAACTCGGCACTAACACAGTTTGACTGGTTGTTCAACAAAGCAATAGTTTTCAAACTCAAATTATGAAACATCTCACCACATTTCTCCTCAAGGTCCTCATTTGTCACCAGAAAACTGTACACTTGATGCACATATTTACTCCTAGAACCTTCACTATATTTACTGTTGGGGTAAACAGTCTCAGTTACAAATTGCAACTTCAGATAGAAGATGTGCGTTCTCTTGAAATTCAATTTTGTCCCACAACTATTTGAACTTAGTGGCATTAGAGTCTCTGCTCTTCTATCAGATTAGTAATAAAATACTTAAAAAAAAATAAAAAAAGATATTGTGACAATGACCAGCTGCAAAGCATGCTCTTTTGGGGCCAAATTTTCAGCTGGGTTCCTTAACTTTGCAAATATTGTAGAAACACTTACAAAGACCTATTGAAAATGTGGCCTTTCAGATCTTAGCAGACTTGAAAAGAACATTTTCATTAACAATATGAAACCTCACCTGCATATATCACCTTCCAGACTCATAGATGTTAAGGTCACAAAGCACCATTGTGATCATCTAGTCTGACCTCCTGCACATTGCAGGCCACAGAACCTCACCCACTCACTCCTGAAATAGACTCCTAACCTCTGGCTGAGTTACTGAAGTCCTCAAATCATAGTTTAAAGACTTCAAGTTACAGAGAATTCACCATTTACATTCGTTTAAACTTGCAAGAGATCCATGCCCCATGCTGCAAAGGAAGGCAAAAAACTGCCAGTGTCTCAGCCCATCTGACTCAGGGGAAAATTTCTTCTGACCCCAAATAGGGCAATCAGTTAGATCCTGAGCATGTGAGCAAACTGGTGGCAAGGATCCCATGACTGATTCAATTTGAATTTAATTCTGATGTCATAATACAGTACAGGCAGTGTGGTCCAAAGGCTAGGGCACCTGACCAGGAGTTAGGAAAATTGGATTCTATTGCTGTGTCTAACACTAAGGGCTTGTTTACACAGGAAAATTTACCTATAGAATTATACGAGTATAGTTCTGCTATGTGATCTGAGGTAAAGCACTTCATCTTCTGTACCACTTTTCCCCCTCCAACCATTTGACTGTCCCACATATTTAGACAGTAAGTCTTCGGAGCAGAGATTGTATTTATGATATGTTTGTACAGTGCCTAAAACAATGGGTCCTTGATCTCAGTTGGGGCCCACTAAGTGCTACTGTAATGCGAAAACTAATAGCAGCAACAACTGTGAAGCTGGGGTGGGGAAGGGAAGAAAGGATGATTTTCTTGCTAGGCTAAATGTTTTCATTTACAAAACAGCTACATCAAAAGTAAACTGTGTGTACTGGCTATTCTAAAAATAGTTCTGTGTTTGCTGGATGCTTAAAATAAAAATGTCAGTTCAACAACAAAATCGACAGACCACTCCCTGTTCAAAGTAATATTATCAACATGAAATGTTAAAATAAAATAATATTCAAAGATATTTCCATGGGTCCCAACTGAACCTTCAACTCTAAATGTCTAAACTTCAACTAGTTTAAAATCTAAACCTAAATTTTGTATCTCTCAATCCCATTTCTATTAATATTTAGATCACAAGAGGCCTGAATACTTATTTTTTTGTGCCTCCAGGAAGAAAGCATGAGACACAGAGCTTCTCTCCTTAGACAGAAGAATGAGAACTCAAATGCATAATGTGGTAACCTTTCTGCCAATCTTAAACCAGCCTCTGTTCTTAGGCACCCATTTTTGAACATACTATTTATGCTTGCAAAAGTGCACAGGAACCACCTGCAGGTGTGTGTAAATCAGATTTCTAGTTGTACAACTCCTTAGTCACCTCACTAGCCTGGATGGGGCTTTGGTGTGTCCAGGAGTAATTGAGCGGGAGCAGGGTGAAATCTCAGCTCCCATTTGATGGGTAATAAAGTTTTCTGCCCCTAAGGGGTAGCCATTTTGGGCTTCTTGTTTGAGCCCTACCCTTCCCACTCTTAAACTAATATATGCTGGATCTCATATGATTCTAGGGGCTAGGCCTGGAAGGGATTGCTCCCGTATGACGAAATTGACAAACTACTGTGCACTTTTTTTCTGAGGGCAGTACACAAATTAGAAACAGCATTAGGAAGACAGGATTATTAAATTTACTTCTGAGGTCCAAGATCATGGTATGAGTCTAGTAGAAGAGTTTTCTCAACTCCCTAACATCCTTTACATCTATATCAGAAAAAAGAAAAGGAGTACTTGTGGCACCTTAGAGACTAACAAATTTATTAGAGCATAAGCTTTCGTGAGCTACAGCTCACTGCATCCGATGAAGTGAGCTGTAGCTCACGAAAGCTTATGCTCTAATAAATTTGTTAGTCTCTAAGGTGCCACAAGTACTCCTTTTCTTTTTGCGAATACAGACTAACACGGCTGCTAATCTGAAATCTATATCAGAGTTACTTAATCTATGCCTCAGCTGACCATCTGGTACTTTTGTACTTAGACCAACACAAGAACCCAAAATGTACTTGTGTTCTCTGAGGACCTCAAAAAGTTCCTCATAACCTTTCAGTACTCTACCTGCTGTAATACTGCAAATATTTAATCCTGAATTCTCCTCTCCTGAATTTACCCTCACATCCATAATTTTCCAGACATTTTGCTCATTTCACATGGATTTCTATCAGTGCTGCAGTGATTGACAAGTTTTTCTGAAAGCTCTTTTCCATAATTTAGAGGCCACAGCAGTGCGGAAGAGGACTTTGAAGGAGCCCTAGTGTGTATTCTGGACAAAACTATTTTCTACATCAGTTTGCACATTGAGATTTTGCATGACTTTGCTTACTGTTCTTTGATCTCCAGGAGATGCCATTTAGAGCTTTAAAAAAGTGGAGGAAATTACTTCATCCACTAGACAAAAGGGTGCCTTGTACTTTCAAATAGAGCCAGCAATGAATGTTGTGCATCATTGTAATACCATCCCAAAGCATTTATGCTTTCAATCTTACACTCCCACACTGTTTCAGAGAGGTTGATTTTAATGACATATTCTAAAAACTCCTGTCAGGGTTCCCTCCCCACTCTGAACTCTAGGGTACAGATGTGGGGCCCTGCCTGAAAGACCCCCTAAGCTTATTTCTACCTGTTTAGGTTAAAAACTCCCCAAGGCACAAATTCTTCCTTGTATCTTGGATTAGGTAATGCTGCCACCACCAAGTGATTTAGACAAACTCAGGGAAAGGACCATTTGGAGTTCCTACTCCCCTCTAATATCCCCCCAAACCCTCACACCCCCTTTCCTGGGGAGGCTTGAGAATAAATAAGATGAGCACAGACCAACCTTGGGGTTTTTAAGGACACTAAAAAAAAACCAAAAAGAAACAGAACTTTATTAGGAAGAAAAAAGGTAAAAGAAGCACCTCTGTAAAATTAGAATGGAAGATAATTTTACAGGGCAATCAGATTCAAAAACACAGAAGATTTCCCTCTGGGCCAAACTTTAAAGTTACAAAAAGAAAACCAGGAATACACCTTCCTCTCAGCCCAGAGAAAATCACAAGCCAAAACAAAAATAAGCTAACGCATTCCCTTGCTAGTACTTACTAATTCTAATGGAGTTGGATTGCTTGCTTCCTTGATCTGTGTCTGGCAAGCACACAGAACAGACAGACCAAAACCTTTCCCTCCACTCCCAGATTTGAAAGTATCTTGTCCTCTTATTGGTCCTTTTGGTCAGGTGCCAGCCAGGTTATCTGAGCTTCTTAACCCTTTACAGGTAAAAGGATTTTGTACCTCTGGCCAGGAGGGATTTTATAGTACTGTATACAGGAAGGTTGTTACCCTTCCCTTTATATTTATGACAACTCCCATCATCTCTGAGATGATGTAAACACATACACATGCTGGAAGAGTCCAAAAATAATTTAGAGTAAGCTGATGATTTAGCAACACAAATCAGAAGGTTTAAGCTGTGGCAACTAATTAAACGTTTTGATGATGAGAATAAACTGTCCATACAGCTTCGCTGATGTCCATTCATGTTAACACCATCAGATCCTTGCTGTCTGCAGTCACTGAAGGCATTATCACAATTTCAATCTTGCAGAAGGACTGTGAAAAGATTTCTCTGCATTACTGGCACATGAGCAGCACACCAAAGATGCACTGCTGCCATGAATGTTCAGCAATCTGCAGCAAAACTGATGGGCTCATGACAGCTAACCTCCGGAAAGTGAGCATAACATTTTTGCACAATGACAGAGTGGCAGCAGTGTTAGTCTGTATTCGCAAAAAGAAAAGGAGTACTTGTGGCACCTTAGAGACTAATAAATAAGCTTATGCTCAAATAAATTTGTTAGTCTCTAAGGTGCCACAAATACTCCTTTTATTTTTGCACAAAACTCTCTTGCATGGTTTATAATCTTTGACATTCCTCAACAAGTCAGTCATTCTACTGATGTATTAAATTCTGAATACTTGTGCTGAGGTAATGGAGTCATAGTTCTCAGTATGGATTGGGGCTCATTTTAATCCTCAAAATCCCAATATTGTGCATCAAATGCCTCATGTTCTATTAGATAAGTCATTTATTCAACTTTAAGGGGGTCAGTTCTTCATTAGAATGCTGGGACTCCATGTAGTGTTGAAACAGAGACTTTATTTGGCATCTGTCCTAATGGTCACTTCACATGGAGCCTCTTTTTCTTCACTTTCATTTATTTACATTATTAAAACTCTCATCTCCTCTCAAACACATTTATTTGAAACTCCCATCTGACAATTTTGGTCTTCATTTCTCTCTTCCTTCACTTTTCTCTGACCAATTCTAAAATTTATACAGTCTCTATCAGGTCATCTTTTTGTCTCTGAGACCCATGCATTGATAAGGTTTCTGAATTGTATTAATTTAGACTCACTCCTTTTCTATTCAATACTGTTTGAAAAAGAAAAACAAATTGCTCCATTTTTGCCAATTGTTGAGTAGTACTAAGGAATAGAGTTTGTCTGATCAGAGTGCACTCTCCACATTAATAAGTGTACATTTTGATAAATCCTTAAGTGCTAGATGCCACATGTGGACAACAATGAAAAACAATATTAAAAACCTGAATAGGTTCATGACCAAAATCTGTAGCCAACACTGCAGTGAACACATTTTGATGTCAGAAAGCCTCTTAATCTTTCAATTCAAGCAATGTGACAAGACAGGCAGATGGCCCATTCAAACCAGTGAAAAAAGTGACATCTTATGAAATAAGAGGGAGGCCATAAATACAGATAGGCCTAATGCACTGTCACACATAGAACCCCAGTGATTGAAGTGACACTGTTTTGGGTATCTTGGGCCCTGTGTTTTTAAAAGCTGCCTCAAATGAGGTTCTAATGCTACATAATATTTTCTTTAAATGGCCACAACTAAGTTTTCAATTAACACCTCACTGATATGAATGAGGTGCCGGTGGGACAGCATTTACAGAATTGTTCCTGTTGACTGACTGGCAACAATATTCTGCAAAGCTTCAGGCTTCAGTTAATTTTATCTTAAGTAACCTTTCACAATGTAAATCAGTGCTTTGGTCTTCTGTTAACATAGGGTATGTCTACAGAACAATTAAACACCCGTGGCTGGCCCATGTCAGCTGACTTGGGCTCATGACACTCATGCTGCCAGGCTGTAAAATTTCAGTTTAGATGTTTGGGCTCAGGCTTGGCCCGGGTTCTGGGACCCTCCCTTCTTATGGGTCCCCAGGCCCTGGCTCAAGACTGAGCCCGAATGTCTACACTGCAGTTTTGCAGCCCCACAGCCGGAGTCCCACGAGCTCAAGTCAAATAACACAGGCCCGCCACAGGTTTTGAACTGCTCTGTGGACATACCCTATGTTAACAGAGGACCAAAGGTTTACATTTACATTTTGAAAGGTTACTTAGGATATAGTTAACTGAAGCCTGAAGTTTTCATGAAATCAAATTTCTTAGCAAATGTGCCCATTCTTTCATTTCTGCCTTTCAAAGAACAAACAGTATGGATATTGAACAAATTCAGGAGAAAACAAACACCACACAGCCACAGTTTGGCTGGTGCTGTATTGAGAACCTCCACGTTATGACACAAACCCCTTCTCTTAAATCAAAATAATTCATTCTTGTGTTATCCCACCATGTGACTGAACCTGAATGTTTCATAACAACCTTCTCAGATATTAAAACTCACTGGATGTGGTTCAGAGAGGAAGCCCCTCAGAGTTTTCCTCCCCCATTATTCCAGCAGAGTGATTGGGTTTGCCTCCCTCAGAAATAAGGTGTGGGGCCTTGCCCAAATGCCTACAGATTAGCCAAAGACCAGTGGTATCTGGGTACCATAACAACTGATGCATTTGCAGCAGCTCCAATCCCTGACATCCCTCTTCCTTCCTGCTTCAAGGTGACATGGCCTCAATAGACCCAGGCTACCATGGCCTCCCCTGGCTGCAGATTCCCTCAGGATCCACTTAAAGGAGGTACCCAATAGTGCAGCGGGCTCTGCAGAACTCAGGGGCAAGAGAAGCAGCCATCTGGAATGGGGGACAGAGGAAGTGCCTCAAGATCATGAATCTAAAAGAGTGGGAAACAAGTATGAGAGAGCCAAGGGCAATGGCACTCCTTTCTTCCCTTCAAATGTCCCTTCTACTCGTGGCGTGAGAGGAAAGTGCCTGTACAAGGGATCTGCAAACTTGGCAAAGAGTCAAATATATTATTAGCTGTGACTTCATCGCTAAGCTCTGCCCTCAGGTCTTATTTTGTACAAGGCCCTGGGAAATCTAGTACTAGCCTGAGCCAAAGCTGGGATAATTTTCAGAATTTCCTTTGCACTGTAGATGACTTTCACCCTAATGGCAACTGAAAGGATGCTAATGAGGGTTTACTTTCTCGGGAGTTAATGCTTAACCCTTTGTGCAAGCAGTTAAGTTCATATTCCCTTTGTCTGAAAAAGAGGTTTTCCCTAAAACTATCTGTATTACAAAGTAAAAGTAATTACATTTCAATTCTGGTTTGGTTTTAATATTTACTATAGCAAGATAATTTTCTTTATTGTAAATCACTTTTGTGTCCTCATCTCTGCTTTGCTTTCATTTGACTGGATAATGTCATTTTTTGCTTGTTAATTAAGTTCACTCACACAATGCTCAGAAAGTGTTTTTTCCCCTCTTTTTAAAAACCTAACAAAACAATAATATGTCTAGTTTAAAACGATTTTCTAGAGGAATGAACAGGATTGTAGAAAAACAATTTCTGCAAGTTCTAATTACACAGAGCATTTCATAATAAGCATCAAGAGATTTCTACTCAGTGAACAAAAAATTGTTCTCAGTTAGCAATGAATTTATCATTATAATGATTATGGTTCTTAGTTTAATTCATGGACAAATTTGAAAAAAAATGTCTGTGAGCAAAGCAGAGTTATGCTGCTAGAGGGTACTTTTTGCATATCCATATGTAATGTAAACAACCTCTAAGATTCTATAAAAGTCAGGCAGGGTTAGAATGCTAAAGCAAAATTCATATTCTAAAAGTAATAACTCAGTAGGGATTGGATCAGGAAAAGTTAATCCTCAGAACTGTGACTACTTGGACTCATTTTAATATAGCTCCTGGCTCTCAGAAGTACTACAATTTTCTTAAACTAAACAGTTGCAGATACTACTAATTCTGAACTGGTCTCATCCACAAAATGCTGTAATATATATTCTGTGAAAGCTGTAGAACAATGTCTTTCCCAGAGGTAGAGTCATAAATTCTGCCTGGACAAATCATTGTGTATAGTACTCAGAATGGTCAAGGCCTCAAATAAAGGATGTTCATTAAAATCAAAATGATAAAATTAGGAAAATTATTTTCATATTCACACTCTGACCTGGGCCTTGGTAATGGAAGAATTACAGCACAGTAACAAATCTTTCACATGCAGCAATATCTAGGTCAAATGGGACATTTGCTCTGCATTTAACTACAACTACTTGATTCATGACATTCAAACACTTTTTTCCTGGCAGTTACCTGTATTCACGCTTCAGGAATGAGAACTGAAAATGCGAAGAAAGCATAATAAAAGCAAGGAATTGGGGCCAGTTGGCAGGAAAACTATATATTGTTTGCTTTGAAGAAACAGAAGAAACATACAAATACAGTCAACAGGAGGAAGTACAAACAAGAAAAAACTAAAACTAAACAAGCCATTTACAACACACACTTTGCTTCTCTACAAAGGAAAAAGGACACTAAACTGTCTAAACCACTACATGCCACAAGAGGCCACAACAGTGGTTCCCTTAACTCACCCAGCAATATTGTTAATCTATCCAGCTATACTCTTAGCAGAAGAGTCTGTCCTATCTCGGGGCCCCTCCATCCCCACGAACATGATACAGTTCTGCAGTGCCCTGGAATCCTACTTTCAACGCCTCTGACTCAAGGAATATTTCCAACACACCTTTGAACAGCACACTAATCCACAGAAACCTTCTTACCAACACTACAAAAAGAAGGATTTTGCGTGGACTTCTCCTGAAGGTCGAAACAACAGACTGGACTTCTACATAGAGTGCTTCCGCCGACGTGCACAGGCTGAAATTGTGGAAAAACAGCATCACTTGCTCCATAACCTCAGCCGTGTAGAACACAATGCCATCCACAGCCTCAGAAACAACTCTGACATCATAATCAAAAAGGCTGACAAAGGAGGTGCTGTTGTCATCATGAATAGGTCAGAATATGAACAAGAGGCTACTAGGCAGCTCTCCAACACCACTTTCTACAAGCCATTACCCTCTGATCCCACTGAGGGTTACCAAAAGAAACTACACCATTTGCTCAAGAAACTCCCTGAAAAAGCACAGGAACAAATCTGCACAGATACATCCCTAGAACCACGACCAGGGGTATTCTATCTGCTACCCAAGATCCATAAACCTGGAAATCCTGGACACCCCATCATCTCAGGCATTGGCATCCTGACAGCAGGATTGTCTGGCTATGTAGACTCCCTCCTCAGGCCCTATGCTACCAGCACTCCTAGCTATCTTCGAGACACCTCTGACTTCCTGAGGAAACTACAATCCATTGGTGATCTTCCAGAAAACACCAGCCTGGCCACTATGGATGTAGAAGCCCTCTACAGCAACATTCCACCCAAAGATGGACTACAAGCCATCAGGAACAGTATCCCCGATAATGTCATGGCAAACATGGTGGCTGAACTTTGTGACTTTGTCCTCACCCTTCAAGTCAGCGGTACTGCTATGGGTACCAGCATGACCCCACAGTATGCCAAACATTTTTATGGCTGACTTAGAACAACACTTCCTCAGCTCTCGTCCCCTAACACCCCTACTCTACTTACGCTACATTGATGACATCTTCATCATCTGGACCCATGGAAAAGAAGCCCTTGAGGAATTCCATCACAATTTCAACAATTTCCATCCCACCATCAACCTCAGCCTGGACCAATCCATGCAATAGATCCACTTCCTGGACACTACAGTGCTAATAAGCGATGGCCACTGTGACAAAGCTTTGTCCTTGCCTCTGTGTGTCCCTTGTTTCCTGACGGATTTCGCTAGCCTCAGAGGCTAACTGTGACCCTCCATGTAACCCTTCTCTCTCTAGAGACAAGGGTCACAGACTACTGAGCCATTTTCATCATAAGCCAGTGAGGGAGGTGAGGAGAAGTTATCCTTCCTTGCACAGTCTCTGTTGTCTCCCACTCTCAGTGATTAATCAGGGGGCAAAGGTGGAGGGGGGAGCCCACCCTCTACTCCGGGCTCCAGCCCAGGGATCTTAATAGTATCAGCTATAGTAGCTTACCTTTTAGAAACATAACATGTACAATTCCCTGGGCTACTTCCCCCACAGCAGCCCTCACTTCCTCAAGCTCCACTTCACCCTTACCTCAGGGCCTCCTTCCTTGTGCCTGATATGGTGTGTACTACTCAGCCTCTCCAACAGCACAACTTCCTCCCACAGCTCCTGACATGCACACCCACCTGACTAACTGGGAAGCTTTTAACTAGTTTCAGCCAGCCTCTGATTGGCTTCAGGTGTCCCAATCAACCTAGCCTTCTCCCTGCTTTCTGGAAAGTTCTTAATTGGCCCCAGGTGTCTTAATTGACCTGGAGCAGCTGCCATTTCACTGATCCTGGTAGCAGGGATTTGTTTAGTCTGGAGCGAATCTCTCTCTCTCTCTCTCTCACTGCTCTCCCATAGCCTTCTAGCTTGCAGGGAGGTGGGAAGCTGCTACTCCTCCTGCTGCTCTAGCTGCTCCCCTGCCTGGGCCAGACACCCCCCACCCCATTCTCTGCTACCTGGTTGCTGGACCCCCCACTCTTGGGTGCTGCTACTACTCCAACTGCAGCCCTGGGATGGGAGGGGGCTGCTAGCCCACTCCCCAGAGAGGAGGAGTGAGGAACCCCAGCCACTGCTGTTGTGGATACCACCACCACCACCACCTGAGAGAGGTCCATTCTGCCTGCCTGGACTACCACCTGGAGTTCCTGGAGCTGCTGCTGCTGCTGCAGAGGCCGCTGCCTGGAGCTGCTGAAGCCCGAGGAGGAAAAGAAGAGGATCATCTGCCAGTGGGGCAGCACCTAGAGACTTTGCAGACCACCGTGGAGGGGGCCCTAAGACTGAGTAATTTTCAAACTGTGCTCTTGCGGTGGGGGTTTTGACTGTGTTTGTAGGGACACAGGGGGTGTGGCGTGGAGCTGCCCCCTGATCCATCTGTGTGTCCCCCCCAACCCCCACCACTATTACCACCACCACTGCCCCCCTCCACCACCCCCACTGGCTGTATACCATCTGCCTCAGCTCCTGCCTCTGGACTCAGCTGCTTGCTTGGCTTGCCACGCCCTATTTCCACCCTTTGGGCCAGAAGCAGCAGCAAGCTAAAAAAGACTTGTGCAAGTGCACATGGGCACATGTGCCCCCCCTGGACTGCCTAACCCCCAGCTTTGCCTTTTACTACCTACCCCATTTGCCACTTGCTTTGCCTCCTCTTTTGCTCCAGCCCCCCTTACTAGCTTCAGTTTGTTTGCCTGCCCCGCCCATTTCCTTCTGCAGCCTTTGTTTGTTTGCCCCGCCCCAGCCTCTGAAGCTAGCCCCTTGGTTTCCCTGTTCTACCCCCAGACCGTTTAGCCCCTCGCTCCGTGTGCCCATGCCCCCTCCCATGCGCTTGTGCAACTCCCCATTTCAGTTGCAACCCTCTTCACTGCACCTTCAATGTTGTTGAATCCCCCCCCCCATAGTGCACCAAGAGGAGCCGGAATTCCACCTTGTGTCAGTGACTGACCCCTAACCCCTGATTGCCCCCCGTCCAGCCCACCCCTTTTGGCGCCCTCCTCCCCTGCCTGCAGCCTAGCGGGGAGGAGTGGTCGACCTGCTTCCCCTCTCCCCTCCTCCTTTTGGTGTCCCCCTTTCCTCCTTGTTCATGATGGCGGGGGATGAGACGGGTGAGACCCCTTCAGCAGCCCAAGCTCCCCCTCCCCCGCCTACCCCTCCGTCACCCCCTCAAGCTTCTACCTCCGCTGCCAAACCATCTGCCATCGCCCCCGCTGGGGCACCAGCAGCGACGGGCACCGGGGTGACCTCCACTGCTACCACATCTCTCCCCCCCTTAGATTTGGGGGGAGTCCCCCCAGCCGGCGGGAAGGGCCAGGGGAAGAAGAAGGGGAAGGGCCCCGCTAAAAAGACCAGGCCCTCCATGGTAGGGGCTGTCCCCGATGCCCCGGCCCCATCTCCAGCTGAGGCGCCCCTCCCCGCTGTTCCCTCCACCAGCTCTGCAGGTGTCCCTCCCCCGGCCCCGAGAGCATACGCCCAGGTGGCGGCAGCCCCCCCGCCTGCCGCTACATCATTTCTCCAGCCCACCGCCTCCGCTACCATCTATAGCGGCCGGGGCCCCTTTCCCACCATGACCAGGAAGCACGGCGTCCGTTACCTCCTGGTGCCCGCCTCACCCCACGTGGAAACCTATGTGCGGGCGTTGGCGAGGGTGGTGGGGCCCACGGCCATTGTGGCAGCCTCCAAAATGTATGGCAAGGTCGTCTTCTTCTTAGCATCGGAGGCCGCCGCCCAGGAGGCGGTGGAGAAGGGCCTGGCGGTGGGGGGCGTGTTCGTCCCCTTAGAGCCGCTAGAGGACCTGGGCGTCCGCCTGGTCCTGACCTCCGTCCCTCCCTTTCTCCCCAATGCCGCCCTGTTACCCGCCCTTTCTACCTTAGGGAAGCCCATCTCTGTCATCAGCCCTCTCCCGTTGGGCTGCAAAGACCCCGCCCTCCGTCACGTCCTCTCCTTCCGCCGGCAAGTGCAGCTTCAACTGCCGCCGGCGGCACGCGACGGAGAGGCACTGGAGGGGTCCTTCCTAGTCCCCTACCAGGGGACCCGTTACAGGGTGCATTATTCCACCGGGGAGGCCCGGTGCTACCTCTGCCGGGCGATGGGGCACGTCCGGAGGGACTGCCCCCTGGCCCGGGAAGAAGGGGCACTCAGAACCCCCGAGCCCCGGCAGGGCACCGGCCCCGTCATCGCCGACGCCCCTGGCTGCCCGGCGCCCGAAACCGCCCCTCCTCCTTCCCAGTCCACCATTCTTCCCGCTCGGGCCCAAGGGGCACCTCCCCCACTATGCCCAGACGAGCGGGAGAACCCCGCCCCCACTGCTTGCAATCTGGCGGGGCCTGTGGAGGAGGGTGCGGCAGGGACAGCGCCAAGCATGAGAGAGGGCCCGCCCCAAGGGGAATCTTCCCTCCCTTGTGCTGCACCACCGTTACCCCCTCGAGTCCCTGAGCCATCGCCTTTGCCCCCTGACACAACCCCTGCTAACCAGCCCCTGGATGATGCCATGGAGGGCTGGGCCCTAGTCCAGGGGAAGCGGGGCAAGCGGAAGGCTCGAGCTCCGCTCCTCCCATCTGACGCGGAGGCCCCCCGGAAGACCAGGAAGGGGGGCACCGATGCCGAGCCTTCCGCTCTACCCACGGGTGTGTTCCACCCACCAGAGCCGGCTGGGGAAGACGTGGCAGCACTGGAAGGCGGTATCTCCCCTCCACGGGAGTCCCTCCCCTCCAAGACCCCCGAGGCACCATCTGAAACCCCAGTGTGCCCCAAAGTAACCATCGCGTCAGGTGCCGGCGGGGAGAATCCTGGGGTAGCGGAAAATAATTTCCCCTCTATATATGAGGAGATCGAGGCCCTGGGTCTGACCCCGGTCACCCAGGGGGAGGACGATCCTATGCCAGCGGGCCTCGATCTGGGCGACTTCTTTCCAGCCCCCCTTTCCCCATACTCCCTCCCCCTAACCGTTGCTTCTGCTCCCACCTCCGAGGAGCCCCTGGACTCCTCCATCAACCCGGCTGCAGAAGGCACCCTGCTGAGAGCCACCGACACAGTTGAGGCGACGGCCAGTGCCACGCGGCTGGAACCTGAGTCACCAGGGGCATCCCTCGCTGGTGAGGAGCATTCGACCTCCTTTCCGGGAGAGGACCCTACAGAAGAAAGTCCACCTCCTGATGCCGTGGCTGCCAAATCCACCAGACAGCCTGCGCCCGGCATCGGTGAGAGCCCTCTCTCGACCCAGACTCTCACCTCTACCCCTGCCCCTGCCCTTCTCCCGCCCACCTCCCGAGATATTATTGCCACCCCTGGGACAGTCTCCTTCCCCTTTCCAACAGATGACTCCCAGGGAATGGCCTTTGTGTTTGCACGTCCCGACCCACCAGGGGCTGCTATCCTCCCTCCGCCGCCCCCTATCGCCCCAGCATTCAGGTCAACCCATCAAGAGCCCCGTCGGGGGTCCGCACCCTGTCTGCCCGTCCCGCTGGGCCAGGGGGCTGTACCAAGGGCCCCATCGGGAAGCAACCAGACCATAACCCCAGCCCCCCATGCGCTGCGAGAGGAGTTGCGGGAGTTCCTAGAAGACGTCCGTGGCTCCCGCAACAAAGTCCAGCTTGCCCTCCAGCGATGGGGGGACTTTAATCAAATCCTCCGGGCCGCAAGGGCCCTCATGGGGGAGGGGAAAAGGACCGGGAGACAGGGCGCCGCGGCCTACCAGCGGGTCCGCCACTTCCGTGACTCCTTACTCACCTACGGGGTGGGTCACGGACTGCTACGCGGCCCGCCGGAAGCCACGAGCATCCCTGCCGGCGAGGATCCCCCCCAGCCCTCCTCATGGCACCCTTTACCATCGCAACATTGAACACCCATGGCTGTAAGATGGGTCTCCGCAGGTCCCAGGTGCTCTCCTTCCTTCGAGAGGGGAGGTACTCTGTGGTTTTCCTGCAGGAGACCCATACGGATCCGACCGCCGAAGACAGCTGGCGGCTGGATTGGGGGGACAGGGTCTACTTTAGCCACCTCACAGTTCATACAGGTGGAGTGGCGACCCTGTTCTCCCCCAACCTACGGCCCGAGGTGCTGGGGGTCGCCGAGGCTGTGCCGGGTCGCCTGCTGCACCTCCGGGTCCAAATGGAGGGGCTCGTAGTCAACCTCGTCAACATCTATGCCCCAGCAGCGAGCCCAGAGCGGCTGCAATTCTATCAGCAGGCATCCGCCTTCCTCGGCACCTTGGATCCTCAGGAGTGCCTGGTCCTGGGAGGGGACTTTAACATCACCCTTGAGGAACGGGACCGCTCGGGAACCGAGCAGAGCCCGGCCGCCGTGGCCGTCCTCCAGGAGATAGTCGAACACCACTCCCTGGTGGATGTCTGGCGCGACCACCACCCGGATGACACTTCCACGTTCACCTTTGTCCGGGTGGAGGCCCATCGGTCGCGCCACTCCCGGTTGGACCGCATTTATTTATCACGCTTTCATCTTACACGAGCCCACTCCTCCAGCATCCGGCCGGCCCCATTTTCTGACCATCACATAGCCACCGTGACAGCCTCCCTCTGCGCGGAGAGGCCGGGGCCGGCCTATTGGCATTTTAACAACAGCTTGCTGGAGGATGCGGGCTTCGTGGCGTCCTTCCGGGAGTTCTGGCTGGCCTGGCGAGGGCAGCGGCGTGCCTTTCCCTCGGCACGGCGGTGGTGGGACGTAGGGAAGGTGCGCGCCCGGCTCTTCTGCCGTGACTACACCCGGGGCACCAGCCGACGGAGGGATGCAGCGATAGAGCAGTTGGAACGGGAGGTCTTAGAGCTGGAGAGGCGTCTGGCCGCCAGCCCCGAGGATCCACCCCTCTGCGGAGCGTGCCGGGAGAAGCGGGAGGAGCTCCGGAGCCTCGAGGACCATCGGGCCCGGGGTGCCTTTGTTCGATCCCGCATCCGTCTCCTTCGGGAGATGGATTGCGGCTCCCGCTTCTTCTACGCCCTGGAAAAAAAGAGGGGGGCTAAGAAACATATCATCTGCCTACTGACTGAGGATGGCACCCCCCTCACGGATCCGGTGGAGATGTGCGAGAGGGCGAGAGCCTTCTACGCAAGCCTTTTCTCCCCGGAGCCGACCGATCCTAACGCTTGCAGAGTGCTGTGGGAGGAGCTCCCGACGGTCAGCGTGGGCGACCGAGACCGGCTAGAGCTGCCTCTCACTCTGGCCGAGTTCTCGGAAGCCCTCCGTCGCATGCCCACCAATAAATCTCCGGGCATGGACGGGCTGACCGTGGAGTTCTACCGCGTGTTCTGGGACGTCCTGGGCCCAGACCTAGTCACCGTCTGGGCCGAGTCTTTGCAGAGCGGGGTCCTCCCTCTTTCGTGCAGGCGAGCCGTGCTCGCCTTATTGCCGAAGAAGGGGGACCTCCGCGATTTACGAAATTGGCGTCCCGTCTCGCTCCTCAGCACGGACTACAAAATCGTGGCAAAAGCCATCTCCCTGAGGCTAGGGTCCGTGCTGGCGGACGTGGTCCACCCAGACCAGACCTACACCGTCCCGGGCCGCAGTATCTTCGACAACCTATATCTGGTCCGGGACCTATTGGAACTTGGGTGTAGGGATGGTCTGTCGTTCGCCCTCCTGTCTTTAGATCAGGAGAAGGCGTTCGACAGGATGGATCACGGGTATCTAATGAGCACTCTGCAGGCATTTGGCTTCGGACGCAGGTTTGTGAACTTTCTCCGGGTGCTGTACGCTTCCGCAGAGTGTCTGGTAAGACTCAACTGGACCCTGACCGAACCGGTCAACTTCGGGCGAGGAGTACGGCAGGGGTGCCCCCTCTCAGGCCAGCTCTACGCTCTGGCGATCGAGCCCTTCCTCTGTCTCCTCCGAAGGAGGTTGACAGGGTTGGTGCTGAGGGAGCCGGAGCTGCGGCTGGTCCTGTCGGCGTATGCTGATGACGTGCTCCTCATGGTCCAGGACCCGGGCGACTTGGTGCGAGTGGAGGCTTGCCAGGCCATCTATTCAGCAGCCTCCTCTGCGCGGGTCAACTGGGTCAAGAGCTCTGGCTTGGTGGTAGGGGACTGGCGGCAGGCGAGCCCCCGCCCACCCGCGCTTCAAGCCATCCAGTGGAGCACGGGTCCGCTGCTCTATCTGGGCGTTTACCTTTCTGCCACGCATCCCAACTGGCAGAATTTAGAGGGCGGGGTGATAGAGCGGCTCCGGAAATGGACAGGACTGCTCCGGTGCCTCTCCCTTCGAGGGAGAGCGTTAGTGCTTAATCAACTAGTCCTGTCCATGCTTTGGTACCGGCTCAACACCCTGGTCCCGGCCCCGGCTTTCCTGACCAACCTGCGGACATCGATTCTGGAGTTCTTTTGGTCAGGACTGCACTGGGTCCCTGCAGGGGTTCTCCATCTACCTGTGGAGGAGGGAGGGCAGGGCCTCAAATGTCTGCTTACTCAGGTCCATGTCTTCCGCCTCCAGACCCTGCAGAGGCTCCTTTATGGTGCAGGTAGTCCGGCGTGGAGCATACTGGCGCACGCCTTCCTGCGCCGCTTCCGAGGGCTCCGATACGACCGACAGCTCCTTTATCTCCATCCGAGAGGTCTTCCGCGAGACCTCTCCGGGCTGCCGGTCTTCTACCAGGACCTCCTCCGGACCTGGAAACTCTTTACAACGAGCAGGTCCGTGGCGGCCACCGAGGGGGCAGATCTCCTCGCGGAGCCCCTGCTACACAACCCCCAGCTCCGTTTGCAGGTGGCGGAGTCCCGCTCGGTGCGCCAGAGGTTGGTCCTGGCAGAGGTCACAAGAGTCGGAGACCTCCTGGACTATGACCGGGGAGACTGGCTGGATCCCCTAACCTTCGCTCAGCGCATGGGGCTTTCCAGACCTTGTACTCCCCGAGGCATACTTCAGGAGGTGAAGGCCGCTTTGCCGCCCGCTGCTCGGGTTTATCTCGACCGGGTCCTGCACGAGGGCACGCCCCGCCCACCCACTACCCCAGGCCCGCCGGACCTTTTAATTGGACCCCTCCCCCGTGGACCCAACCGATCCCTTCACCCCTTCACTAGAAGCCGGCTGCACGAGATGCAGCCGGTCTGTTTTCAAACCGCGCCAAGAAAACATCTCTACACGCTCGTGCTCCACACCCTTCACGCCCGCACCCTCGTGTCCCGCCCCGATACAAAATGGCGGGACCTCCTGCCACCTTTGGAGGGTGCAGAGCCCCGGTGGGGCAGCCTATTTTCCATCTTAGTCCCAAAGCCCGCCGGGGATGTCAGTTGGCGGCTCCTTCACGGAGCCGTGAGCACGGGCGTGTACTTGGCGCGGTTCACCACAATCCCAGACACCTGCCCCTTTTGCGGCGTGAGGGATACCCTGGCACATGTCTACCTGGAGTGTGCCAGGCTGCAGCCCCTATTCCGGCTCCTCACCAATATCTTATTACGTTTTTGGTTGCACTTCTCCCCTCACCTTCTCATTTATGCACTCCCTATCCGTGGCCCCACAAAGTCCCGGGATCTCCTGGTCAACCTCCTCCTGGCCCTAGCTAAAATGGCCATCTACAAAACCAGAGTGAGGAGGTTGGCCGATGGAGTCTCCTGTGACTGTGGGGCCTATTTCCTATCCTCGGTCCGTTCACGTATCCAGGCAGAGTTCCTTTGGGCGGCGTCCTCTGACTCCCTTGACGCCTTTAAGGAGCAGTGGGCGCTGTCCGGGGTTCTCTGCTCGGTGTCCCCGTCTGGTTCCCTTTGTTTGACCCTTTGACCGCACTCCTGTCTCTGTTATTTTATTAGTTGTCCCCCGGAATTTTTTGGGTATCTAGGTCCTGTGGATCCCCCTTTTAGGCTGGGGGGGACCCTTTAGCAGTGGACGGGCTTCGCCCGCCCACTTCCCGGATCCCAATAAGACTGCTCTCCCATAGCCTTCTAGCTTGCAGGGAGGTGGGAAGCTGCTACTCCTCCTGCTGCTCTAGCTGCTCCCCTGCCTGGGCCAGACACCCCCCACCCCATTCTCTGCTACCTGGTTGCTGGACCCCCCACTCTTGGGTGCTGCTACTACTCCAACTGCAGCCCTGGGATGGGAGGGGGCTGCTAGCCCACTCCCCAGAGAGGAGGAGTGAGGAACCCCAGCCACTGCTGTTGTGGATACCACCACCACCACCACCTGAGAGAGGTCCATTCTGCCTGCCTGGACTACCACCTGGAGTTCCTGGAGCTGCTGCTGCTGCTGCAGAGGCCGCTGCCTGGAGCTGCTGAAGCCCGAGGAGGAGAAGAAGAGGATCATCTGCCAGTGGGGAGCACCTAGAGACTTTGCAGACCACCGTGGAGGGGGCCCTAAGACTGAGTAATTTTCAAACTGTGCTCTTGTGGTGGGGGTCCTGACTGTGTTTCCAGGGACACAGGGGGTGTGGCGTGGAGCTGCTCCCCTATCCATCTGTGTCCCCCCAACCCCCACCACTACTACCACCACCGCTGCCCCCTCCACCACTCCCACTGGCTGTATACCATCTGCCTCAGCTCCTGCCTCTGGACTCAGCTGCTTGCTTGGCTTGCCACGCCCGATTTCCACCCTTTGGGCCAGAAATGGCAGCCAGCTTAAAAAAGACTTGTGCAAGTGCACGTGGGCACATGTGCCCCCCCAGGACTGCCTACCCCCCCAGCTTTGCCCTTTACTACCTGCCCCATTTGCCACTTGTAGCTTTGCCACCCCTTTTGCCCCAGCCCCCCTTACTAGCTTCAGTTTGTTTGCCTGCCCCGCCCATTTCCTTCTGCAGCCTTTGTTTGTTTGCCCCGCCCCAGCCTCTGAGGCTAGCCCCTTGGTTTCCCTGTTCTACCTCCAGACCGCTTAGCCCCTCGCTCCGTGTGCCCATGCCCCCTCCCATGCGCTTGTGCAACTCCCCATTTTAGTTTCAACCCTTTTCACTGCACCCCGAATGTTGTTGTATCCCCCCCTCCCCTGGTGCACCAAGAGGAGCCGAAATTCCACCTTGTGTCGGTGACGGACCCCTAACCCCTGATTGCCCCCCGTCCAGCCCACCCCTTTTGGTGCCCTCCCCCCTGCCTGCAGCCTAGCAGGGAGGAGTGGTCGACCTGCTTCCCCTCTCCCCTGGTGTCTCCCCTTCCCTCCCTGCTCATGATGGCGGGGGATGAGATGGGTGGGGCCTCTCCAGCAGCCTGAGCTGCCCCTCCCCCGCCTGCCCCTCTGTCACCCCCCCAAGCTTCTACCTCCGCTGCTGAACCATCTGCCACCGCCCCCGCTGGGGCACCAGCAGCGACGGGCACCGGGGTGACCTCCACAGCTGCCATATCTCTCCCCCCCTCAGATTGGGGGGGAGTCCCCCCAGCCGGCGGGAAGGGCCAGGGGAAGAAGAAGGGGAAGGGCCCCGCTAAAAAGACCAGGCCCTCCATGGTAGGGGCTGTCCCCGATGCCCCGGCCCCATCTCCAGCTGAGGCGCCCCTCCCCGCTGTTCCCTCCACCAGCTCTGCAGGTGTCCCTCCCCCGGCCCCGAGAGCATACGCCCAGGTGGCGGCAGCCCCCCCGCCTGCCGCTACATCATTTCTCCAGCCCACCGCCTCCGCTACCATCTATAGCGGCCGGGGCCCCTTTCCCACCATGACCAGGAAGCATGGCATTCGTTGCCTCCTGGTGCCTGCCTCGCCCCATGTGGAGACCTATGTGCGGGCGTTGGCGAGGGTGGTGGGGCCTACGGCCATTGTGGCGGCCTCCAAAATGTATGGCAAGGTTGTCTTCTTCTTAACATCGGAGGCCGCCACCCAGGAGGCGGTGGAGAAGGGCCTGGTGGTGGGGGGCGTTTTTGTCCCCTTAGAGCCGCTAGAGGACCTGGGCGTCCGCCTGGTCCTGACCTCTGTCCCTCCCTTTCTTCCCAATGCCGCCCTGTTACCCGCCCTCTCTACCCTGGGGAAGCCCATCTCTGTCATCAGCCCTCTCCCATTGGGCTGCAAAGACCCTGCCCTCCGTCACGTCCTCTTGTTCCGCCGGCAAGTGCAGCTTCAACTGCCGCCGGCAGCGTGTGATGGAGAGGCGCTGGAGAGGTCATTCCTAGTCCCCCACCAGGGAGCCCGTTACCGGATGCATTATTCCACGGGGGAGGCCCGGTGCTACCTCTGCAGGGCGATGGGGCACGTCCGGAGAGACTGCCCCCTGGCCCAGCAAGGAGGGGAATCCGGGACCACTGAGCCCCGGCAGGGCACCGGCCCCATCATCGCCGGCACCCCTAACTGCCTGGCGCCCGAAACCACCCCTCCTCCTTCCCAGTCCACCATTGCTCCCGCTCAGGCCCAAGGGGCACCTCCCCAACTATGCTCAGACAAGCGGGAGAGCCCCGCCCCCGCTGCTTACAATCTGGCAGGACCTGTGGAGGAGGTTGCGGCAGGGACACCGCCGGGCATGGGAGAGGGCCCGCCCCAAGGGGAATCTTCCCTCCCTTGTGCTGCCCCACCGTTACCCCCTCAAGTCGCTGAGCCATCGCTTCTGCCCCCTGACACAACCCCGGCTAGCCAGCCCCGAGATGATGCCATGCAGGGCTGGGCCCTAGTTCAGGGGAAGTGGGGCAAGCAGAAGGCTCGAGCTCCGCTCCTCCCTCTTATGCAGAGGCCCCCCGGAAGACCAGGAAGGGGGGCACCGATGCCGAGCCTTCCGCTTTACCCACGGGTGTGTTCCATCCACCGGTGCCGACTGGGGAAGACGTGGCAGCACTGGAAGGTGGTATCTCCCCTCCATGGGAGTCCCTCTCCTCCAAGGCCCCCGAGGCTCCATCTGAAACCTCAGTGTGCCCCGAGGCAACAGTTGCGTCAGGTGGCAGCGGGGAGAATCCCGGGGTGGCGGAAACTGATCTCCCATCAATATACGAGGAGATCAAGGCCCTGGGTCTGACCTCGGTCACCCAGGGGGAGGACGACCCTATGCCAGCGGGCCTCGATATAGGTGACTTCACTCCAGCCCCCCTTTCCCAATGCTCCCTCCCCCTAACCATTGCTTCCGCTCCCACCTCCGAGAGGCCCCTGGACTCCTCCATCAACCCGGCTGCAGATGGCACCCCACTGTGGGCCGCCGAACGTGTTGAGGCGACGGCCAGTGCCACACAGCCGGGACCTGAGCCACCAGGGGCACCCGTCGTTGGTGAGGAGCATTCGACTTCCTTTCCGGGAGAGGGCCCTACAGGGGAGAGTCCACCCCCTGATGCCGTGGCTGCCAAATCCACCATAGAGCCTGCACCCGGCATCACTGAGAGCCCTCTCCCCAGCCAAAATCTCACCTCTAATCTTGCCCCTGCCCCTGTCCCTATCCCGTCCATATCCCGAGATGTTATTGCCGGCCCTGGGGCTGTCTCCTTCCCCTTGCCAACAGATGACCCCCAGGGAGCGGCCTTTGTGTTTACCCGTCCCGACCTACTAGGGGCTGCTATCCTCCCTCCGCCACCCCCTATCGCCCCAGCATTCAGGTCAACTCATCAGGAGCCCTGTCGGGGGTCCGCACCCTGTCTGCCCGTCTCGGTGGGCCGCGGGGCTGTACCAAGGGCCCCGTCGGGGATTAACCAAACCATAACCCCAGCCCCCCATGCGCTGCGAGAGGAGTTGTGGGAGTTTCTAGAAGACGTCCTTGGCTCCCGCAACAAAGTCCAGCTTGCCCTCCAGCGATGGGGAGACTTTAATCAAATCCTCCGGGCCTCAAGGGCCCTCATGGGGGAGGGTAAAAGGACCGGGAGGCAGGGCGCCGCGGCCTACCAGTGGGTCCACCTCTTCCGTGACTCCTTACTCACCTACGGGGTGGGTCACGTACTGCTACGCGGCCCGCCGGGAGCCATGAGCATCCCTGCCGGCGAGGATCCCCCCCAGCCCTCCTCATGGCACCCTTTACCATCGCAACATTGAACACCCGCGGCTGTAGGATGGGTCTCCGCAGGTCCCAGGTGCTCTTCTTCCTTCAGGAGGGGAGGTACTCTGTGGTTTTCCTGCAGGAGACCCATACGGATCCGACCGCCGAAGACAGCTGGCGGCTGGATTGGGGGGACAGGGTCTACTTTAGCCACCTCGCAGTTCGTATGGCTGGAGTGGTGACCCTGTTCTCCCCCGACCTATGGCTCGAGGTGCTGGGGGTCGCCCAGGCTGTACCGGGCCGCCTGCTGCACCTCCGGGTCCGCATGGAGAGGCTCGTTGTCAACCTCGTCAACATTTATGCCCCAGCAGCGAGCCCGGAGCAGCTGCAATTCTATCAGCAGGTGTCCGCCTTCCTTGGCACCTTGGATCCTCAGGAGTGTCTGGTCCTGGGAGGGGACTTTAACATCACCCTTGAGGAGCGGGACTGATCGGGGACCGAGCAGAGCCCGGCTGCCGTCGCCGTCCTCCAGGAGATAGTCGAACACCACACCCTAGTGGACGTCTGGCACGACCACCACCCGGATGACACTTCCTCATTCACCTTTGTCCGGGTGGAGGCCCATCGGTTGCGCCACTCCTGGTTGGACCGCATTTATTTATCACGCTTTCATCTTTCACGAGCCCATCCTCCAGCATCCGGCCGGCCCCATTTTCTGACCATCATATAGCCACCGTGACAGCCTCCCTCTGCGCGGAGAGGCCAGGGCCGGCCTACTGGCATTTAACAACAGCTTGCTGGAGGATGCGGGCTTTGTGGCATCCTTCCGGGAGTTCTGGCTGGCCTGGCGAGGGCAGCGGCGTGCCTTTCCCTCGGTGCGGCGGTGGTGGGACTTAGGGAAGGTGTGCGCCCGGCTCTTCTGCCGTGACTACACCCGGGGCGCCAGCCGATGGAGGGATGCGGCGATAGAGCAGTTGGAACGAGAGGTCTTAGAGCTGGAGAGGCGTCTGGCCGCCAGCCCTGAGGATCCACCCCTTTGCGGAGCGTGCCGGGAGAAGTGGGAGGAGCTCCGGACCCTCGGGGACCATCGGGCCCAGGGTGCCTTTGTTCGATCCCGCATCCATCTCCTTCGGGAGATGGATCGCGGCTCCCGCTTCCTCTACGCCCTGGAGAAAAAGAGGGGGGCTAAAAAACATGTCATCTGCCTACTGGCAGAAGATGGCACCCCCCTCACGGATCCGGTGGAGATGTGCGGGAGGGCGAGAGCCTTCTACACAAGCCTTTTCTCCCCGGATCCGACCGATCCTTAAGCTTGCAGAGTGCTCTGGGAGGAGCTCCCGATGGTCAGCGCGGGTGACCGAGACTGGCTAGAGCTGCCTCTCACTCTGGCCGAATTCTCGGAAGCCCTCCATCGCATGCCCATCAAGAAATCTCCGGGCATGGACGGGCTGACCGTGGAGTTCTACCGCATGTTCTGGGACGTCCTGGGCCCAGACCTAGTCACCGTCTGGGCCGAGTCTTTGCAAAGCGGGGTCCTCCCGGTTTCGTGCAGGCGAGCCGTGCTGGCCTTATTGCTGAAGAAGGGGGACCTCCGCGATTTATGAAATTGGCGTCCCGTCTCGCTCCTCAGCACGGACTACACGACTACTAAGTCGTGGCAAAAGCCATCTCGCTGTGGCTAGGGTCCATGCTGGCGGACGTGATCCACCCAGACCAGACCTACACCGTCCCGGGCCGCAGCATCTTCGACAACCTATATCTGGTCCGGGAACTATTGGAACTTGTGTGTAGGGATGGTCTGTCATTCGCCCTCCTCTCCTTAGATCAGGAGAAGGCGTTCGACAGGGTGGATCACGGGTATCTTCTCAGCACTCAGCAGGCGTTTGGCTTCGGACCCCAGTTTGTGGGTTTTCTCCGGGAGCTGTACGCCTCCGCAGAGTGTTTGGTCATGCTCAACTGGACCCTGAACGAACCGGTCAGCTTCGGGCGAGGAGTACGGCAGGGGTGCCCCCTCTCGGGCCAGCTGTACGCTCTGGCGATCGAGCCCTTCCTCTGTCTCCTCCGAAGGAGGTTGAGAGGGTTGGTGCTGCGGGAGCCGGAGCTGCGGCTGGTCCTGTCGGCGTACGCTGATGACATGCTCCTCATGGTCCAGGACCCAGGCGACTTGGCGCGGGTGGAGGCTTGCCAGGCCATCTATTCGGCAGCCTCTCCGCGTGGGTCAATTGGGTTAAAAGCTCTGGCTTCATGGTAGGGGACTGGCGGCAGGTGAGCTCCCTCCCACCCGCACTTCAGGCCATCCGGTGGAGCACGGGTCCGCTGCTCTATTTCAGCGTTTACCTTTCTGCCACGCATCCCTCTCCACCGGAGAACTGGCAGAATTTAGAGGGTGGGGTGATAGAGCGGCTCCGGAAATGGACAGAACTACACCGGTGCCTGTCCCTTCAAGGGAGAGCGTTAGTTCTTAATCAACTCGTCCTGTCCATGCTCTGGTACCGGCTCAACACCCTGGTCCCGGCCCCGGGTTTCCTGGCCAACCTCCAGACATCGATTCTGGAGTTCTTTTGGTCAGGACTGCACTGGGTCCCTGCAGGGGTTTTCCATCTACCTCTGGAGGAGGAAGGGCAGGGCCTAAAATGTCTGCTTACTCAGGTCCATGTCTTCCACCTCCAGACCCTGTGGAGGCTCCTTTACGGTGCAGGTAGTCCGGCGTGGAGCATACAGGCGCACGACTTCCTGCGCCACTTCTGAGGGCTCCGATACGACCGGCAGCTCCTTTATCTCCATCCGAGAGGTCTTCCGCGAGACCTCTCCGGGCTGCTGGTCTTCTACCAGGACCTCCTCCAGACCTGGAAACTCTTTTCAATGACCAGGTCCGTGGCGGCCACTGAGGGGGCAGATCTCCTCGCGGAGCCCCTGCTACACAACCTCCAGCTCCGTGTGCAGGTGGCAGAGTCCCGCTCGGTGTGCCAGAGGTTGATCCTGGCAGAGGTCACAAGAGTCGGAGACCTCCTGGACCATGACCGGGGAGACTGGCTGGATCCCCTGACACTTGCTCAGCGCATGAGGCTTTCCAGACCTTGTAGTCCCCGGCGCATACTTCAGGAGGTGAAGGCCGCTTTGCCGCCCGCTGCTTGGGTTCATCTCGACCAGGTCCTGCACGAGGGCACGCCCCGCCCACCCGCTACCCCAGGCCCGCCGGACCTTTTAATTGGACCCCTGCCCCGTGGACCCAACCGACCCCTTCACCCCTTCACTAGAAGCCGGCTGCACAAGATGCAGCCGATCTGCTTTCAAACCGCACCAAGAAAACATCTCTACACGCTCGTGCTCCACACCCTTCATGCCCGCATCCTCGTGTCCCGCCCCGATACAAAATGGTGGGACCTCCTGTCACCTTTGGAGGGTGAGGAGCCCCGGTGGGACAGCCTATATTCCACCTTAGTCCCAAGGCCCGCCGGGGATGTCAGTTGGCGGCTCCTTCACGGAGCCGTGAGCACGGGCATGTACTTGGCGCGGTTCACTTCAATCCCAGACACCTCCCCCTTTTGCGGCGTGAGGGATACCCTGGCACATGTATACTTGGAGTGTGCCAGGCTGCAGCCCCTATTCCGGCTCCTCACTAATATTTTATTACGTTTTTGGTTGCACTTCTCCCCTCACCTTCTCATTTATGCGCTCCCTATCCGTGGCCCCACAAAGTCACGGGATCTCCTGGTCAACCTCCTCCTGGCCCTAGCTAAAATGGCCATCTATAAAACCAGAGTGAGGAGGTTGGCCGATGGAGTCTCCTGTGACTGTGGGGTCTATTTCCTATCCTCGGTCCGTTCACGTATCCGGGCAGAGTTTCTCTGGGCGGCGTCCTCTGACTCCCTTGACGCCTGTGAGGAGCAGTGGGCGCTGTCTGGGGTTCTCTGCTCGGTGTCCCCGTCCGGTTCCCTTCGTTTGACCCTTTGATCGCACTCCTGTCCCTGTTGTTTCATTAGTTGTCCCCTGGAATTTTTTGGGTATCTAGGTCCTGTGGATCCCCCTTTTAGGCTGGGGGGGATCCTTTAGCAGTGGACGGGCTTCTCCTTCTTCTTCCCGGATCCCAATAAGACTACTTTTCTAAAGCCATCTGGCCTTGCCCTGTCACAACACCTAAACACCACCCTACACTGGAAACCTACTGACCACTATATTTACCTACATGCCTCCAGCTTTCATCCAGACCACATCACATGATCCATTGTCGACAGCCAAGCTCTAAGATACAACCACATTTGCTCCAATCCCTCAGACAGAGACAAACACCTACAAGATCTCTATCATGCATTCTTAAAACTACAATACTCACCTGCTGAAGTGAAGAAACAGATTGACAGAGCCAGAAGAATACCCAGAAATCACCTAATTCAGGACAGGCCCAACAAAGAAAGTAACAGAAAGCCACTAGCCATCACCTTCAGCCCCCAACTAAAACCTCTCCAGCGCATCATCAAGGATCTACAACCTATCCTGAAGGACGACCCCTCACTCTCACAGATCTTGGGAGACAGGCCAGTCCTCTCTTACAGACAGCTCCCCAACCTGAAGCAAATACTCACCAGCCACCCACACCACACAACAAAAACACTAACCCAGGAACCTATCCTTGCAACAAAGCCTGTTGCCAACTCTGTCCCATATCTATTCAAGGAACACCATCGTAGGGCCTAATCACATCAGCCACACCATCACAGGCTCGTTCACCTGCGCATCTACCAATGTGATATATGCCAGCAGTGCCCCTCTGCCATGTACATTGGTCAAACTGGACAGTTTCTACGTAAAAGAATAAATGGACACAAATCAGACATCAAGAATTATAACATTCAAAAACCAGTCGGAGAACACTTCAACCTCCCTGGTCACTCAGTTTCAGACCTAAAAGTCACAATTCTCCAAGAAAAAACTTCAAAAACAGACTCCAACGAGAAACTGCAGAATTGGAATTAATTTGCAAACTGGACACCATTAAATCAGGCTTGTATAAAGACTGGGAGTGGATGGGTCATTACACAAAGTAAAAAAACTATTTCCCCATGCTAATTTTTCCCCTACTGTTACTCACACCTTCTTGCAACTGTTTGAAATGGGCCATCCTTATTATCACAACAAAAGTTTTTTTTTCCCCTGCAGAATAGCCCACCTTAATTGATTGACCTCGTTACAGTTGGTATGGCAACACCCATTTTTTCATGTTCTCTGTGTATATATATCTTCCTACTGTATTTTCCACTGCATGCATCCGAAGAAGTGGGTTTTAGTACATGAAAGCTTATACCTAAAGAAATTTGTTAGTCTCTAAGATGCCACAAATACTCCTCAGGTTTTTTTGCAAGAAGAAAGTGTTAGCCTGTTTAAAAAGTATATTTAAATATGTAGAAACTTGTTCTCATTGTTCTGGTTTCTCTGTTCTTGTACACTCTAGATAGATGTACTAGACTACATTATAGTTTATTCTCCCACTTGCTGGTGATCTCTCTCTTGCAGTTCCTTAATTTCACACATAACAATGAAGTTTCATCTGAGGCAAACAACTAGTATTCAATGGACAAGGCATTTGTTTCTGCCAGCACACGGGTTGATTAATCCTGACTTCAATGACTCTTTTCCTGGTAGCCTGGCAGAGGAGATGGATATACAAGAGAAAAGAAAGTGTATCCTAAAAATGGTTCCAAATGCATTGAATGCCATTACCTAAAATTCTGAAGCTCCTCTCATAAGTTAAATGTGTTCCTGCTCTGAACCAGGCAGAGCAGGGCCTTGAACCTGAGTCTCTGACATGCCAGGGGAGTGCCCTAAACACTACAGAGTCAATCTTTCTTTCGTGGTTTCTCTCTGCCCCTGTTAGACCTGTTCCAGTATCCATAAATAAAAAATATTCACTAGGCCAGAGGAAGACTGACTGACTCTTTGGCACTATGGTTGGGCGCTTACCTAGGATATGGGATACCCAGTTCGAAGTTTCTGCTCTGCCAGAATCTGAGCAAGGACTGGAACCTAAGTCTCACACATCCTCACATAAGTGAGTGCCTTAGCTACCAGACTATTGGCTATTCTGAGGTCTCTTTCTCTTTCATGAAAAATTCTTAAAGGTCTATGAAGCCCTTGCAAAATGGAAATTTTGTTTACTTGGGAAGCTCTCGTGGTATAGCTGATTTGTAGTATAACTGTGTACCCACTAGGGGTTGTACTTATATAACTATTTTGCTAAAATTTTGCTAAAAAAAGGCTTACCCGTAACAGAAAGTGTTATTCTGGTACATTATATGTGCGTAGACCAGGCCTATGTTTATGGGACCTAAATCATCTGCTCAGTCTTGATTAAAGGGTCTAGGCATTTCACAGGTCATTCTGAGTATGTATCTGGCCTAACATGATTGGTTATTCTCAAGGATGAGCAGTTCTGTCTGGTTGAACTGAGTTTTCTTAACCCAAACTCAACTCCCTTACCTCTGGTTACACAATATTCATTTATTGACAATCCATAGTCAGTATGTCACAGATTACTTACTCTCGACTGATGCTTAAAACTAATTATTGACTGCACTGAACACTTGTAAGGATTTGTACCAAGTGATGTGTGAATGACAATGAAAATAAGAGGAAGTACTGTTAGTATCGGAGTCACTGTGTTGTTAATTGTTTTAAGCCTCTAATCACGCTTAATGTGTATTAGAAGTACCCAGAAAACTGAGCAGAACCAGACTGAGCTAAATGCTTGTGAAGGGAGAAATCCATTCCAGCCACGTCAATCTTGAGTTTTCAGGCTCTGTAAAGTTTGGGGGCAGATTGCTCGGGGAAGTGATTTCCACTCTGAACCTAGCACAAGGGTGCATGGCTGATGCACAGCCATCTCAAAAATACTATTCTAATGGGCTAGAATAGTGGCTGTACCCAATCTATTCCATCTGCACGAGGTATTGGGGCCACTGAATCTATCCTTGTCTGCCCCCAAAATGGCATTCTGGGCAGGGTTGGTGTTGAACAGAACATAAGAACATAAGAACGGCTATACTGGTTCAGACCAAAGGTCCATCCAGCCCAGTATCCTGTCTACCGACAGTGGCCAATGCCAGGTGCCCCAGAGGGAGTGAACCTAACAGGTAATGATCAAGTGATCTCTCTCCTGCCATCCATCTTCACTCTCTGACAAACAGAGGCTAGGGACACCATTCCTTGCCCATCCTGGCTAATAGCCATTATTGGACTTAACCTCCATGAATTTATCTAGTTCTCTTTTAAACCCTGTTATAGCCTACCAGTCCTATAGTCAGGCAAAGAGTTCCACAGGTTGACAGTGTGCTATGTGAAGAACAACTTCCTTTTATTTGTTTTAAACCTGCTGCCCATTAATTTCATTTGGTGGCCCCTAAGTTCTTATATTATGGGAACAAGTAAATAACTTTTCCTTATTCACTTTCTCCACACCACTCATGATTTTATATACCTCTATCGTATCTCCCCTTAGTCTCCTCTTTTCCAAGCTGAAAAGTCCTATCCTCTTTAATCTCTCCTCATATGGGACTCTTGTATATCTTCCAAACCCCTAATCATTTTAGTTGCCCTTCTCTGAACCTTTTCTAATGCCAGTATGTCTTTTTGAAATGTTGGAGACACTTTGGTGCACAGACACCCAACACCATCACTCAGCTGGGAGACTTTCCACACGAGTGCAAAATCAGTCCACCAAAACAAGTATTAATGCGTCTCTTTTTTTCATCTGTTTGTGTGGTGTCTGTGTAGCATCCTTTTAACCAAGCTTGCTATTGTAGAGATTGTTCTGATGAGTTCTTAAGTGGATGTTTACTTTTTTTGTAGTCTGTTCTTACAACAGCAAAGCGATTGGCAAATTCTTTAATAAAATATATTACATACATCCATATTTATGAATCTATGAACTGAATGCTTTCAATATACATACAACATTCTTATGTTTGAGTTGTACTCACCTGGTTGGGAAAGTCAGCCTTCAGTTCAGTGACACTTTTACACCAATATTCTGCAGTTTTCTCGCTGATAAGCTCGATATTTAGGAAAGAGCCTTGACCTGGGCCATACATGGGGCCTGATGTAATTCCACGTATAATTCTTGGAGAAACATTGGTTACAATATCCTGTTAAAACATAGTAAAAAACTTTCAGATTGATTTACAAAGTAAGAAAAAACAAAAAAAACACATTCCCATAGTGTCTATAAATGGTGTATATACTACATTATATTAATGAAAGGGAAACCATCCATTTAAAACACACAATTCCATCCAAAATGTTATATGCACTTTTGTTGCAAGTAACACCTAAGATTAGAGACTAAGTAAAAAAATGTTGTTGTCCCTCTGCAGTTTGATAATGCTTTGTGCATTCCAGAGCACTCTGTGCATATGTAATCCACTGGTGAGTTGCAAGTCCGCTCCTGCCCATGTTGATCACAGAAGATATGAGTTGTTACAGATCCCAGCTACAGAGCTTTGGCTCTTTAACTCAAGCTGTAGCAGCTCATGCTTTTAGCTTTGGAAGTCCCTGATTCAATCCCTGGTATGTCAGTCAAGCTGGTGGCTGTCACATAAATCCTAGGTGAGCCCACACTTACATGATGGCTATTATCTTGGCTGACACACTGGGGACTGAACAGGGGATCTCCAGAGCTAAAAGCATGAGCTGCCTGAGCTAAAGGCCAAGGCTCTGTAGCTAGGGGCTGTAACAATTTATCCTCTCTGAACTGGCAGAGAGAGGACCAGTAACACGCATTCATCAGTGTTACTCACCAGCAACCACACACCACACAAAAAAACACTAACCCAGGAACCTATCCTTGCAACAAAGCCTGTTGCCAACTCTGTCCACATATCTATTCAAGGGACACCATCATAGGACTTAAATCACACCAGCCACACTATCAGAGGCTCGTTCATGCACATCTACCAATGTGATATATGCCATCATGTGCCAGCAATGCCCCTCTGCCATGTACATTGGTCAAACTGGACAGTCTCTACGCAAAAGAATAAATGGATACAAATCAGATGTCAAGAATTATTCAAAAACCAGTCGGAGAACACTTCAACCTCCCTGGACACTCAATTACAGACATAAAAGTCGCAATTATTCAACAAAAAAAACTTCAAAACCAGACTTCAACGAGAAACTGCAGAATGGAATTAATTTGCAAACCGGACACCATTAAATTAGGCTTGAATAAAGACTGGAAGTGGATGAGTCATTACACAAACTAAAAACAATTTCCCCCTGCTAATTTTCCCCCTATTGTTACTCACACCTTCTTGTCAACTGTTTGAAATGGGCCATCCTGATTATCCCTACAAAAGTTTTTTTTTTCTTCTGCTCGTAATAGCCCTCTTTAATCAATTATTCTCGTTAGAGTTGGTATTGCAACCCCCATTTTTTTCATGTTCTCTGTGTGTGTGTGTGTGTGTATATATATATCTTCCTACTTTATTTTCCACTGCATGCATTTGATGAAGTGGTGTTTAGCCCACAAAAGCTTACGCCTAAAGAAATTTGTTAGTCTCTAAGGTGCCACAAGTACTCCTGTTCATTTTGCTCAGACAGACTAACATGGCTACCGCTCTGAAATTCATCAGTGGGTTATTCATAGTCAGGTTTCAGAGTAGCAGCCATGTTAGTCTGTATTCACAAAATGAACAGGAGTACTTGTGGCACCTTAGAGACTAAGGTGCCACAAGTCCTGTTCTTTATTCATCGTCAGTTTCACTGTTTCCTCTGTATTAGCTGGCTGCCCTTGTTATCTGTGAGTTACTTACAGGCACAAAATTGCAGAATCTGGTCCTAAGGATGAAACTGACTAAACTATTACTGGGAGTAGGAATGGAATTCATTCCCCAAACACAGGTGCAGCTTGTAAACACTATTCTAGCATACAAACTGCTATAGTGACTGGTGACTTTCTGCCCCCCTTATCTAGTGTAGCGGGTTATTGTATCTCTATAATTATGGATCCAAGGGCCTTATCCCTATACTGCTCAAAAGAGCCCCTCTGTATCCCAGCTACGTCCCCTCTGCAGCATACAGGGGTTGCAGCCATCTTGGTATGCAAAAGGGTCTACACAGGTCTTTTGTGAGCCAATGAATTTTGTGGAAAATGTATTTCATTATATTTATGCCAGTTCATTGTGGTATATGCAGATATGAGACTGTAATGCCTTTTGTTTTCTATGTCCTACATCTTTAAATTTCTGTGTCGCAAGTTTAGCAGCCATCTTGTTCTCACAGTTACTGCAGCCTGTGAAAGAGCATATGCACACACAACACAGAGTGCTCTCTCTCATGACAACTTTCTTTATGTTTTCTTTTGTTTTTCCTCAGTTTAGACTGGAAGTACATATTTTGCTTTAAGTGTAAACATACCACTACAAGCTTTTTAAGCTATATAAGAAAAACCACAAACAAAGTATCATTTAAACAATATATTTTTGTTTTAAAGTAGAATATGTGTATGATTGTAAAAAAACCTTTCATGTAGGTCCCAATCCTTCAACTGCATATACCCAGGCACAGTTCTGCATCCCAGTAAAGGCAAACCCTGAGTTTTATGCTACACTGAAGTCAAAGTGGGGGTCTTTATGAGAAAAAGTGGTCCAGGAATGTAAGAGCAGCATTGAAGCTCCAGCCATCAAAAGAAAAGGCCCTGGGTATTAGCAGTACCAGTACATCAGACTTCAACCTCATAATGTGGGGTAAGAAAGATAGATAATATATACATACATACATACATACATAAACAGTAGCTACAAATTAAAATCCAGTGTTGTAAAACATCATTTTCCCCCTCAGATTAATATAAGATCATCACATCATTTCATAACAGACAGTAAACAAATACAAAATTAACTTGTTTGTTGGGAATAATTTAAGCTACAATTCACAAATGCCTTACATCTATATTAAGATCTGTAATATTCTGACGTTATTTAAAATTAAAGAGAAACATAGATGGAAAATGCTTCTTTTGCCAATTTCTAATTAAAAATAATTTTGAACAAAGGTCAGTTGGTTAAGGATTTATCAGAAATTATTTGTTTAAGTACCCCTCCTCACCGCCTTGTCACTTTTAGTTAGATAACATGAACCCCCATTAGTATATAGCAATTAAGGTCAATTTGCATATTTTAATTAGGAACCATCCCCTATAAAACTATTAGGGTAATAGGCATACTAACTGGATTTCATAACATTTGGACATTTTTTCCAACTAGATAGACAGGAAACCTTAATTAGCATTAATTAGCGCTTATCTGCATATGTTTGATAAGGAATACCCCCGCCACAAAAGATTATTTATTCCTGAATCTGCCAAATGCTAGAGTTGCAGAGGATAAAGGATTTTTCTTCACATTGTATGTAAATGTCTGGTAATTTTCATTTGTTTTCACATTTGAATCATTTTCTCTTTTTCTTTCTCCTCTCTGTGTACATTGAAATATCTTGGGTAAATATGTACATTCACATGCACAGAAATCATACCATGTAATTTGCATTAGTTACTCTACTACCATTCCCATAAACATTCTGTAATCTCAGAACAAAACCCATTCAGTCTACCTACTATTAATATTCTCTTATATTGCAAACATATATTCACTCAACTCCTCAGCTTCACTTTCACAAAAATTGTCCAGTGAATCCTCTGAACATGACAGAGAAAAACAGGATTGCAAATATTGTGGTTAACACAGATATCATGATAGTTTAGAGCAGGCATGCATTATATTTTCCTCTCCTGTCCCCCATCCCTTGAGCATTAGTAAATAATTCCCATTGTCTTCCTATTAAATTACTTCACAAATGCCTGTGCTTTGACCTCAGCCCAGGATTCTACTCATAACAGTAGGGACCAGTGATGAAAAGGGGACAGCCCTAGTGGCAAGGGTATGAGACACTTGCTGAGGGACATAGGATAGCTCCTCCCTCCCCTTTGGAGTCTCTGGCAGCCATTGGCCAGCTGGGGGTGGGGATGAGTGTGTAGGACTGGGGAGTTTTTTGTCTGCCTTGCAGCACCTTGAAGTCACAGTAGGTTAGGCAGAAACATGCTTGGTATTCAACTGAGATACTTGGTTGAGTCGTTAATTTGTTGCAACTGGTGGGCAGTTTACAGTGCAATTAAAAGGATAAAATGAATGGTTCCAAGAAGTAAAAGATGTTGGTGATGGGTTTTGGGCTCATGAGATAGGGAGAGCCCTCGCAGGCCAATGGCATGACCCTTCTGCAACCTCTGTCCCCCTTGAGGAAGATAGGGTGTGGGGGTTGGTTGAGCTGAATCTGGGGTAGGCTGAGGAGAGTCTACTCCAAGTTATGGATTATATGGTAGGAGCTCTGTAGCTCCTGCACTAGAACCAATTAAATACCTGGTATAGGAGAGTATGGGTGCTGGTCAGGTGACACCGCTCCTGTGTTTACCTTTAATAAAAGTTGTGGCTTGCCGCTTAAAATACATTCATGTGTCTGTCCTCATTTCACCGCTGTGTCCACACCAAGCCTGTGTTTCACATCATCCAGAAAGAAAAAGGTGCCAGCTCAGCAAGCAAAAGGTGCTAGTCAGTAACCTCATAGGGTATTTCCACACTGCAATAAAAGACCCATGGTATGGCCATGGCTGGACCGGGTCAGATGGCTTGACCTTGCGGGGCTCAAGCTGCAGGACTATAAAATTGCAGTGTAGCCACTGAGGCTCAGGGTGGAGCCCGGGCTCTGAGACTCAGTGCTGCAGGTTTTTTACTGCAGTGTGGACATACCCACACAGGCTTAGGACATGATAACAGCTCCTGCAGTCTACCACCTTACTATGAATATTTTGTTCTCTCTTTCTTCCAGGATCCTTTTCATTTTCACCAATAGACTGAGTTGCAAGAATGGTATGTAAAAAAATCAATCAAGCAAAAGAAAACAAAATCTTCCCAGTAGAATTAGCAAGGAGTATCTATCCAGAACCTCCTTTGCCATCACCTTCCTCCTCCCAATCTCTCATCACAACTACAAAAGCACAATAGGGAATCCATTAGACAGAGGATCTAGAGATCACTGGTTCAGAGCTGTGTTTCAGCCAACCTGTTCTCTTTTTCAATGACAGAAATGTGTTTCTAACAACAGCACAGCTTCTCACCGACATTTGCTAAGGCCCTCATTACATGGAAAATCATGTTATCTAAGATTTTTAAACAGTCTCTTCCAAAACTAGAAGTTCAGTTCAGGATGCTCAGGTATCCTCACTGCTTCATCCCCAAGAAAGTGTTAGAGGATTTATTTTTTTTGCCACTTTGTTTCAACCTGTGATTTTCTTCTTGTTATAAGTATGGTGTGGGCAAATATCACAACCTGTGATTCCCGCTCATCTCTTAATCTTCAAGGAGAGAATTTTATCATCATATAAATCTGTTTTTGCTACTACTGTATTTAAAGAAGTACATGAAAATGGAATCTAAACAGAGAAGCTTGAAAGGTGGCACGTCGTGCCCTGATCCTAAAAAGGCTCATTATGATAAATGGGTAACCTAGATGAATGGAGTTTCCCTGGTCCTTGGATGCAGCTATAATTTTAGATGTCTGTGGGAAATGGGGAGTTGGAAAGGTGCTGAACACTCATCCCAAAAACCACAAAAACATTACCCAAGGTGATACCATTTCCTCTTATCTCCACATGCTATGGAAGTAATAATCAGCCAAAGTACAATTAAACAGCATGAAACCTTCATATCCCTTAAAAAGCAAGGATAGAAGACTCTTAGTGAACAGCCACCCAGACAGTTCAATGCTTGTTTTTGTCCCAAGCGTAATTAAAGACAAAGCCATGGAAAAAAACATGGCTGGGAAATCAGAGTGACAAAGGCAAATAAATACAATGGCTCACAGGACATTTGTTTGTTTCCAGTGGAAGTCTTTCAAACCACTACAGATTTCAGGTTTAGAAAAAACTATCTTCCTCAGTGGATTCCAACAAGACACACATTATGCCGGGGAGCTACAACAAGCCAAGAGAAAGACACACAAGGGACTGGCTGCAAATGCGATCAGCCTGTGTGGCAGCAATTTCTCAGCCGCTGAACCACGAGGGCTACACAAGGGAGGGGGGGCTCTTTACCTCTCAGAAAGGACACCAAACAGATCCCACATCTCCTCAAATGAAGAAAAGGAGTACCGGTGGCACCTTAGAGACTAACAAATTTATTAGAGCATAAGCTTTCGTGAGCTGACGTGAGCTGTAGCTCACGAAAGCTTATGCTCTAATAAATTTGTTAGTCTCTAAGGTGCCACAAGTACTCCTTTTCTTTTTGCGAATACAGACTAACACGGCTGCTACTCTGAAACCTCCTCAAATGAAGTTCATCATATTGGTAAAGAAAGCATAGATGAAAACACCACCATTGCTTAATATCTTTCCCCACCCTCTTTCTGCTTGTGATCATAAGGTGTATGCTGGGAACTGGACACCGTGCTAGATTTGGGGATTCCTATTTGTACCTATTAATTTTTATTTTTAATGGGAACAGTAAATGGAGTTGATTCCAGTGCCTTGACCTAGGTCCATGTGCTCCAGACCATGCGCCAGCCACACTGGAGCAAATATTTTCCACCTAGGTTCCTGAATTCTGAAGTACTCTGATGTAGCTGTCCATGAATTCTGAGACAAATTCATAAAACTAAAAAACCTGGAAGTTTTCAACAAATTAAATAAAGTATACAACCAGTATATCAGCCCATGTCTTATTTTATTATATGAATAACTTATTCTACACTGTTCCTCATTTTCTGTTAATGATTGCACTAGATTTTTGCATTATCAAGGCATAACTGCATTATGTAGTTGTTGTTTTAGGCTTTATGTGGACTCATGAAGACAACACTTCATCTACAAAAAGAAAAGGAGTACTTGTGGCACCTTAGAGACTAACAAATTTATTTGAGCATAAGCTTTCGTGAGCTACAGCTCACTTCTTCATCTACAGAGTTCACAGTTTTATCTTCACAACCATGTGTCCTAGAAATTTTTTTTTAAATCAAAGCTGGAGCAAAATTTTGTGGCAAGAGGCTAGTTGGAGTGATTTCTGTAGCTGCAGAATACATGGGACCCCCACAAAAGGTACATAACCTAATGTCATGCCTCTTCAGTGCATGTAATTATATTGTGCAAACATATTAGAAAAGAAACCTTCTATATGAATTTTGCTTATTTGGCAAGTTTAAATCAGACCTCTGATACCTTTGTATTAATTTGCTGAAGGTACTGACCTTGACACACTTTGCTTTTAGGCACTATTTTGTAAAAGAATATCTTAGCTAAAGAGTTTTAAAAACAGCTAAAAGAATTTTTAAAAAAGCTTAAGGGAACCAATAATATACAAATATATTCAGGATCTGGAAATAAAAAGGTAAGTATTCAATGTACCCTTTTACAAATAAACAAACTTCAGTTTGTTATGCATGCATTTGTCAGTGAAAAACAGATGTTTTGCATTACAAATGTTCACAGGTCTTGGATAAGAATCTTGGTTTTGCTAAAGAAATTGAATCACATTATAAAAAGTGCTATAATATATTCTTTTTTCACTCTGGGTTGCTTTTGAAAGGTGCTGAGAACTCAAAGCTCTCACTGGTTACAGGGGATGTTGAAGGAATTCAGTACATTGCAGCATTGGGCCCCCAAGCCAAGGGAAGTATTTAAGTGCTCAGAACTAAGCTTTTCTCAAGTTTAGAACATGAAACCAACCAAATTGTGTTTATTGAACTATGTGATCTTTGCCAATTTCTTTTCATTGATAAAAGAAAAGATTTAACCAAATGATCATGTTACTACCTTTTAAAAAGTTAATTTATTTGACCTTTCTTTCATCCAGGGAGCTATGGTTTTATGTTCACTAAGTGGATAGGATTCAGAACATTACTGTGGTTCCTACTTACTAAATGTCAATGCAGGAACTAAGATAGCCACAATGGCTTCATTGTGAACAGGAGGATAAATCTACATAAATATCTTATTAAGCTACTATATGTAAAACTATCTAAGTACAATGTACTTGTAGGCAAAGTTAGTACAGACAATCAATTGTGGCATAAAAGAACAGATTTTCTATTCCCAGAATATTACACTGAATACAGTACCACCCTTATTATTAAAATATGAGGAGTAGGGTTTCAGAAAAGCTACATGAATTTAGGCAAATTATTCTGAATTCCCCTTCCCCAGATTTTATAAAGTCCATGGGAAAACAAATTCTATGGGAAAAGCATTTCATTTGCTTAAAGCAGGAGGGTCTTGATCTTTCCAATAGCATTGGGCAATTTTTTTTAAAGTTATAAAACCAGCCTTACTTGCAATGGCCCTATATTTTTGCCATTATTACAACTATGCATTTTTTCCATTATTAAAAAAAATAGTATTTTTCAGACTTTCAGTTACAGGGCAAGGAAGTTTGGAATGCAGATATCTTTGTCAAATACTTGGAGAACTTGAAACTCATTCACTTCTAAAAGTGGATGATCATATAAACAGTGACCCCTCAACCATTTTATATGGATTGGGAGTGCCAAAGTGATCCTTGTTATAGCTGAATGATAAAAAGCTCAAAACAACTCTAACATTCATGCTTCACTTGAAGCAGAATCAAGTACGTGCATAGTGAAACAATATTTTGATGCCAGCCTCCATCGCACACTTGTTAGACTTTCAAACAAGCACCTTTGTGCTTTCTCCCATGCTGCCCCTCATGCTAGAAGGTGCTCCCATCTGCAAGGCTACCTCATGATCCACCTTCAAAATCCTTCTAAAAAACTATTCTTTGCTTACACAAAACTTAAGAGTTAAACTGCTGGAGTGCTTAGTCCACAGACCATCATGCCAAGCAATATTGACTCATTCTTTCCTTGAACTCCCCCACCTGTGCATATCTGTTGTCTCTTGTCTCAGACTACAAATTTTTTGGCACGGGGAAGGTCTTTTTTGATTGTTCTCTGTTTGTACAGTGCCTAGCACCATGGGGTCCTGGTCCATGACTAGGGATCCTTGGTGCTATGATAATATATACATACAAATAAACACACAAAAATAAAGTGTCTCTGTTTTATATGCGTTTTCAAAATAGACTTAATTTGCTCAAAAAGAACAGGAGTACTTGTGGCACCTTAGAGCAGGGGTCTCAAACACGTGGCAGGGGGTTCGGCTGCAGGAGGGGTTCGGGGGGGGGTCCGGCCTGGCGCGCACCGGGGGCAGTGCAGGCTTCCTCCCTGCCTGCCTGCCTTGCCCCCGCGCTGCTCAGGGAAGAGGCCGGGACCTGCGGGGGGTGGGGGCACAGGAGTCTGCCCAGCCAATGGGAGCTTCGGTGGAGGTACCTGGAGGAGCGGCCAGGGCAACACACAGACCCCTGTGCCCGCCCCCCTCCCCCAGGTCCAGGTCGCTTCCCAGAGCAGCGCGGGGGCAGGGCAGACAGGCAGGGAGCCTGGCCTGCCCCCAGTGCATGCAGGGCTGGACCTGCCCCCCAAACCCCTCCTGCAGCCGAACCCCCTGTCCTGAGCCCCTGCTGCACCCCACACCCCTTCTTCACCCCAATCCCCGCCGCACCCCTTCTGTACCCCAACCCCCTGCCCTGAGCCCCCTGCCACACCTCACACTCCTCCTGCACCCCGACCCCCTGCTCTGAGACCCCTAGCTTCATTCCCAAAAAAGCACCTATCATTATTACTTGCTTAGAATACCACTTCAATGTCTGTAATTTTTAGATAAGAGGAAATCACAACTGGCAACTTATGATTACGATAGCACAAGGTCAAAATCATGTAGAGAATCATGTGAGATTAAAGTATACGAAAAGTGTTTTGAACTGTACTCATATTAGACATGCTCCTGGGACAATTTCATCCCCACTCAAATGCCACGGACTTGGGATGAAGTCAATGCAGTTTGGCCAAATTGCAGAGTCCACAGGACAGCAGCAAAATGATAAAAGGTTTAGAAAACCTGATCTCTGAGGAAAGGTTAAAAAATGTGATTGTTAGGTTTCCAGAAAAGAAGACTGAGGGGAACCTGATAATCTTCAAATATATTAAAGGCTTTTATAAAGAGGATGGTGATCAATTGTTCTCCATGCCAATGGAAGGTAGGGTAAAAAGCAATGGGCTTAATCTGCAACAAAGAGTTTTAGGTTAGATATTTGGGAAAATGTTCTAACTGTAAGTATAGTTTAGTACTGAAACAGGTTACCGAGGGAGGTTGTGGAATCCCAGTCATTATTGGATTTTCAGAAAAGATTAGACAAACACCTATCAGGGATGGTCTAGGTAAAATTAGTTCTGCCTCAGCATGCAGGGACAGACTAGATAACTTATCAAGGTCCCTTCCAGACCTAGATTTCTATGATTCATAATAGATTTCAACTTCCCTTTCCAGGGATTTCTTCTCTAGTTATCTAGCTCCCTCCAGACTTCTTCCAAGACCCTAAATGGACAGAATGCCAACAACTTGTGCTCCTTCCTAATATCTTATTGTTATGAGAGAAGAAAGTTATTTATATACCTTCGCTCCCTTTCCCAGCATGCCTTGCTATGGTAGCCTACAATTCTTAGCAGCTCTGGGACTACAGTTCCAAACATATTCCTTGGCACTGGGCAGAGAGTTTGAACAGGGAAGTGCTGGATCCAGTGGCTATCTACAATTTGTATCTCCTGGTGAGGATAAAAGAGAATCACATAATTCCACTGACTTTTGCTTGGTTTCGATTATTTTTTATTTTGTATGTTAAAAAAAAAGAGTCCCCATGGGGAGGTCACCACATTGAATAAAAAGAGATCTATTAAATGGACTTATATGCTACTAAATAGTATGTGACATGACTGTAAGTGAAACTGTAATTGTTTTTTAAAAAAATTTCAGCTGCTGCCAGGCATTGAAGTGGTGGGTGCCATTAATGTGTCTTTAAATAAAATAACTTTTAACTAAGGAGGTATTTAAATTGTATTTCGTAACCCAAACAAATTTGTATGCAAATGTAACAACTCCTCGCCAGAGGCTATTACAGATGCTTGAACTCAAAGAGTCCACTAAAAGAGTAATCCTTCAACAGGTTGTAGCACTAGGCTCTTATCGAGGCTAGCCACTACAGGGGGACATGTAATACAAGCTGATAGAGTGGACTACCGAACATTAAACATTTTGTTATGTTTTGTATTTTTCTTGGTCTTCATAACCTCATGTGCTTCAGGGAAGAACCTTTGTGTTATTACACCTCCTAGCACAATGCAGAGGTGTGCCAATGTAGAAAAAAAATCAAAGCTGGTAAAGAAAGGAGACTGAAAAAAACTTAATCACTGCTGCCCATTAGGGACTTGGTAAACAACAAAACAAACTTCTTTAAAATGTTCAGTGAAGAATGTGTGTTCTGTAGAAAGAAAGTTCAAAGTAAAATAAAATCATACAAACCCCAGAAAATTAATATCCTTGGCTTCCTTGATTTGTAAAAGAAAATACTCTGGTGCCTTTGCTAAAAAATAAACAATAAAACCAAAACTGAACAAAACTCTTGTGAAACTTACACCCATTAATTAGAGGAACTGTACAATCTGATTACCTAAATGTCTATAATGGCTGTACATTGGGAGGATTTTTTTTTAAAATCAACAATAAAAGTAAGATAAATCTAAAAGGAGAAAAATGTATATGCATTTTTTTTTAGTTTCTAGCTAAGTGATATACTTAAAAGAAAAAGTTACATTGAATCTGGAGGACTCTTTTTCATTGTCACACAAAATTACATTCTCTTGAACAGATGTAGAGCAAAAACTAAAATATGTAAGATAAATAGTAGCAAAATTTAAAAACTAAAAGACAAATTTACCATATTTTCTTTCTCCAAGTCTGATATGCTTATTCAGTTATATTCTTCTAGACATTAGGATGTAAAGATGTTTGTAATGTAATTACTTAACATCATTTTTAAAACGTATTATGTCCTACAGCACTTAGCCTTGGCAAACAATTACTAGATATCACATTCAACAGAATTAAAAAAGCAATCCATCACAAGGTTAAAACTAGTCTTAGAACAATAGATGCTTACAAAGCAATTCCAAACTCTAAACTGCTTTATATCAGTTTCTTCTGATGGCGGGTTGAGGGGAGGGGAGAAAGAAAGAGGAAAAAGGGGGAAAAAAAGGATATTTGAAGAACGTATTGCCTATTTTCTATATAGCCACATATTATATAAAATCTGTGACAGAACATTAAATGGTATAATGTATGATGAAACTTTTGCTATTAAACCGAAGTTTAGTCCAAAATTTCACCCATGGAAGAAAAGAGGAACAGACTTAGAATTCTTAAACTTAAAAGGTAATAAAGTGTATTATGGCACCCACTTTTGTGTCTGGTCCTGCATTGCATTATAGACAGAACTCCTATAGCTTAAAGTTCTGAATTGATAAATCACATCAATCAGTTGGTTAAACCACTGATGAGATATAATAGTCAGTAATTGTTTCAAATAATCATTTTTTTTTAGTAAAAAGACAGAAGAACAAACAAAAAAACAATAAAACATCCGAAACTCTACAAGGAAAGTGTGTGGTTAATTGACAATCCATTGTTATGCATTTTATAAACAAAGCTTAAAGACTGATTCTTTACTCCAAATGTAAGTCCTGTTATGATGGATTCCCATACTTGGAGACTAGTATCTTTGGAATGGTGTCCAAAAATGGTCCAGTGACATTTCCAATTGATCAATGAAATAAAAAAATAGTACTGTACTATCACTGAAGAGCAACTGGCATATAAAATGACATACAAGATAAACATTCAATATAGAGCTGGCTGGGAATTGTCTGTCAAAATGTTTTTTATGGAAAATGAGGTTTTTGCAAAATTTAAATTTTCCATGAGAAATGTTTTTGATTTTTCACTTTGTTTCTGGTTGGTTGAATGATAATCTCACTAAGCTGCTGTAATGCCCCATTCTCCCCTATAGCCTGGGTTCATCTCCCAGGATATATCACAGTAACAGGACTCATGAGGGCACTATGGCACATCATGGGAAATGCAGTTTGGCCAGGGAACCTGGCCCACAGGAGTGAATGTAGTTCAGGTGTATCATATCCCCAACTCCCATGAGACACTGTGGTGGTTCACGTGCATGCAGATGAACACTGACCTAACTCAAAACATTTTGTTTATCTTTGGGTCAACAAACTGAAATGAAACATTTAGATTCTGAAATTAATAAACATTTCACTTCAACATTTCCTAATTGCATTTTTTGGAAATTTTATTTCCTCAAAATATTTCAATATCTTGACTTTTTTTGGGTCCTAACTCATGCCAGAAACAAATGTCAAAATACAGGAATTTCCTACAAGATGGAAATTCCGTTGTTTGATCGGGTCTTATTTAATGCAAAGTGGAATAAGATCTCTCTCAACACCTTATCAGAAAAAAACGAGAGACATTTAGAACATATTTAAATCTACTAAATGGCTCCTTAATCACAAGGGTAAAACAATGGATCTATGCAGCCAAAATGACAAGATAGCCAGTACTGAGAAAGATGACTAAGGATATGATCAGCAGCGCCATACCTATTTATGCCATGGCTCCAACATGTACAATAATTCCAAGGTGCATGGGGCTTCAAGTGATCTCAGTTGTAGTAGCATGCTCTAACCTATTGATATACATGGCACACATCATGTCAAAACGGACACAGTTTTACATGGACAACAGTTGAATGAATTGATTGGATTCAATAATTTTTCAAGATTTGCTCTGAACTTAGACATCTAATATAGGAACACACCTGAGAAGCATGGGTGAGCAAATAATTTCAGGATTCTGTTTCAATGTGATCAGAGATTAGAACTACTTGAGCACTTCTGCTTGCCTTCATCAGTTGTTTGTAAAGGGAAAGATTCCCCCTCAGTCTCTGATTTAGAGTTTAGCCTCAGAGAGATTTCTGTTGAGACCTCAAAAGTACAGCAGCTTCGTCTTGGTTCTTGAGCTCTGAAAAATCAGCTAGCAGATTGCTTCAAAGATGTCAAACTGCTGCTTGGATCTGCTAAGTGAGATTTGTGCTAAAGTGGAAAATGAACAATACAGTTTTGACTGGATAGGGGGAACATCGCTCATTTCTGAAACTTTTGAAGACTTCAACCTCCAGATTCCCCATGCTTACTCTGAACAGGACTTATGAGCTGCTTTAGTGTAGACTAGCCTGGTATATTTTCACTTTGAGCTGATTGCTTGAGGCAACATTTTCTGGCAGATCTTGTTTCCAGAGAAGTTTTGGTACTCCTGAGATTCCACAAATATTGAATGTAACTATCAGTGGGAGATGTCATCTGATCATGCTCTGGGCAGTGCTTGCATCTCCCCAGTTACTTCCCCTGTTGTCTGTAAAAGATGACCCAGAAACAATACCAGAGAAGAAAAATCAGATACATAAAAAGAAAAAAACCCAAGCCTGTGAGATATATAGCCTTGATGTGCATCAAACAAAGCAGGATATAAGTGTAGGGATTTATTTTACTTTTACCTTTTGGAAATTTATTGAAATATAAATTGCTCTGACTTCTTAAGATGATTTCTTAGCTTATTATCATAACCATTATTAGCAATTATCCAAAAATCATTACTTAACAAAAAGCTGAAAAGTTAATTGTTTTAATATTTTTGGCTGCTACTGAAATGCAGTATTCAGTTTCACTGAAAATCAAAGGTAGCCAGGGCTAATTGTTCTTACTGACACTGTCAGCCACAGAAAATACAGAACTCTGAAAATCAGTCATCAGGAAATTAACAAGCTTGTGTCTACAATAAATCTAAATGCCACAATAAAACAAACAGTGACTGTCATACTATTTTCTAATGTCTTGAAACTAAGTAACAACTCAGACTTAATCAATTACAAGTTGTGGCTTTGGTATTATACCTAAAAATCTATTTGTGTAGCTTGTATTGAAGTACTTGATTAGCTTTCTAAAAAAACCCATACCTCTAACTCATTACTTAAAATATGGATAAGCAATAGCATAAAAGTGAATATTTCATGATAATAACTTTGAGCAGATGCTCAAACGGGGACATCAATATGAGATTGGATTCTACTATCTTGACACACAGAAAGAGGTTGCAGTGTTAGTCTTTAGTGTGGTGGTAGAATGTAATGAAAGAGAACCATACATATTGATATTAATTGCATATTTTGAGCTGTAACCCAAAATCTGATTTCTCTGCTTGAATTCTAAAATACCTTCTTATTGCTTTTAGCTGGGAAGACTTTCGACTGGACAGCAAGGAATGAGAGTTTCAGAGTAGCAGCTGTGTTAGTCTGTATTCGCAAAAAGAAAAGGAGTACTTGTGGCACCTTAGCGACTAACAAATTTATTTGAGCATAAGCTTTTGTGAGCTACAGCTCACTTCATCGGATGCATTCCAAGGAATGAGAGAAGCCCAAACGCATATGTGGCGGGGTGGGAGGCTAGCTCTCAGCCCCCTTCAGTTCTCTGCTTTGCCATTGGCTGGCTAAAGGGGGATGGGGACAGCTGACTGGCTACTATGTTTCCCCCCTTGCCTATCTGAGCTAAGCCCAGGCTTTGTAAATGCTGCCTTCCCTCCCCTTATAGCTGTAGATTAGGAGCTGTGCCACTTGGGATGATGCAGGTCTGACTGAGGGCCTCTTTTTAGGGGTCAGGAAGGAATTTTTCCTATTGGGCCTTGTGGGTTTTTTCACCCTTCCCAGAGCCTTTCAATCGCAGAACTGGGTTAGAAGCAATGGAATTTGAGGTTTATATCATGCTGTTATGATTTCTGATTTGTTGAAACTTGTGGCTGGGGTCCAATGTAATGCCCCTTCCCAAAGTCAGAACATAAGAATGGCCCTACTGAGTCAGACCAAAGGTCCATCTAGCCCAGTATCCTGTCTTCCAACAGTGGCCAATGCCAGGTGCCCCAGAGGGAATGAACAGAACAGTAATCATCAGGTGATCCATCCCCTGTCACTCATTCCCAGTTTCTGGCAAACGGAGGCTAGTATCTTGAATAAACTTGCGGCCTGCATTCAAACCCATCCCCATCTGTCAATTGTTCACCTGCTTGTCCTGGTCAATGGGGTCTGTCAGTTTCAACCCCTGCCCCTACAGTAGGGAGACTATCATCAGACCAGTGATCACAACTCATTGAGGCTGAATGGATCTAACCACCCAACAACGAAACAGCCATCTTGGGAGCATTCTCCTGGATAGATCCTAATGGATACTCCTGCTGACTGGAAAAATACAGTGTGAATAATGTGGGTCGAAGAGAACCAGACTTCGGGCATTCTAAAGTTCTGGTGCCACTGCGGGTCATCACAGGTCTCCAGCACTCTCCTGTCCCACAAGTCACTGCTAGTTGTCAGAAACCAAAAGCACTGAATGGAGCTGCTCGAGGAAAGGATCTATGCAGTGGGCCTGCTCAGTGTCAGCCACCTCTTTATATGGTGCGCTTAGAGCCCTTGTTCTGTACCCCACTTTGCCTAGACACATTTGAAGCATTCTGCACATTTATATTCATCACCATGGGGATTGCAGCATTAGCCAAGCTACTTCATGCTGCCTGCCTGATAACACTTGCTTTGAAAACAGCGCTGGCTTGCAGACACGAGAAGGATGATAGGATGAAGAGGAATCATGGGAATTATTAGTTTGTCCCCAAAACCCACAATTCCATTACATTCCTATCAGACTCCCACAATGCACAACATGCAAAATCCCAGAATTCATACAGATGAGCAGCTGAGAAAACACACCATGGGATACAGATCTGACCAGAATGCTAAGCATTAATTGCAAAACAGCACTGTGGTATGTGGCAGCTAAAATATGAGGCAACATTTACTTGAGCACAGAATAACAATGAGGTGTGTACAATTGGCTTGTGCAATTGGCTTGTGCAACAGTTGTTGCAAATCACTTAATACGGATAAACAAAACTCACACAGACAAGCAGGGCCAGCCTTATGGAAAATGGCACTCTGGACGAACTTGCATTTTGGTGCCCTGACCCCTGTGAGAGTGGCACTCCCCCATTGCCCATGGCATCCATGTGCTCCCCAGGCTCCCCACCCTCTCTTCCCCCTTAACCCCTGCCCCCTTTGCCCCACCTGCTCCTGAACCCCTAATCCCTACACCCCCTTCACTCCCAACCTCTGTCCCCTCCTGTGCCCTAAACCCTACACTGTCATCTTCACCCCTAATCCCTGCACCTCCCTCCTGTTCCCCTAACCCTTGCACTGCACATGCCCTCTGACCACAACCCCTGCCCTCCCCCTGCACCCCAACACCTGCCCTAACTCCTGCACTCTGCCCCCTTCATCCCAACCCCTGCACTCTCCTCCTGTATCCTAATGCCTGCACCTCCCTCCTGAGCCCCTAACTCCTTCAGTGTCCCCTTCATACCAACTCCTGCCCCCTATCCCTGCACTGTGCATACCCCCTTCACTCTAAGACCTGTCCCCTCTTGTGCCCTAACCCTGCACTAAACCCCCTTCACTCCTATCCGCTGCACCTCTCTCCTGAGCCCCTAGCCCCTGCACTGTCCCCCTTTGCCGCAACCTTTGTATCCCCCTCCTGCACCCACATGGGGAACCTGACCTGGATGCACAAAGCGGCTGCCATTACTGCTGTGATAAATGAAGTGTGTGTGTGGGGGGGGAATAGCTCCCTTTTATGGACACCCAGCCAGTCACTTACCTATAAAGTCCCTCTTGGTGGCTGTTCTCTGCTTGCTTTACCTGTAAAGGGTTAACAAAGTTCCCCAGGTAAAGGAAAAGGAGTGGGCACCTGACCAAAAAAGCCAATGGGAGGGCTAGAACTTTTTAAAATGGGGGAAAAAAAAAAACCCTTCCCTTTGTCTGCCTGTTGTGGTTCTCCAGGAAAGAGCGGAGACACAGAGCAGCAATGCTGTAAGCAGCTTTAAAATCAGGTACGAAAAAAACATCAAATCATACCTCAACCCTACTTATCTGAAATTCCAAATGTGTAAGTAGATCAGAAATGTTTGGAAAGACGCGATTAGGGTTATTTCTTATTGGCTTGTGGACACCTCTGTGCTAACCCCAGATGCTTTTGTTTGCTTGTAACCTTTAAGCTGAACCCCCAAAAAAGCTATTTTGGTTGCTTAATTTTTGGAATTGTTCTTTTAAGCCTAAATTCTAGACATATTTTCCTTCTTTTTGATTTTAATAAAATTTACCTCTTTGAAGAACAGGATTGGATTTTTGGTGTCCTAAGAGGTTTGGCATAAGTTGTTTAATTAGCTGGTGGCAACATCTGATTTCCTTTGTTTTTTCTTTCTCAGCTCTTCCTCCCGGAGGGGGAGAGGTGGAAGGGCTTTAGGCTACCTGGGTTCAAGGGTTTTTTTGCATTTGGGTGGCGGCAATGTTTTCCAAATCAAGTTCAGAGAAAAGCTGTAATCTTGGGAGTGCAATACAAGCCTGGAGTGGCAAGTATTAATTTTTAAAATCCTTGCTGGCCCCCACCTGCACTCCAAGTGCCCGAGTGGGGAATCAGCCTTGAGAGCTGCTCACTCCTTCCTGGACTGCTGCTCCTCCGCCCTGCAGGAGGCTGTGAGGGGGGGAGCAAGGAGCAATGTCAGGGCTTCCTGCATCCAGGTCACTTTTCCTGCTGGCTGTGTAAGGGGAAGGCAGAAGAGTAGAAGCTCCTGATGCCTCAACACAGCCCTGGTGGGGAAGTGACCTGGATGCAAGGAGCCTTGGTGTGCGTGTTGGGGGAGTGTGTGAAGGTGTGTGTGTTGTGTTGAGGGGAATGTGTGTGCCTGAGAGAGTGTATGAGTGCGCTGTCTCTTTAAGAAAGAACTCATGGTCAGGAGCCTGAACTAGGCTTGTTCAGACACAAGCAGCTGCCAGCAGCTCAGGACCCAGAGAGGCAGCAGCACAGAGATTCCCCCTGTCCCATCACCCCAGCTTAGTGGAAATTGGGTACACGGGTGTGGGGGGAGGGGGACACCCCGCCATCAGCCCCCCACACAGAGCAGACAGGACGACACTCCCTGTCCAGAATGGCCAGGGTAGGGTGACCAGATGTCCCGGTTTTATAGGGACAGTCCTGATTTTTGGGTCTTTTTCTTATATAGGCTCCTATTACCCCCCTACCCCGTCCTGATTTTTCACACTTGCTGTCTGGTCATCCTAGGCCAGGGGTGACTCCAGGGACGAACGGGCCGGGGAGCAGGAACAGTGGCGGCTGCGCACGTGGAGCAGGGTGGCGGAGGGGCACCCCTGCTCTGGAGGAGTCACCTGGCTTGGATGGCTGATCATCCAACTGCCCCCTGCAGCTCAGGTCTCTCCCCCTCCCCCATGCTGCTGCTCGCCTGCCTGCCTGCCCACCCTGCCGCCTCTGTCAGCCCAGCTGGCCCTCGGCAGCAGGGAATCCAAACCCTGCGCACGGCGCCCCTTGGGTGGGCCACGGGCGGGGCCCGTACCACCCACCCTTCAGGCAAGTGGGGAAGAACAATAGAACATGCTGTGATGACTGAGGGGTTGGAGAGGGAGTCACAGGGGGATATGGGCTTGCTAGGCAGAACGTAATGCAGTGTAGCTGTAGCCGTATTGATCCTAAAGAAGAGTTCTATGTGGCTCAAAAGCTTCTCTCTCTCTCTCACCAACAGAAGTTGGTCCAATAAAAAATATTACCTCACCCACCTTGTCTCAATCCGAATGTAAGTTGTTTCTGTTCCTTTCCTGTAATTTAAAAGGAAACCCTATCTAATGTAGCTTGTAGTTAAGAGTCAGATTAGATGAGACTCACAATGAGTGGAGGATGTTTGTTATTTTAAAATCTTTTTTCTCTAATATTCTATTCCAATTGCTTTGTTTTAATAAGGCTGCTGGTGAATAGCACAGGCCATAGGTTGTTGGAGGAATGAAACACAGGTGTCCGAAACCCAGCTGGATTTGAGGGAGATAACCAATTGTTACAGAGGGCAGAGCAGGACTCTGGTCTAAGCTAGGATAGTCATGCGATTCCACCCGGAGACAGTTAAAGATAAGACTAACACTTGATAGACCAGAAAGGGGACAGAAAAGAAGCTAGCTCTCTAATGGTGACAAGCAGATAATTGGAATGGTAACTGATTAGCAATGAGAAATGGTGTTCTTTAAAGAATAAATTCCAAACATCCAAAATGTAATTGTCAACATATAGATGTGCAAATTAGGGGAAAAAACAAACCAAAGAGCTATAATATCAGTAAATTAAACATCAAAATTTATACTTAAAAAAAGAAAAACAAAGAGGCAACTATTTATTTAAGAAAATACTTCATGTTTTAGCAAAGCTCCTGTCATCAACTCTGGACACCTGTACCAGGCTCATTTATTGCCTAATTAAATATTAACAAATCTTGATCCAATCTGTGGCATAATTTTAATTACCGTTTCTCTTAGGAAAGCCACATAATCACTTTTCTATAGCCTGTTCTAGAGGCGGTTTTTGTAAAACCCGTTAGTAAATTGTGATCCATCACTAAAATATTTTCTCCAGATTGCAATAGTAAATCAAGCCACTCCATTACTCTGGAGTGCTGGGAGACTTTCTATTTAAAGAAGCAAACTTTGTTCTTTAATAATCAAATTTAGAAATCTTCATAGAATCATAGAATCATAGAATATCAGGGTTGGAAGGGACCCCAGAAGGTCATCTAGTCCAACCCCCTGCTCAAAGCAGGACCAAGTCCCAGTTAAATCATCCCAGCCAGGGCTTTGTCAAGCCTGACCTTAAAAACCTCTAAGGAAGGAGATTCTACCACCTCCCTAAGGTAACGCATTCCAGTGTTTCACCACCCTCTTAGTGAAAAAGTTTTTCCTACTATCCAATCTAAACCTCCCCCATTGCAACTTGAGACCATTACTCCTCGTTCTGTCATCTGCTACCATTGAGAACAGTCTAGAGCCATCCTCTTTGAAACCCCCTTTCAGGTAGTTGAAAGCAGCTATCAAATCCCCCCCTCATTCTTCTCTTCTGCAGACTAAACAATCCCAGCTCCCTCAGCCTCTCCTCATAAGTCATGTGCTCTAGACCCCTAATCATTTTCGTTGCCCTTCGTTGTACTCTTTCCAATTTATCCACATCCTTCCTGTAGTGTGGGGCCCAAAACTGGACACAGTACTCCAGATGAGGCCTCACCAGTGTCGAATAGAGGGGAACGATCACGTCCCTCGATCTGCTCGCTATGCCCCTACTTATACATCCCAAAATGCCATTGGCCTTCTTGGCAACAAGGGCACACTGCTGACTCATATCCAGCTTCTCGTCCACTGTCACCCCTAGGTCCTTTTCCGCAGAACTGCTGCCGAGCCATTCGGTCCCTAGTCTGTAGCGGTGCATTGGATTCTTCCATCCTAAGTGCAGGACCCTGCACTTATCCTTATTGAACCTCATTAGATTTCTTTTGGCCCAATCCTCCAATTTGTCTAGGTCCTTCTGTATCCTATCCCTCCCCTCCAGCGTATCTACCACTCCTCCCAGTTTAGTATCATCCGCAAATTTGCTGAGAGGCAATCCACACCATCCTCCAGATCATTTATGAAGATATTGAACAAAACGGGCCCCAGGACCGACCCCTGGGGCACTCCACTTGACACCGGCTGCCAACTAGACATGGAGCCATTGATCACTACCCGTTGAGCCCGACAATCTAGCCAGCTTTCTACCCACCTTATAGTGCATTCATCCAGCTCATACTTCCTTAACTTGCTGACAAGAATGCTGTGGGAGACCGTGTCAAAAGCTTTGCTAAAGTCAAGAAACAATACATCCACTGCTTTCCCTTCATCCACAGAACCAGAATCTCATCATAAAAGGCGATTAGATTAGTCAGGCATGACCTTCCCTTGGTGATCCATGCTGACTGTTCCTGATCACTTTCCTCTCCTCTAAGTGCTTCAGGATTGATTCTTTGAGGACCTGCTCCATGATTTTTCCAGGGACTGAGGTGAGGCTGACCGGCCTGTAGTTCCCAGGATCCTCCTTCTTCCCTTTTTTAAAGATGGGCACTACATTAGCCTTTTTCCAGTCATCCGGGACTTCCCCCGTTCGCCACGAGTTTTCAAAGATAATGGCCAAGGGCTCTGCAATCACAGCCGCCAATTCCTTCAGCACTCTCGGATGCAATTCGGCCGGCCCCCTGGACTTGTGCACGTCCCGCTTTTCTAAATAGTCCCTAACCACCTCTATCTCTACAGAGGGCTGGCCATCTCTTCCCCATTTTGTGATGCCCAGCACAGCAGTCTGGGAGCTGACCTGTTAGTGATGGGGGGGAAAGCACAACCCTTGTTAAAATCCTAGCACAAAGAATCAATGTTACAGACACTCTAAAACATGACCAATTATTTTTTTAAATATGTGAATAATCCACAATATTTTTATTGCTGGATGAAGCAACAAACAGAGAATCAGCATTACCTTCTGAGCATATATTTAAATTTTCTGCTGGAATGACTTGCAAATATCAAAGCATGTTTCATAGTTACCTGCAACATTTTCTCTTTCCACCAAGGATTAAGAATGTTTACATTCTATAAACATAGATTAGCATCATTACATATTTAGGGTGAGAAACATGTGTAAAATATATAATCCAGTTGGGAATGAACTTAAATTGGCATGTACTTAATTTCAGTATGTGCTTAACCAGATCCAGTTACAGAGAACGAGGTCTTGATTTGACTTTTGGGAAGGTAGGAGGGCCTGGTACAGTAGAAGAAATATTTTTCCAGGTTCCCATGATAAATTAGTATAAGTGCTATTCACTAAATTTCCAATTTGATATCACAAGATTTTCAATCATCTTTATTTGTTTTAAACACATTTCTTCTCTCTTTAGGCAAAATTCCTATTGAAGCCAAAGGGAGTTTTGCCTAGGAAGGACTGCAAGACTGGGGCCATTTATCAGTACTGTTTCTTTGAATCTGATTACCTACAGTGCTGCATGTTTAACATAATTGTGGAAAATATAAACCATGAAATGTCAATCCCAGCTAATTTGATCTTGATCCTAATCCAGCACTTCTACATTCTGTAAGAGATTCAAACCATTTTAATTCAATACTTGCTGTTACAGAGGATCTTTATTATAGATTTTGATCTTGGCTTAGAGGCTTCGTCTACTAAAAGTCATTAAATTAAGCAATGTTTCCTTATGTATTGGCTATGCAATATGCAGAGTCAAAAACCAGTACTGCCCACAAAATGGCCTGTTTTTATTTTGTTTTAATAATGATGTAAAAATGAAAACAATTGACATAAACAATCACAGTAGATCTAATCTAACGTAAATTAGTAATTAGTTACCAGAAGAGATAAAATTAAGACACAGTTTATGTGAGTGAAACATGAAGACTCTTTTGTAGTTATTTTTCTATGAAGCAATTTGTAAAAGCTTTTAAATCATATTTCACACACACTGAAACAAATGAATGTTCTAACTATAATGGTGGTTCTCCTATAACCGTAACATGGACTCTTAATCACTCATTGGCCTGAAAACAGGATTATGGGGGCAAATCAGCCCTCACCTTTATGGCTAGAGTTCAGTCGATAGCATTTTTAGTGAACATTCTTTACTTGCTTTACTGCACTATATGGCTTGTTTTCCATGAGACTGATTTTAAAAGCTTAGATAAGAGTTTATACAAACAAACATGTCTTTTACTCCTTTGTAAGCTTTTAAAATATCCACCTATATAAATTTACTGAAAATTGAATTATTCTGAGACTATGATGTCACCACGATTTGAAAACACTGGAGGCCTTTGATTCCTCAGGGCATGGCATATTAGAACAGGATATAAGCAGGAGAGTGGGATTTCAAGCATAGCTCTCCATAGAGCACTGGTCAAGGAAGCGAATATAACCTGGCTGACAAAAGTGTGGCTCCCAGCACACTTGATCTGCTATCTGGGAGCAAGGTCTGGCTCCTGTCCCATCTACATTATTGTGGTCAAGAGCACACAAAAGAGGTTGCATTCTTCTCCTTTTTGAAGGAGCAATAAATTTAGCTGCCAGATGCAGCCAATCTCTACCTGCCTCAGTTGTATTCCTCTGAGCCACACGAGGGTTTACACTGCCATTTGAGTCATAATTTACTTTAAACTAAAAATTATTTTTGTAGACTGTTGTGCCAATACACAAAGAACATATATGAATACACAAAGAACGTATATGCTGAAAATGAGATTCCTTATTTCAGAACTTGTTTGGAAATTCCTTTAATATAATAACCACTTTTTTGTACTGCACTTACACAACCCACTACCACCTTTGAGAAGAAAAAATCTCACTTTTTATTTAAATGTGTGTCATCCTGTTACCTTGTGATAATTTGGGTCACAAAGATGATGCCACATGTACTTAATTGGTCCAGTCCTGCAATCAATCCATATTGAAAACTCCCTTAACTTCCATAGGCACTTCATACATGGAATGATTGCAAGATCAGATCCCTTGTAAAATAATATACATTTTTAAAGTAGCTTTTTTCCCCAGAAGTAGAAGCATGCTGAGAATAGCAAACTACCTTCACAGTACACACACTGATATCAGTAATCTTGCTCCTTGTCAAAATACTTCCTATACAAATGCAAGTGCTGACTGTTTGAGACACTTAAAAAAAGGACTTTTATATCTCTCTGCTATCATACTTCTCCATGTTAATAGAACATAAATTGTTTGTGAGTATACAAGCACCTCTGCATTTAAAAAAAAACAAAAAACAAAACCACCACCACCAGAATCTATACCAAAAACTCATCTTCTCCTCATTAGATATCACTTTGAATATTTAACCAACTTTATGGATAAAAGAGCATTTTTCTGTTTTAAATCATCAATCCTAGCATATCTAGACTCACTTTCTTTTTTAAGCGAAGATAAGTTACCCAATTAAAAACTAAATGAGCTATTTTTGTTAGTTGATTGGACATAGAGTTCACATAATAAATCAACAGGAGTTTTATATGCTAGTCTATGTGGCTAACCTCAAGCAGCACTTGTATCTATTGCTTGTGTGATCAGAAGACAATAAAATATTTTATCATCTGATCATCTGAAGAAACTCAAAAGACTGAAATGTCTTTGAAATACACAGGCATTTGTATATCAAATTACTGCTGAAATCCCCAACCAGAGTAACTCTTGCACAATCCATTTGAATATAGCTTCAATATTCAAAAAAATCAATAATTTAAACCACAGGTTGAACATTTTACTGCTTCCACTGCATACTGTCATTTTTCGAAATGAAAATGCTAATGGCACTAAAGGGGAAAGCTCCAGTCAGAAGCGATGCATGAATGCAAGCATGAAATGGCTAAAATACTGGTTTGGTCTCTTCCCATCCCCCCAATCACCCCATCTAGGACAAAACAACTTAAAATCAACAACTGTCATTTTAGCACTTCTAAGAAATGTGGTTTGTGTGTGCTTATATTTTTGTGTATGACCAGTTAAATATAAAAGACATTTCATAGTAAACATGAATCCTGAATGTAATACATTTAAGTCATATTATTAAGTTGCATTGTTTATGCATATCTCTAAGCTAACATCTGAAAACATTGGCTAGACCACTGATAAGCACTTTTCCGTGTATAGTAAAGCCTGCATGTGTTATGCACATGAAGAAGTTGAAAGTATGTATTATAAATACTCAGCAATCCAAAGCACGCTGCATAAATACACATGACCTATGATGGTTTGCTTTGAAAAGTGTGTGTAACCCAATACACATTATATGAAATCTGCATGACCAAAATGGTATGGCCACTATGGGAGAAATTATAAGCAACAAACAGATTGAGTGGGTAAATGAAGCAGGTATGTCCAGACCAGGAGAACTGGAAAGAGAGAGCTCATTGATGATAAGGGGTCTAGAATAGGAGGAAGCAAAGCCACTTGTAGAGATTGTCTGATAATAAAGGACGGTTCATCCCATGTATGGATTGCAAGGTCAGATATAGTCTGTGCACAGCCTGAAAGTGACTGCTGCTATCGGCAATTCTTCAATATTATTAGACACCTAAGGAAATTCTAAGGGACAAACTTTGTTAGTTGGATTAGAGAAATAATATATTACTTTCTCAACCAAAAATATCTCCAGAGAAGCTATGTTATCAATATATTCAAGGGTTAGCCTGGAAATTCCAAAGTTCATTTTGGAGAAGTCATGACACATTTAACAGTATACAGATAACCAGCTATATGGCAGCTAAAGAAACTTAACTTTTTCCTTTAGCACTGCCATCATGAACATTCATAAACTCCGTTGATAACCTCATCCAACCTTCACAAAAATTAATCTACCCACTGACCATAACCAATAATTAATTTAAATCTCAAAATGATAAACTGCTTCAAACTAGGAAAAACCAGAACATTTCATTTAGAAAATTTCAGAACAACTATTTTGAAAATTTTCTTTGAAAAGATACTGAATGGGAAATTGATCAAAACCAGTCCTCTCTGCCAACACTTTTGGTTTTGACAAATCAGCATTTCCTAGTGAAAAATGTTCTGCCAAAAGATTCCTGACCAGCTCTATTGAATATCGTATTTTCAAATCAGAGCGGTCGTGTAGACTCCAGCCCTTCATCATAGCCAGACATAGCCCATGAAAAAGATGTATTTTTAACAATTTGTGAATGGACAATAACATACTGAGGGGGAAATCATTACTTCTGGTCCCAAAGACTCCAAGTACAAGTCATAAGGACACAGAGTTGAAGTATATTCACAAATCTCCTTGGCAGAGATCACGACACCTCTATAGAAAGAACAAATTTACCATGATGACAGAGCATCACTTTGTATATTGAAAACTTGTGACTAGGAAAACAGTTATAAAATTGAATGAAAGTAATTGATGTTACAAGGGCAGAATTAAGGTTGCTTGTGTAAACATAGCTTTGTATTTGCATGATTTTAATTGTTTAGGGATTTTTAAAGTAAAGCTTTACTTAGAATGAGGAGGTTAGTCACCCTGTGCAGTAACTGACATTCTTCGAGATGAATGTCCCTGGGGGTGCTCCACTTCAGGTCAAGGTGTGTCCCAGCGCCTTTGATCGGAGATTTCTATAGCAGTACCCCCATGGGCTGTGCACGTGCTGTGTCTGCCCCTCGAGCTGTCAGTGTTAGAATAGTGCGTGCACTGCCCAGGCTCCTCAGTTCCTTCTCTACAACCGAGTGCGTTATGAATTTCAAAGTAGAGGGGAGGAGGGCGGGTAGTGGAGCACCCAGAGGGACACTCCTCTCAAAGAACGTCAGTTATTGCACAGGGTGAGTAAACTCCTCCTCTTATTCTTTGAGAGATGTCCCTGAGGGTACTCCACTTCAGGTGACTGAAAAGCAGCATGCCTTAGGATGGTTGGGACTTCGGATGAGGCAAGAAGGCTGTTGATAAGATAGCTCTACCCAATCTGGTGTCGGACGCTGCAGTGTGGATGAGAGTGTAGTGATTGGCGAAGGTAAGGTTCAATGCCTTGCATTTGTCAGACAGTGGGACATTACGGAGAAAGGCCGTGGAAGTGGAGACAGTTCTTGTAGAGCGTATGTCCTAATTGATGTAGGAGGGTGTATTTGTCTCAGTTGGTAACAAAGGCGTATGCAGTCAGCAACCCATTTGGAAAGTCTCGGTGCAGAGATAGTGTTTCCCTGTGAGCCTTGAGTAGTAGAGACAAAAAGTCTGGGGGGTTTTCTAAACGATTTTGTTCTATCCAGTTAAGAGGATAATGCTCTGCGAACAGCAAGAGTGTGCATTGCTGTTTCAAAGGCGTTAGTGTGAGGTATTGGGGAAAATTTTGGGAGGTGCATAGGCTCATTGAGGTGAAAGGAAGAGTGTAGCTTAGGTAGGAACTTTGGATGAGTGTGGAGAGTGACCTTATCGCAGAAGAACGTGGTATACGGAGGGTCTGCCATAAGCACCCCCATTTCGCCTACTCGTCTGGAAGACATGATTGCTATGAGGAAGGCGGTCTTCATGGATAGGTGAAGAAGGGAGCAGGTAGCCATTGGTTCAAAGGGTTTATCCATCAGGGCTTTGAGGACTAGGTGTAGATCCCAAGGTGCAGTAGGCGGTTTCATATCTGGGTATAACGTCTGGATACTCTTCAGGAACCTTTGGTGATTGGATGGGCAAAGGACCGTAATGTTGTCAATCTTATGGTGAAAGGCGGTGATTGCCGTGAGGTGGACCTTAAGTGAGCTCATGGAGAGGTCAGATGTTTTAAGGCATAACAAGTAATCCAGTATCAGTGGGAGTGGAAGCAGAAACTGGAGAAGTCTGTTTGTCAGCGCACCAAGATGTGAACCGTTTCCATTTATGCAAGTAGGTAGTGTGCGTGTTGTGTGTTCTGCTGTGTAGAAGGACAGTGCTCCTTCCTTCAGACATGTTGGTCTGAACATGTTAACGCCTCACTAGAAAACCATTGATTAGCCAGGCCCTCAAGTGGAGACTTGCATAGGGTGAAAGAGTTGTCCCCGGCGTTGTGAAGGGAGATTGCCTGAGGAATGGTGGCTTGACCGACATGTGCATGAGAAAGGAGTACCATGGTTGTCTGGGCCATACTGGGCTATGAGAATGATGTTGGCTCTGTCTGTTCATATCTTCTGAATTACTCTGTTCAAAAGAGGCATTGATGGGAACGCATACATGAGAGATTTGGTCTATGGGAGCATAAAGGCGTCTCCCATGAGTGTTTCCCCAGGCCTGCTCTGAAGCAGAATGTCGGGCATTTTTTGTTCGTTGCTGTGGCAAACAGATCCTGTTGGGGATAAACCCAGGTCTGGAAAATGTTGGAAAGAATGGTGTTGTGGAGTTCCCACTCATGCTGTATGGGGAACAATCAGCTGAGCTCGTCTGAGGTGGTATTCTGAACACCTGGCAGATATGCGGCGGAGATATGGATATTGTGTTGAAGGCACCAATTCCAAAGTTTTACCGTCTCTGTGCAGAGGGAGTGGGACCGGGCTCTGCCCTGTCTGTTGACACAAAACATGCACGCAGTCTTGTCTGTCATGATTCGAATTCAGCAGTTTCAGATGATGGGAAGGCAATGGAGGCAGGCATTACGTACGGCTCTGAACTCTAGCAAATTTATGTGAAGCCTGGTTTCTGAAGTGGCCCAGAGGCCCTGAGTTGTGAGGTGGCCCATGTGTGCTCCCCATCCTGTGAGGGATGCATCTGTAGTGATGGTAATTGAAGGGGGATCTTGTCAGAAGGGAATCCCAGTACAGAGGTAGATGGGAGAGGTCCACCACAGAAGTGAGTCCTTGACTTTCTGGGGCATAGTTAATAACTTGTTTAGCCTGTGTGTGTTTGGTTTGTATACCATGGCTAACCAACCCTGAAGGCATCGCATATACAGGTGAGCATTTGTGACCACAAATGTGCAAGCAGCCATGTGTCCCAAGAGCTGCAGGGAGTCTTGGACTGTAGTCTGTGGGCTGGCATGTATCTGGGTAATAAGGGTGCCAATTGTGTGGAATCTGTCCTTGGGAAGAGATGCAAGACCAGTAGTGGAATTGAGGTGGGCGCCAATGAAGTTGATTTGTTGGATAGGTTGTAAGGTAGATTTGTTTTTGTTTATTTGCAGGCCCACAGTGCAGAAGCAGTGAAGGTTGCAAGAGTTGCGTGGTTCACTTCTAACTGAGTGGGGCACTTGAGAAGACAATCATCCAGATAAAGGAATATGAGGACCCCTTTTTTTCTGAGATGTGCTATTGCAACTCCTAGCACCTTTGAGAAGACACATGGTGCAGTGGAGAGGCCAAATGGGAGGATCTGTATTGGTATTGTTGCATTCCCCGGCAAACCTGAGGAAACGTCGATGGTCAGGGTGGGTAGTAACATGGAAATATGTGTTTTGGAGGTCGAGGGTTGAAAACCAATCTCCTTGCTCCAGCGTCAGAATTATCATTGGGAGAGTAACCATCCGGAATTTCTGTTTCTTGACAAACTTGTTCGAATGCTGAAGATCAAGATAAGGTGTCAACCACTGTTTTTCTTTTCCGTCAAGAAATAGTGGGAGTAAAACCCTTTCCCTCTGTGTTGAGGGGGTACTTCCTCTATTGCTCCGAGATGTATGAGGTGTTGTACCTTCTGACGGAGCAATTATTCATGAGAGGGGTCCCTGAAGAGGGATGGGGTGGGAGGGTGGGTGGGAGGTAAGGAGAGGAAGGAGATGGCATAACCCGATCTGATGATTTCCTTGACCCATTCCAGGTCTGTAGTGATGGTTTTCCAGTTGGCCAGGAATGGACGCAAACTGTGTCCAAACATATGGTTGGTGGGAGCTGGCGCTGGAGAGGGTGCGAGGTTTTCTATATCCTCGACCAAGACTTCAAATTTGTTTATTTGGGTTAGGAGGGTGGGTCGCTACTGTTTGCGGAGGGTGACATCATTGGTTCCTGGGTCTATGTCATTGTTGTTGTTGAGTATCATATTGTCTTAAAAGTGGATGTTGCACAAAGGTATGGTAACGCGGTCATTGATATGGCTGATATCTATATTGTCTTTTCTTTGAGGCAGGTGTTTGGATGCCTAAGGATTGGATTGTGGCATGTGAGTCCTTCATGGAGTGAAGGATCTCATTGGTCGAAGAAGTGAAGAGCTTATCTCCATCAAAGGGGAGATCTTTGACAGTATTCTGTATCTCCTTTTGAAAGGAGGAAGAAGCAAACCACGAGGCCCACTGCATGATGACGGCTTGGCTGTGGATCTGGCAACTGCGTCCGCAGCATCAAGGGCAACTTGAAGAGCTGTCCGGGAGATCAATTGACCCTCGGATACACTGCTTTAAACTGTTGTTGTTTATCCTCTGACATATCATCAATAAATTGCATTACTTTAGCATAATTTTTGTGGTCATATTTTGCTAAGAGCACCGCATAGTTCGCTACTCTAAATTGAAAAAGTGGAAGAATAATACACTTAGCGGCCAAAGGAGTCCAATCTCTTGTTATCTTTGTCAGATGGGTGGATCAGAAGTGTTGGTATTTATTTTTCTGGTTTGCCATGTCGATCACTAGCGAATTAGGTGAGGGGTGCATAAATAGAAACTCGGAACCCTTAGATGGGACAAAATATTTGCGGTCCAGTCTCTTGCTAGTGGGGGTTATTGTGGCTGGGGTCTGCCAAATAGTTTTAGCAGGTTCCATAATGGCCCCATTGATTGGTAGGGCTATTTTGGAGGAGACTGTAGCTTGCAAGATGTTGGTAAACTCATGGTGGGTTTCAGGTGCCTCCTCCAGGGTAATCTTCAGCTCCTCCACTGCTCTTTTAAACAACTCTTGAAAGTGAGTGAGCTGCTCAGTAGTGGGAGGTGGTGGGGGTACCATGGCATCTTGTGGTAGTATCGCTGTAGAGGAGGTGTGCAGGGTAGTGTCCTCTGTAGGGGTGGCGGCCACTTCAGGTCTTATCTGGGTTTCAGTTTAAGCTGGCAGTGGGGAGGGTCTGACAACTTTCCTCCTGGCAGCCCACAGAGTACCTGAGTGTGTTGTGATGTAGGCCCATGGACCCCAGTGTGGCAATTGCCCTGGGGGGTGGGCATAGGTGGTCCCATCCAGGGATTGCCATACTAGTGAGGATAGCCGTGAGGATATGGAGAATGTGCTTTAATGCATCTCCCAGTTGCAGGTAACTGAACCTGGGGAGAATACTTGAGAGGAAAACATCTGTTCATCATATTCCTCTTCCTCCTCCTCATTGGAGAGGCTTGATGTAGTGGGGAGTATTGAAGGTAGGGTGCTGAAGGTCTCGGTGATACACTAGTGCCGAGGAGACTCAGGGAAGTGGGACACCCTTGATTCTTCTGGCTGTAAAAACTGAGGTGGAGCTGTCTGACCAGGAGCTTGTGCCAGTGTAGATGGCGGAGGCAGAGTCTGCTGGGGCATCTGCTGATGCACTGAAGGGTGTCCCGGGGGTGCAAGCTGCCTCAGAGGAGTAGGTGCCCCTGGGGTAGGCACTGTAAGGGCAGCTGGAGACCTCAGGAGGCTTGGTTCCGAGAGAGTCGGCTGCAAAGCGATTCCGCATGATCAAGGGACGGTGCCGCGGCTGCTGCTTGTGTTCTTGGCACCGTAGCAGCAATTGGCACCATAGTGACAGAGGTGGCTGAGGGAAAGCGGAAAGAGGTGGGCAACTGAAAGCCCTGAGCCTCGGCACCAGGTAGTGGGGCAGCCGACTCATGGTCAGTCCTGAGGTGCCTGCCGAGTTAAAAGGTACTGAGTCGCAGAGCGGCAGTTACCGGAGACAGGAGAGCCGGTTTTAACTTCTTCCCCGAGGAGCGGTCCCTGAGGGGGGAGGAAGCTGACCTTTTTTGCTTTGGCTTTGCCTCTGGAGAGTGTTTGCTGGCCAGGGTCAGATGCAGGTCTGAGAGAGTTTTCCAGGAGGAGCATTTTAAGTCTGAGTTCCCTGTCCTTGGGGGTCCATGCTTCAGTTTGGCACAGTGGGTGCATTATTGGGGTACATGAGACTCTCCCAAACAGCATACACACTGCAAATGACCATACAAGATGGGGATGGCATCCTTACAGGAGGCGCATCTCTTGAAGCCTGGGGAGCCAGGCATGTCCGTAACGGCTGAGGTGTTTTTTTTTTTTTTAAAAAAATGTAACAGCTAATATATCTTGTCTAAATGATACCTCTAATGACTAAACACTATCTAAATAAAATGAGAAACAAACTAACTAGCTAATCTCAAAGAGCACTGCTGAACTCCGCCTCTAGCCGGGGACGGTAGAGAAGGAACTGAGAAGCCCGGGCTATGCACGTGCTATTCTAACACTGACAGCTTGAGAGGCAAGCACAGCGCATGCACGGCCCATAGGGGTACTGCTGTAGAAATCTTCGATCAAAGGCACTGGGATGCACCTTGACCTGAAGTGGAGCACCCACAGGGACATCTCTCGAAGAAGAATTGCAGGTTATAGTTGCTTTACAACTTCATAGAATTTATGGCCAGAAGGGACCATGAAACAATCTAGATCACCTAGTGTGACCTCCATTAAATTCTACTCAGTTACCTCTATGTTCAGACCAATAACTTGGGTTAAACTAAATTATTTCAGTCCTTGTTTTTCCTGAGAAATGAATAAAATTCTAAACGATATTTTGGTTGAAATAATTAATAGATTTGTTTAATCTTAGCTCCAGGTACATGGCATTTTTCCTCTGGGAATAAGTAATGTAATATTTATGTCCTTTAGGAAATACGAAATGCACGTACAAAATTCAGATGTGGACTCCAATATTCTGTGGACATCAGTGAGAGATCTATGAATGTAGAACAGTTCATCACAGTTAAAATATGCCATGAGAATAAGAGAAGATAATTTTTTTATTGAGATTTGTATTAACCCATTTCAGATTCTGGGCACTCATGACAAACTCTTAAAAGTAAAATTCATACATAATAGAGTCATCAATTGACCTACCAAAAGCACTACCCCTTGCAGCAACTAAATATAATAATAATTCCCATCAAGAAAACCCCCACCAGAATTCCAACATGACCCTTTTCCAAACTCCATGAGAACTAAGGAAAAAAGATGAACCTTGCAGCATGTTGTGAAAGTTAACATACTCAGGTTGTTATGGACCAAACTGAAGGAATAAGAAGTCTGAAGTTGTGGGGCCAACTGGTAAATTCCCTCCAGCAGCTCCCTTCTCTTTTGCACCAGTGGAACTTTAGCACTGTGCATCCACTGACCACAACTGTGGCGGTAAGGAGAAAGATGGTCTCTTAAAAGCAGGCTATTTAGGGCTTTCTAGGTAAAACTAAAATAAAACGGCAAAATCAATCTGGAAACCAGTAGGAGGCCAGTGCAGATCAGAGAGCACTGCTTCAATATGCTCACAGACTGATACACTACTTAACAAGTAGGCCACCAGATTCTGCACCAGCTACAGTTTCTGGATAGATTTAAGAAGTCATCCCCATTAGTAGTTTAATCTTGAAATACCAAATGTATAGATGACTGTTTTCAGGTCTGCATCCAAAAGAAATAGATGCAGTCTTCTGGCTGTGAGAAGTTGAAAAAGCCATCCTAGCTGCTGCTGCTGATCTTCTAATAGCAGCAGGGAGTCTAATTACATCCCTAGATTGTGAACCTCATTCACAACTGGTTGACACACACCCTCAGTCAAAGGGGCTGATATTTCTCATGACATATCCTCTAGACATTTCTCTCAACTAACCAGCATCACCTCTGTCATGTTTGGATTGACATTCACCCAGCTTGCTGTCTTCTATGCCCGTGTCTTCCCCAAGCACTGAATAATGCAAGCACTGTTCCAGCTGAATCAGCTGAGAGGTATGAAGATGAGTTTTGGCACACTGAACACATTTCAAACCATATCTCTTTACTTATTCCTTCTAATACCCACATACATTCCTTAAGAGGGGTGACAAGATGGAACCCCACAGAACCCCAAAGCAGGGCACACCCAAAGAAAAGAAGCAGTTACCCAATACACATCTGAGAATGCCAGTTTGCTGACATGAGTTTCTCTGTCTATGCTATTTAAAGATGAGGTATAGTTAAGAAAGGAGACAGGTGAGGCACTTTACACTGGGGGAAAATTTGTTAATTGGTACTTGGAAAATTTTTGGCTTTCAATCTAAACAACTTAAGTGCATAAACGATATAATGATGAGCACTTAATAACTGCTTGTAAAAATATGAATAATTTTAGCAATGGTTTCTAGAGAAATTAGGAGTTACTGCACACTTTGTAGGAGCAGCAATTCAGCTACAATAACTTTTTGTTGTTATTCAAAGACACTGATGTTGCAGTTGGGTTTTGTTTCTTAGACTGAAAAATAATACATTAACTATATTACATGAATTATCAGCTTCATCTTTCTCAGTCTTCCCATGAATTATTAAATCATGGTTCATTCTAGAATATGCCAAAAGTTCCTTTTGAAAGATGCAAAAAAGGAACAATTATCCTCTTAACACTTATTCTGTCTTCAGAAAGTGAAATGCATGAGCAACACCTCCATTTGGTGCCACACTAGAGAAAATGAAAGTAAATCCGACGATGGCAATGTGTGCTTTCAGTTTCTGTAGTCCGATGGCAAACTGGCAGAGTAAGCTCCGGCATTCTACTATCAAAGATTAAAAAATAGTTTCTTATACACATGAAGGAACACTTCCTGTGAAAAATTAAGAAAAAATGCCTTTGAAATTGGGGATGGGATAACATTTAACTTACCACTATTAACAAACCGTCCAAGGTGAAGGGCTTCTCACACAGGAAAGAAACCAGTAGAACTGAATGAAGATTTTTGGCGCTGGGGGAATTCATATTCAGATACACTGAAAAATGTCATGAATTCATGTTGATTTTGCTTAATTGTTTTAGTTGGAAAAAAAACTTACAAAAAATTCCCTTCAAAATGAAAGTGTTTGCTTTGACATTTTCAAAACAAAATATTTTGATTTTTTCAATTTGAAACAACTTTTTGTTTGGAAATTTCCTTTTTTAAAAAAAATATAAAAATAATTGCTCTAAGTTGAAATGAAACATTTTGTTTGTTTGTCTCAAACGAAATGTTTTGTTCAATCCAAAATAATAATTTGACAAACATTGAAAAATATAATTTTCAGTTCAGCCCAGAATTAAATTTATATTTTGGATTTGCCAGTGAACCATTTGTTGAAACCAGTCCTCATAATGCATTACACTTAGGATTGTTTAAAATATACAGTTCACAATTTTGAGAAGAAATAAAATATATAATATTTTTAAAGGATTTTTGTTTTAAAGGAGTTATCAACTTTTATTGCCTGCTGGTGTGCCCTTATCAGGACCCTTCGGATTTATCAAATAATTGACCCTCTCTCTGATTTTATGCTAAGAATCAGACAATCTAATTCACATATCCTCTACTGTGCAAAAATTGACAAAAGAGGAAAACTACATGTGTCATCTCCTCAAAGGAAATGAGTTGCTGACCTCATGATTAGCTGTGTAGAGCCCTGAGGATTGATGGATGGGTGTCCAGGAGAATTCTGCCATTATTCTACGAGTTTGCTCAAATATTTTTCCAAGGAAAAAATTATACAGTATTCCACAGTTTTGCAAGGGAAGCTTGCAATACAGAACCACAGCACTAGTTGTGCATATTCAGGGAGAGAGAAGTAACAGTCACAGAATGGAAGGAGTTCCAATGACAGAATCCCTTACAATAAAAATGTTAGGATCTTCTCCAGCCTGATTATTACACTTTATTACCTGATTATTACCTTTTTTGCCAGGTGATAGGTAACATATAACTCATGGTTTTGACTGAAGAAAATTCAATAGTCTCACCAGCCATGTTAATTTCTGAATTTGTTCTACTACTCTATGATACATAGTGAAGATAAACCACTCCACTCTTCCAGAAAGGGGAATTATTCATATGAATTATTATATACTGTGTATATGCAAAAATGAATAGATGGACCTTCAAGTTCATATTTCATAGCTGTGACTATGAAATGATTACTAGGCATGATAAATTTTACTAAATACAAATAATTATTCTGAAGAAATTATATATCCTTTTAAAATTTAATTTAGAATGTTTGGGTTTTCTGCATTTAGTCCCATGATGCCTATGAAGGGTTTTGTTTATTTATTTTTTGCTAATACATAAGAGTAAATTAAATCTGTGCACTGCATTAGGGCTCAATCTTGCATGATGCCAAGGCCCTGATATAGCAAAGCACTTAAGCATGTGCTTAACTTTAAGTATGTCAGTACGCCCATTTATTTTATTGGGACTCATAGGCCTAAAGTAAAACACAGGCTTAAATGATTTTCTGAATTGGGGGCTTTAACTCAGCATGTACATTTCAGCCCTAAAGAAGTTTCCTATTGATTTCCATGGGCTTTCGATCAGGCCAAATAAAACACTGTATAAGCAAAATCAGGCAGGTTTGCTATAGCACTTTAACTAGAATTTTGAAAAATAGTTTTTTCTAAAATAAAGAATATTGTGTAACCATAATACTAAAATCTCAACAGAAGGCTGTTAGGATGGAATATGGACTGTTTCAGTAACCATACTATATTTATGCATAGCTCATACGCATGAGCGATGAGCTTGAAAATCATATCATTTTGTAAAAAACAGCAGTAAGATATGTTCATATTATAACAATGCAATACCAATGTTCAACTGTCTATTTAAATGATTTAGTTTTACTCTAATGGTTGGCACTCCACAACATTTTATTATAATACATTGCACAGAATGTGAATAACCTTGCATAACATAATGACAGGTTTCAGAGTAGCAGCCATGTTAGTCTGTATTCGCAAAAAGAAAAGGAGTACTTGTGGCACCTTAGAGACTAACAAATTTATTAGAGCATAAGCTTTCGTGAGCTACAGCTCACTTCATCGGATGCATTTGGTGGAAAAAACAGAGGGGAGATTGATATACACACCAATTGTGTATATCAATCTCCCCTCAGTTTTTTCCACCAAATGCATCCGATGAAGTGAGCTGTAGCTCACGAAAGCTTATGCTCTAATAAATTTGTTAGTCTCTAAGGTGCCACAAGTACTCCTTTTCTTTTAACCTTGCGTAAGTAACTGCAGTATATTTTTGCATCTATTTTGATTCTTAACTAACATTGTTCTAAGGAGAGTCCAATAAAAGTGCACACTGTATATTTTTATATATAAACTCATATACTGGATAAAACACGACAACGGCAAACCACTAATATTCCTTAAAAGTAAAAAAGAAAGCCTTATTTTATTCAGAGCTTCCAGAGTTTTTAGATACATTTCTTAATTTGCCCACTGCCATATAGCTACAGAACGCTAACAAAACCCTCAGTGTTCACATGACAACTCTTGTTGACAACCCTTGTTCAAATGCATCCTTATTCTGTCATCTACTGGCAGTGTGCTTTCTAGTCATGTTCTCTGCCAGTGCTTACCAGTTTGCCAATTACACAAGCTGCTTCCCAGACATCAGACAAAAATTCCACAAGACTGCTGTGAAAGCGTACCCTAATTAACCATCAGCTTAATTAGACAATTTACTGTGTAATTAGCAGGCAATTAGTCAACACCTCTCAGATCTTATTGACTGCTGTGACAGCCTTCCCTACTCTGCACATTCCAATACACAACTACCACCATGTTTCTAGCACTCTCAAATCCTTGTACAACAGAGTTCTGGACAAAAAGAAGTGAATAATATTACATAACTAGAGAAAAAAATCAATATGTAGGTTGTCCATTTATTGAACTGTTTACCAGCTTGAATTTTTTAGTACTAGAAGGCCACCTGCTGAAATAAGAAACTGAGGAAACGTTTTGTTTTTTTTTGTTTTTTTTACTTATAGCATGTTTTAGTGTGATAATTTCATGTAAAACCCTTTATAGTGCATTAAATTATAGCAGAAGCCAGACAAACAGAGGCATTGGCAGTAGTTTATAGAAAAAATACATAGTAAAATGTACTTGCACAATTTTCTACAGATTAAGTATACAATATAGAGTTACAGTGAAAATTTCCTGGTAGATGGTATCTAAATATGTAGCTAAGTTTTGTACCTTCTGTTTTATGTTTACTTACGTTTCTATTTATACTCTGAATTGCAAGACTGTACTTTGTAGTTAGATTACCTTTGTGATATAAAAAGTCAGACAATAGATATGTACTGGGGCATAACACAATGATATCAATATAAGTAAATGGAACAAAAATGGCAAGGTTTTACACATATGAATCAAAAGTTGTATGTCTTTATATTGTATCAGCTGAGAAATTTTATGTGATAGTGTAATTAAACACAATTAAAATGCACATGCTAAAGCATTAAGATTGTTTTTTCCCTCCTTTCTATAGATTATAAATTGTATTTTGATATGACTATAGTATTTTGGACAAGTGCTCTGAACCTGGGGTAAGGGATATACATATTTACATGTGCAAAAATCACACACATTGACTGTGTGATAGACTCCAGAATTCATGACCACATTATATTAATATTTTGATAAAATATAATGAAAGTTGCAAATCAGAATTGAAGATTGGTGGGAAGTGTTGTTTAGAATGAACTAACACAATACAATACTTTAGCTATAGTTATTTTAATATAAGCAGTGCTTCAGGTATTTAAAAATATGGGACTTCATTTTGCTCTTCCACTAATGACAATCAGGAGTAAAATCACCCATGTCAGTATCAGGTATGCCAGCAAAGAATGTAGAAGAGCAAGGGCTTGATTTTCCTATGCCTTACACTGCTTTTACACTGATATGATTTAACTGACTTGAACTAAATTAGTTTTCACACCAATTTTATTGAAGTCAGGGCAAGCTTGTCTCTATGAGGACATTCAGGAAAATTAATCTGAATTAGCTAAAGATCTGAATTAAAAGTGAATTAGTTAAACAGTATTAAACCCCTACATGGACACACTCATTCAGAATTAAAGTGGCCTTAATTTGGTTTAGGCTAATTCATTTGGGAAATTACTCAAGAGTTAAGAGGAAAGACATAAATTTGCAGAAAAGCCCCTAGTCCTCATACACAAACTGTACTAAGTTCAATAAAATCGGTGTGAAAACTGATTGAGTTAAATCACTGCAAACCACTGTGTGGACACACACATCATTTTAAAACTAGTTACATCAGTTTCTCTTATGCCTGTAAATTTACCAGTGTAAACTGAATCAATACACCAGGTTTACTTTGAGTTCAGTGTACCCACACAGGATTTTGAACCACTGTGAATAAATCAGTTTAAAATCACAGCTTTAGCTAAACTGGCACAATATTCCAACAGGCATGATCTGCTCCATTGTGTGGAATGTATTGTGCATTCAATTAGGGGGCACATGTTTTCTCTCCATAATACACCTGATGGGATGGGCAAGGAAGTTCTCAGACTGCCCATGGGTATGGTAGTCTCAAAGTGGCTGGATGAAACAAGGAAAACTTGGGTAGCTGAGTTTGCAGAAGAGACTATGGCTAACAGCAACATCTAGGCCATCTCCTTTATCACACAACTCACTTAATTATTTTTCCTTCTTTTCTATGGTCAACAGAGAGAGTAAAGCTGTAGGAGGTTAAACATTGTTAACAAACAGAAGCAACAGACAAGACCAGAAAAGAAGGGAAGCAACAGACCAGAAGAGAGGGAAGAAAAAAATATGGCAGGGAAAGAAAAATAATTCAACCAAAATGAGACCAATACTTTTACATTACAAATCATTTTTAATGTAAGTTTAGTGCTAAAATGATACAAAATAAAAATACATTATTAAAATGTAAAAATACAATGTTAGTCCATAGCCATGTAAACACTTATTCAATTGCTTAACTTTAAGTCAATGGAACTACTCATTTGTCTAAAGTTAAGCAAGTGCATAAGCATTTGCAGGATAGGTGACTTGATCTGGACATGAAAATGTGGATGTGTAAAAATGATGGAAAAAGTACCCTAAACAAACTGGTGAAAAAGCAGGGTGCACACAATGATTAAAAAAAAAGTTTGGGGAAAACTTCCATATCTTGTAAGGGCCATATAAATCCTGGCTAAAACTACAGACCTCAAGGGTTCTGATAAAAGGCAGAATGGTTACTCCAAAAGCAGAAGTTTGAATGAACTATGATATGAAAAACTCTACATGTCAATATAGACAGAGAAACAAAAAATAGTTCAACAAAATGTTGAACCAAGAAAATGAAAATAAAAAAAAAATCTAAATTGCATACATATGTTAGAAATGAGCCCTGTCAATTTCTAACATATGTAGAGCCTGTATTTTTAACTGAAATCCTTTGTTATAGAATATTATTTCAGATTTTGTCAAGAGTGCTGTAAGTCTCCTTAGAGGATATCAATTTACTGTAGCTGATCAACTGTGATCTGCAAAATTTAATACAAGTATGTTATACATTTGTGTTTTTCAAGATACTGGACTTAGGGTCACCAGACATCCTGATATTAGGGGCTTTGTCTTATATGTCCCCCCCACCAAAAAAAAAGAAAAAAAGAAAAGTGTCCTTATTTTTCCCCACTTGTTATCTGGTCACCTTAACTGGGCCTGATATTCAGAAGCGCTGAACACTCCAAATTAAGTCAACAGGAGCTGCGGCACTCAGCACTGTAAATCAGACCTACTGTAACCATTTTAGAAAAAAAACGTGGCATACATTGGAGGAAGAATCAGTTATTTTATACAAAAGTAATACAAGACTATACAGCTTGTTAATTTGAGATGATTTGTAAAAAAGGAAGTTGTTGGGAAATGCTTGGGACTTTTAACCAAGATTTAGCTAATTGTAAAGATTTACATGTGTTTTTAATGCCACTGAATTATTAAATCGCAAACAGGTTATGCAGCCTGGCATCCCACTCCTTGTAGGAATCTGGGCTTGTGGAGCTATGTTGTGTGCAGATTCACTGACCATAACCCTGACATGCCACATCCCACTCTGTGTTCCATTGCAGAGTTGTCATGGAGTTGTGCATCTTCCTGTGGGAATAATAGAGCTCCTCTCTGTGGGTTTTGTGCTTTGGGTTTTGTGCTCTGGGCATCCCATTATCCAGCAGTTGGAAAAATATTACAAAATCACGAGGATGTGGCTATTTGTGTTCCTAAAACTGTAAAGGTTTCAGAGTAGCAGCCGTGTTAGTCTATATTCTCAAAAAGAAAAGGAGTACTTGTGGCACCTTAGAGACTAACAAATTTATTTGAGCATAAGCTTTCGTGAGCTACAGCTCACTTCATCGGATGCATCCAATGAAGTGAGCTGTAGCTCACGAAAGCTTATGCTCAAATAAATTTTTTAGTCTCTAAGGTGCCACAAGTACTCCTTTTTTTTGGAAAACTGTAAATGCCACCATGAGAAATCCATTCTACAAATGGGGATTTTTCTTTTCTTTAAAAGACTTCTGAATTCTGCTTTTTTACAAACATATTCCACCGTCTTCAGCACTTCAAAATGGTAGACAATATAATCTGACTCATTAATGGTAAAAATTATCCTTACAAATATGGGGCTATACTCACCCCTCTTCCACTGACTTCAAGGAGTAGGATCAGTACTTACACCTACTCAGGGAGGAAGACTTCAGTGGAGTTACACCAGGGATGAATTTAGGTCCCCCTCCCTCTTAAGTACCCAATACACTAAATATTCACAGATAGATTTCCTGGTCCCTCTACTTCTATTGTGCTGCTGAAGGTATGCATGATACAGGCTACATCCTCTTACATCCCAATGGGTCTACAGGTGACCTAGTTGGCCTTTATGCCATGCCCCAGCAATCCCTGGTGTAAGAGGGGTAGGGGGGAGAGGGTGTGGCACTAGCCGGAATGCAGAGCACTCCGGAGTTCCTCAGCTGGCTCAGTTCAAGTTGTCAGAGTTGAGAACAGCCTCTAACATGCTTTAAAAAGTTACTGTAAACTCTGCCAGGGCTGGGCTAAAACTAGGCAAAGCAGAGAATTTGGCCCTTAAACTGATCATACCAGGGAAATGAGGTACTGAAAGATTATGCGAAAGACTTTTTTACCTGCCTTTTGCTCAGACTTTCAGCATGAATGTCTTTTCTTCGTAACTGAGTAACATTTCTCTATTTAAATATACAAGTTAAGTAGACTCTTTTTGACATAGTGGGTTGTTTAATAATAACTGCATATTATTTTATGTCCCCAGGATAAATTTTACTTCATTTGTTAATCTTTGATGTACTTTAAACATCTAAATCTAAATATCAGTCAGCCAGCCATAGAATGTTATATTCCTCATTGCAACTCTTCTCAAATTCACAGTTTATATTTTCAGAATCAGTAGAGCATTTATAAAACAATAAAAAATTCAAGTCACAGGCAAGCTGTGTGTGCTAAGAAATCCTGTAAAATTTTGTGTTTTTTTTGTTCAAGAATGTAGTTAATAAAAGTTATTCTTGATGTTATTTAGTAGAAAGGCAAACCATCTTTTTTATATTTGACATTAACAATCTGATCATTTGTCTCCCCAAAGAAAGCCCATACAGGCCACACAATAAAGAATAGTAATATTTCTGTTTACTGAGATATCAACTGGCATTTCACAGCAAGTCAATGGTCTATCTTCACTACAGCATACTAGACCTCAATCTGGCATCTACAAATGTCAGGAGCATATAAAAAAATTATAGGATGAAAATCCAAAGCATGTTTTTAATTTCTAAAAAAGGAAACATAGTTCACCTAAACATATTTGCTGTAGAAATCAATGCAATATTCAGCTGTCACTCTAGAAAAACAACAAGGGAGTGATGCTGTCAGTAGGACAGGATAATAAAATTTCAAGCAGATGTTCAGGCAGGGCTCTAATTCTCGCTGAACTCCCTTGGTAAGCATTTAATTTCTTTATCATATGCAAGCTAGGTAAATTGTACTTCATCAAAACTGTATTGTGAAATATTAATATTTCATATTATAGCAAAACTCCACAGAATAACCTTTGTCATATTAAGAACATCAGAATTTCAAATGTCAAGGTTCTGCATTTTAATACATCTTAAATAGTTTTCTGGATTGGCACCATATATATAACTACTTTAATCTAAATTATTGTGTTGTAATATCATTCATATATATATAGATATAGATATAGATATATATTTATATATTTAACACAGGTTCACTTCAGTGAAATACTAATGGTATGGAAAACAATATGTCACTAACACAATTTTACCACCTATAATTACAAAGAGAGGTAAATGGAGTACAAATGTACACATACTCAACTAGCTGAAGCATGAATCAGTGCGTTGTAATAACAGCATGCTGAAATGTAGTACTTTTGGGTCAAATTAATGCACAATATACAACATCCTTCATTTAGATATGGTTTGCGAAAATATAGTGTAGAATTTATTACTATGTATTGTACAGATATAAATTGATGAGTAAATACTTTCTTGCAATATAATGTTTTAGTTGAAATTTAATTCACTTTTAATCATTAGTCTGTTTTTAAAACTGGCAATGCAACCTGCAGCATACAAATTAAAAAAATAGTGAGGTTTAGAATGAAGTTAGTCTTCACATTTCTGCTGTTACTCCTCATAAAGGCAACTGCTTCTACATTACTGAAAGCAACAGCATCACAAATCAATGCATGTCACAACAGAGTAAAGACAGATGTCTCTGATTAATCAGAATTAAATTTTTACAAGTGAAGGAAGCATCTAAAAATCAAAGTGAACATTCTGCCATTCCACTTCTGTTTTTTTCTTTTGCTCCTTTAGTTATACAGTGCAGTGAGAAAACCACAACTGAATCCATAATTTTAAAAAATTACAAATTTTGATACAAATTCTTCAATAGAATATATTAAAAATCAACTCTAACATAGAACAGTAAATGTCTCAAATTTTAATTTTAAAAAATTAATTAAAGAACAGTCTTGTATAAATTTTCTGACTATAGATTTTGATTTAAGAGAAATTCCATTTCTATGTATGGTGCAATATCCAGATAGAAAAAACAAACAAATTCCAACATATCGTTTTAAGAATTATCACCAGATGATACTCTTTTTAATTAAGCTAAGAGATTTCTCCCGTTGCAGGTAGCTATCTGCTTTTCAGAAATGGTTCTGAAAATAGTAAAGATTGGTATATGAATATAGGTAAATGTATTTTAAATAGGTTTACTAGTAACTAAATTCTTTATGTGGACTTTATTTTATCTTATCCTTCCCTCCACCTTTTTCCTCTAATTTCTTACCAACTGAATTTATACATAGTAACTTTGAAGCACAGAAGCTCCGAATAAGACAAAACTAGTATTTCAGCAATACCTCAGGGAGGGAAGAAAGTTGGGGGGAAAGTGAGGAGAATGACCGCCCTGCACTGAAAGCGGGGGGCTCTTGTCCAGGCTTGCTGGAGGAAGACAGTAGTGCTTTGTAGGGGTTGGGGGAGAAAAAGGTCAGAAACTGCTGCAAAGAGGTGGTGTTGGTCAGCTTTGAAGCACTGACTCACCCCCTTGGAACTTAAGGGTGAAAGGCTTTAAAGGTGCAAGCTCTGGCATTGGAAACCCCTTTCTCCACGCAGCAGGCAAGGCAGCACCCACCCTCCCTCTCTTGAGGTGTGATTATTTGGTGGGTATAAACCAGCAGTGCAAATAGGCCAGAAACACACAGCAGCAGCCTGGCAAGAGGAGAGGGCTGGGGGTTCTGCTCCTTTCCCCGCTGGGAGGGGCAGCAGAGAAAGGAGCAGAATGCCGGCAGCTTCTCCAGCGGCTGTAGTCCTCCGCCCCCCAGGCTCACCTCCCCCAGCCCTGTCTCCCCAGGTAACATGGGAGGGATGTGGAAAGGGGACTGGAAGAGCATGGGGGCCCCGGGCTGGGGGCGGGGCAGTGAGGAATCAGATGGAGGGTCACTTGGGGAGGTCACATGCACCCCTTAGCTGGTGCATCCCCTTCTCCCCCCGTACCAGTAAGACATGGGTTTTACTTGTACCACTGGTTTGAACCTGCTAGGGGCATTGTGCTAGTCGCTCCTTTTTAGCGGGGCTGGGAAGGAATTTTTTCCCTCACCCCCATATTGGCTTCAGTGGCGTGGGGGTTTTTCGTCTTCCCCACAGCAGGTCTTAGGGAACATCTATTATGGTGAGCACAAAAGGTGGTAGGCTATATGTCACAACTTATTTGGTGAGCGTGGGGTGGATGTCCAGTGCAGATAAAAGACTTTAAACAGAGATGCTGATTAAAGGAAGGGAATGGTGTGGGGTTTGGGGCTCCTATAGTTGAACCCACCCTTTCTTATAGTCCACCTTACCCCTCCTATGGGGGTGGATGGTAAGGTCCCCAGCAATGGATTTGCTGGAGGGACCTGAATGGAAAAAAGAGCGGGAGCTGGTGGAATCTCTCCGCCCCAGGGTAATTACAAGATAAACAGGGTTTACCTGCACTGTACACTTGTATCTGCTGGGCAGACCCAGATATCTAATAATAAAGTTGTGACCTGATTAAATCCATACCAAGTGTTTCCTGTCCTTCTTTCGGTATAGCTGGACAAGGAAGAGAGTGTGCTTAAAGGGGCATATTTGTTCTCTGCTGTTTTCCTTGCCCAGTGAGAATCTGCTTTAGAATTAGTGATCCCTGTTTCTTTAAAAGATCAGAGCTACTTGATATTAATTAGTACAGATATTCACAGATATACTGTACTTCGATTTTGTAAACTTAAAATCCACAAATTTTACATTTATATACATATATTTATATATCACAATCCAATAGTTTATAATTAACACCTGTTTTACACTGTAATAACATGTACCTTCGAAAATATTTAACATGGCATTTATTTAAATATTTACTAAAATATTATTTGTTCCAGTGTTAGACTGAGAATTTCTGTGTAATACTCATTGTTGAAATAAGAACTGTTGCACCTCACTGAACTTGTCTTCCTATTTGAAATATTTTTAGTATTTTAATAATATTAATACTTTGTTGTTTACATAAACAGAAACAATTGCATTTCTTTTTGCATCTAACATCTCTGTATCTCAAAGCACACCACAAACATTAAGGCTCAACACCTCTTGGAGGTGTTGTCAAGAGTATAATGGTATAAAAATCACTTCAGCCAACTCTTGGGTGGGACATGACAATTGTTCTATAGAACACAGCAATGCTACTCCAGAGCTTAGGGCCAGAAATGAATAACACTATATCCAACTAAGACTTCCAGGGAAATTTACCTAGGCAGATTGTAATCATCCAAGTTTGAATGAGTCAAGGGCACTTTTCCCAACCTCCTTTTCTCTTATATTAAAATAATACCATAAAATAATAATGACTACTTTCAGAACCTTGGTTTTACTGAACATCTGATCTGAAAGACATCAAGCAAAAGCCTCACCTCTGGCGGCACGATTACTGGAGCCCCATGATAAGTCACCGGTTCAGTACTGACTCTGACAAAAGTGTAATGTAGTGAAAGGCCAACACTACTTCCTGTAACGTGTATTCCTCCAAAGAAGCCTACCCAAATACTAACCTAGCTCACACCTGCTTAACTTATGAGATCTGATATAGTCACAGTGCAAGGTAACATAGCTGTAGGCATATGTGATTAATAAACAATTCTCAGTTTTGGCTGGATCCTGCCATCAACTTAGACACTCAATTAACTGAAATTAACAGGGAGTTCCATGCAAACACTGACGGCAGGGGATGCTTCAATTAAACCTCTTCCCTTAAAATGTTTCAGTAAGAAAAATATCTGCTTGTGTTGTACTCAATGGACCAGTTCTGGATTTCCATTACTTAGGTATAAATCCAGAGTAGCAATGACTTCTGTGGAGTTACTTCATCTTGGTTGCATGACAGAGATCAAATTTTGACCACACATATTTTGTAAGGACACTCTTGCTGCTCCCTTTCTCTTATCATTTTACACTCTCTCTGGATGATCTCATTTACTCATATTACTTCAACTACCATCTCTACAGAGATGCCTCACAAATTTGCCTCTTTCCTCTTGATAAGTCCCCATCCACCCAATTCTGCATCTCAGCTGCCTCACTGACATCTTCTCACTGCCACAGGAAACTTAACATGGCCAAAGCTGAGCTCCTTATCTTTCCTCCAAGTTCTCAAGTACATCCTATTCTCTGTTGCTTTTCAACACCACAATCATGCTCCATACTACTCAGACCTGCAACTTGGGGTTCATCTTTGACTCCTACCTCTTCCTTTACCCACACAGTCAAGCCATGTCCAAAACTTGTTGCCTCTTCCTCCAAAACATTTCTAAGATTTGTATTTTTCTTTCAGTGTTTACAGTTAAAATTCTTGCTCAATCCCTCACTTTCCCATCTTGATTGTTACAACCTCCTCCTTCTCTTAGCCTAACACTCATGGTACCCACTGCCAATATGTACAAAATACTGCCATTAAGATAATCTTCCTTGGCCATCACTTGGATCTTGTCTTACACTAGATTCTGCTCTCCTACTGCTTCGTATTCAAGCTTCTTGTCCTTGCATTCCAGGCCTTCAGTAGAGCCCTGCTCTTCCCTATCTTTCTGTCTTGTCTTATATTGCTACCATTCCTAAACTCCCCTAGTGATTCCAACATCTGCATAGATACATAAATCCATTGCTCACACAATAATTTCTTTGACTGCATCCTGATAGCTCTTACATGTGGAAAGGTCTTTGTGAGCTGTTCAATTCAAATCCTGCCTGAAAACCCATTTCCATTATGATTCCTAAAAGAAACTATCTAACTAGTAGTGGAAAGGCTTGGGGGTTAAGTGGGGATAGTCTATATGTATTATCAGCAAAATAGAAACAAATTGTTATCAAACATTGTTTTATCAAAAGGAGGCCAACCTCCCCCTTGATAAAGCAATCAAAACCCTCTCCTGATATACTTTGTCTATCTGTTCATTTTGTCTTTTTTAGACTGGGAATGCTTTGGAATGGAGACTGTGCCTTGTTTGGAGTCTACAGCACCTAGCACTCGATGGGTACTGCCAGAAGCAAATAACTGAGTAGTAATAGTAGCCCTGGAAAAGTAGGTAGAATATTAATAGAACCCTAAAAGCTTTTTAGCTGATTGGATATAATACTTATTTATATTCTCAAAACATTTAGATCATGACTAGAACATACCATGAAATTACATATGCCTTAACATATTTCCTTACCTTATCGAGGGAGAATGTTTTGGTCAGAGCAAATCCCCATCCTGCTTCAAATGCTCTTCGAATCATTGGGGAACTAGTAGTTGGAGTTGCACTGGCAAGACCGAAGGGATTTGGAAACTTCAGTCCAGCCACTTCAACACTGATGTCTACCAAATCAACAGGAGTATAGAAGAGAGGTAATTCTGGAGTAGTAGAAACTGCAGCACCGTATAAAGACTGTAAAAACAAATTTACAAATATTTTTGTCATCTGAATTTTATATGATTTCTTGTTAGCATGAGGGAAAAAAATCACTCATATACTTAAAATATTCTAATATTTTATGCTTGCAGTGATGAAAACATTTAGCTGGCAAAAAGTCATACGTCAAACATCTTCATTTTAAAAGGGAAGGTGGTGTTGATGCTGAAATATTATTTCAATGTATTACTCTGAAATAAATAAATAAATATTATTTTAAAATAAAATAACTTTGTTAAAGCAACAGTTACAATGAAACATGCATATGTACAGTTTATCAAAGATACTCTGAGTTAATGTTCCAAGGCCATTGTTAACTGAGCCTTGTGAAGCCTAGACATTGTAGTATTGACTAAAGGAACACCAAAGGTAAGCAATGGGACTGAGAAACTGAGTTTTCTACTATAGACCACAATGCTGCAAAGATTTATGCCCCTTAAAGTTTAATTGAAGTCAGTATAACAATTCACAGTCTGTGAATTAAATGTGAGCAAGTCTTCGCAGAATTGAGGCCTCAGTCTTACACGTACATTTATTTTCTTTTACAAGTAAAATCTTTGCTTCCCATCAATTTTAAAATAGATCTCTATTTTTTTTAAAAACTGGTGTAAGTCTCATTTCTAGCAACTACACATTATTTACATTTTAATGATTAATGTTCTCAAATTTTTAAACACTGTGGGAGAGAAGAGTTAATATACCATTTCCAAAATGACGACAAACATCAGTTGACACCTGATCAACCTCTGGGGTGGTTAGGGTATCTGGGATTCAATGCTGCATCCTATACTCATTGAAAGAGGTCTTTTTAGAACCACTAGGACTATTCACATGAATAAGTGCTTCAATATTGGGATTAACTATATCATACGACACAACTGTTGCTTAGATACACGAAAGAGGGAAGAATCCAGTAATCATAAAGAGTGAAAGTGTTCCACGTGCAGTATCACTTAGCAACCTGCCATCACTGGCTCAATATTCATCCAGGCTCCTACACACCATAAAAAACAATGTGAATCAGGCATAACTGACAGTAGCACTGTAGTAAAGTACTACTCAATGTGATATTGTAAGGATGTCAGAATCAGGCCCTAATTCTGGATTGGTAGCTAGAAACTGGACCAAAGAAGAGCAAACAATATAAATGTTGTAGTTATGTTTTCTAACAGTTTTAAAAATATCTCAGCCAGTTGATTTTTTTTAAAAGAGAAAATATACATATGAATGCATGCGTCAATAAAAAATTATAAGGAATTTTTGCACACAGACTCATTGCACATTTTATTCCCCAGAACTGACTCAATCAACCCTAACATAGCTGGCTTTTGACTATCAAGTAAATAATGCCCATTTACAAACAATAGAAATATTTGACTAGCCATAATCACTTTGAAGGTGTTGTTACAGTAGAGCAATCCTTAAGAACTGACCAGATCAGTGGCTTTGCTTCACAATGCCTGGATCATTACAGGTGTGTTCTCTTGCTCTTAAGCATGGCAAACATAATGAACAGGCAGTGGGCTCAGCCTTTGGAGAAGAAACACCCTAACAAGCTGGCAAATATAGGAGTTGTGTGGATGGACACTGAGCAGAATCCTATCTAGTTCATGATGGATGGAATTAAGCTCTGTGCCACGAAGGGTATATCTACACTGCAATTAAAAACCCATGACTGGTTTATGCCAGCTAACTTGGGCTCATGATGCTGAGGCTAAGGGGTTGTTTAATTGTGGTGTAGATGTTTGGGCTCAGGCTGTACCCCAGGCTCTAGGACCCTGTGAGGTGGGAGGGTCCAAGAGCTCAGAATGCAGCCTGAGACTGAATGTCTACCCTGCAATTAAACAGCCCTTTATCCTGAGTCCTGAAAGCCTGAATCTGCTGGCACGGGGCAGCCGCAGGCGTCTAATTGCAGTGCAGACATATCCTAAGAACCTTGAACTTGAGTCAGTAAAGCCAAAGGGGAAAAAATGGAGGGGTTCTCAACTCCTTGAGATGCGCACACACACAAAGAAATCTCTTATGTAAGGACGGAGCTGATACTCCAAGGACTCTGTAAAATCTTCCAACCCTTGAGTTGCTGCCCTTTGTTTTGTTTTTAAAGAGCTTATTTACTCCATTTTTCACTTATGCATGTTACTACAAGGCTATGGAGGGGATGAGAACTACTATAGATTTTTCAAGGGCTTTAATTAAAGGAAGTCTTGATGCAGAACCTCAAAATCTACTCATGTCCTCCCAAATTTAAAAAGCTATATTCAAATCACCTGACCCTTTGAATTTTCATCCCAGGTAGGGTCCAAATCCAGAAGTGGCATGTTGGGGCAGATTCCTGGCTAGTGTAATACAACTGAAGTTAATGGAACTATACCAACAGAAAATTTGGAGCTGTGGATGTTATCCAAAATGGCAGAAATCGCTTGAGAAAAGCTGATTTTGTCGGATTCCAGCCATTTGGGACCAAATTTCCCTGATGCAATGACCTCTTTCTGGGTAGTGCCCTTTACATTGCTAGCCATACCAAAGACAGCAAGAGTATGGGGCAAAATGGAATTACTGAACTATTTCCTTCCATACAGGCCACTCAGTGCATTCAACATATTATACTCCCCAGAGCTCTGGGGTATGTCTACACTGGAATAAGAAGCCTGTGGCTGGCCTGTGCCAGCTGACTTGGTCTTGCAGGGCTCAGGCTAAGGGGCTGTTTAATTGCAGTGAAGGCTTTCAGGCGCGGGATGCAGCTCAAGCTCTGGGACTCTCCCACCCTACATAAGAACAGCCCTACTGGGTCAGCCAAAGGTCTATCTAGCCCAGTATCCTGTCTTCCAACAGTGGCCAATGCCAGGTTGGAATGGCCTTCCAACAGTGGCCAATGCCCCAGAGGGAATGAACAGAACAGGTAATCATCAAGTGATCCATCCCCTGTTACTCATTTCCAGCTTCTGGCAAACAGAGGCTAGGGACACCATTCCCTACAGAGTGCTAAAGCCCGGGTGCCAACCAGAGCCCAAACATCTATACTGCAATTTAAACATCCCCATAGCCTGAACCCCACAAGGCGATTCAGCTGGCATGGGCTAGCCATGGGTTTTTAATTGCAGTGTAGACATACCCTGAGAGGTAACATGCCTACCTGAGTCATAGTGCTTAGCAGAGCATCCGCTGGGGAACTCCAGAGTTCCACGCCCCAAACTAAGGGCCATGACTTCAAGGTACTATTGTGACCTATTATTTGAATATCTGAGTAACCAGCTGCTATTTTTCTTTTCTGTTATGAATTACAAAAAACAAACAAACTTGATAGCTCAGAAATTTGGTATTAGGATACAAAATCTTTCACCCCAAGGTCACAGGCTGAAATCGGGTGTAGGTCAGGGGAGTGACAGAAATTCATTACTATCATCTAGCTGTGAGGTGGCTTGTGTTCTCAGTGTAGTTTTTACTGGACAAGATGTTCATTCTCAACTGGCACCATTATTGGTACAAAGTGAAGGACAGGAGCTTAGCGTATAAACCATGCATAGTACAGTGAGGAAAGAAAACAAAGGATTTAATGGGGAGTGGTGGTGTTGGAAGAGTGAGGCAAACAGTTGAAAACAAGCAATGCATTCAGGGCTAGACTATGATGTGACTATCTGCTCTGAGTAAAGGGGTGGTGCATAGTAAACTTATGCCTCTTTTCCTTTCTGCAAGCAGACTGCGGATATTTATTAAGTTTTTGATTATTCAAAATTGTTCAAATGTGGTATGTAAATACATTTCAGCCTGTGGACTGCTCTCGAACTGCTCAATCCTGGTATGCCTCAAAATAGTCGTTATTCAAAATTCAGTATTTGATTAAAAGAAAAGGAGTACTTGTGGCATCTTAGAGACTAACAAATTTATTTGAGCATAAGCTTTCGTGAGCTACAGCTCACTTCATTGGATGCATAGTTGCTTAAGCCATGTCGTCCTGTTTCTGTTTCCTGGCTGGATGACTTAATCTTCAAAAGCTACCTTTCACTGCCACATGAAATGAATTTTGTTTCAAATGAATCTTAGCTAAAGGCGACAAAGGTGCATTCTGTATAAATAAAATATGGCTTGTACAAGATAAGAAACCCTCCTCTAATGAAAGGAATTTGGGACACGCAGATTGATTTGCCCATGTAAGAACAGGAAAGCTTTGGGGCATGCTGGCCTGCAAACTAGTTGATCACCAGGATTTCCAGCCATCCACTGAAACATCTCCAACTATAGACCTTTTCCCCTGACATTAGGATTCTGCACTCTCCTAAAAACCCTTGGTAAACCGCCTGGAGAGAGAAAAAAGATGAGACTCCACTTAGATGCAAAAATGCATTGACTCCACCAAAAGCTGCTTACTTCTGGTGCTCCACTCCCTGTTAATGAGGGTCTCTGCTGTCTGTTTTGTCATAGTGGTTTGTAAACCACTTTTACAGCCTGAACATCTCCAACAGCCTGATAGTATACTTCCACACCTATGATGATCGCTGGCCCGACAAGGAGGTTTCTAAGATGGGTCTTTCATCCCAAGAGACTGGCATAGGTGGTGACAAGAATTAGGGAATCCAGGTAAGTAAATCAAAATGACAAAATATGCACTGCTATAAGATGAGGCCGAGGGTTCAACAGTCAGTAGCAATGCTTCCTGCAGATTTATCTTCCCCTCCTCTTGTCACACTTCCTTTTGCTCTATTTTTATGTTTGTTTTGCTTCTCTTAACCTCTCTGTTCAGCACAATGCTCATAAAGGAATTAAATTTACTAAGTCATGATGTGTTATTTTCTCACAAAGCAAACCTTTCAACAAATTAAAATGCTATATAGGTTCCTAATAGGAAAAAATAAGCTTTATAATGAAGGATTGACCTGATACTGCACACATAGTAAAAGAAAACCTGTAGGCAAACCTTTAGAAAAAGAAGATAAAAATGCTTGCCAATTCTTCTCTAATTTGCTGTCAACCAGTTGAGTCTACAATTGTGGGAATTCAGATTCCTGGTTACCATGTCTCCAGGGTTCTTTGAAAAGCATGCCAACATCCATAAACATTTTGCATGCATTGGTCTTCTTTCTTCTGATCTGGATACTCCTGCAGACAAGACAGTGTGCTCCGTAGTGAAGAGCACAGGACCAGGAGACAGGAAGATCCTGCGTTTTAAAACTTTCACACTGATTCGCTGTGTGGCCTTGAGCAAGTAATTTCACCTGTCTCTGTCTGTTTCCTTAGCTGTGGATAACTACTTGACCACCTACTTCATGGCATTAGTATATATAGTCAATGTCTACATAGTGCCTTCAACACACAGAGCACTAAAAAAAAATGCTAAGTTTCATCAACATAATTGGTTTACTGAGAGCCTTCTCCTCTGCAGCCTGGAACAATTTTCCTGCATCTTTACACTTCATTGATTCTCTCATTTAAAATCTCATCCAAAAAACATGTCTATTCTTCCTTGCCCATACTCACTCTCTTTTCTATTATTTAGCTGTGTAATTCTATTATTTACAATCAGTCACCAAAACATTTTGTATGAAAGACACTATTCAAATTAAACAATTGTATTGAATTGCAGTGTGTTATCGCCTGCCTGTGGATCCTTTAAGAACTTGAATAGGCTTTGTAAATATGCACTTATTCATTCTAAAATTACATATTTGTTGAAGCACAATAGGAGAAGTCCTATATCTCAGAGATATGAATTAACACCATACTGTTACCCCTTTTGACTCAACCTGTTACCCAATATTTGAGGTCTTGGGGGTTGTTTCCTTTAGAATAGTGGTTCTAAAACGTTTGTACTCCTGACTCCTTTCACATAGGAAGTCTCTGAGTGCAACCCCCCCCCATAAATTAAACACACATTTTTATATATTTAACATATTATAAATGCTGGAGGAAAAGTGTGGTTTGAGAGTGGAGGCTAACAGCTTGCAACCCGCCCATGGAATAACCTTGCAACCCTCTGATGGGTCCCGACCCCCAGTTTGAGAACCCATGGTTTAGAAGAAGAAATTGATGATGGAGTCAGGTATTTCTTCAGTGCAATCTTATTTATTTACAAAGTATGTACAAAGTCTTATTTTCCTAAACACTGCAGGAATTAACAACAGGAGGTTTTTCGCTCACAGACCAAGCCTCTTTTGAGCCAGCACCACAGAAAATGCTCTCTCTCAGGGCCACACTCCCAGTGCTTTTCTAGCTGTCTCCTTGTCTTTCTGTTTCTTTCTACCTGCTTCCTGGTTGTTTCTGACTCACACATACATGCAGCTGAAATCAAATAAGTCACCAGCTACCTTCTGTTTGCATACAATTTAGTCCCTAGGGCAGCATTTTCCAATGTTTCAGCTAACAAGGGGGGCATTTAATTGTTCCCTCATTTAGCCTGAATAGAAGGGAGCCAACATGACCAACAGCTTCAAAGATAAGCCTGAGGAAATGGCCAATCTTCATAAAAGAAATACGGTCCAGGCTCACGAGATATAAAATTCACATTATTTATTTATTGCATGGGAAAGTTGGGGGGAGATCTGCTTTAAGTAGAACAATAGCAGTGCCCTTAAAATGGGGGATGTTTTGGTCGCCACTTCCAGCAGCTCCCATGGCCAAGAGCAGCGAACTGCAGCTACTGAGAGCCGTGATCGGCGGAATCTGCAGATGCGTCAGGTAAACAAACTGGCCCGCCCCACCGGGGCTTTCCCTGCACAAGTGGCAGAACAAGTTTGGGAACCCCTGGTATAACTACATCACTCAGGAGTGTGGAAAATCCACCCCCCTGAACAACGCAGTCATACCAACCTAGTTCCTAGCCAGTGCTATGTTGACGTGAGGGCTTCTTCCATTGACTGAGCTACTGCCTCTTGGGAGGTGGAGTACCTATGCTGCCAGGAGCAGCTCTCCTGTCTGTGTTTGCTGCATCTTCATTAACCTCCTGCAGCACTGTAAGTATAGATAAGCCCTAAATAAATTAGCAAAATTAAGCACGGAAACCATTACATATTCATGCCATAACAAACAAAATCTAGACCTCAGGAAATACTCTGAGTGGTGGGCAGCCTGGTAAATGTGGTTACTTCTACGTGGATCATTATCTTCCTCTAACTTTGAATTACATTGATTCTATTTAGAATGTATAGGAAAGTTCTAATGGAACAGTCAGACCAGGAAGGGACAAAAGTACTTCCCATCCTCAGTTGGTTTTGTCTGGTCTTCTTTAGGGCCATAAAGATACAGAGTTCAGCCAAACCTGTGCTTTTCAAGCTGGTGGAAGAATGCTGAGAAGCAAGGAATGTTTAGTTTGTTACTGATGGAGAACATCAAGTATGAGATCAGCCAAGATGCTTCTGTAAATAATTCCTAGTTTTGAACATAAGGCATTCCCTTTGGAGAGCCCTTGACTCTGGAACTCACACTTCTCTTGAATGCATGCCAGAGTTTGAATGATTTGAGCTTCAGGGCACATGTAAAGCCCATCTGTTTGCTCAGCCTTTTGCCTGAACTAGGCTGAGGAGTGTGCTGTTTAAAGGAAACGACAAGCAATTAACTGGGATGCTGTTTTTTTTTTAATTTAATGTTTTATTGTGGTCTAGAATTGTTTGGATTGGTCTTTTGATGCTGCCACGCGCGGACTGCATGCTAGTTATATTTTTATTAGTACTAGTACAGTCAGTCGCTTGGGAAACGGGCAATTATTTTTTATAAATACAAATAGATACATTGTACATAGAACAGCTGAAACCTAAAATGAGCCTTTTTACTAAATCAAACACTAAGACTGTGAAGAAATTGTCAGCTTTACAATCCTGTACATGAGAGAAAGTCAATCTATTTCATGAGGGTATTTTTATCTAAAGCAGGGGAGGATTCAACAGTTAGTTCAAAATTGAGAAACACTTTACATATATATGTATGTGTACGCACACACAGAGCCATGTGTTAGGCATAAGTGCTAAATATAAGTGCTAGAAAATTGTGATCTGGCTCTAAATCACAACTCCCTAAAAATGAAGTCCCTGATCCTGTTACTAAGATTGCAACTGATGCAAATATTGGCAAAGTAACTGCCAAATTATAAAAAGAAAAGGAGTACTTGTGGCACCTTAGAGACTAACAAATTTATTAGAGCATAAGCTTTCGTGAGCTACAGCTCACTGCATCCGATGAAGTGAGCTGTAGCTCACGAAAGCTTATGCTCTAATAAATTTGTTAGTCTCTAAGGTGCCACAAGTACTCCTTTTCTTTTTGCGAATACAGACTAACACGGCTGCTACTCTGAAACCTGCCAAATTATAGTCTTCCCCACCACAGCAGCCAGATTTTACAGGGACCGTACATCCAAATAAATGCCTCTTGGCTACCTATTCATCTAGCAGCTGGAAAGATGACACTTGACATTTGGATACTTTCCTGTGAAGATTGCTGCAAGGCTTTCCCATTAGCTTCCTGGTGAGACTGTAAGGTCGAATAAGCTGCCTCAAAACCTGCAAAGGGTAACCGAAGCACTCTAATATCAAGTCTGTTTGATTTAAAATTCTAAATTCTCAGGCCACAACTTTTCAGACTCCCTTTAAAATGCTCAGTATATTCCACTATACTGAATGTTTTAGAGGAATAAAAAAATGTCCTTCGATGGCAATGCAGTTATAAGAGATGCTTTGAGTGATGCAGGTTTTCATGAGAAGTTGGAAAGGGAATAAGGAGAGAGGGAGGAGATACCCTCACTAGGGTCACAGAGTTGCCAAAATAAATGTACTCACACATCAAAGCGTAGAATGTTTAACATTAAGTATTTGGACAGGGTCTAAAAATACAGCTGACAAACACTGCTTCAGTATAAATGAGAAATATATGTACTGATAGTGAAAACAAGCTTTGAGCCATACAGTATTTTTATGAAGCCACATCAGACTGAAACAATATGAAGCTGCGCGCACGCACAGTGTCTCATAAGGGATGGGGGGGAAAAAGGAATTGCACTGCTACTACCTCAGTTGTTCAAATCCATTTTCCTTGGAAAATATTTTCTTCTCTGTTTGTTCCAAAGAATTCTTCGTACTACAAACATTTTTTTTATCGGCTGCCTTTCCACACAAAGGCCAAGGTCTCTGGTCTGCTATGGTCCCTCTGCACCTGATCTAAGACTATAGCTTGATCACTATGCCTGTTTTTACATTAAACCAGGGGGAGAGAAGAGCAGATCACAGCTCTCACTCTGTATCATCTCTACAGCATACAAAGGGGAAATGCTTAGTCACCTAGTTGCTCAAGGGTTTAAACCCATTAAACCCCATTTCTTTGCACTGGTTTTCTCCATGAATTAGGTTTTGTATTTGCCTTGCTCCAGTAGCCCCATTAGCAGCTTTTTCAGAGCTGGACTGCAATCCCTCTTTTGTGTGCGTGCACGCACACTTTTTGTTAAGCATTGGTACACTTGCACTCTATAAATAATAGTATCTTCCCCAGGTAATAACAATGACCATATTTAATTTATACTTTCTGTGCTGTTCAGAGGTTCTTTTAAATATTGATGGGCTTCCCCCCCCCCATACCTAAATCACATTTCTGCATATACTGATTATTGTGGAAGAAGCCATAGCAGACCAGAGACCTTGGTGGAACTCTGAGTTGGAGAGAAGAATATTGTTAAGATTTACACATTTTTAAAAAAAAAATCTAATTTCAATGTACCAAAGCCATTTTTGTTACTATACATCTATAGTTTTAATTATCTAATACAGAGGCTCTCAAACTGGGAAGTGGGCCCCCCGGGGGGGGGACTCACAATGCATTTGGGGAGGGAGGGAGAGGGGCATGACAAGCTTTAGGGGGGGAAATTACTGCGTACACCTGATTCCTCCAGACATATCAGGTCCTCAGATGGCGCTGTGCATTTTGACAGATTTCTGTTAAGCTTGAAAAGAATTATACAAAGCCGTTGCCATCTGTACATTAATCCATTTGCTATGACATGGTGTGCACATTTAATTGTAAGCATCAACCACAATCATAGTTTTGCATTTGCTCTTATTACAATGAATCACTGGCTCTGTTTGAATCAATGCTTTACTGTTTTTAATATTTAGTGAGCGTTGAATGTTGATTCTTTATTTGTCAGTATATGTACTTGTGTGGCAGGAGGGGAAGGTGTAAACTATTACAGCCACAAAAAAGGGAGGCACAATAAAATAAGTTTGAGAATCATTGATCTAACAGATTTGCAATGCACGAATCTCCAGAGTATCTAGATGTCCATTACTCAAAACCTACATATTTAATTCTAAAAATGCATGGCAATTATTTCAATAACCAGGAAAAAAGCAAACCAATAAATGCGTGTGTGAAAACAGATATTAAGTTGCAGCTGGAAAGGAAAACTACTTTTAAAGACCCACCTGTATGTATCTGTGCATATACCAGGAAGCTTGTTTTCCGTCGTTCACTGATTCCACTGTAGTGTTAGCTAAACCTCCAATGTCACCACCAGCAAAAACCCATGGTTCACTGGTTTGCATGGTCTCTGGATCCATTTCAGGAAGACCCCATCTATTAAACTGGATAGGATTCATGGCTTCTTTTACTGTATTTAAGTGAAAGATAAAAAGATACTAAGTAGATGATCTGGAGATAGTTTAACAGCTTTACTAAGCAATTGTTGCTACAATCTGTATATAGACAATGATAAAAGTAAGAAATAAAACATTATTTTAAAATGTTGGCCACTTATGCTAGAAATGGGAACCATTGTTACAGTCTGTATCACTGTGTTTCTACTTTGACTTCCAGTAGAGTTAATCGAGAAGTGTATTTATTATGGCAATTCACATGCAAAGGTCCAATGCAGGGGTGGCCAACCTGTGGCTCTGGAGCCACATGTGGCTCTTCAGAAATTAATATGCAGCTCCTAGTATAGGCACCGGCTCCGGGGCTGGAGCTATAGGTGTCAACTTTCCAATGTACTGGGGAGTGTTCACTGCTCAACCCCTGACTCTGCCACAGGCCCTGCCCCCACTCCATCTCTTCCAGCCTCCTACCCTGAGCCTCCCATGCCCTCGCCCCTCCTCCTCCCCCGCCCCCCAGTCTCCTGCATGCCATGAAACAGCTGATTGGGAGGTGCAGGGAGGTGCTGATCTGTGAGCCTGCCAGTGGGTTGGAGGCGCTGGGAGCGGGTGTGGGGGAGGGGAAGCAGATAGGCGGCTGCTGATGTATTACTGTGGCTCTTTGGCAATGTGCATTGGTAAATTCTGGCTCCTCAGGCTCAGGTTGGCCACCCCGGTCCAATGTCTAGCATATGGAATGAATATGCAACAAGTGTCATAACAGAAATCATTTCTCATGTGTCTGCTAAGTTAGGTATTTGCAAGAGATAACTGTACAGGAATATCATGCGGGGAAGAAAGAGGTGGTGTTAACTGTGCCAGAAGGAACAAACTGACTCTGATACGCTATTGATCACTTCCTGAGCACAAACTACAAATCCTGCACAGACTTTATATTGAGATTTACAAGAATACTCAGCGCTGGCTTTCCTCACCTACAACTGACGTCACTGGGAGTTTTACCATTAACATCAATGGATGCAGAGTTAGGCTAATGTTCTGCACTTTTTAAAATCCTACCCTAGTCACCATTGGTGAACAAGGGGCATTCTCACCTTCTTTTATCCTAGCATCATCCATTCATCCCATCCTCATTTGTCTATGCACTCATCCACATTGTATCCAAAATACCTTTCTACTTTCCAGCATAACAAACCTATACACTTGGTAGTTTTTAAAGTTGTTGCCCTCCCAGCCTCTGACTCATGTCCCTTTGATCCAGACACAGCAGTGAAATGATGACAGACATATGGATGGATTTTAAGTGGCAGGCTGCAACTTTTATTAAACTTAAACACAGGGGAGGGGCACTACTCGTCCATCACCCAGAGCTTCCTAGACCAGGCATATAATTGCTTCCAGTGTGGGGGTTACAGGGCTCTTACCATATAACACATAACTTGGGGTAGACTCTCCTCAGCCTACCCTTCAGGACTCAGCATGCTCTGAGTCCTACCATCCTTCCCCTGCCCCTCATGAGAGACAGAGGGGTGGGGACTTCAGCCCATAAGGGCCAAAAGGTCTGACCTGACCTTGGACCACAAGCTCTCATGAGCCCAAAGCCCACCACCACCATCCCAGTATTTTACTTCTGGGAACCATTCATTTTATCCTTTTAACCACATTGGAAACTGGCCTCAATTGCAAAACATTAACAACTCAACCAAGTACCTCAGTTAAGTACTAGGTGAATTCCTGCTTAACCCACTAGGTCTTGAAGAAAGAAAAGGAGTACTTGTGGCACCTTAGAGACTAACAAATTTATTTGAGCATAAGCTTTCGTGAGCTACATTGGATGCATCCAATGAATTGAGCTGTAGCTCACAAAAGCTTATGCTCAAATAAATTTGTTAGTCTCTAAGGTGCCACAAGTACTCCTTTTCTTTTTATGAATACAAACTAACACGGCTGCTACTCTGAAATAGGTCTTGAAGGTGCTTCAAGGAAGCACCCTGGTTCTCTGCCAATTGTCCCGTAGGAGAAAAAATTTGTTCCTGATCCATAAACAGGTGATCGCGGCATTTGTCAGGATGTATCCTGAGACTGAATAGTGTGGGGCTGCTGAAATGGAGCTGAAAGAAGATCCACAGGGCTCTCACCCCAGATTAAATTCTGGGAGCTAGGGAATGCTGGTGAATCAGCACCCCTCTCCCCTACTGTCCAATCAATGCCAGAGACTCCAAGGGGTGGGGAGGAGCTACCTGGTATCCCTCAGCAAGTGTCTCCCTTCCTTCTTGCTGAAGCTGTCCCCTTTCACCATCAGGCCACTCATGTTCCCCCACCTGTTGAGGCAGATGGATGGCATTTTTGAAGTTTAGAACTGAAAAAGAATGATTTTCCATATCTGTTCTTGTAACAGTTTCTTCAGATCTTCAATATTTATACACAGCAATGATCAAAACAGTCTTCCCTCACAACAGAAATGACCCTCTGCCATTTTTAGAAAGTTAATTATTAGGCAATTATTGTAGAAAATTTTGAGACAAAACGTTTTTCCACCTGAAAAAGCTATTTAATTTAAACTGAAACTTCCCTGGGGAATATGATGATTTTGACAAAATTTTGCTTCTGAATTTTTTTTTAATAAAAAAAGCAATTCAACAGGGTTAAGAAACCCTCTCTCAACATTTTCAGAATAAAATGTTTCACTTTTTCATTTCAGAATGAGTTTTTGGATTGAATTTTTTTTATTTTTATAAATATAAACATTTTTAAAATAGCAAGTCAAAATCAGAATGAAATGTTTCATTGACTCAAAACAATTTTTTTTCAGGAATTTTGTTGTGTGGGAACTTTTTGAAATTCATTTCCATTCCAAGCAAGCTAGATTTCAAAACTGCAGAATCTCCCACATTACTCTAGGAATTTTTAGCATGCTGTTCTGTTTAATCTTTCCATTTTAGACACCATTATCAAAGTGTCATCTGAAACCTCCCAATCTTTTTCCCCACAATCTTTAATGTATTTATTTTCACAATACCCCTCTGAGGTACAATTATACCCATTTTAAAAATGGGGAATGAGGAACAAAGAGACGTGGCCTAGGTCATACTGGAAGTTCGTGGTGGAAGAGCAAATTGAATCCTGGTCTCCCAAGATCCTGGCTAGAAATCTAGCCACTGGACTACCGTTTCTTCTCAGTCTATAAATCTCCATCCACTCTTCTTTTTATTTTAGGAAAATAAATCACAAAAAATCACTATCACAAAAAATCTCCAAAAAAACACCCACAGCGTGGTATCATTGACTGACCACCTGCTTTGGGAGAAGAGGTCACGAAAAAGTGTGTGCGCGCGCGCGCGCTCATGAATTATATGCCTGAAGACAACTGAAAAATAAAAAAATTAAAATAGGAGTGGTTACGATGTTAACTACAGAATGGGAAGCCCACGTACCTGATTCACCACTATGTTTGTTTAGTTTTATGCCATCGCAATTTCAGTGGAGTTACACGGACAGAAATCTGGAGTAATGCAAGGGTGAATCAGACCCCCCAAAGTGTAAATCACATGGGAAGAAATATATGCTGTTAAAACAGAAAGCAACTATTTTCTCCTCTTTTCCTATGGAACATTATTGCAGAAAAGATATCTTCAGTTCTCTTATTTGTGACACACACAGAGCAGATGGACAGATTGTACATAAAACAGAGCTGAAATGCACAGAACAACACACTACTTTTTATACTTCATGGAATAGTACAAATGGGACATGAATACAAATAGCAAAACTTAAGATCATCCCACCGCCATCTACTAAAGGTCATCTTTCTCAATACAAAACATTTTAACTGTGTATTATTTTCCTACTTTAACTTTTAAATTAGCTTCTTTATAAATACAAAGACATTTTAATGTAGATTTATAACGAAAAAATATTTTCAAATAAATACTTGTAGCAAATCTTGAAGCCATGTATCAAAATGAGCTATTTTATATAGCTTTAACTATATTGTGACACCCAAATTTCTGCAATAAAATGCAGTTTAAAACTGCAGTGTTCCCCAGGGACATATCACTAGCAGATGCAGATTGCCAAGGTCAATTAAACTGATGTAGCTGTGCTGTCATATATGTAAAAGAGAAACCTGCTAGCATATGACAAGAATATTTCTCAGTATTTATAGAAAAATGTCAAATATGTGTTGTGTTTTTACTTGAGATGGGCGTAAGTGGGTATATTTTGGGTTGGCAAAACCTTAGTCAGGTTTTATCTTTCCAAAGTCAAAACCAAAACCACCTGTAGTTTTAGGTTTGGATTTAGAGATTTAGCAATATGTTGGAATCCACATTTTTCTCTCCTCATTTGCAATGTTGCCAATTTACATAATCCCCTTCCTCACTTAAAAAATTCTTACCCTTCACCTAGAACTATAATGGGGTAAAATAAAAAAGCATGCAGCCTCACAGACGGAACATTATGAATCTACCTAGTATAGAGGAGCAGTTGGACCACATACTGTATGCTGTTAATGGCCTGCATTGCCAAAACATGCATAGATCCATGCAGTAAGCCAAGCCCAGGCATTAGCAAAGTATATGTAGAAGCACACTGTTTAGCCATCTTCTAACATTGCTAAGACATAGACATATGGGAGTCTGCCACCAGCACTAAGACATGAGAGCAAACTCTTAGTATTGTCCAGAGGTGAAAGTAAGCTGGTATGGTGGACCGGTTTTCCCAAATTGCAATTTAAAGCCCTCTGGTAGTGGCGGCGGGGCTCTGGAGGGGATTTAAAGGGCCAGGGCAGTAGCGGGTGCCGGAGCCCCGAGCCCTTTAAATCTCTACCTGAGCCCTGCTGCCCGAGACATGGGGTAGCGGCGGTGGGGCTCTGGCGGGCATTTAAAGGGCCCCTGGGCTCCAGCTGCTGCTACCACCCCGGCCCTTTAAATCCTCTCCAGAGCCCTGCTGCCAAAGCCCTAGGGTAGCGGTCGCGGGGCTCCGGAGGGGATTTAAAGGGCCAGGGCAGTAGTGGCTGCCGGAGCCCCAAGCCCTTTAAATCCCTACCTGAGCCCTGCTGCCCGAGACCTGGGGTAGCGGCAGTGGGGCTCTGGCAGGCATTTAAAGGGCCCCTGGGCTCCAGCTGCTGCTACTGCCCCGGCCCTTTAAATCCTCTCCGGAGCCCTGCTGCCAAAGCCCTAGGGTAGTGGTGGCGGGACTCCAGAGGGGATTTAAAAGGCTGGAGCTCCGGAGCCCTTTAAATTCCTGACAGAGTCCAGCTGCTGCTACCCCAGGGCTCAGGCAGCAGGCTCAGGCAGGGATTTAAAGGGCTCGGAGCTCTGGCAGCCACTACCACAGCGGAGCCCCAGGCCCTTTAAAGCTCTGCCAGAGCCCTGAGCCCCGGGGTAGCGGTGGCAGCTGGGAGCCCCCAGGGCTCCTCAGTGATTTAAAGGGCCTGGGCTCTGCTGCAGTAGCAGCAGCTGGAGCTCTGGGCCCTTTAAATCACCCCGAGCCCAAGGGCTCCCAGCCGCCTCTGCAGCTTGGGGGTGATTTAAAGGGCCCAGGGTTTGGGGGTGATTGGGGGTGATTTAAAGGTCCTGGGGCTCCCAGCCACCACTACCACAGCTGGAGCCCTAGACCTTTTAAATCAAGAGGCCCTGCCTCTTCCGGTTGAGACCATGCCCCCTGCTCAGGACTCCGGCATACCGGTAAGTCCTCTAACTTACTTTCACCCCTGGTATTGCCCAAATATATGTTCAAGCACACAGCAAACCTAAAGCCCTTCTTGAATATCCCCTCCCAACTTCCTTTCCAGGCTCCATACCATGCCCTCCCCTTCCAGAATCAAACACACTCTGGGGATATGGAGATAATTGGGAGCAGGTGAGATTTCTGCTGGATGGGAAAAGAGGTGGAGAGTATCTCTTTGTGTGAGAGCGGAGTCCATTCAGAGGCAAAATACTATACTGGGAAAGAAAGATACAAGCACAATATACTCTGTCACATATTTCTTTTCACTCTTCACATACCTAGGACCCAGACCCAAAGTTCTTTTTGCAACCAAGTTAGATCCAAAATCACAGGCAGCAGTTTGGATTCACTATTCCACACTGTAACACACTCTCAAAACTAAATGAAAACGGCACCAGTTTGGGCCTCCTCCGAGGTATAAAGTATTAAAATAGAGTAACCGCTTCTGGTGCTGAAACTTGACACAGTATTTCACTTTGAAAAATAGCTGCTAAACATGCAAAATAATTGCTTTTCATAGTATTCTTTGTAAACATCAGTGTTCTAGCTTATTATTCAAAGTTTAAAGACTTACTGATTGCAAAAAATACATTTGTGGTTGAATTTGGCAAAAAACCCCAAAACTAAACTAAAGCCTGGACACTCCTAGTAGCTGAATACAAAAATATCTGAGAAGGTTTTACTTAAAAATATTTAAACAATCACAATATCACACCAAACATAACCTTCAGACTGAGGCATTTTCTTCAACTTTGAAAAGGAAGTTTCAAAAGGAAAATGCAAAACGATCCTTAACTATAGTGGGAATATAGTTACTGGGAATACTTCAGTAACATTTATGCAGCAATACATTAGCTTTCATTTAATATCTCAAACTGACTGTGGTTCAGGAAAGTATTTGATCATTAGGCCTGTGACCAGAGCTTTCTGGAGAACAGAAGGCTGTGTTGTCTATTGGGAGCTAAGATATGGGATGTGGATCTGGGGCTGAAGAAGATCCTAATGGGAGCAGGAAAGAATCCACTAATTGTCCTTCATTTGGGAACAAATAATACTGTTAGAATCTCACTGGGACACATCAAGAAAGACTACCTCAGGCTGGGGAATATACCTAAAGAAATGGAGGCTCAGGTGATCTTCAGTGGGATTCTTCAGTCTCTAGAGGAGGAGAGTGAAGGTAAGACAAGATTATGCTGATCAATAGATGGCTGACGCAATGGTGCTACACGGAGGCTTTGGGATGTTCAACTACTGGGACGCATTCACAGACAAAGGGCTCCCATAAATCTGGGATGGGCTCCCATAAATCTGAATAAATCTGAATCCCATCTGAATAGGGAGGATAACAGGCTTCTGGGATGGAGGTTGGCACAACTGCTTACATGAATTTTAAACCTGGAATTTGGGGGAGATGGTTGGGAGATGCTCATGCAATTTCCATGCCTGATTCCGATATTGAGAGGAAGGAAAGTCAAGTAGAAGCGAATACAGGAAAGGCAAAAGGAACAACAGAGGGTAGGAGAATGGACAACAAGGGGAAATACAGTGCTAAAACTAATTACAGTAACCATCAAGTAGGCAATACTGGCAGTAAAATTACTAATCTGGTGAGGAATTAAAACATTGGTAAATGTTAATTGGGATAAAATACAAGAGACAATGGATCATACTGAAAGATGAACTGTCAGGCTAGAGAGAGGTTACTAGTGGAGCTCATCAGGGATCAGTCTTGAGTGCAGTCTTATTTAACATTTTCATTAATGATTTCACCTCCTCTGCTGTGTGTGTAAATCGCTTCCCAGTCACTGTGGGGAGCCCCTGGGCCCTTTAAATCACCGTCCGAGCCCTGCCGCCACTACATCAGGGCTCAGGCAGTGGGGCTCGGACGGCGCTTTAAAGGGCCGGGGCTCCCCACAGTGGCAGGAGTCCCGGGCCGTTTAAAGTTGCGCCTGAGCCCTGCCACCGCTACTCCGGGGCTCCGGCACCCAGGCTCGGGCAGCAATTTAAAGGGCCCGGAGCTCCGCTGCGGTGGTGGTAGCTGGAGTCCCGGGCCCTTTAAATCACACCCCTGAGCCCTGAGGCTCTCAGCCGCCTCTGTTGCTGGGAGCTCCAGGGGTGATTTAAAGGCCCTGCCTCTTCCGGTTGAAGCCACGCCCTCCTTCAGAACTCCAGCGTACCAGTAAATCCTTTAAATTACTTTCACCCCGGCCAGCAGCCAAGTGGGAATCTGGCTGTGAAATGTTGGATCCCACCTACAGTTAGTTACTAAAAGTTAAAGTTACCTAAAGTTACTTAGGTAACTTATTATTAGACAAGGAGTTTTATCTAATATAGAAGCATAAAGCCCGAGGTTGCATCTTTATGTTTGTTTTCTGTGTAACTTGTATCTGTTGGCTCTCTCTTACTTTTTCATCTTTGAATTTGTGGGTTTTTCTATTAAATAAACATTTTGTTAATTTTTATCCCAAGCAGGTCTCTAGTGTGCAAACTGTGTGGAGGGTGTGCACCAAAGTAAGCTAGTGTTTAGGGGAATGGTTTTACATTTTGGAGGGTGATGAACCAGAGGGGAAAAGTCTAGTACTTGAGAACTAAGGAAGGACATATTTGGGGAAATTTGGGATTGGAAAAGCTGTTGGTGTCATCCTGCAAGAAGTAATTAGGCTGGTGGAAGCCAGTAAGTCTTTGTGATTGTGGGCAGGCTACTAGGTGTCACGGATCTGACCCATAGCAGCACAATATTAAGGCATCCCAAGGTTAAAGGGCAGGGGGTGACAGAACACCCTGACCTGTGTGATCCCCAAAACATCCCAAAGAACTTAAGTCTTCACAGACTGAGCTGCCCTTCATGAAGACCCTCATTCCCGCCCCCCAGAGAAGGAGGGTAAGAGGATTCAGAAGCAGGCTGAATACTTGGAGGCAGGCTGAATGACCCAATCCAGGCTATTTGCCATAGAGGCCATTTAACACTGAATTGGACCCAAATTAAATGTTTCGTTTTTTGTTTTTGGTTTACCCTCTCCCATTAAAGTTTAAGAAGTTGTGGTCTTTCACTTTAAAATCCATCCCTGTGTCTGTGTTTCATTCTTCTGAAACTTCTGATCAAATATATGTATATAATTGAAAGGGATCCTTCTGGATGAAAGACAGTACAACTGAATTATTCTATTGTCAACAAGTGACACTATCAAAAACACCACAAAGGGAAAGCATCTAATGTGTATTCCACATTTGGTGTATTCATAGTGCAAATAAACATAAATGGAAAGGCAGCAGCAAACTATACCACTTGCAAAAACAATATTATTAAAAAAGAATACTGAAAAATATTTTAATTAACAAAACAAACTGAATGGAAAAGATTCCTCAAATAAAGCTTTAAAAGTGAGTCTGTGTGAGTTTGACTGCCATGACTAATTATATTGCCATGTAATGTGTGTTCAATTTGAGCTTATTTAAATAGCAGAAATGCTCATTAGCTGCAGTATATCTGAGAAGCTTCAGTAAACAGTTTAATGGTTTTTATGTTTAACCATTTTCATAATTCCTGTAATTTTGGCTTTAGACGCTCATTAATATTACTTTTGATATTCATCTTACAGACCTCTTTACTGTGAAAGGGTATCAAGTACTTCAGTACAATCTGAAAATACAGTAACTCACTTAATCATATGTGTAAAAATATAGCTACCTTACATGTAAAAAGTCTGATTCACTGCCAATACAATCCATATTGTAAGCTGCAGAAGCAATAAATCTGCCAGAAGCAATGGTACAAGCACATTCCACCTACCATCCCTGGCCAATTGTGGGCTGCCCTGACCTGTATCAGCTTCCCAAAGCAGGCAAGGCAGGTGAGGCTAGGTCCACACAGGCTGGGAAATGTGCCTATTTGTTCTCTAAGCAGCTCCATCAGCAAAGCTCCTATGGAAGCCTGGCTGTAAAATTAATGGCAGCAATTCTGCTATTGTCCCACCACCAGTGCAGATGTTCTGCAGGTGAAGGAGTGTACAACTTGTCATTACACAAACAACGTCAATAGCCGAACTCCTATTGATTTAAATGGGACTAGGATTTGAACCCTTTGTAAATTGTGATATTACTCTGCCCACAGTGTACTTTTCTGTAGACAGAGGACTTTACTCTCCAAGACTGCAAATCTGTCATCTTTCCTAAGCACTAAATTATTTTTAAAAAATACACTCCAAAAGTTGGCAACTTTTCTGCCTCTGAAAATACTACTGCTTATCTAGAAAACATCAGTTAGGAACCAGGACAAAGGCCTCGCAACACCAATTATTTAGAAATTGTAAAACTGTAAATCTGAAGATCTCACAAACCAATATGTAAACTGTATTTTGCAAATATTCTATCTAATATTGTTGTTATATCACATGCTGTTCTCTCTGTCACCTTGATGCTTAATGCACCCTTTTAAAATGGCATGGAATTGAAGATAAACTATTTCTTTTCCCTTTTAAAATAATTTGTATGCTACATCCCCACTCATGCAAGTTACCACTTTATAAAACCAAAAAAAAACCCCAAAACAAAATCAGATGCAGATCCTAGATCCTGCCAATAAAGTTTATGGAATTTATGTTTGTTTAGGAAAAAATGAAACACAAAATTTGATACTTTTGCATATCTAAAACAAAAAAAAAGAGGGAAATATCATTTTCCATATGTGGCCTATATTCTATATAAATGAAGAACATAACATGTGCAATCTTAGGGACTGATGTCAAACTTAAGGTTTATAATACTGTCCCAGAATAAGAACATATGTGATACCAACTACTAGTGAAAGCTGGCATATAATAAGTAAAAGCTCAGAATAGTTATTCATAAGGGAGAAAAACCTGTTCTTGGTCAGTTATCAGGAAAAGAAAAAACAATTAGAGAACATGTGCTTTATAGGCATTGTCTATGGCAACCTTTAGTAATACTATGCTGGCCTAGGGTGACCAGAGAGCAAATGTGAAAAATCGGGACGGGGGTGGAGGGTAATAGGATCCTATATAACAAAAATACCCAAAAATCGGGACATCTGGTCACTCTATGCTGGACTCAAAATAGTTTAGTAACTGCTATCTGTCCTACCCTCTTTTAAACAATCCCAAAGAAACAGGAGGCAAAATCTGCATGAAAATTCTCCATATTATCATGCTGTCCCCCATCATTGTTTCACTGGAAAGAAAAGCAATGTGCCTGTAGGGCAAATACAAATCCACTTCATACATCTGGGGCAAATTTTTACCACTGAAGTCAGTGGAGTGATGCCAGGGGTTCTTTTGGCTCACTGTGCTTAGGTAAACACGCTTTGTCTACTGAAGTTCTGAAACACGATGATTACACAAAAATAAATAGTAAAAGCAAGATAACTGAAAGTTATGATTATCTGCTAATTTGTATTGTTGTGCCAAGGTATACAATTCCAGCAAATATGCTACACAAGATTTTGATAGCTAATAGCTAATTATAACAAAGGATTTTTTTTTTTGCTGTTGTCAAGGCTGATTCCCCATTCTGGCACTTCAAGTGCAGAAGGTGGGGGACCACAAGGATTCTAAAAATTAATACTGGCCACTCCAGGCTTGTATTAAACTCTCAAGGTTACAGCTTCTCTCTGATCTTGGATGGGTAGATGCTGCCACCACCCAAGTGCAAAAAACCCCTTTTGACCCAGGAAGGCACACTTGGGAATGCCTCCCTGTGGGGTACCCTCAAGCCCTTTCATCCCCACCTCTAGGGAAGAGCTGAGAAAGAAAACAAAGGAAATCAGCTGTTGCCACCAGCTAATTAAACAACATATGCACAAAATCCAATCCTGTTCTTAAAGAAGGTAACTTTTAGTAAAAACAAAAAGAAAGGAAATGCATCTGGAACATTTTTTAAAAAAAACTCTAGCAAAAAGCCTATTACAAAATTAAGCATCAAAATTGCTTTCTTGAGGTCCATTTTAAAGGTTACAAGCAAAACAAAAGCACCTGGGGTTAGCACAGAGGAGTCCACAAGCCATAAAGAAATAAAAGAGAGAAACCCTAATCACGTCTTCCTAGACATTCCCTGATCTACTTATGTATCTGGGGGGGTTTCAAATAAGTAGTTTCTAGGTATGATTTGATGGTTTTTCATACCTCGCTTAAAGCTTCTTACAGCATAGTCCCAGCCCTGTCCCTGCTCTCTGGGAGAACAACCACAGACAGACAAAAGTTTTCAATTTTAAAAAGTTCTAGCCTTCCCATTGGCTCTTTTGGCCAGGTGCCCACTTAATTCCTTTTACCTATGCATGCAGTCAGACTTTTTAACCCTTTATAGGCAAAGCAAGTAGAGAACAATTACTAAGAGGGATTTTATAGCTAACTGGCTGGCTGGGTGTCCATAAAAGGAAGCTACCCCCCTCCTTCATTTATCACAACTGTGTATATACTAGAATACTTGCTTTTCAGCATTTATGTTTGGACCTTTGTAGTATTTCTTTTAATTTGTTAAAGAAGATAAAGAACATACATTTCTTACCAAGAAATTGTGGGAGTGGCTCCTTTCTACTCCTGCCTGCTAAACAGAATTTTGAATGAAACTAGCATTGTCAATGGCATCTCCTGCATTAGCTCTGGACTACACTTGTGGCAAATGTACTATTTTCTCTTCACAATTTTTTCATGGAAAAACCATCCTGTCCTTCCCTCACCCCCCTAAATAGGGGAAAAGTTGAAGCAGCAAACTGGTGCTGTCCCTTCTCTTTCAAAAAAAAAATTGTTGTGTGAGGCCTGGGCCTTAAAATCAACTAGTCTTCTATTTAGTAGCATACAGAGAATTATATGCAGCACCATTAAGAGATACAGTTTAATACAAGGAATTATGTTCTTATTTATTGGGTAAACTGTAATTTGGAATGGTTCCAGAGGATACTCCTGTAACTCACTTGCACATTTTAGGCTCCAAAATGGCAAAACAGGAAAGCAGGGAGAGTCAGTGAAAGGGCAAAGCTCCCCTGAGGCTGTTTATTTTATTCAGGCCCAATCATAAAATTGTTTCCTGGCCACAATGTGCTGCTCAGTGGAAATGCAGACTGTGCCTGCAAAAAAAAACTTCCTTTCACCAAAATAAACAAGCAAGAAAACATCAGATGCCAGTATTTCTCCTCTTCAAGAATCTAGTATAAACAACAACCTGATTTTTAGCAGTGGTGTTTTACTGTTTTCACCAGTGGTGCTTAGGTTTTTTAATACAGTTCTACATGGCAACTGTCCAGCTCTCTCAGTTAGCTTCCCAAACATATAATGGACTCTGCAGTTCTCCCAAGATTTTGTGAAAAAATTAAAAATATATTTCTCTGAGCCCAAAGGGCAAATAAAGTAAAAACCAGAATGCTTGAAAATGTAATGGCATTGTATTTTAACAAAACTTCAAACAGCAAATACCTCCCTATGAGCATGAGGAACCTGAGCTGTAAAATTACTAGTTCATCTGCAACAGTGAGAAACATCATGATGACAATAATGGACTGACAGAACCTTTCCATCCTAAGTTCCATTCCTATTCAGGGCAGCAGATAACCATATGCTTAAGTCACAGTGAGCTAAACTTCAAGCATGTGCTTCAGTCCTGTCTTGAGAGAATGACTTTCTGAATCAGGGCTTAAATCCTGTTTTCATTTATTTTTAAACTTCTGATGTGCCAAGGATCTAAGTTCTCAATGAGCATGAGTGTATTTGAATTAATTCAAGACTGCTGGTTAACAAAGAGGTGTAAAGAATTGAAAATGATGTATCCACAAAAAATAGTAATTTATTTTCATAGTTTATTTATTTTTAACTTTTCCAGTATGTGAGAGAAATTTCTGCACTCAGCTTGCTAAACCAGTAGCAGTATCCACAGACACATCATGTGAAACTGAGGTATGTTGCCCATCCAAAGGAAAAAGACTCATTCCACAATCTACCGGAATCATGATTTTGTTCTTATCAAACTACAGCATGTTGCTAAAGAGAACTCGTAAATGGGTAATTTGACAGGCAAATGGGCATTAGGTTCCCCATCTTTTGAAAGGGTTATAGTTAGTGGTAGTATAATTCACTGGTAAGCATGTGTTATTGGTCCCCCTCTGTGCAAATCCGCAAAGGATATGATTTGTTATACTCATCAGCTATAGAGCTTAGGATCAAGCTGTAGCAGCTCATGCTTTTAGGTTTGGATGTCCCTTGTTCAAAACCTCAGTGTCAGCCAAAATGACAACTGTTGCATTAGGCCCCATCAACCCATCAAGTTAAAGCTGAAGCAAGATTGAGTGTGGGAATACCTATACTCAAGGTAGAGTAACCTTTTAGCCTGGCACCCAAGAACCAACACAAAATTTCCCACTGATACAGGCAATTTTTTTATTTACCCCAAAAGATTTGAGAAAACCTTCCCAAAGACCTTCTAAATAGCAAGAATTGATGAGGATTTTGAAATGGCTTTTTGAAAATATTCTCTAATTAAAGTTAATTCCATCAAGACAGTGGCTCATGACTCCATTAAAAATTCAAACCCTAGCTTTTCTTTGTACTTCCTTGGTGAGATTGATCGCTAGACCATAAGCAACACATGTATTAAATTCTTTATATGACAACATATCACCAAGTGGAAGGGTTATCCCCACTCACAAAAAGAGTCATCAGTGTCCCACATGCTTCTTATTTACTCCTTTGACCATTAGATAACTGCACAACAGAAGTTTGCACAGAATGAGCATCACTGTGAGTACTATGGATGCAATTTCCTTGTAGATAACAGCACAGTTTGAATTAAATTATCAAAAATCATTGGTTACGTACCCAATAAGTGAACACCTGTAAATTAAATTTACAGATACCTCAAAGGAATGGCTTTGCCCCCTTTCTTTTATTGTAGTAGAGAATCTAAAATCTAATAATACGTTGGATTAAAAATTGTAAACATTGTTCCTTGGTATCACTATTATTGAATGGGAAGTACTGGATATCTGATTTGTGTTACAGACAGCTCTATTGACATCTGTCAGCAACATTCTGGAATTCTTAATATGTTCTTATAGCTGCTCTTCATTACCTAATGTTTTGTCTTCCTTGTAAAGGTCAGTAAAATCTTCTTATTCCATCAATTGTTCTAGAAAACTCAAAAGCAAGTCTTTATTTCTCTTCCAAAAAATGTCCATGTAAAGGTATTTACAGAAAAAAAGAGGTAAAAATGTCCTTATATGAAGCTGCAGGACAACCAGATATATTGCTAGACTCAGCTTGGATGGTTTTGGATTTACAACTTGTCTGTGATTAAGAAGGTACAGAAGTCTTTGCCATGTTATGAGGTTTTGAGTTGTATTTTGCACTGTCTAAGAGAACCAAAGTCTCTGTGGCCAGTGTGATGCTACGAGGATTTCCAAAACTTTTTTTGGCCTTATCCTCTGAAGTACTTTAAAATAGCAAATGGGAAGGAGTACATAGTATGAGTCTGGTCCATTTCTGTATCAGAGCATCCATGCCCAAAATTTCAGGATGACATGTCATGGAATAATTTCCTGGTATTACTATACATGGAGGAGATGTACAGGTCCATCTCTGGGACTCCCACCATCTAGATCACCTTTATGAATACTTCCCAGTTCAGGCTCAATTAATTGTGGTCCATCTCTCTTCTACTGAGTCAGCTGGCTTTGGTATTTAATATGCTTTTGATGTATGATGCTTTTAAGGAGCTTAGAATCCTTTCAATCTGTTCAAAGAGAAGCCAAGCTTCTTCCATCAGTTTTCAGCTCTTGATTTTTCAGCCTCAAGTCCTTAAGGAGTGTATGTGTGAAACAGCTGGGATCCCTGCCCAGTCCTGAGCAATACAGAGAGCATCCATCCATCCCATCACAGCAGCCCATAGTTCTTTTTAAGGAATGATTACAGTGAGAAAAAGAGAAAATAACATCATACTACTGCAAATGTCTTTCAGTTATAGATGGGTATGCACTGTAACATTTGCATCTACATCTCATTTGTGAGGGGTGTTTGGATCTTGAGTTTTGGGTCAGACCCATCTTTAGTTATATCTGCTTAGTTTGCTAATGTCAAGATGAAGACTATAGAGCCTATATAGCTGTGGATAGGCAAGCTGTATTAATTTCTTCTTGCATTAAGAACAGAATTGCCCATTTACATTCTGTTTCCATATTCCTTCTTTTTCAGTGATATATGAAGCAGTCAGAACGCAGCTTGATTTTCAGACAACCTCTTGAATTTGCAATTATGGCACCTAGTGTATTTTAAATTTTCTCTTGCAGACTGAATTAATTTGACAAGGAAGTTACTTATACAGAATAAGTACCTAAATCTGTAAGATGTTGGGGGGAAAATAGGCAGACTTGCAATGGCTAAGAACCATTTAAGATTAAGCCTCAAAATGGAATGCTGTAATGTCATTCACTAAAGGATCACTTTTCCAAAATTAACTGCACTTGGAAAGGTTGATGATCTGCAAATATCTCTTGGCTAGATACCACACTGAGTGGTGCCTTAGAAATACCAAAGACTGGATTTTGGATCGATCTCTTTTACTCTGTTATAATTTACGGACTATGTTCCACAATAATATTCTCACACATTCTAACGCAGCACTCCATAACTTACATGCAAAGGTGCCTTCAAGTGATTAGTTATTTTGAGTACTCAACTTGAAATACCATAAAAGAGACAGATCACAAGGCAGGTGCTCAACACTTTCTAAAAACTGGGTCTCTTTAAAATGTCGCAAGTTGTGCAAACAAAAACGGAGGCATCCAGCCCAAATTACTTCTCAGTTTTGAACATTTAGACTTAAGAGCCCAATTCCACCCTCCCACAACCCACTTATCCAGTTGTAATTGAGGACAAAATTTAGGAGAGGAAAGCCAAAGTTCCCAAACTGTAAATAGTAATAGTACTAAAATAATAACAGACTGTTATATAGCATATTACAGCTGAGCATTACCTTTAGGGTCACCTAAAACTGAACCAAAGGCACTGATCACCACATCTGTTTTCAAACGGACAATCTGATCCTCATCTTCAATCCAGTGTCCAGCTTCAACTTGCTCAGTTCGAACAAATTCCATAGCAACAATTCGTCCACCTTTCACTACAAGCTTCCGAGGTGAGAGGAAAGGAAGAAATTCACACTTTTCTTCTTTTGCAAGTTCCATCTGTGGAAAAAGAAAAGTCATACAAAGATGATGATGTCTTCATAAAAAGATTTTGATTTATGAAGTTTGCATATATTCCATATCTAGCAAAATATATTGTTGTGTAGAGCTATGGTCTATTCTTGATACTTACTCCAAAGTCTCCAATGATATTGAGTGGATCAGCATATCCACCAATGGCGAAGAGTATTAATTTTTCATATTTTCTCCTCTGTTACTCTGCATTTAGACTGGTGTGGTTCCTTTGATGTCAATGGAATTACCCTACATAACAAGGTGTGTTGGTCTTTTAAGGACAGGTCTAGGTGAGCACAGATTCAGTACTGACTGCAGCCTAGATGGGGAGTAGGCCTGCACTGAATGCTAGGTAGAAGTGGTCATAAATTGGGGGTGGGGGTAGGGTTTTGTCAAAAACAAACTAAATTTTCCTCTGAAAAAATAATTTGTCTCTAGCTTATAGATATTATCAACTGGAATTTTTGCTAAGTGTATGACCTTGCACTTTGCACAATTAAACTTCATCCCCTTTCTATTATTCCAGTTTTCAAGGTCATTCAAATCTGCTTGTATGCTATTCCAGTGCTTTGTGTCATCAGCAAATTCTATTACCTCACTCCCACTTTTTGTACCAAGGTCATAAACAAAAATATTAAGTAAGATTGGCCCCAAGACTGATCCCTAAGGAACTCTGCTGGAACCTCTCTCCAGCCTGATAATTCACCTTTCAGGTTTACCAGCAGTAGTCTCCCCTTTAACCAGTTCCTTACCCATCATCTCTGGATTCTCATATTAATCACCAACTTCACTAATTTAATTAATAATTTCCCATGTGGAACTATATCAAATGCTTTATTGAAATCCAGGTAGTTTAGAACTACTGCATTTGCTATGCTTAGAAAATTGATTAGGCTGGTCTGGCACGATCTACCTTTGTCAAACCTTGTTTTATTTTATACCAATTACCATTTACCTTTGTACCTTTTAATTACTACCTCTTTCAAAATTTGTTCTAAGACCTTGCATACAATTGAGGCCAATTAATGAGCCTGTAGTTTCCCACATTATTTTTCCCCTCCCCCGTCTTTCTTAAATATAGATAGTATATTTGAAATTCTCCAGCTGGGATTTGGCCCTACATGATTATATGACAAATAATCTCTTCCATACCTGTGATATTCTACAGCATTTCAGCATCTAGCAGTGTTTGAAACCTCAATAATGGCTATGCTTGATTAGGGGCAATTTTTACTTTATTAATTTCTAATCTGTAGTGTGATTTAGTTAATAGGTATAATTAGAGACTTTATGAATGACAACTTTAAAAATACAAAGATTTTCACAAAAAGAAAAGGAGTACTTGTGGCACCTTAGAGACTAACAAATTTATTAGAGCATAAGCTTTCGTGAGCTACAGCTCACTTCATCGGATGCCGTGAGCTGTAGCTCACGAAAGCTTATGCTCTAATAAATTTGTTAGTCTCTAAGGTGCCACAAGTACTCCTTATTTTTTTGCTAATACAGACTAACACGGCTGCTACTCTGAAAGATTTTCACATACACTCACAAAGAGATCATGGGAGTCTGAATACTGATGAACTGAAAAACAGATCAGTACATGAACTACATTTTATCTCAATAAACTTTATTTATTTATGTATTTATTTCAAGAATCCCCCATCCCAACTTGAGTGATTCCTTTACAGCAAGGAAAACAGAATTAAATTATGCACATTGAGATATTACATTGCTTATTGTGTACCGTCATCCCCTTTGTGTAGCTATTACGTCTCCAAATATGTACACTTTCTCTTAAAAAGACAGGATCAATTTCACATAAATTCCATGACTGAGGTACATTACATGTCTCATTAGTATAAATTATGCAACAATCCAAAGTATGTGCCACATAAATTATAATCAAATAAGACCACCAAAATCTAATAATTGAAGACGAATGAAAAATGTTTCTTAATAAAATATGTTTATCAAAATCAAGTTAAGTATAGAAATATATGCTGAATGCCATCGCTCACCAAGCCTTTGATAGGCATTCAACACATAAAGAACCTTTTTACATGTCTTTATAAGTTCCTAGCAGTTGTCTGGATCATTGCGATTCATTAAGTATGTCCCAGAAGTGCAACTTTTTTGGGAAATCAGATTCCTGAAAACTCACCAGTAACACTAGAATGGCCCACAATGATAAAGGTACACCTCATCATTTGATATCTCAGGTGCATATGTGTGTTTAAACATTTCTAAATATTTTATAGTTTATAAACAAAGGACCAAAATTTGCCCTCAGATACGCAAGAGCAACTTTCATTGACTTCATGGAGAATTGCACAAGCATAACTGAGGGCATAATTTGACACAGACACAACATAAAATGAGCCTCAGACTTTGAATAAACATTTACAAATTTCAATTTCATTTTGATGAATTAAACCTTATGTTACAGTGTTTTAAGTACTTTGCACAAGTTGGGCCCAACTTGATAATCATCGTTCCATCTCATAAAATAATCTCATAAAATCAGTCTTATTACTACTACAAAAACATTCTGATTGTTCAGTTTTACCTCCTCGGGGACAGCCCTGATATTAGTGAATCCCTTTCTGAAGACCACAAATACACGGCGAGCTCCACAGCGTAAAGCAGATGTTGCACAATCAAAAGCAGTGTCTCCTGCTCCAAGTACAATTACAGTTCCCTGTATCAATGGCAATGGAGAGTGACAGGCACACATTCCTGAATGATGAAAAGAAAACCCCATTTTCAAGTAGTGAACAATTTCTGCATGACAACTCAAAAGATACTTATACTCAAAGCAGTGTAAAATTGCATCTTGCAGTTTTCGAGCATGGAGTGTCACTATCAAATTATTCTGCTTCATTGAAAGACAGTTTTATTCCCACTTTTAAGATATGCTCATATATATATAATTTCATAGCCAGTACCCTTAGCAGCAGTGCCTGCCCATCATGGAGGGTTATAAACTACAATACATTTTTAAGAATGTAGGCTCTGTCATACTGGATTCAATCAATTTGAGGTCATCACTCAAAAATTAAACTTTTGACTAATTTCATCAGATTCATTATTCTCCTAAGTAAAAAAAATATTTATAGTTATAACGAGTGACACTCTGTATTTTTCTTACAGCTTTTGATTTGTTTATTTCCCCATCTGATAATTTAATAATATTGGTCTCTTAGCCACCAGAATTAAGTAACTTTTATAAAAGACTCTGAATATATCCTGATTATGGCATGGTTCTCATAAGCCATTCCCTATGGCAGCTGAACACAATGCAGTAAGATTATTATTCTTACAATAATTTCTAGGGTACCTTGTTCTTAACTAAGTGCTTAATCTATATTGGTTTTCTATAGACTTTATTTGCAAAAAGAAACAGAGAGAATTAGGATTTTCTAAGTATTCATTATCCAGGGTGCTCTATTTGATAATTCACTTATAAGAGATTAAGTAAAACTAAAATGCATATGCTCCATATATTGGATTGCACTTTAGCATCAGTTTAAATGTAACTAACTGCTGATTAGACAAATTACAGTAATTTTTAAAATTATAGCATAAATAATATTAAGCTACAATCTCAATGAGTTGGTGATGGTTTCATTCAGAAGAATTTGTGCTGACCATATAATCAGTGCTCTCTAAGTCTGAACTTTGTGCTATACCAGTTGTGAATTTTTACAGCAAGGGTGCAGAAGCACAAATATCCATTTCTTTCAAGAAAATAATTCTTTAAATTTAAATTCACAAAAAAAACCCAAAGATATTCTGATCCGCAAAACCCTCTCCACTTGGAAACGGTACCACATACTGCAAGACTTGGTCATTTTTCCATGTGGCTTTGGCTTGGGGCTTTGATTACTTTACTATATCTATTTCTGTCTAGAATAATTTATCTCCAAAAGAATTTATCTCCAAAGTGAATTCAGTCTGATGAAAGGTGGTAGATTGACAGCAATGGAAAATGAACTCCTTTATTTTACAAGCACAATATGAGAAGAAGACAGTGCAATGCATGTCTATGACACCATTCCAACATGCCTAGAAATACCACTTCAAATGAACTAAAGTTTAGTTACAATGCCTTTCAGATCTTGGTTTCTCTCCCAGATAAGGCCCCAATCCTGCAAATGACTCCACGTGGGTGCAGGATCTGCCCACACGTAATGACTTGTAGGATTGGGGCCTAAAATGTTAATGGGGATACTCACATGTATAAATCTTTGCAGGATTGGGGGTTTAAATAGGGGGCATGTGTAGATATTTATATATTGCAAACAATTATTTTAATGTGGAGGCCTATTTCTTGGAACCAATTTGAGGGAATATAAATTCATAAGCAATGGAGCTGAAAATTGAAAGAGTTTAGGGGGAGTGTTGCAAATTGGGAGAAAATATATGTATTGTAGGGGAGTCTAATCACTGGAGAATTGTCATCTTGGAAATAAGAAAAAAAATTGTGTTAGGTGACTAAATATTATTTTCAAATTCTGTGTTTTAAATACCATGAAGCGCTTAGAGCCTTGGACAGGCACCAGAAAAAGCAATGTACTGTATGTAAAACAGATACATTTATTAATGTAGGATACCAAATACCTGGAGAGTATTGATGACAGTATTTTATAGTGATCTGAGACACTGGTCTGTTTCCTCAAAATTTATACTTAGTCTTTTTAGAATAAATCAAATAAAATTCATTTTATCTTCTAGCAAATACAATCTCAATGAGAGATGGCATTTTTAATGAACTTGCAAACACATATGTATGTGAGTAACTTTAAGGATACTAGTTCTATATTGTATTTTAGAAAATAAATCTGTGTATTTTATGACTGTTTCAAGGTAGTGGTTTTTATTTTTATATGGTTTTATTTTTATTAAATCAAGAAATGTTTTATAGCTTTATAGTTCTCCATCACATCTATTTTAGCAAAGTCCTTCTCAACGATTTCCTCCTCCGCCCATTTTTGTTTTTAAATTTATTTTCAGCTTAAGAAAATGGACAAAAGTAACCTATTTAACATTGCAGATGAGGAATGGAATAAAGAAGGGATAAATCTTTCTTTCTGCAACACTTCCACGTTGTACTAAAAAGGGTTAACATAAAATTTCACTTTTATAAGCAGAAAATAAAGTCCCTGCAACAGACAATTTGTGCAAGATGTTTGTGGGGAACTGTGTTAAGTAAGCAGGCAACCACATTCAACATCATGTGAACTTTCTGAATGGTCTTCAGGTGCAGTTCCATGTAGAGCACATTGAACTGATCCATTCTGGTAGGTGATAATGGCATAACTATTGTATACAGATTGTACTGTATATAAGAATATAGAAATAATCATTTGACTAACACACGGTCATATACTGACACACACAGTCAAGCAGTGTGTGATTTTATTTTTAAAGAGGACAATTCTTAATGTTTAAAAAGGCATAACACAACCCATAATCTATATAGACTAATGTTTCTCAAGTTTTCAAGCTGGCAACCACTTATTTAACCTCAAAAGTTTTCATGACCACTTACATTTACTAGAAAAGTGCATAAAATATATCAGTGATAATCATGATAAGCCTATGTCATTATCCAAATATAATTTGATGTTAATATTTATAATTTAGTATATAATTATTTATAGCAATTTATAATATCTATCTCACACTCATGCTCTAACTTTATTTCATTTTCTTTGTTGTAGAATTGAATATCAAATATTCAATGACTTGAGCCTCCCTGATTGTCTTTTATCATCCCTAAGAGGGTTGTGACACAACAATCTAAACCATACATCCTTCTGCATTTACACATGCCCCTTTATTGGATTTACCACTGTACAAGTGTCTGTGTACTGTGGAACTCCACTAACTACTAATATAATTGCTAACCATCTATTGAACATGTTTAAAATGATGTATTATATATACACACACCTGGTTTACTTGCCATTGCTACCAGTGGTAGAAAGTCTTTAGATGTGTAGAAACCTTGGTCCATTTTCAGTCCTTGGAATATACTATCCTTGTTTGGCTCTGGTAAACCTAATACATACAATTTTAAGCAGATCATTTAGAAAACTTCAAAGATTAAAAAACAAGAGTTAAGCAGGACAAACAGTCTTAAAAACCTTCAAAATACCAACAGTTTTACCAAACGAGGGGCCTTACCAAACCACCTTGCATCTGAAAATAACACCACAATGCTAACCAGTCAGTTTAATCAATTAGGAAGGGGCATAAGTACCAAAATTGCACATCTGCCCTGAGCACATTTGTACATCATCATCAGTGGTTGTTCTTGATTTATTTTCTGGAACCTGCAAGTTCTTATTGGTCTTTATTTATTTATTTATGTTCATTAATAACATATAGTTACAACAGCAGTATGCAATAAAGTAGAGAGACTTCACAATTAAACCAAAAGATTGCAAAAGATGTCTTTCCATTTCTGTGCAGCTGGGTAGCAGAGAAAATGGATTTAGATGGCATGGCAGTTAGGAAGTTATTTTTAATCCAAATTGAATGAAATAACACGACATTTTCAATAAAAGTCTTGACTTTTATATCTAAAGAGGAAACACTTAGATTAATAAAATACTCTCTAATACATTAACTTTTAAAATCATTAGATAATTGATGTATGTAATTGTAAAATAATTAGTAATTATATAGCATAAAAAAAATCGAGCAAAACATTTTTTCATCAGAAAGTACTGACTCATAAAAACTGAAACTGTTCACGGGAAAAAGAGTTGATTTTGCTCTATTTCCCAATTTGAAAAAAAGAATTGGGGGTGGGGGGGCAGGACAGTTGCCTCTTCACTGTTGATGCCTTTTTCCAAATCATTTATGAATATGCTGAATGGCACTGGTCCCAGTACAGATTCTTGGGGGACCCTGCTATTTACTTCTCTCCACTAAGAAAACTGACCATTTAGTCCTATCCTTTGTTTCCCATCTTTTAATCAGTTACTGATCCATGAGAGGATGCCCCAGGACTGCTTATTATCCCATGACTGCTTACTTTGCTTAAGAGCCTGTGGTGAAGGGTCTTGTCAAATGTTTACTGAAAGTCCAAGTTACAACATTACCCAGGACTGGTGAACAGCTGTGTCCCCTCAATTCTCCAATATGGGGTGCTTTTACTCTGCTTTGGTGTGAGAGCAACCACTCCTGGCCAGGCTCACGGACAACCTCTAACATGTAAACTGCTTCTATCTGATTTATATCAGTGCTTCTAGCCACCCACTCCTGAATTATATTGCAGAGTGACACCAGCAAATTCCCAGTCCCAGACATGTCCCCAGAAATGTGCATCATGTATTCTCCAGTACCCTCCTTGACAATACAAGCTCACAGAAAGTCTATTGTTTCATTAATAGAAAATGATATGCACAAACCTTGTTATTTCAAATGAAATTTCCAAACACTTCAATCTAAGCACACACTGGTTTAGATAAAACAAAAGTTTATTAGCTACAGAAAGATAGCTTTTAAGTGATTACAATTAATGAGGCACAAAAGTCAGAACTGGTTACAAAGAAATAAAAAGGTAAAATGCAAACTAATACGTAATTTAACAAACTAAGTGAGCTTAAAGTAAAAGGTTTCTCTCACCATATGCTTACAGCAGTCTGACTGGATTACTTCAGCCAAGAACCACTCCCCCAGTTCAATTATGCTTCCTTTGTCTTTCAAATGTTGATGCCATGAGTAGAGATGAGCGGACAGAGGTAATTTGGAGCCTCTGTTCCTCATTTATTATTACTTTTCCTCCTCTTTGAGGATCCTCTCCACCTGGGGTTCAGGTGACAACCAGTCTGTTCCTTTGCCAAGATGTAAATTACTCACTCGCACCCTTTTTTCTGCCAAAGAATCGCCACTTAAACAAGTGAAAGTCCACTTGATTTTGTTGACACTTGACTGAGGCATCAGTTTGCCTTTCGTCTCTGAGGAACTGATTTCATAGATTCATAGATACTAAGGTCAGAAGGGACCATTCTGATCATCTAGTCCGACCGCCTGCACAGCGCAGGCCACAGAATCTCACCCACCCACTCCTACGAAAAACCTCACCTATGTCTGAGCTATTGAAGTCCTTAAACCATGGTTTAAAGACCATTTGTTCTTGTGTCCACATTGGTGCTGAGCTTTAATAATTCCTCTCCCTCTCCTGTATTTATCCCTCTGATATATTTATAGAGAGCAATCATATCTCCCCTCAACCTTCTTTTAGTTAGGCTAAACAAGCCAAGCTCCTTAAGTCTCCTTTCATAAGACAAGTTTTCCATTCCTCAGATCATCCTAGTAGGCCTTCTCTGTACCTGCTCCAGTTTGAATTCATCCTTTTTAAACATGGGAGACCAGAACTGCACACAGTATTCTAGGGGAGGTCTCACCAGTGCCTTCTATAATGGTACTAAAACCTCCTTATCCCTACTGGAAATGCCTCTCCTGATGCATCCCAAAACCGTGTTAGCTTTTTTCACAGCCATATCACATTGGCAGCTCATAGTCATCCTATGATCAACCAATACTCCAAGGTCCTTCTCCTCTTCCGTTACTTCTAATTGATGCGTCCCCAACTTATAACTAAAATTCTTTTTATTAATCCCTAAATGCATAACCTTACACTTCTCACTATTAAATTTCATCCTATTACTATTACTCCAGTTTACAAGGTCATCCAGATCCTCCTGTATAATATCCCGATCCTTCCCTGAATTGGCAATACCTCCCAGCTTGGTATCATCTGCAAACTTTATTAGCACACTCCCACTTTCTGTGCCAAGGTCAATAATAAAAAGATTAAATAAGATTGGTCCCAAAACCGATCCCTGATGAACTCCACTGGTAACCTCCCTCCAACCTGACAGTTCGCCTTTCAGTAGGACCTGTTGCAGTCTTCCCTTTAACCAATTCCTTATCCACCTTTTGATGTTCATATTGATCCCCATCTTCTCCAATTTAACTAATAATTCCCCATGTGGCACGGTATCAAATGCCTTACTGAAATCTAGGTAAATTAGATCCACTGCATTTCCTTTATCTAAAAAATCTGTTACTTGATTTGTGCTGCTTCCTCAGATTTGGAATATGCCTTAATAATATCATACAATAGAATCTTATAACTTTACAAACAAGGTTGCCACGCATATTTTACCAGGACAATAATGATCAGCAAACTGTGAATTTTCAAACAATACCTCACAAGGCATACTTTGTACATAATTTATCATAGTCTTGTAAAAGTGGTAAACATTAGGGATACAGGTTTCAGAGTAGCAGCTGTGTTAGTCTGTATTCGCAAAAAGAAAAGGAGTACTTGTGGCACCTTAGAGACTAACAAATTTATTAGAGCATAAGCTTTCGTGAGTTACAGCTCACTTCATCGGATGCATTTGGTGGAAAATACAGTGGGGAGATTTATATACACACACAGAGAACATGAAACAATGGGTTTTATCATACACACTGTAAGGAGCGTGATCATTTAAGATAAGCCATCACCAGCAGCAGGGGGGGGAAAGGAGGAAAACCTTTCATGGTGACAAGCAAGCTAGGCTATTTCCAGCAGTTAACAAGAATATCTGAGGAACAGTGGGGGGGGGGGGGGGAAATAACATGGGGAAATAGTTTTACTTTGTGTAATGACTCATCCATTCCCAGTCTCTATTCAAGCCTAAGTTAATTGTATCCAGTTTGCAAATTAATTCCAATTCAGCAGTCTCTCGTTGGAGTCTGTTTTTGAAGCTTTTTTGTTGAAGGATAGCCACTCTTAGGTCTGTAATCGAGTGACCGGAGAGACTGAAGTGTTCTCCAACTGGTTTTTGAATGTTATAATTCTTGACATCTGATTTGTGTCCATTCATTCTTTTACGTAGAGACTGTCCAGTTTGACCAATGTACATGGCAGAAGGGCAATGCTGGCACATGATGGCATATATCACATTGGTAGATGCGCAGGTGAACGAACCTCTGATAGTGTGGCTGATGTGATTAGGCCCTATGATGGTGTCCCCTGAATAGATATGTGGACAGAGTTGGCAACGGGCTTTGTTGCAAGGATAGGTTCCTGGGTTAGTGGTTCTGTTGTGTGGTGTGTGGTTGCTGGTGAGTATTTGCTTCAGATTGGGAGGCTGTCTGTAAGCAAGGACTGGCCTGTCTCCCAAGATCTGTGAGAGTGATGGGTCGTCCTTCAGGATAGGTTGTAGATCCTTGATGATGCGTTGGAGAGGTTTTAGTTGGGGGCTGAAGGTGATGGCTAGTGGCGTTCTGTTCTTTTCTTTGTTGGGCCTGTCCTGTAGTACTGGGTACTCTTCTGGCTCTGGGTACTTCTGACTTCTGGGTACTCTTCTGGCTCTGTCAATCTGTTTCTTCACTTCAGCAGGTGGGTATTGTAGTTGTAGGAATGCATGATAGAGATCTTGTCAGTGTTTGTCTCTGTCTGAGGGGTTGGAGCAAATGCAGTTATATCGTAGAGCTTGGCTGTAGACAATGGATCATGTGGTATGATCTGGATGAAAGCTAGAGGCATGTAGGTAGGAATAGCGGTCAGTAGGTTTCCGATATAGGGTGGTGTTTATGTGACCATCGCTTATTAGCACCACAGTGTCCAGGAAGTGGATCTCTTGTGTGCACTGGTCCAGGCTGAGACCAGTTGGAGAACACTTCAATGTCTCCGGTCACTCAATTACAGACCTAAGAGTGGCTATCCTTCAACAAAAAAGCTTCAAAAACAGACTCCAACGAGAGACTGCTGAATTGGAATTAATTTGCAAACTGGATACAATTAACTTAGGTTTGAACAGAGACTGGGAATGGATGAGTCATTACACAAAGTAAAACTATTTCCCCATGTTATTTCTCCCCCTCCACCCCACCCACCACTGTTCCTCAGATATTCTTGTTAACTGCTGGAAATAGCCTACCTTGCTTGTCACCATGAAAGGTTTTCCTCCTTCCCCACTCCTGCTGCTGGTGATGGCTTATCTTAAGTGATCACTCTCCTTACAGTAAAGGAGTACTTTTGGCACCTTAGAGACTAACAAATTTATTAGAGCGTAAGCTTTCGTGAGCTACAGCTCACTTCATCGGATGCATGAAGTGAGCTGTAGCTCACGAAAGCTTATGCTCTAATAAATTTGTTAGTCTCTAAGGTGCCACAAGTACTCCTTTTCTTTTTGCGAATACAGACTAACACGGCTGCTACTATGAAACCTCTCCTTACAGTGTGTATGATAAAACCCATTGTTTCATGTTCTCTGTGTGTGTATATCAATCTCCCCCCTGTATTTTCCACCAAATGCATCCGATGAAGTGAGCTGTAACTCACGAAAGCTTACGCTCTAATAAATTTGTTAGTCTCTAAGGTGCCACAAGTATTCCTTTTCTTATTAGGGATACAGTCTGTCACACAAGTATATTACATCCACTAGATCACCCTTGTTCACGTTTCTTGACACCCTCAGAGAACTCTAACAGATTGGTGAGGCATGATTTTCCTTTACAAAAGCAGTGTTGAATCTTCCCAAAGATATTGCGATCATTTGTGTTTCTATTCATTCTGTTATTTACTATAGTTTTAACCAATTTGCCTGGTATTAGAGTTACAGCTTAATGGACCTCTGGATCCTTTTTTAAAAATCAGTGTGAAAATAGCTATCTCCAGTCATCTGGTACAGAGGATGATTTCAGTGATAGGTAACATACCATAGTTGGTAGTTCTGCAATTTCGTATCTGAGTTCCTTCAGAACTCTAAGATGAATACGATTTGGTCCTAGTGACTTATTATTGTTTAATTTATCAATTTGTTAATTTATCTACTTTATTCGCACCTCAATCTGGGACAGTTCATCAGATGTCACCTAAAAAGAATGGCTGAAGTGTGGAACCTCCCTTACATCCTCTGCAGTGAAGACCAACGCAAAGAATTCATTTAGTTTCTCTGCAACAGCCTTATCTTCCTATAGTACTCCTTTAGCACCTCAATCATCCAGTAGGCCTCACTGATTGTTTGGCAGGCTTCTTGCTTCCAATGTACTTACAAAAACTTTTGCTGTTAGTTTGTGTCTCTTTTGCTAGTTGCTCTTCAAATTATTTTTTGGCATGATTCATGATTTTTGAACACGCGGCTGGAAATACCACGTCTATAGCTAGATGTTGAGAAAAATCCAGTAAGGAAACACTTGTGCAAATTCAGTGTATAACAGATCAGAACCCCTAAATATCATACTTCTCTGGAAGTAAGAACATTTGCTAATGAACAATGAATAAGGGATAGGCTCAGGTGCTGCCAGTTAACTGGTGTGTATTTATTAAGAGTATGTAAAATATATCTATGAAATGGTCCAAAAATTATACAGATTGTGATTGCTCTTTCTCCCCTGCTATTCATATGTTGTTTTATCATTCTAAAATGGGTACCACAATAAGCAGCCCTACAGCACTGCGCTTTTCTCTCTCTAACTCTCAGTGCTTAAGCCTCTTCCCAAAAGGCTGAGGAGAGAGTTGAGAGAGAGATCTGAGCAACTGCTGCTACTGGGTTTTACACTACCAGAGGTGACATTCCATCCTCGAGCCGTGTGCAAAACTCATTGACATTAACATGCGTTCCAGTGTGAATTAAAGGTAATATGTGGCCCTAATCTCTCCCCCACAACCTTCAAAAATGAAAACAATACTCCCCCAAACCAAAAGAACTCTCATCCCTTTTTACCAGTGCAATCTCGCTCTCTAACTGAGCTTGATTCTACTCCTATTAAAGTCAGTGACATAACTCTCACTAATCTTAAGTGAATCAGAATCAGACCAAGAGTCTAATGCTAATGGGCCAGATTCATTGCTGGTCCAATACTACTGAAACCAATGGAACTGGATCAAGCATGAATTTGGCCCAAGAGCTTTTATCTGACTACTGTGATAACAAAATAGAATACTAGGGATCTACTGCTTAGCATCCATTTTATGACAGGTTTCAGAGTAGCAGCCGTGTTAGTCTGTATTGTTCAGTGTCAGATATCTTGAATATTATTTTACTTTCATTTCCTTTGTATTGTCACATAAATTGTTAAAGACATTTCAGTTAAATTCTCCTCTGTTTTTCATTGTGGAGCTTTGGACAGCAACAGTTTACTTAATTGTCAAGAACCCTTTTTTAATGAAAAATTACCAAATTCATGGGGGGCGGGGCTTGTGGGAGGAATGAAGTGGTTTGCATTTCCATGCATCAGATTTTTAATAAATCACAACCATGTGTTGTGAATTCTGCTACTAAATCCCATACCCCTGGAAAATATCACTGTTCGCTTATGTGTGCATCTTGTTTTTCAAGTATGATCAACACAACTTTTATTTACATACAGTGGAACTTCAGAGTTACAAACACCAGAGTTACAAACTGAGTGGTCAACCACACCTCATTTAGAACCGGAAGTATACAATCAAACAGCAGCAGAAACAAAACAAAACAAAAACAAAAGCAGCAAATACATTAGAAAACTGTGTTAAATATACACTACTGAAAAAAAGAGGGAAAGTTTAAAAATAGATTTGACAAAGTAAGGAAACTGTTTCTGTGCTTGTTTCATGTAAATTAAGATAGGTAAAAGCAGCATTTTCTTCTGCATAGTAAAGTTTCAAAGCTGTATTAAGTAAATGTTCAGTTGTAAACGTTTTGAAAGAACAACCATAATGTTGTGTTCAGAGTTATGAACAACCTCCATTCCCGAGGTGTTCGCAACTCTGAGGTTCTCCTGTACATATACTGAATATGGATTTTACAACTTTAAAAAAAAACAGGAACAAATGAACCAAAAACCCCACAAATCAACCACCAGTGAGTGAAAAGAAATTCCCAGAGAAGCAGACAATGTCTGTGGAAATGTCTCCTCATTCTTGCTTGACCAGGGGGAACGACTGTGGAGTATTGTGCGGGGAGGGGGGGAGAAATGGGGATGTCTTCTTTGTGAGGTTTTGGAGTTGAGCACAGACTGGGCTAGAGGGACAGGGTGGGGCTCATTGGACTCAGCTATGGACCAGCACCGCCGTAATTATAGACAGGGTTGGTAATACTGCTATTAGTGGGGTGTCTCAATACTTTCCATTATAAATCCATGTTCAGTTGCTTATAACTCTGTCAAACATTGTCCATTTGGGCAGAAATTTTCCATGGCGGGTATTTGCCTCAGCATGAATTACTTTTGGAAAATGTCAGTCAAAATGTAGCCATTTCTGAGACAGAGGCTAGGAAAAAAACACATTGTTTTGCCCTAAATTTTGATTTTAGCAGTTAAATATCTCCAGAGATTCCATCCTCACTGTCACTGTTCTTCCCTTCTTAAAATGATGTATTAGGCTAAATGAATAAATGACATACTTGGCCTCCCACAGGGAGCATCCATATACCTATTTTTTTCTGCTGAAAAGAGCCTTTTTTAATTAACAAAGACACCTATGTTTCCACTATGTCCCTAACTTTTTATGCACTCAGCTCTCTCATGGCCTCTCATACTTCCATAGCAAATATTTCAGATATACACCTCTGCTTGATAAATTTCTCAGTTTGCCAGGAAATTAACAAACACTGGTACTGTATGATCACCAAAGAGCAAAGTGCATGACAGAGAAGAATATATATATTTAAAATTCTGTTCCTATAAGAATCCTTTATTATTCTGGAATGCTCTACTCCTCCTCAATATGTCTGGGTTGTGATCGGGGGAAAGGAGATCAAAAATCTATGCACAAAAATCTGTTTTATTCTATGTCACTGTGCAAACTGTATTACACATTTTAAGTACATTAAAGTACTTCCGGAAAAGATAATATTAAAACAGTAGCTTTTCATAAATGTCAAAAACTTAGTTTTCCCTAGACATAAGATCCATATGTGTATTCAGTTTTACATGTTCCATTTATTTATTTACATCCGTTTCTGATTAACGGGATTAAGTACTGACAATTTTGCTGTCAATCCATCAATGATTTAGGTGTACTAAAATGCAACATTATGCTACTGCTTACTCCAACTGTAGAACACTACTTATTATACTAATGCTGTATTAAAATTCATTCTAACACAACTACTGGAATAATATTAAACAAAGTTGTTGGTATCTAAAGAGTTACTCACTGTATATTTTTAAAGGCTTAATCCTGAGAGATGCAATTCCCAATAAAGTTGTGGGTACTCTGCAGGTGCTCCACATCTCTCAAGGTCAGGCTATTAGTGATTAGCGCATTAGTAAATACTTTTGAGGCTTATATTTTTAAAGGATCTTTCTCTTTTCTGCTGGAGAAGCCTTTTTTATGGTGGCAGCTTTGTTACTTCCTGTTGTGCAGTTCAATAGAGTATGTTTTTAGGTGGCTGATTTTTTTGTTTGTTATGTATGTTGATGGAGATAAGTGTTTTAATTACTTTTTTAATGTCTATGCTTTTGTATTTTTCTCCTCTCCCCCTTTTATTTCCTGCTGTTGAGATTACTGCCTCATCTCCACAGCAGGTGGCTCTTTCAAATTTGTTTTCTTTATAAACCTGGTAGATTTATTTTGTAATATAACTGCTTCTTTTTACTGTTTTTTATTAATGATTTCTTTACTCTGGGATAGGGTCTACTTGCACAGTCCTAAAGAGTAATTCCCTAATGATAGCTAGGGCTTTGTTAATAAAAAAAAAGTAGAAAAGTGGAGGGAAATCACTACAATGCACCTGGATTACAAAGGAACGACTTAGATGGAGTTGTGGTAGTGAGTTTGATCCCCCATTCCCTCCCTTGCTTCATTCCAGGTGGGAAAGCAGTGCATAAGGAGCCTGAGAAAAGTCCCTCATGCCAGGTAGAGCTGAGCACTTCAGTGTGTTGCGGGATTGGGACCCTACCTCATAACCTGCCTCTCTATATTGATGCACAAGCACTGAATGGTAGCAGCGAGTGACTGCTGACTGCTTTCCTGCAGCCTTCCCCAGCAGCCCCCAAAGACACCTCTCTCTTCCTAGAGAGTAACTATACTTTCTCAGCAGCAGCCAGCTACCTGGCTTTATATAGTCCCTGCCTGTTCCCGCACAGGTGAGCCTGTCCATAAGTAGCTGATTCCAGCCTATAACTCCCCTTCTTGCAGCTTAATTAGCTGATTGGGCCCACCTGACCTAATTCAGCTCTTGCAGGGCTAGTGTGGGGAATATACCCCATCACACATGTATTTGAAGTAAGGGTCAAGTCAAGGGTGCTAGTAAATTAAACAGTAGTCTCTGAAAAAGGGCTTCCTGGAACAGAAAGGCTTCTATGAAGTAAGCCTTATTCACACTGAATGATGAATGCGGGAATCTACCTACCTTCCCTCTGGGTTCTGTGCTGCCTAGTACCGCTTATGGCAGGACTAAAAGAGCTGAAACAATTTGCTATGTTTCTTGATTTGCTGAATCTGAGACTTCTACAAGTTGTAATACAGAGTAACTGAAGAAACATCTGCTCTAAAAAATAATGCGGAAGATTACTGCAAACCTTTCTTATGTCATCTTAGCAAAGTTTGTTATACTGGCTACAAATCTGAAAAGGTCACAAGGGAAAATGAATTTAGTGACCTCAGCTTGGGGTCAAGGTCAGCCCTAGTGTAAGCATGTGCATCTCCACTAAGGAAACAGCGCTAGCTTCACACTGATTATTCTAGGGTTTAATTTGACTTTTAGTCCCTTTTGGATAGTTGGTCACTTCAGACAAGCTGTCACCACTGATGAGCATGTTGATGTAGCATGGATTCAGAAGTAGCATTCTGTCCAAAAGCAGTGGGGTGGAAATCAGGAATGGAATGGAAAAAATCCAACTTCTTTTTATTGCTGGCTTATCTACTTAAAAAACTGCATACCGATGCACCTTTCCTAACTTATAGGGATCCATACTGGCACATGAAAGTGATCTAAGTGAATGGGAATCTGCATCGGGAACAATCAGATAGAATATACCCTATATATAAAAATATACCCTTCATATGAAGTATTGATATGGCAACATTTGAACAAAATCTTTAAAAGCTGGATCAATATAATTCACATACAGTAAATGTACTGGGAGGTGAGTACAATCAGTGCAAGCCTCTGGAAAACACATTCACATGGAAAGAAGTTTTAGACAAAAAGTCACATGCATTCAGTTGGCATCAGAAAGAAAAGCTATTAACATCAATGTTCTTCACTGTGCTGAGAAGGAAAGGTTGAAAGCCAATAGTGGCAACTCTATATTAGTGACATTTATTATTAATGGTAGTATTCTGGAATCATATTATAGGTCAGGTCCTCAGCAGATGTAAATTGACAAAGCTCCCTTGAAATAAATGGAACGACAACAATTTATACCAGCTGAAGGTCTGACCCTGTATGTAATACAGTATTGATATACCACCCGATTAATATATAAAGTATACCAAGTGTAAAATGTATTGATATTTATAATGTTCTTTAATTCTGTATTTCTTTTCTTAAAGTCACTGAGTAGAATAACTGAGAATTGCAAAAAAAATCTAATTTTTTTAATATTCAGTTTAGCTCCACTTGGATTATAATTTGTTATTCAGTATAATTTATTTAGTGTCCTTAAAACTGTATACATAGGAAGACTGTATAAGTAGTGGGCCAGGTTATCTATGGCTTTGCACCTAGTGTGGTCAATTACATTTGTGTAAAATATTTGTAAAATGCTAACAACCTGATAAGAGAATCAGGCCCTCTAAATATTAATTGTAGATAGTATGGCCTCTTGCCTCTCACCCAGCTAATTCCTATTTTTACATGTTTGAAGAGGCATTGATCTCACTGAAATATGGCACATGTTCTGGACCTAATTTCTCAAATGGGACAGCAATATCCAAATGTATGTTGACCTTGAGCTATAAAAGTGCAATTTTTTTTTAAGTGCTACCACATAGCACTAGAATCTTACATCTGAAATTTAAATACAGGAAGCAAATAGTCCGCCCCCCCCCTCAGTTCTTTGGAAACTTAGTATAACATCAATACTGCTGTTTAACTTAAATTTTGAGAATATTAATATAGCCGTTTTGTGCACATGAAAGAACAAAAAGCATACTCTAAAGACTGGTAGGTAATTATTCACATATCATTCCACCTATGCTGTATTTCCAAATTTAGGTAAACCATTTCTACATATACTAAAAATGATGCCTTGTAAAAAGATTTCTAAGCACTATTAACTTGTCTACAGCTCAGATCTAGGACTGAAAACCTATCATCAGTGCATTCTGATGAAAAGATAATAATTAAAGTCTTCCCCTTGCCCCCTTACAGCACAGCATTTGACCTATGATAAAACAACCTATCAAATTTCAATTCATTATTTCTACCTAAAGGGCTTTGCCCACTCACACAAAAATATCTCTCTTTTTGTCAGGTTTAAACTATACCTGTCCCAACTGCTATGAAGGCTCATAGCTCTCATCCCTCAAAAATTGCCAAATAGCATCAAGCAACATAACCTCTCCAGCCTCCAATGACCTCTGCAATCAATAATATTTGTAACGTGTAACAGCAGTTAAGTAGAACAGAAGCCATGCACTATGCTCGTTAACCACATTGAGCTGTGATACTACAGCCTGCTCCCTTGTGTCTCTTGTGATAAATTTTAATCTTTGGACCAAGAATAAAAGAATGCAGACCCATGTTTCTAAATTCATCTCAAAAAGACATTATAGACTGTATGTCTGCAGAGAGAACGAAAGATTTAATTCAACCAGCAGTTCAAGGAAATAATATATCTAAACTATCATTCCTTCTCATTACCCTTAGTGCTGTTTGTGTCTTCAGTTGACAATACTAAACACAGAAAAATACACATGCAATGGGTTAAAAAAAAGCTCTCTGTTAAAATACTACTGACCTCACACTTGGAAAGGCAACCCCCATCCTTTAATGTATTTATACCTGCTCTTATATTTTCCACTTCATGCATCTGATGAAGTGGGTTTAGCCCACGAAAGCTTATGCCCCAATAAATTTGTTAGTCTCTTTGGTGCCACAAGGGCAACTCATTGTTTTTGCTAATACAACTAACATGGTTACCACTCTGAAACCTATCAGGTAACAGTTATTCATGAGAGTGGTATCCACCGATGCCACTATAGGTAAGTTTGTGTCAGTATTTCTATTATAGTCACTTTGTTTACAGGTTCATAAATTGACTGCTAGCATTCATTCCGTGTGGAAAATTGGAATATACAGTAAATAAACAAACCAACCCCACAAATTATAAAAGTTAGTCTGTCATTTTTAAATTAAACAATTATTGTGAAAAAATCTGGTTTCAGATGTTGTTGGCACTCGTAACCCAAAATTGGTTTTGTTTAAAAGAAAATAAATTTGTCCGCCAATTAGTCCAAAACATTTACAACTGTGTCTGAATGCAGGACATCAGACAAGTGACTTTGGAAAATTACTATTACACTGAAGGCACCGTCTGGATCTGTCAAGGAAATACTTTACACATTACCAGTGTTATAACTATATATTTATAGTAGGTGATCCAATGGCTCCTTAACAGTTGCAAACCCTTGCACCACCTATCAAAACTTTGCATGTGAATTTACTTTATTGTTCACCTTTTTAAAGTACCATTACAAGGACACTTTCATCATGTTTAGTCTCTAACATCTTCTATCAATTTAGAGAAATTGCATACAGAATCTGTATATATGGCTGTGGAGTAATAAGCCTGTGGAGTAATTAGCACAGGCTTTATTTTCCCACATGCCATGTATTGGTATGGATAACACTATCACAAATATGAAATTCTTGTAACAATCAAATCAAAAACAAACCAATGGGGGAGGTCAGTGAGGCCCCAGTTCAAGAAAGTATCCTTACTCAGAAAAGCATCCTTAGAAAATGATTACATGCTTTTTTTGAATTGGGGCCTGAGGTAAGAGTATTATGTAAGTACTCTCTCTACATGACATACTACAAAGCGTGAGAAGTTGTCAAACACCAAACAGATATCTAATAGAGGTAGCACATGTATCTATGTACTTTCATATAAATGACATGAGAGTGCATCATCATACCTTGTAGATAATCCTCTTCTGACTGAAGTCAAATCACAAAAACCCCAGTTATGGTGTTTTTCTTAAGTTTTTCCTTTTTCCATTGTTTGAAGGTGAACACTAGGTCCTTATTCCCTATCTCAACTAGAGTTGTCAACATTCTAATTGCACAAAACCAAACACCCTAGCCCTGCTCCTTCCTAGAGGTCCCGTCTCCTGCCCCCCGCTCACTACATTCCCCCTCCCTCAGTGGCTCGTTCTTCCCCACCCTCACTCACTTTCACTGGGCTGGGGCAAGGGGTTAGGGTGTGGGAGGGGGTGCGGGCTCCAGGGTGGGGCCAGAAATGAGGGGTTCAGAGTGTGGGAGGGGGCTCCAGGCTGAGGCAGGGAATTGGGGTTCAGGAGGGGGTAAGGGCTCTGGGATGCGGCTGGGGATGAGGGGTTTGGGGTATAGGAGGGGGCTCCAGGATGAGGGGTAGGGCCAAGGGATATAGAACATGGCAAGGGGCTGCAGGTTGAGGCAGGGGGTTGGGGTGCAGGATGGGGTATTGGCTCTGAGCTGGGGATGAGAGGTTCAGGGTGTGGGGTGGGCTCTGGGCTGGGGCAGTGGGGTGGGGTGCAGGGGGGGAGGGTTCTGGTTGGGGGTACAAGCTCTGGGGTGGGGTGCAGGGGGGGGAGGGTTCTGGTTGGGGGTACAAGCTCTGGGGTGGGGCCAGGGATGAGGGATTTAGGATGCAGGAGGGGTCTCTGGGTGGGGGGGGCTCAGGGCTGGGGCTGGGGGTTGGGGTGTGGGCTTACCTTGGGCGGATCCCAGTTGGCAGTGCTGTGGGTCTAAGGCAGACTCCCTGCCTGTCCTGGCTCCCCGCTGCACCTCAGAAACGGCTGGCAGCAGATCCAGATCCTAGGAGGGGAGCCAGGAAGCTCTGCACACTGCTTTCACTTGCAGGCACCGCCCCCCTCCCAGCTCCCATTGGCCACAGTTCCCGGACACCGGCAACCCTAGTCTCAACAGTAGTATGCCTTCTGTTTATTGCAACATGTTGTGCATAGTGAAAAAAATGTTATTTTCTCTTAAAGAATAAATGTTCTAGAGTTATTTGTTGATTACAATATTTTTGTATGGTATCTCTCTTCTTATTATTCCCTGGTGCTTCATACATTGTTGTCCTCAGACAGGGTTCTAGAACATGGCACTCCAAACCAAATTAATCTCCAACATGGGGATAACTACTGGCTGAACACTAACCAGGTGTAAAGAGGGTGCAGATCTTCCAAATTCTCCCTCACCCAAATATTCAGCACCCATAATTTAGGGGAATATTGAATATTTAAAACTGGCACTTGCAGGTATGTAGAAATCTGCTGGGAGATCCACAGACTTATCTCCTTAAGAGTCCATTCTTTTTGTTGGCTAAGACAAATATCAGAGTATTTATTCTTCCCTTGATGCACATGTGTAATCCCATTAATGTTAATGGAAGTTACACACAACCATCCAGGGGAGAATAGACCCCTTGATGTTATATTAATGCATATTTTGTATTCAGTATTGTACAGCAATAAGATTCACATAACAAGAACAAGAAGCATCTAATCAATAAATAGAAAATCAAGTTACAAGGTCCCAACAGGTCCCTCTAACAAGGATTTCTCTCTGAAATGTTCACGCTTGTCTAATGCTGATGCTTTTAATCCTTTCACACCAGTGCGTCTAACATTCTTGCCATTAGCACTAATGTAGAACAAATGAACATTTTACACCAGGATATCCACTCCCTCCAAAGTAAGCTTTAGGAATATAAATTTATTTTCCCCAGGTGGCTGAAAAACTACAAAGTTATTCATTTAAAAATTATTAGCATATAAAATCATTATTATTGCTGCAGTTAATGTACAGTTCTCTGACAACCTTTTGGACCATAACAATTAAGAAAGACAGCATCCTTAATGAAGTTACAAAACAGATTGTTTATTAAATAGCAAATTATATCTTTAATTAACTTTAAATGTTATATCCAATGAAAAAATTCATAAATCTCAGGACAAATATGTCAGCTATAGAGTATACATTTTGCTCCTCTATGGATCCTAAACAGCACTTTTAATTTGCTTACAGGTTTCTATTGTATGTAAATGTGCTCCTCAAATTACTTTCTAGTATCCAAGTTGAAAGCCTTTAGAATAAATTTAAAAAGCAGCTTCTCGTCTTTTCTTTTCTTTTCTAAACAAATTTAGCTTTTATGAAATGCAGGTAATTGGTAGTTCTAGCAAATGCAACCATTTTATTAATCCACAAGGGGTAAGAATTCAGTTTTCCATTGGTGTCTAAAAATCAGTTTTATTAGAATGAAGAAGAGATTTTAGGTTAACCATAATCTTTTATATCCTTGTCTTCTTTTCAGCTCAGGGATAAAATTGCACAGAATTATCAAGGGCTTTTATGATATAGTTTCATGTCTATAAAAATGTATTGAGCTAAACCTAAACATTCTGTGGTGGATAAACAAAGTAGACCAAAACCAAAAATCTCTGTGTACTGTTAATATACCGTGTGATAATCCAAATTGCTCTACATTGGGGCTCAAACCATGGAAGTGCTGTAAGAGTTTAATGCAGAGTGAACTTAGTGCAGTGGTAAGCTTGCTCAACAATTTACAGGATCAGGTCCTCCGTGAAAGAATGCATATTTAGGGTCAAATCCATGGGCTACTGAAGTCAATGGTAAAACTCCCATTGACTTCAGCAAGACAAGGATTTAGTCATAAGGGATTTGTTTATATATTATTAAGTATTATTATTATTAATACTATTAATTTTTTGCATTAACGCAGCACCTAGGAGCCCTAGTCATGGACCAAGACTGCCCCCCTTGTGGTAGGCATTAAACAAACACTAATGCAGTCAAATTTGCTAATGCCAACATAAATTTGCCACTGCATATTTTGACATTATCTGCAATCTTCAATTAGCTCTCAGACCCTCATGCTAACCAAAAACTTAGCAAAGCAGAGGAATTATTTCCGATTTGTTTTAGCTTTGTTAAAGTCTATCAGTACTCTTGTTTAACATAACTATCATCCATACAAGCCATAAAACGAGGCCGAGCAGAGACAATTATTCAATGCAGATATTGTAACTGAAAAAGTAAAAAATTGCTTGCGCCACTTGGGCAGTGTTCAATAATTGATAAAATGGTGTTTATAGCAGGAAATCAGTGATTTTCACCTGACATAAAACAGGAAATCATTTCATGTCGATAGAGCTTACACAGCCACTGTTATACTGAACATGTACAAAATGTTTTTATGCATGGAAAAATCTTTCCATGGAGAGTCATATTCTACTCCCTCGTCTCCCTTCATTGGGACTACTTGTGCATAAATCAAGTAGAACTTAGCTCTAACTGAGATGGTTTCATAAGGCAAGTTGATACATCTAGTGGGGATCAGGTATATCTGAAAAAGCAATCCAAAACCAACCAAACAAAAAAGCTTTCTTGTAGAAATCAAGAGTAGGGGTAAAATTTTCAAAACTAAGTGAATTAGGAGACTAAGTCCCATTTTAAAGGGCTGAAATGACTTCTTGAGTTTAAGTTCCATTGACTTTCAAGTGTCTAAGTGCTATGCCATGTTTGAAAAGGGGACTTAGGCTCCTAATTCACTTAGACACTTTTTATAAAAAGATTTCCCTAAGGCTTGAAAAATCACTGACCCACTTACCAGTAGTAAATGGAAAGGTTACCTTTAATCTCTCATTTTTTAAAAAATCTAGCCCTTAAAACAGCTTATAGCCTACAAGAAAGATCAGCGAACACACAACCCCTCACAAACACACACACACTTGCAATTCCAACACAGTCCTCAATACACCACACATAACAGCCAGAAGGTTTTGGACAGTTTAACCTAATTAAGACTTCCCTACATAGCAGCCATAAGGCTTTATTCGGGGAGAAGAGAGCCAGAAGATGGTAAAAATACAAATGCATCAGACACCTATTGACCAAGTTCATATAAAAGTCTCCAGTCAGAATCTAGAGGCAGCAACCTAGCAGAAACCATCAGCCTTCTTCTCAGCAGCTAGAGGTATAAGGGAGTTCAGATTTTCTCTCACCAGGGCACTGCACCTGGTCCTTACACATGAAGCCTTCAACTATAGTCTTTCATTAACATGTCTGCCTGATAGGTTTTCCAGTTAATGGGTATTTGGTATTTTTTTTTTAACTCTCATAAAGACAATGTTCCTGGGAAGTCCTGGAAGTGAGGCTTAACTTTAAACCAAAGAACAGTTCCTTGTGTGTATTATCCTGCAATGTGCTGAATGTGCTTAAGTCCCTGTGAAGCCAATGACAGCTGAGGACACTAAGCAAGTATTCTTCCCTCCGATTAACAATACCCACATTCACTTGCCACCTCACTGCCCCTTTGTATATGAGCAGCTGAGTTCTATTTGCCTTATTCATTCACATAACTCTTGCTCAGTTATCAGCCACGTAAGGAGACAGAATTGAGCTAAAGACTTTCAAGATGCAAAATGAAACCTTCATACATTTGTCTTTCCTTCTCAGATGATTTAAGCTATTAGACAAAATTTCAAAAGTGTCTTTCCTAAATATTATCATTTATAGTCATGGGTGTTGTAATATAATTACCATTGCTATGAAAAAAATACTTTTGATCAGCATATTCAGTATCATTCCTCGTATCTGATTGTGGACAGTTCTCCCCTATTTTTCAACTATGAAACTCTGACATGCTTTATGCCTATGTTCTATGCAAATATCCCATGATGCACATGGGAAAGCACACTTTGCACACCCACTGCCACATTTATAAAACTGTCCTTCAGCAATTTAGCATCACCAAACAACTGATAATGACCCTCTGCAACAGTAATTTTAAGCAGGAAAACGCAAACTGGTTTGACTTTGCATGTGAAGTTCCAGACTGTGCCCACTTTGAATGTCTGCTTTGCAGGGAAAAGAGGCATCAACAGTCAAAAAATGGACACAAGAGGCCTTTAGTTAATAGTCATCAGTAGTACAAGAATGACTAGACTGGGATAAAATGGTTCTCCTGTTCTGTACTAAGAAAACCTATTCCTGCCTAGTGCATTCTGGAAACTGTTTCTTTATTAGTGATTATAGTACATATATACATAGAGTTGTGTTATTCATTTATATATTCAAATGCAAAAATCACATCAGGCCCAAACATTTATAGTGTGTGTGTGACAAGTATAATACAAATAAATACACTGATTGTATAGTACCATATAGAAAATGAATGTCAAGAGCAATATCCCCACAAACAGTAGTTCCCTTTAAATATAATGATGTCCAAGATACCTCTGTTTTCCCCTCATATTTATTTTATGGGAAAAACATGCAGCACACTCACAAATCTGTAGGCAAATGGTGGAATTAGAGTGACCTGTACAATGTGCAAATTAAATATCAAGCATTGACTTGTGTTATAATGGTAACCAATGTGATAAATTCAAAAACAAAAATAAAGTCATTTGCAGATGTTGACAGCTGAGGAGCAATGTAATGAAATAAGTCAAATTATTTCCAAGTATATTGGAATGTACAACTGTTCAAAGGCATGAAATGAATGAATGCATTTCTAAATGCAATCCTTCCAAGATAAAACAAGATTAGTATTGAGCCACATAGGGATAGTTTGGGACCCTGGATATTTATTATTTATTCATTCAATCATTTACACAAACAGACAAAATTATTGTGCTGAAACACAGATTCCCCAGTATGCAGATGTTTACAAAATTGAGAGGCACATTAACTAATAATGAAACATGCAATCATATATCAAACTCAGATTATCTAATACCTGGATTAACAGATCATGGAGCCAGATAAATAGAGAATGAGGTCTGCAGCAAATGAGGGCATTGTGACAGAGTAATCTGCCTGCTTAAGGGAAGCGGTCAGCCCATCATGTGGCATAGCCCTTTCAGATTTTGAAAAGATCCTATGTATATATACACACAAGGACTTGAAGACACTGACAGAGACGAAGTGATCATGGAAATAAGTGGCCCTTGGTAGGCTATCCTGTCACTGTGTCTTTAAAGGCCTGGGGTGCGAGAGACTTGCACAGAAAGCAGGGTGAGGCTCCCTGCTCACCCAACCAATTGGGGATGAGCTGCGGGAAGGAAACCAGCATAAAGGCTCCCACAGGACAGGGCAGAAACAGCTAGAGGAGGCTGGCCTGCTGAGTGCTCTGGGCCTGAGGATTAATTGGAGAAAAGGCTTCAGTGAGAGAGACGCTGGCTACAGCGCTACATCTGGCCAATTTATAGACCAGCTCCACCAGTTGAGGAAACCTGTGGAAGGAGAGGGAGAGGGTCTGGTTAAAATACAGACCAGCTCCATGGAGGAAAGCTGGGGACTCTGCTTTTCAGAGAGCTGACAAGAATCTTATTTTGACCTAGACTGGGGTGATCTGGGGCAACTAACCAAAGTGAGCTACGCTTGGCAGACTCCATAAAGGGGCACATAGAATCATAGGACTGGAAGGGACCTCAAGAGGTCATCTAATCCAGTTCCCTGCACTCATGGCAGGACTAAGTATTATCTAAATCATTCCTGACCGGTATTTGTCTAACCTGCTCTTAAAAATCTACAATGATGGAGATTCCACAACTTCCCAAGGCGATTTATTCCAGTGCTTAACCACCCTGACAGTTAGGAAGTTTTTTTCTAATGCCCAATCTAAACCTCCCTTGCTGCAATTTAAGCCCATTGCTTCTTGTCCTATCCTCAGAGGTTAAAAAGAACAATTCTTCTCCCTCCTCCTTTTAACAACCTTTTATGTACTTGAAAACTGTTATCATGTCCCCTCTGAGTCTTCTCTTTTCCAAACAAACCCAATTTTTTTCAATTTTCCTCATAGGCCACGTTTTCTAGACCTTTAATCATTTTTGTTGCTCTTCTCTGGACTTTCTCCAATTTGTCCACATCTTTCCTGAAATGTGGTGCCCAGAACTGGACAAAATACTCCAGTTGAGGCCTAATTAGCATGGAGTAGAGCGGAAGAATTACTCCTCGTGTCTTGCTTACAACACTCCTGCCAATACATCCCAGAATGATGTTTGCTTTTTTTGCAACAGTTGACTCAGTTTTACACTGTTGACTCATATTTAGCTTGTGGTCCACTATGACACCCAAATCCTCTTCCGCAGTATTCCTTCCTAGACAGTCATTTCCCATTTTGTATGTGTGCAACTGATTGTTCCTTCCTAAATCAAGTACTTTGCATTTGTCCTCATTGACTTTCATCCTATTTACTTCAGACCATTTCTCCAGTTTGTCCAGATCATTTTGAATTTTAATTCTATCCTCCAAAGCACTTGTAACCCCTCCCAGTTTGGTATCGTCTGCAAACTTTGTAAGTGTACTCTTTAGGCCGTTATCTAAATCATTGATGAAGATATTGAACAGAACCGGACCCAAAATTGATCCCTGTGGGACCCCACTCATTATGCCCTTCCAGCATGACTGTGAACCATTGATAACTACTCTCTGGGAATGGTTTTCCAAACAGTTTTGCACCCACCTTACAGTAGCTCCATCCAGGTTGCATTTCCCTAGTTTGTTTATGAGATAGTCATGCGAGACAATATCAAAAGCTTTACTAAAATCATGATACACCATGTCTACTGCTTCCCCCCATCCACAATGCTTGTTATCCTGTCAAAGAAAACTATCAGTCTGGTTTGATATGATTTGTTCTTGACAAATTCATGCTCACGGTTACTTATCACCTTATCTTCTAGATGTTTGTAAATTGCTTAATTATTTGCTTCATTATCTTTCTGGGTACAGAAGTTAAGCTCACTGGTCTGTAATTCCCCAGGTTGTCCTTATTTCCCTTTTTATAGATTGGCACTATATTTTCCCTTCTGGAATCTTTCCTGTCTTCCATGACTTTTCAAAGATAATCGCTAATGGCTCAGATATCTCCTCAGTCAGCTCCATAAGTATTCCAGGATGCATTTCATCAGGCCCTGGTGATTTGAAGACATTAATTTGGCTAAGTAATTTTTAACTTATTCTTTTCCTATTTTAACCTCGAACCTACATCATTTTCACTGGCATTCACTATGTTAGGCGTCCAGTCACCACCAACCTTCTTGGTGAAAACCGAAATAAAGAAGTCAATAAGCACCTCTGCCATTTCCACATTTTCTGTTATTGTTTCCCCCGCCCCTCATTGAGTAACAGGCCTACCCTGTCCTTGGTCTTCCTATTGCTTCTAATGTATTTGTAGAAAGTTTTCTTGTTACACTTTATGAGTCTAGCTAGTTTGATATCCTTTTATAGACCACCGGACCAGGGGGATGAGGTGGATGAGGCTTTCTTCCGGCAACTCACGGAAGCTACTAGATCGCATGCCCTGATTCTCATGGGTGACTTTAATTTTCCTGATATCTGCTGGGAGAGCAATACAGCGGTGCATAGACAATCCAGGAAGTTTTTGGAAAGCGTAGGGGACAATTTCCTGGTGCAAGTGCTAGGGGAGCCAACTAGGGGGAGCGCTTTTCTTGACCTGCTGCTCACAAACCGGGTAGAATTAGTGGGGGAAGCAAAAGTGGATGGGAATCTGGGAGGCAGTGACCATGAGTTGGTTGAGTTCAGGATCCTGACGCAGGGAAGAAAGGTAAGCAGCAGGATACGGACCCTGGACTTCAGGAAAGCAGACTTTGACTCCCTCAGGGAACAGATGGCCAGGATCCCCTGGGGGACTAACATGAAAGGGAAGGGAGTCCAGGAGAGCTGGCTGTATTTCAAGGAATCCCTGTTGAGGTTACAGGGACAAACCATCCCGATGAGTCGAAAGAATAGTAAATATGGCAGGCGACCAGCTTGGCTTAATGGTGAAATCCTAGCGGATCTTAAACATAAAAAAGAAGCTTACAAGAAGTGGAAGGTTGGACATATGACCAGGGAAGAGTATAAAAATATTGCTCGGGCATGTAGGAAAGATATCAGGAGGGCCAAATCGCACCTGGAGCTGCAGCTAGCAAGAGATGTCAAGAGTAACAAGAAGGGTTTCTTCAGGTATGTTGGCAACAAGAAGAAAGCCAAGGAAAGTGTGGGCCCCTTACTGAATGAGGGAGGCAAGCTAGTGACAGAGGATGTGGAAAAAGCTAATGTACTCAATGCTTTTTTTGCCTCTGTTTTCACTAACAAGGTCAGCTCCCAGACTGCTGTGCTGGGCATCACAAAATGGGGAAGAGATGGCCAGCCCTCTGTAGAGATAGAGGTGGTTAGGGACTATTTAGAAAAGCTGGACGTGCACAAGTCCATGGGGCCGGACGAATTGCATCCGAGAGTGCTGAGGGAATTGGCGGCTGTGATTGCAGAGCCCTTGGCCATTATCTTTGAAAACTCGTGGCGAACAGGGGAAGTCCCGGATGACTGGAAAAAGGCTAATGTAGTGCCCATCTTTAAAAAAGGGAAGAAGGAGGATCCTGGGAACTACAGGCCGGTCAGCCTCACCTCAGTCCCTGGAAAAATCATGGAGCAGGTCCTCAAAGAATCAATCCTGAAGCACTTAGAGGAGAGGAAAGTGATCAGGAACAGTCAGCATGGATTCACCAAGGGAAGGTCATGCCTGACTAATCTAATCGCCTTTTATGATGAGATTACTGGTTCTGTGGATGAAGGGAAAGCAGTGGATGTATTGTTTCTTGACTTTAGCAAAGCTTTTGACACGGTCTCCCACAGCATTCTTGTCAGCAAGTTAAGGAAGTATGGGCTGGATGAATGCACTATAAGGTGGGTAGAAAGCTGGCTAGATTGTCGGGCTCAACGGGTAGTGATCAATGGCTCCGTGTCTAGTTGGCAGCCGGTGTCAAGTGGAGTGCCCCAGGGGTCGGTCCTGGGGCCCGTTTTGTTCAATATCTTCATAAATGATCTGGAGGATGGTGTGGATTGCACTCTCAGCAAATTTGCGGATGATACTAAACTGGGAGGAGTGGTAGATACGCTGGAGGGGAGGGATAGGATACAGAAGGACCTAGACAAATTGGAAGATTGGGCCAAAAGAAATCTGATGAGGTTCAACAAGGACAAAGTGCAGGGTCCTGCACTTAGGACGGAAGAATCCCATGCACTGCTACAGACTAGGGACCGAATGGCTAGGCAGCAGTTCTGCGGAAAAGGGCCTACGGGTTACAGTGGATGAAAAGCTGGATATGAGTCAGCAGTGTGCCCTTGTTGCCAAGAAGGCCAATGGCATTTTGGGATGTATAAGTAGGGGCATAGCGAGCAGATTGAGGGACGTGATCGTTCCCCTCTATTCGACATTGATGAGGCCTCATCTGGAGTACTGTGTCCAGTTTTGGGCCCCACACTACAAGAAGGATGTGGAAAAATTGGATAGAGTCCAACGGAGGGCAACAAAAATGATTAGGGGGCTGGAGCACATGACTTATGAGGAGAGGCTGAGGGAACTGGGATTGTTTTGTCTGCAGAAGAGAAGAATGAGGGGGGATTTGATAGCTGCTTTCAACTACCTGAAAGGAGGTTCCAAAGAGGATGGCTCTAGTCTGTTCTCAGTGGTAGCAGATGACAGAACGAGGAGCAATGGTCTCAAGTTGCAGTGGGGGAGGTTTAGGTTGGATGTTAGGAAAAACTTTTTCATTAGGAGGATGGTGAAGCACTGGAATGGGTTACCTAGGGAGGTGGTGGAATCTCCTTCCTTAGAGGTTTTCAAGGTCTGACCATTTCAAGTTGTTCAAATTTGGTATGTTGTATGTTATCTCTTGAAAGATTTTTGCCTTTGAACTTATTCTAAATTCAGCTTTCATTGATGCCACTGCAATTCTGTTATGTTCAGTACTATTGCACACTGAACGAAGTGTAATGAAGGGGTTTTTTGTTTGTTTGTTTGTTTGTTTGTTTTAAGGGGAAATTAATTGAGGGAAAGATCACCCCTTACCTCTGGAGAGGACTAAGGGAACAGAATGTGAGGTTTACCCACATGGAATTTTCTCCGAAATTGTTTCATTGGGCAGGAAGAGGGAAGAGTTTGAGCAGCTCTTAGTGGAATAGATTGAAGGTCTGGCACCAAAGCCCCACGGGTCTACTCTTCAGGACTTGCTATTTGTGCATATAGAAATGTCATGCTTCTGCATCCCATGTCACCTGCACATTATTTTTACTACTGCTAGTAGTTTTACTGTGACACCTACATTCCCAAATCTGTGGCAGTTACACTTTGTAGTTTGAAGCGTTCAATTAAAGAGGCAGAGATAAAATTGTTTGGGTGCTGGGCATTGAGACTTCTGTTTAATGATCTCTACATGTGAATTTGATATTAAAGTTGGTGTTATTGTTAATTATAACCTTTGCTTGTGATTTACATAGTTTTTAATATTTGGTGTTTTAATTATATGTTTAATGGTAGGTCCTTTCTTGAATTTCACTTAGCAACCTTAATTGTGACTTTATAAAATTTTGAAATAAAAGATATTAACTGGCATGGATAGTTCATATGAAAATTTTTGTCCTTTGGTTGACAAAGTAATGTATCCCGAAGAACAATTCTCTCAGCTTGTGGCTTTTATGGATTATTTTAAAGATATAATGATAAAATAACTAAATATAATGAAAATGCTATACAAGAGATAGAAGAGGAGAGGTAAGAAATGGAGGACACTATCTCTGACAAAGATAAGCAAGAATGGAGGAAAAATGCAAATGAATAGTTCCTCTCTAAATATACTAGGTCTATAAACTCTGAAAGAAGTTTTCATAAAAAATCAGATTATTTCACCAGTACCAGAAAACAAACAAACAAAAACAGTGCAATAGTTTTCCACAGTAGTTCTTCATGCCAAGTAATGTATAATCTTGATCCTGCAAAAGGATCCATTCATGCAAACACTCTGTTACAGAGTGCTATTGATTTCATTAGGGACACCACAGGGGTTTAGGGCTCCATGTGCTTGGACTTTTTAAAAGTGTAGGGCCTATGAGTTCAATCTAGAATAAGTACCTCACTGGTATCTGAAATAATCATTTCTGATGATATACAAATATATCAGCATACAATTGTACTGACTTTAATATGAAAACTCATTCCAAATTAATCCTCACTAATTAATATGGAAACAAGTACCTAATGGATATAGAGAGGGATGATTTTATTTTTTAAGGACAAAAATAAAACAAATCATAGCAAGCAAACCACAGTAAGTACTATATTAACTGGTAAATGGCACCAGCAACTCAATGAAAATAAATATTCAATAGTACACTTAGGAGAAAAGAATAAAAAATTACTCTATGCAAGTAAAGCTGGTAGAAATTTTTACAAAAAAATAAAAATTGACCAATTTTGTACAGATTTTTATTTCCATTTTTCAACCAGCTGTAATAATAGCACATTGCCCAGGAGAGAGATTCAGGAGATAATTAAACTTTAGGTGCAATTATTTACCTATGTTATAAATATTATACACCTATTTTATACACCAAATTAAGTAGATAGGTTTGCTTTTAGTATTAAAAGATCTCCACACATTTCATTCATATAACACATTTTACTCACTTTCCAGGGAAGATGATCTTGGAAAATGTAGCCAAAATAGTTACATAAGCCTTCTGCATTACATTTTCATTACTTCAATTTTTGTTTGTTTCTAAGTATTACTTATGTTTTTCAGTGTTAATTTTTTGCATGCACATAATTCTATTTTTTCTCTTGTTGCATGGTGCTATATCCAACTTTTCTTTCACTGACCCCACAAAGATTTATGCTCATATTTAACTTATGCACTGTAAGTCCCATTAAAATCAATGGGACTACTCACAGTGAATAAAGTTAAGCATGTGCATAAACATCTTTGTGGGATTGGGGCCTAAGGTGGTGGGGTTTGGTTTGGCTTGGCTTGTGTTTACATGCATAGGTTTCAGTTCCTACAACTGCTCCCACATTTCTTAAGACTTCATCCCTAATTATGAGTGTGGAGATCTACTATGAGCCGCTGATTTTGTCCTATATGTTGGTATGGCAGCAAACAAAGTAGGAGGCTTTGCTTTGCATACAGAATTTTGAGGCAGATTTTGCAGGAAATAGGTATGCTTTTCAGTGTACAAGCAACAACAGGACATGGTCATTAGTCTCCTTCCCCACCCCATATCCCTCAATGCCACTGGTTGTTAACACGTAGGGTTTTTCAGGGGTAGAGTAAAAAAATCAAAAAGACATACTGCACTCCTGTCACTACACTGGTCAGTGGGCAACAAAAGACAGCCATCTAAATTAGTAGCATTTTAGAACCATAAATGTCTGATTAACTGAATCAACAAAGAGTTCATAAGCAAATAAATGTTTGATTTAAACATGAGGGGACAAATCCCGCAGTTCTCACTCAAACAGCACATCCGGCCTGAGGATACTACAAGCACAAAATGAAAGTTTGTGAACAATTATTTCACATGAGCTGCAGGAGGTATTTAGCTATAAAGATTTATTAATTTACTGGCACTTAATGTGTGCTACATGAGCACTTTCCACACAAACAGGAGGACAACATTCCTGGAGAAGCTTACCATGTAAACCCATATATATTCAAAGGGATATGAGATGAGATGAAGAATGAAAGATGATCATCACAGACATGCAGAAAGAGAGAAAAAGATACAAGGATGTAGTTTAATTAGGCTTCAACTTCATTGGTATATCTCATCTGGGACCTACACAACAGTGGCAGCCCTCCACTGTAAGAACTACCAGCTCCCCACTCCCAATCCATTGCTGGAATCCCACTGCCCTCCCCTTGTAAGAGGGTTAATGGGCTGGGGAGAAGAGGTTGTCTCCTCACTGTAGCTGACACTAGCAACTCTAACCCTATTCCTCAGCTTCTTTAGAGGATGCCTTCCACTAAGTCGACTTCCAATTTTAATTTATCAGGGATCTAGACTCGCTATGGATCAAGCACCTGCACTGGACACCTGCCACCAAGAGATGACAGCAATTAGCTTGTCTGACTCCCCCAATTTATTTAGATAGGGCTTTGGAATTTATATATCTGCATTGGATGGAGTGGAGTGAAAATCTGACACCCTCTCAGTGTCCAAAAAAACCCAAAAAACAAAAAAAACCCCACACAACTAAGGGCTGGTAAGCTGAGTCATAGTACTACAAAAGTGGGAGAAGGCTAGAATTTGGTCCAACCAAAGAACTACAGACAATGTGGGCACTTCTGGTGCCAGGCCACTGTTCCCGCACTGGGAGGGAATTACCTCAGAATAGGAAATTTCAGTTCATGGCAATGTCAAAGAGCACCGTATTGCTGAGATTTCTTTGATGAAGTGGGATCCCATTTGTTGAGAATTGGAGTGATTGCATAGACAGAACAGCTTGGAAGAAGAACCCAGCATGTTATGCCTACCAATGACAGCATCCAAAGGGGATGGAGGTCAGCAAGTATATATGTGCTAACTTTTCCTGTTTACCGCATCCTTCAGGACACAGGAGCTGATGACTGGATGTGCTGTGTAACAGGAAGCCTTGAGCCAGCCAGGCCTGGTTAAATAGCCCTGCCTGTTCCATAATTAGGTGCCTCCTAGATTGAGATGGTGGGACTAATGGGGTCAGGAATTAGACTGATAAAAGGCCCTCATGGAAAGGGCTGGGAGGACTCAGTGAGAGGAACCAGAGGGAGCTGGTTGGGCTCCTTTGGAAGGCTCTGGGGGTAGGGTCTGCAGGAAGAGGGAAAGCACCCTGGGAGTCTACACTCTATAACAGAGCAAGGAAAGACTTAAATGTAGTCTAGAATGGGCTGAGAACTGAGCCTAGAAGGTGGGCTGAAGGGTAGCCCAAGAGGGACAGAGGAATCGTACGTCTGGACATTTATCTGGACTTTTGTTATCCCAAAAGGGGTTACATTTGTTTAGTGACTTAGCTTGGTTTATCATGATCAAGACCACTTCTCCAACAGCCATACTAAAACCTGATACCAAGGTTCTGTTAATCCAGTATCCTCCTGCAAAGTATACAGCCCAGTAAACAACCCAAATTAGCCTATGATGTCAATTTACCCATGGTACCAAGGACTCTAGTGTCAAATTCGAAGAAGGCTCACTCATGTCCTCAAGTGGAGTTGAAGTGAATTCCTTCATGCTTTCAAAGTGCTTTTAGCATTGTATTAAGACAGAACTGGTCAAGAAATGAGGTTCCAGAGGTCGATCCACACCTGAAAAGGCTCCTTGCTGGTTTCCTGCACCAACTCTCAAATTCTTCCCACCTCATACTCTGAGTGACTTGAAAAACAGACAGTTACCAACATGGACCATTTCACCTTTCAGGCCCAACTCTCATCCAATCCTCCTTTAAAGAAAAGCTATTGCACTGCTTCAGATATGGTCCAAAACTCAATAAATCTCCATCTCTTAATATATCCTTAATAATACATTTACTCTGGCCATGACTGAGGAGACAGTCAATAGCAAAGAGAAAGGGTACCACCCAGGGTGTGAAAATTAAGATGGTCATGCTTGTATTCATGCAAATTAATCTTCCTGGATGCCTCAGCCTTCCTCGCCAGTTTACAGTGAGCAGAGACACCAAACTCAGGCACATGTAACTGCAACAGGCTGCTCTGTTACTTCCTCACAGCTTTTTTTTTTCTCCTGTTACTCCAGGCATGAGAGAGGGGGGCTCCAGCCAGGAAGACAGGGTTTAAATACCCTCCTTCAGGCGTACAGCTGCCAATGGCCTACCTGAGCCCCACCAGCCAGCCCACCAGCTGAATAAGTACAGTGAAAAGCTATTAAGAAGAAACATCAAGAGGACTGAAGGAAAATAAAGAACAGACTTTCTTTCAGGTTGGTTTGTTTGAGAGATGTTTTATAACCTTTGGACCGAATTTCTCGTTATATTAAAAAGAAAAGTAATGTTTTGAAATGGCAAAGATGGAGAATCACAGAACTTGTAAAATTCAGAAGGGGGGCAATAAGAATATTATAATGTATTTTATACGTAACATAATTGCTGATATTTTGGATAATAAATACCCTTGAAATTAAGATCTGAATTACACATAAATATAGTCATAGGGCTGTGCTTCAAAAATCTCAAACTCATGCTCTATTTTCATCTAACAGTGAAGCCAAGAGTGAATAACCACAAGCCCATGTAACTCTTCTACAGTAAGAATAACTAATATATGAGGGAGTGAAATGAAAAGAGCTGGCAATGCATTTCCCCCCCAGCATATCAAGCAGGTTTTCATAAGGAAGCAATGGTCATCAATCACTACCTCATTACCAACCTGTCATCTGGGCTTAGGCTAAATGTATTCTGGCTTGCTGCCATACTAAATGTTCAATGAAACATCCTTAAGGCTCTCTACAAGTTCAGCTGAAGTCGCACATGCTATACATCAAAGAGGAACATTAGTGTTATCATAGCTTAATAAATACTGCCATTCTGGCAATGTAATCCTATGTTCTAGAGCTATCTACCATTCCCAATATTATACTGCTTAAGTAAACAATCTTGCTGTCCTGTGTTAAGTTTATTTAGTGAAAATGCATGCACAGATAATTAGTCATATTGTTATAGATATGCTTCCATCCCTGCTGAAGAACAAACGCGAGCAAAACTAGCATAGTATTTTAAAGCACACAAAGTTTATCCTGAAATGTTTGTTCATAATGTATGCATATTATAATTTATTACCCAGGATTTATGTTTTTGCTTGGCCAGGAAATTGTGATGAGAGTCAAGTAGCCCCAAATATCATCAGTCTTTTTCAAAAAATCATATTGACTTAAATATTGGCCTATTGTACAGGTGTGAGAATGAAACACAGTAACTGAGGCTGTGTCAGCATTTCTGATACAAGGTGAAAAGATTGCAATTATTTACTGCTGGCATAATCCTTACTTTTGTGAGTAATTCCATTGACTTCAATGAGAATACTCACAGAAGTGAGGTTACTTAAGTGCATATATGCTTGTAGGAGTAAGTCCTACATCTGTTTTATTGTCAGGTTAAAATGTCATTAAAAATGCATCTAGATTCAAATATGACAGAAGTTTCAGACAAAATATGCATTAAGCCCCCCACTCTCCACCCCCAATGTAGAAAGAGTTTGGCTATTGATAAAATATTCTAATGTTAAAAGCAGTTCAGGAAGCTTTTTTGCACTCTTATGATTTAAAACAACCACAACTTTGATTTAAAATATTCAATTTGGCATGTGATTAGGCCATAATGTTGTATAATTAAAATGTGAAAAGTGACTCCAACATGTGTTCAGTCATAGTTTTTCCAAATTATTTAGATTCTTTATAGTGATTTTAAATGTGATGACGCTGTATAGATTTTTTTCAAAAAGGTACTCAAAGACAAGCTAAAAAAATCAATGCCATATTTGCAAGTCTCATTAGATCCTCACAAAACCAAGATCTTTTCATAGGGCCACAGCATTCAACATTTCTATGCCTAACCCTCCCAACCCGAACCTAGCATAAGTAGTTGTTGCAAAAAGTTAACAAGCCTGAGTTCAGTGGGAGGGTATAATCATTAAGAACAATAAAAAACAGACATTTAAGGGCCCACCAATTGAATAAAATAGGTCTAGAATTTATTCTGAAGTGTTTGAAATTGAAACATTATTGAATAGATGGTAGAAAGACTGAGTGTTTTATGAAGCCCCCAAGATTATTTACTATAAAGGTATTTTTGCTCCATTGAATGAATAAACATCATAATTGTCTCATAAAAGGTGATTTCTTTCAGCTATCCACTGCAACAAGGTGGCTTTCTTTTTTCTTAAAGAAAAACAAAATTGCTACCTCATGAGTGTGTACCATGTGCATGCAGGTTGTGCTGAGCTGTGTCTATCACAGAGATAAAGCAGAGATTACTTTGCCTCACAAACGCACCATTTAAAATAATCATAACATCTCCTCTTCTCCATTTAGGCCCTAAACCTGCTGCTAAACCACATGAGGTGACCCTTAAATTCCATGGAGCCCCACTGACTTTAATGGGGATTCTTGCAGTCAGACTGGCCCACACATGCACTTTTCTTCTTCTCCTGCACACTGACTCCCAGTCTGCAGGTGAAGTATTTAGACTCTGGAGATCTAGCAGGAGAAACAAGATCGAAGTCAAGGACCCCTTACTCAAGAACCACGCCTTCAGACCCTTTATATTTAAACCAAGGGCCTATTAGCACAAGCATATCTGCTGATGACATCTGGTGCAGAATCACAAAAGTCAAGAGGGGGGTCTTGCAGGTATAGAAACCCCAGACTGTTAGGCCTTTATAGGTTAAATCTGGAATTTTAAATTGCATTGGGAAAACAAACTGGAAGCCAGTCAGTTCTTGAACGCAGGGAACACCAAGTATTTTAAACACATTACTTAATTAAATTCAACACCACACTATGAGATAGGCAAGTATTATATTAGTTTTACATATAACTGGGACAAAGAGATTAAGTGACTTGCCTGAAGTCACAAACTCTGTCTGTGGCAGAGCTAACAATAAAATCCAAGGCTCTTTACTTATTGTGCCCTATTCTGACACATCCTCCTAAGCATAAACAATTTTAAAAGGGGAGAATAAAATCTATGTAAAAGGTAAGTATGATTTATCTTCCTTTCTTCCTTCAGACTGAAATGCAAATTTCCTAGCTCTAAGTCTTAACCCTAGATCAGGGGTGGGCAAACTACAGCCTGCGGGCCGGATCCGGTCCCTCAGGGCTTTGGATCCGGCCCGCGAGATTGCCACCCGTGGCGCCGCAGGCCCTGCTCCGCTCCAGGTAAAAGCGGCGCCGGGCTGGAACCTGTACCCCGAACTTCTCCTGCCCCCTGCACCCCAACTCCCTGCCCTGAGCCCCCTGCCTGCACCACAACCCCCTGCCGCACCCCACACCCCAACCCCCTGCCCTGAGCCCCCTCCCGCACTCTGCACCCCCTCCTGCACCCCGACCCCCTGCCCCAGCCCTACATTCGTGGCCCTGCATGCAATTTCCCCACCCAGATGTGGCCCTTGGGCCAAAAAGTTTGCCCACCATTCTTTCTGACATAGAGACTGTGGATATCTTAAGCCTATCATGGCCCCACCTCCTTTCTTCTACTTTGGGAGCAGCATCAGGCCCTCAGAGCAACAGCTTCTTCTAGACCACTTTGGCACCATCCCAATTCTTATAGCTCCCCAGTTACTCTTATGTTAAAATCATCCTTGGGTACTTAAGGAACTAGCTAAAGCAACCTTGGAACATTTAGCAATTATCTTTGAAAAGAGAAGATAGGTGAGAAGGGCAATCATAGTACCTATCTTTAAAAGGGGGGAAAACAGAGGACCCAAGCAATAATGGACCAGTCAGTCTAACTTTGATACATGGAAAGATATTAAATAATCAATTTGTAAGCAGCTAGAAGATAATAGTGTTATAGGATAATAGCTAACATGGATTTGTCAAGAGGAAATCATGCTAAAACAACTTATTTTCCCTCTGGCTTAGTGGAAAGAGGGGAAGCAGTAGAAATGATATACTCTGGTTTTAGGAAGGCTTTTGACAGTCCCACATAACATTCTAATAAGCAGACTAGGGAAATGTGGTCTAGATGGAATTATAATAAAGTAGGTGCACAACTGGTTTAAAGATCATATTCAAATAGTAGTTATTAATGGTTCCCTGTCAGACTGGGAGGATGCATATAGTGGGGTTCCACAGATCTGGTACTATTTAATATTTTCATTAATTATTTGGATGATGATGTGGAATGTATGCTTATAAAATTTGCAGATGACACCAACCTGGGAGAATTTGCAAGTACTTTGGAGGACAGAATTACAATTAAATACAACCTGGACAAATTAGAGAATTAGTCTGAAATCAACAGAGACAAGTACAAAGAATTACACTTAGAGAGGAAAAATAATCAAATACGGAACTACAAAATGGGGAATAATTGGCTAGGCAGTAGTACTGCTGAAAAGGATCTGGGGCTTATAGTGGGATCACAATTTAACGTGAATCAACAGTGTAAAAAAAAGGCTAATTTCATTTTGGGGTGTATTAACAGAAGAGTTGTATGTAAGATACTGGAGGTAATTGTCCTGCTTTGCTCAGCACTGGTGAGGTCTCAGCTGGAGTACTTTGTCCAATTCTGGCCACTATAATCTAGGAAAGAAATGCACAAACTGGAGAGAGTTCAGAGGAATCTTTTTTATCAAAAATGATAAAAGATTTAGAAAATCTCACCTATGAGGAAAGGTTAAAAAAACTGGACATGTTTGCTGTTGTGTAAAGAAGACTGAGGGGGACCTAATAGTCTTCAAATATGTTAAGGACTTTTATAAAGAGGACTGTGATCACTTGTTTCATGTCCACTGGAAGTAGGAAAAGAAGTAACAGGCTTAATCTGCAGCAAGGGAGATTTAGGCTAGATATTAGAAAAAAAATTCTTTGCTAACCATAAGGATAGATAAGAATTGCAATAGACTTCCAAGGTCCTTTTGTGCTGACCCCGTGCTTTTCCTAGTCTTTGCTTCTGATGTCTTCAACTTGGTTCTTAAATTAAATTATAGGAACAACTGCATGGCACTGCTGTAAACTATGACTATCTAATTCATCTCTTTCCAAAATTTACAAGTGTTAGGGTACTGCCAGAGCTCAGAAGACTTTAGTGTTCAGTAGTTATTCCATATGAACACCGGCTGCAGAAATACTCCCCAAACCTCATTGTTGGCATAATACTATAATTGCACTCAACTTGTAGGTTGAAAGGTCACTACTTCAGCATACTCAGGTTGCGGCTTTCATTTTAAATGAAAGGCACTGTTATCACTGATGGAGTGCTACTTTGTCAAATCCTGGGACAGTAAAACCAGATGTCCATTGCTCTCATAATTGCTTAAACTAAGTAGAACATCTTAAGAAAATTACTTCTAATGCCTAGGGAGAAGAGAAACCAACTTTGACATGAACTTATGCTTATACCTCAAAGCTGAGAGGTATAACTCATGGAACCCAAAGAAGTGGCTGAAGGCATGGACTGAGGAAAGATGAAGTTCCTCTTTTATTTTTATATTTATAAATATGCAGCATATTACAGATGTCATAAAAGGAGAATCGAACATGAAAAGGCCTTTTTTCCCCTATCCTATTTGACTCCCACTGGAGAGGAACCTGTAAGAATAGAACAGCGTGAGGAGAAAAGCAGCTATAAGTCTGTTTGGAGAAAATAAGGACTAGGAATTATAAATCTAACAGGTCACAAACAAAATTTTCCTAAAAATAATTCTCCCTAAATACCCAAACATACTGCAATCAATGTTCACTGGTAAGTCATTCTGCTAACGAAACTCTAAACCCTATAGCCCTTCAACAGGTCAATATAGAGAGGGTATGTGTGACATTACAATCCATATTCTTTATGGAAATATGGTTATAATATGGATATGACATAACAGACATACTTTATGCAAGATGGGTCTTGTCAGGTATCACTGGAAAGGTTATGATTTACTGAATGCGATTATCCAATTTATATGCATGTATCATTTCTGTATCTAAAGTTAGGAATATGGACTATGTAACAATTACAACTGGGTGTGTATTGGAAAGACACTCACCAGACGACAGACCATCAGATTTGATGGGCCATAAGGAAGGAACAAGACCATGAAGATACTAATGTCTCTCCCTCCTGGGAGGCATCTGGGTACTACTATGTCACGTGATCTTATCACCTGGTACTAAATATTATCTGGGACTTCTTGTAACTTTCCACTGAAAGGGAAGGGGGGGTCAAATTTGGGAAACAAAGGATTCCCACCTTATGTAAATCTTATCTAAGGGTGGAGAGGAAGGCAAACGGGACTCCTCCTCTCCATGGCCTGTCTGTCCAAGAAGAAAGACTGCTAAAGTGCTAAAGACACCTGAACGGAAGGCAAGGGGGGAGACCATACTGAGACAGGGGTCCAGTCTGAAAAGAAATATAACTGGAAGTTTAAACCACAGAAACTTTGCAACCTGCCTAAAATAACATTTAGGATAAGAAACTATATTTTGTAAGCTGCTTCTTAAGTATATTGAACTTAGCTTGCGTATTTTGTTTTATTTGCTCAGTAATCTGCTCTGTTCTATCTGTTATCGCTTATATTCACTTAAAATTCACCTTTTGTAGTTGTTAAACTTATTTCTTGTTTATAATATAACCCTGTGTGTACAATTTATAATTGGGTGGAGGGTAAGAGGTTGAGCATACCGTCCTCCACATTGAGGAGGAGGCGGATTTCACAATATATCTTTGAGTCTGCACTCCAAGGGAGGTGGACACCTGAGTGCTGGAGCAAATCTCTTAAATTGAGCCTTCCCAGAACTGATCTCAGTGTGTGTTTCGTTCTGCAGTTGGGTGTGGCTCTGCCTGTGTGGGTGTTGGAGAAGGCTTAATAGCTTGGCTTAGCAGGACAGGTGCCCAGGCTGGCATAACAGGCAGGCTCAGTGGTATCTCAACACATCAGGTGGCACCTTAAGGAGGGCAACCTGTCACAGTATGTAATATTTATAAAAGGACACATTCTTTGTAAACGTAATCAGATTTTTCACCCAACCATTTTGTCCTTTTCCATGAAGATCTGTCTCTGCAACTGTTCAGCCCACTGTCCAGCTACCAGTTCACCCCAATGCAAGAGATCAGCGCCGTGCCCTCATAAAAAATATTTCAAACACTCATTCTTGACACAGCACTAGATGATGCCCTTGTTTTATTTGTCTGAGCAGAAGAGCGAGAGGGATTAAGTCCACTGCTCAACTGAGTGAGACCTATCCAAATATTGGGTATGGGTTTGCTGTGGAGTGCAGACCGTGGTCTCTGAATACTTCCTGTTTGGAGCAAGTAGGCAGAGCCTTGGTCTGCTCCCAGTCACTAGCCAGGCACGAGGAGCAGAAGTACGCTCCACCATTTCAAGCACTGGAGCAACTTTTCTCCCAGGGGAAAAGAAGTAGAATTTGTGCCTCGGCAGGGGCATCTCTGAAGCATACTGCCTTCCAAACAACTTCTGAGATGGTATGGTTTATCTAGCATCCCTTGCCCAGTGCTCAGTCTAGGCATGATCTACCCCTTAAGGGCTGACTGAACTAGACAATAAAAACATAGCTTTGTGCCCCTCCCCCCCAAGAGAAACATATTAAAAATTACTGTATGGACAAAATAAACTCCTATATAGCAATGAGACACAATAGGGTTTTCATTAGTGGGTAACAATGCAAACATTGGCTGAATGATGAAGCACAAGACTGAGAAAGCTTACCCCACAGCTGAACCTAAATGTTTGTTCTAAATCTCGCCTCTTTGGTCACGAAACTGAATGAGGAGCATTAATATAGTTCCTGCTTCACCCTACAAAAAAACATTCTGGGTGTAATTTAAAGCAGTTCACTCAGTTCTATAACGCTGTTGAGCACTGTGGTTGGGCTAGAGGAAGATGTTTCTTTTCATCACTGCCAAAATCTCTCCCCCAAATAAAGGCTAAATGACTAAAATAACTAAGCCCAAAGGATGAAGTTCAAACTGGTGCAGCTGCCCAGTGCATTGCCATTTTTGGAAGTACAGGCCAGCCTTGTGGAGGTGGGAGATCTGAAACATCCTGTGCTTTATAGAAGAAGGCTCCATGACAGCTCTTAATAGGCCAATGTGGAAGGATCCCAGTAGGGACAGGCCGAGGAAAGGACACTGGATCTGAGCTTGCACAACAGGGAGAGTGTGGAAAGGATCAGGCTACTATTCCAGCCCATAGCCTGAAACAGCATCAGTGGAAGAGACTAATCCTAGGGTTAAGGGAAGTGAAACCCACATGTCCCAGCCCCTGCTCAATTCCACACATGCAGTCCATTTAGTATAGCTTTGTGCAGGGAGAGCAGAATTTCACCCTTACTGAAACGCACAGTATTTTTTCCAATTTTTAATTACTTGTTTTCTTAAAATAAATTGAGAATAAGCAACTACATTAATGAAACAGTAGGATTAAATTACACAAAAGTCAGGACAACTGGAGTTAAGGTTCCTTTAATCTCTTCTTTTGTATGCACATACTGCATTAGGAAATCTCATTAGTTGATCTCCCAGCTTATCCACGGGAAAGCCCTGTAGACATTTAAAGTTAAAGCAAAAGGTGCCACATAAATATAAATCAGCACAAAATTAAACCTATTAGCATAGTCTTCCTGGAAGAGCAATGTATCACTTGAATTATATCATAGTATATTTTTTGTCATGAAATAAGGTAGCATGCACATTGTAATAATGGGTCTGATTCTCCCTTCTTACCAGTTTAACATCAGTATAACTTTATTGACTTCAGTGAACCTCTGATTTATCTGAGCCTTAGAAGACACTCAGGCCCAATCATGTAGCAAGCATACTGTGTTGTAACACATCCACAAAAAGATAGAGCAAAGGTTGCTGTGAACCCTAAGTCTGAGTTTTCCTGACTTCAACCTTAATATTACATCAGTGCAGTTTCTCACTTCTAATATATTTTTTAAAAGAGAAGCTTTTTTGTCCATATGTGTAATTTCAGTAGTTGTATATAATGCAAAATATGAACATTTAAGGGAAGTTACACCACATTAAGTTTAACCCTCATTTCTGTCTTGGATGATAGATGCAAGAATTCCAACTGAGTTGATTTTATGAACCAGTTAAATGATTTGTATTCAGAACAACATTAAAAATCCCCATGACAAAGTGTACTTGAACAAAAATATTCTGCTTGTGACACATCCCTTACAAGTAATGGGTTTTCATTTTTCACATGTTGCATCTCATTTATTTTATTCAGGCACACATAGTTAAATCTGCAAGATATGGCAAGCTTCCAATACCTGTGAAATAATAAATCATTTCTTACAGATGCTTTCACCCGCTGCAAGGCTGCCGCTCATTAATCAAACATTATCAGTTTCGATAAGTGGCCAGTGCTAAACAGGAAAGGCAGTTCGTTTTGAGTTTTGACTTTTATTCACTGGTTAGTCCCTGACCCTTAGTACTACTGGATGCTTGTTACAAATATTGAAACCCCTACCATGCAGCAGATTTTACTACAAGGAATTCTGAAGTGTGTTATAAAAGGAGAAAAAATATTTTTCCTCCTAGGATTAAAGGGAACAAAATCATACTTGTCTTCTAAAACACAGTAAGATCCATTTCAAAACTCGCTTCTCCATCCCATAAGTAATATATGAACATGTAAGCAAAGATATAGTCTGTCACATTTGAAATGCTGTAATAATCCTATATTAGCCACTATGGAAGATGTATCTTTTTCCATTTTAAATTATTAAAACTTCATTTCTAAAAACAGAACCCCTATACCCTTATGAACATAACTCTTTGACAATGCAAAGAAAATGGAACAATGGAAGCAACATGATATCAGATTTATTATTAATTATTGTTATTATTATTGTTATGTTTGCAAACAGTTAGAAATTATTAGATTACTGGCAATTGTTCCTCTTTATAAAATCCCATTTTGCATGATTTTCCTGTCAATTTATTATTTTGACCTTAGCACATAATTTTTCAAATTTGGGGCTAAAAGTTAAGTTTGGGTGGACACCATAATTTGGATGAAGTGAAGGATGGAGGATTATATGTTTTATGACCCATGAGGAACAAACATTTGAAAGCATCACGCAAGCACACATAGTCATGTTTTCTCTGTATGACAATCAGATGATCACAGCTAAACCTAGTTAAATAAAGGACATAAAGCACACTTCTCCACATGCACAGTGGAGCTTAAAAAGTAGTGTATCAGACACACAATTACTTACATCTAACCCTTCCACCTTACTTAATATTTATATTTTCTTTATGTAATTTTTCAAATGTAAAAATATTGTAATGTATTTCTTGACTAAATTCGAAACAATATGGTTAAAATGTATTAAATAAAATGAATTTTCTAATGTTGTAACCATTTTGCTCCCAGGATATGAAAAAGTCATGGTGGGTGAAGTAATACCTTTTATTGGACCAACTTCTGTCACCCATCTTGCCTCTATGAATTTTCTAAAGTATTCATACATTTAACTGCTTCAAACAATATGAACCAAATGTAAACACTAAATTGATTTTCACATTGCATTTAGATGGGCATGTTCTTTCAGAAAGCAGTCAGCATCTTAGAAACAGATAGGAGAGAGTTTTGTGAAACATCTGCAATAGCGATTGTTATGGTAAGTAGTTTCTTGGTAGGAAAGATAAGTAAATAAGAGAATGAAAATCTGTGTAATTTGCAAGTGAATAGGTTAAGGATGCCCAAGGGCAGATCTTTAGTATTTTCTGAAAGTGTCTTAAGATTATTAACAATAAATAAGTTGTTTTGTACATCTGAGCCCAAAAAGCTTCCAATGTCTAGCATTGCTGATATGTATTAAGGAGGTTCCACTAATATCAAGAGGATCAGTGTAGAATCAGAAGAGCAGATTACAATGAATGCCATTAGCAGAAAGATTCCTTGAAAATAAGAATTCCTTTTTTCTGTGAAAAGGGACAAAAATTACTGTTCTCTACAAATAAACTCACACTGCATAGATAAAGAAGTGAAAGCACCCAATATGAATGGGTTTTTGTACAGAGCTCTTTTTCTAATGCAATTCTGTTTCCTTTGTTTTGAGGAGATTTTAAAAAATGTTTGATTCAAGTGTTGTACAAGGACAGTATATTAACTATGTCAAATTTATTGTATTAGAACTGATTTATGGTCAGTTTTGTTTACGGATGTACATCATAATATTGTAATGCCCTTCATATCACAGTAGTGAAAATAAAAATTAACTCAATATGGAAGGAATTTGATAATAGACTGTGTCTTAGATCACACTAAGGTGAAATTCTACTTACTTCCACAGGGCCCACACTCAGGTTCAATGCATTCCTTGAGCCGTCAGCATGGGGCTGAGTGGTGCATATAGGCTTATTTGAGCTTCTGCATTGGTCATTCTAGATTTAAGTACACAATCTAGTGCAGGGGAATTCCTCCGTTAATGGATAGATGTAACTACAGCTTCTTTTTGACACAGCTCATGATGGAGAGATTACTTTAAATTTAAATAGTAGTTAATAGATAAATAACTCTGCTTCCATGTGGACTTTATGGGCATGTTAATGGTCAGTTTGTTTCTAGCTGCTCTCTGATAACAATGGAATAGTATATTCTCTATTCACATCCAGGCTATGTCTAAATTCTGCCATTCTTTCCTTCACAACATCAGCTAAAACTCATCTATGCCTTCAGGTTCAGTCTTGATTATTTCAGCAGCAGCAGCATCTTTGGTCTTCCTGAAGCCCTTCACAACTAAAATGATCTTCCTGGATTTTAATCTCTCAATGGCCCCTCATTCTGCATCCCATAACCTTGAAACTCCAAGCCTGATTCGCCATGGCTCTGCAACTTGTGTTTTTATTTACACTTATTTTATTTTATTTTATTTATTTACTGCGAAGTGGGGAAAACGGCCCTTTATGTCCTCTCTTTCCACGCACTACATGTTTTAGACACACTTTGCTTGTCTGGTCTTGTCTCCCAGTCAATTGCCCCATGCCCCTTCTGATGCACCAGTGATGCCAGCCTTAATACCCAACTGATCTGCTTCTCCCACAGGTATCTCTTTTTTCATGTTGGCTCCTATATGCAGAGCTGAGCTGGCCCATGAGACCACTACTGTCTTCATTAAAAATCCCTCCAGAAAACTCCCTTCTTCTCTAAAGCCTATTGCAAGTGACTTATGATATTGTTTATCTACAACTGTCATCAAAACTGACCAGAACCAGCAAGCTGGACAAGTTTTATCTTGAATAACCAGGTGATCATAGCTCTATTAGCCTCACTTGTCCTGGCACCATCCCTCTCTATCTTTTTCTCTGTCACTCGCTGTGTTATGTCTGAAATTTAGACTGTAAGTTCTTTGGAGGCAGAGTCTGTCTTCTGTGAATACTGTTGGGAGCGATAAAATAACACTGCACAAAACCAAAATAAAGGCATAGAAACAAGAACAAACGGGAAACATTTCCTTAGCCAGCAGAGTCTAATGGCTTAATCCTGCAAGATACACAGTGTTTTTGTCCTTGAATCCAGCAAAGCACCTAAGTGTGTGCTTAACTTTAAGCACGTGTATTACTTTACTGGATCAGCATCAGAGCGCTCAGAGAACAGAACCCTAAGTTATGATACACTGAGGCACCAAGTAACAGCATCTATCACTTCTGAAATACAGCAACCAATGGGAAAAGTCTGGAAGCAATTTCAAATGAAACTGGCTTCCTCGCTCTTCTCTTTCGAAGTGACAAGTTTAGTAGCAAGTGAAGGAAAAAGGAAAAAATGCAAATAGCAAAGGAAAAAGAAAAAAACAGAATGAAGTGAGACAGAAAAACAATTTTACATGCTATTTTTTTCCTCCATAAATCTGTGTTCTGGCCATGGGCCTATGCACCTCATATGCAGATATCATGGCCTCCAAATTTAGTTTATGGATCAGGAGTAAGATGCACACTTTCTTTCTGTAGCACCAGCAAAATGAACATCTGTTCACTTTTTGCCACATAGGTTTGTAGTTGGGTGGGTGGGTGTGAACAGAGCTCTCGTTGTGTAATATTCTTCCCATCTGCACACCAGGTGGCACTGCATAGTTAATCAGAAGATAAGAACAGGCATGAGGAGATTACTTACTTTTGGGGGATAAGATAGTAAATCAATCTCACAACTTTTAAAAAATGAGGTGCATCAGTGCTTGGATTTTTAATTTATTTTTGGTGTGTAATTTTGTTACAATCAATGAGATTATCGGAAGACACCATTGTTTTAATACTATGTTAATTAACAATGAATGACTGCAATTACTGAAGTTCTGTACATGAGGTCTTTGATCTATTCCCTTTGATATATTGATTTAACCCTTGCAGGTAGGACATACTATACAGTATAAAGGGCTCTCTCTTGGATATATTTTGTATGCTCATGTAAAACATTAACTAAATTTGCATTAAATGATATTGCCTCTGGGGAATCTAGAATGTTATAACAGGTGCTCTAGAAATCCAATATCACATTATAAAGGAAGAAATCGTGTTTTTTTACAAACCAAATGTTAACTGTTTCCAAGTGCAACAGAGTATCTTACTGTATGTAAAACTAACAAAACTAGTATGAAATTAGAGAGGGAAAATACCCTGTTAGATAATGAATTATTCACCCCCCTGCAACTACAGGAGTGATTATTTGCTACTGTATATTTTACAGTGTTTTCTCCAGGCAAATTGTAAAAGACTCAAGCAATGGAACTTGCATCACTTCCTTTGGCAGATTTAATTCCTGCTCATTTTCATCTCAAAATGCTTGATCTCACTGTCCTTGCTTTATACCCTATCTCCTTGGACCACCCTAAACAATGATGTTCCTCCTTAGTGTTCACATACTTTGGATTTTTGGTAAGTTCTTTTGGCCCAAGATATAAATATTTAGTGCCAAACTGCGTAACCCATACTCACATGGGTGCCTTACTTACTGAAGTAGTCCAACTGAAGTCAGCATGACTGTTCATCTGAAAAAGGGTGCATTCATGTTAGTAAGGATTGCACAAATGGGCTTTATGTAGGAGTGAACGCCATACTGAAATTCATGCAGTGGCTTTTTTATGTGCTGATGTTTCAAACATGCAACATTTTTATAGAAATATTTTTCTATCAGACTAGATGTTCTAAGGCAAATCAAGTCAACCATTAGCTGACAACTAAATGCTATTAGCTAAAAGGATTCACAAACCAGATTTTTGCTGTTTGCTGATAGAGCCAACATGTTTGGATATGGACTGAAAGAGGTATGAATGTTCATTCTAGTTCTGCTTTGTCAGTTAAAGAAGCATGTTACCTTTTAGGTAATGATATAGAATAAGGGTAAAAATTTTCAAAAGCACCTAATAGACTTAAATGCCATTATAAAAAGTTACTTAGGGATTTAGGATTCTAAGGGTAAGTCTACACTGAATGCTCCTTTCATCAGCGTGTAGAGTACATTCTTGCCTAGCCCCTCTAGCATGGGTATAAAGAGAGGGTAGGCAGAGGCATGGTTTAAGCAAGTAGAATAAAAATATGAATATGTATGTGAGTGCATACCGTGCACACTTTCTACTCATCCAGGCTGCACCTCCCCGTCTACACTTCCATTTTTAGCAGTATAGTGTCCCACTGCCTCCCCACTGTTAAGCCTTTCCCTACCACAGTTAAAGGCTCTGGCAGCTCCCCACTGCTGTAGCTCTTCCCTTCGGCTTCCCCTCTGCCAGAGCCTTTCCTCACAGCAGTGAAAGACTCTGGTAGCAGGGAGCTGCTGAAGCCTTTCCCTGCTGCCTCCCCTCTTCCAGAGCCTTTCACTGGCATGTTGCTACATGCAGCAAGTGTGAGTGCAGTCTGCTTTTCTCTGCAGGATGTAGCTACACATATACTATGTGCTGCCACCAGTGGTTCATAGTGTAAACCTAGCCTTAAGGTATGTCTATCCTGGAACTGGCAGTGTGATTTCCAGCTCAAGCAGAAGTACCTGGAGTAGCCACAGCTGCATGGGAAGCAGAATCGGCTAGCCATTCCACATACATACCTAGAGTTTCAGACAGCATTATACTCAGGTCAGCTAGCCGGTGCTGGTATAGTTGTGACTACACTATTATTTTTAGCACAATAGCTTGGTCAATGCTAGTGTGGGTGTGTTCACCTGAAATGAAAATTACACCTCCAGATCCAGTGTAGACACTCACAGTCTCATTGAAGTCCATGGAACTTAAGTATCTAAGTCACTTTTGAAAATGGGAATTAGGCACTTTTCAAAAATTTTTGCCTAAAGAGATAATCAAAAGTAAAGACTTTCTCTCTCTCTCTCTCTCTCTCTCTCTCTCTCTATTCTTGTGAACTAAAGGAGGGAAGTGTAAATGCTATTTAAAAACCCTAAACTGTAGTGCAGATGTTACAGTCCATCTCTGTAATAAGAGCAGTCTCTGTATAAGTCTGCATAGGAAGGATATGCTCGTATCTTTACTGTTTGCATGTTTTAAAAGTTATTTAACAGTAGTTTAACTGCTGTTAAAATATTTATGCCTTTTCATTTTTATTCAAATAAATATTTGTATACAAAGTAACTGTGTTGTATTCTTTCTTCAAAAGTGACTGTATAATGCTTTCTGAGGTCCTGAAAGAGTCCTGGCCTGCAAATAATTTAGCTGACCTTCAAGAGGAAACGTAATAAAAAAAGAAGTAATCAGTCCAAAAAAGCAACCAAAAGATACAGTAACACAGAACACTCAAGCTGTTCTGTCTCCTTAGGACCTACCGTGATACTTCCCCAGAGTACCCAGGGTTGTGAAGCACCTCGCTACCATCTGCCCTTAGGAGCAAGCCTTGTCTGTGCTTGCCAGGGGTCAGCTAAGAACCCCAGCCACAGACAACACAAGCACTCCCCTCTCTCCCTACAGAGATCCTGCTGTCCCTCATGCAGGTTAGCTATAGGCACACTCCAACCTCCAAGTCGTCCAACCACACCCCTGGAATGTCCAGCCCCTGATCCTCTAAACACTCAGAGAATCCACACGTTCAATTCTCACAAAGGAATTGTACATACCAGGTTATCAATTTCACTTCAGGATCACTGCTCCACTTACACTCACAACACTTATTTATGTTTATAGTGAAAACAAGAATAAGTTTATTTAGCAAAGATTAGTGAGTCAATAAGAAGTAAGTAGGATTAATGGAAACAAAGGGTTACATATAAAATAAAATCATAACACACATTCTAGAGCTTAAACTTAAGTACCAAGATGCTCTCTTATTTAATAAGCTACTGCTTATTAAAAGTCCTTTTAACAGCATTTTGCAATGAGGATGGCTGAGACCCTCCTTTTATGAAATCAAGCTTCTAGCAGTTTGTCTCTCCAGACGAAGGATGTCAGGGTGTATCTCTGCATCCCTAGATATATCAGACCAGTCCTTTGTTCCTAACTTGTAAATAGGGTCCCCTCCACCCATTCACTTTTTCCTATTAATTTCTTTTTCTGAAGTCCCCACAATCTCTTCATTAGCACTTGACTCAGTATGTAAATAGACTTTCATTATAAAAGATCCACAATACACAATAGTCAACTTGGGACATAAGTGTCTTTCACAAAGATTATGAGTTAGCTGTAGCTCACGAAAGCTTATGCTCTAATAAATTTGTTAGTCTCTAAGGTGCCACGGGTACTCCTTTTCTTTTTGCAAATACAGACTAACACGGCTGCTACTCTGAAACCGATGAACATTGTGACACAGACTTTCAGTAGAAATCTTACATGACACAGTTTGTTGAACTAGAATGTAAATACTAGGTCCAGAGGATCCCTGTAAACCTATGCACCCCGTGACCTCTGCCAGTTAGTGCTGACAGGTCCTTGGGTCACACCTACCTCTTGCTGCCCTATACTGCAGTCTTCAAGGGCTATATACGCTGTCTAGTTCATCACCCCATGATCTCTCTCACACAAATGCCAATTCTCTGCTGACCTTGGGTCTCCATAATACTTACACATGGCAGCTACTGATTTGAATTATTTCTTGTAAAGAAATTTCTTGCCAAGTTTTCAAATTGATTTGTAAACTTGGTCACAGAAATTCTGCTTGTGTATCTCTCTGCATAAGCAAAGCTTGCACTATGCAGGTAACTGAGTCTTACTATCTCATCCCAATGGGTAAAATAAGAGTTTTCTGTCCATAAATTCAGAGACCCACTTGCAAACTTAACCATAAAAGTGTAACTGAAAGATTTAATTCATCTTGGTTAGGTTTTAAAAACAGTAGAGGAAATGTTAAAAGTTAAAACCCATTGCTAGCAGACAGTTTGAGTCTCAGAATAACATTTTTAAGCATTCACTGCCAGCCATGTGTTTCTATGCTTAATTGCCATTTTTAAAAACACTTATTAAACTACAATGCCAAAAGCTTTAGAAATTGAGCATTTAGCTAAATGGAAGTGAAAAGCAACAACCATTGAGGGTGAGTAAGCGCAATGGAAACCTGCCATATTGATTTAAATTGCTCCTCCTCTCCTCCCCCCTGCTGCAGCCTTCCAGTCCTGTGTAGAAACTGTCAATTGTACTAATTTCTATGATCATTTTTTGTTCTATGCAAATGGGATGTGCCCCCAAAATTAACTTTTATTATTGACTTGAGGCATGATGTGAATTCAGCTTTACAAGGGTAAAAAGCTGTAATTCACTTTCACTTTGCCCTTCTGAATTATAATGTTCAGTAAAACACATGAGGTGATGTGTGCCACCAGAATCTGCTAAGCAGAGATCTCTGTGGAAAGAAAACTGAAAGTGGGCTTACAGGACCACATAAGGGGCAGGGATGAAGCAAGCAACTCACTGAATCCTCCAGAAACAACAGGAACATAGTGTTAACTCAGTCCACATAATGGGATAATGGTAGGCTGAAGGAAGCAATTGGAATACATGGGAAGGCTAATATCATCCCCTTTGATTGATAGTGCGTGCTTGCCATGTGTTACTTGAGTATGCAGTCTGGAGGTTATGTTGGATCCCCATCTGCTGTTGGACGATCACATTGCTGCAATGTCCAGGCGTGCTTTTTGCTTATTTGCTTTCTCTTGGATACAGACCATGCTATGGTAATGCATGCATTTGTCACCTCACGCTCCCTATGAATTATTACACGGCACTCTATGTGGACTACATCTTATCTGGAAAATTAAGCAGGTGCAGAATGCAGCAGCTCGTACATTAAGTGATAACTCTTGGAAACAGCATATATTATCAGTGCTCCATGACATATATTGGCTGTCAATTTGTTTCTAGGTAGAGTTTATGGTGTTTTTTTACCCTATAAACATCGAAATGCTATAGGATCTGCCTACTTGAGAGACTATCTCTTCTTATGGCAGTATGTCACAGCTGCAATTCATAGAAGACTTCAAGCTTGATTCGTTTCATTATAAAAAGAAAGGGAGTTAATGATAAAACATTCTCTGTAAGGGTTCCTTTCCCAAGATCTGAAATAGCTCAAATTTGTTCAGGGCACACTGAAAAGCCTATCTATTTGAGTGGCAATAGGCTGAAGGGCTGACACAGGTGAGGACAAGATTTGTTTGGTTGAAAAACATGGTGCAGGTTGTAATGCGTACTGGCCACATGGTTAATGGTCAGATGATGGGTGACAGGATTCAGAGAAGAAGTGCTTCCTGCTCTGGTCGAATTCTACTTTGTGGCTCCAATGTTCTTTTGCTTTTAAATATATGCAAAGGGTACCCAGAGCTTTTGGTTGGGTTCCCTTTTGCATGGAGTTAGCACAAGACCCAATTCTAAAGTTATTAAAGAAATAAATGGAGAGGTTGAGATCTTTGACCCCACACAGAAGCCTCACCACATGCTTTTCTTCCATATACTTGCTAATATTAGGGATACAACCTTAAACATGCCTCCTACGATGCCTACTTTCCACATGTGCTCTCTCCTCCTCACTTAGACCCATTTCACCCCCTAGTCCATGACACATTCCTCTTCCTGATGCAAAATTCCAGCCCTGTGATGTTCAGGGTTCTCTAGACAATTTCAGCCTTCACCTGCCTCGAAGACATTTGTCTCCACATGGATGCTCACTCACCCCATCAAACTTCTGGACACTTGTTCACTCCCATATCTCCAAGTTCTTCCTCACTTCCAAGAGGCATTCCCTTGAAAGGACCCACTACTCTGTGAAAAACTCACATACTCCTCTTCCCACCTAGACACCCATCTTCTTTCAATCATCTATTCCCTTTTACTTCCACTCCTCTGATAGAGAAAATTGAGAACAGCCTGGTCTTATTCTACTAAGTGATTGATCTTTTGAACTGAATTATTACAAGCTTACAAAACTGTATTTGATGCAAGCAACGTTATTAAAAATTTTTGCTTCCAACATTCAAGTTAATGTCCAACCTGTGGTTCCTCCCCCCCCCATAAAAGTTTAGTAGACTAAGAACACAAACAGAAAAACCAGTGCTCAGAATCAACATATATAAAGATCTTTAGTGGAACGCATAATAAATATTCTTTTGTGCTATACACCCAGCAGATCCAGACACACAGTGGGCTCAGTTTGCACTTGCCCTTCCATCTTCCTCCACCCATGCTCAGGATCTAAGTGGAATGAGGATCACTGCTCACAAAAAGAAAGTGCTGGTGAGAGCTCCAGGCAGCACTCCACAAGGGGGCGTAACAAGTTGGCTTAGGGGCATAGTCAAGGACTCAATCCTTCTTACATGTCTGCCAGCCTCTGGCAGCAAGGGTTGTTGTGAGTTCACAGTACCTTTCACCAGCCCATGTATGGAGTGTTATACACTCTGTTCCCCTTCTGTTTCCTAATGCATTCTGTTTACATGTGGCCGAAGCAACTGGTGCACACTACCTCCGCTTGTCTACTAGAACTCTGCACCTGCTCACTTACCCACCACTTCTCTCAGAAGTAAAACCACTATTTGGCTCTGTATATTTATTTATCTGTATTATTATTTATATGTCTAGATTTACATAAAATTAAATGCCTTTATTTAAAAAATGTTGTGTGCCAGGATAACCTTATTGAGTGTAAGCAAGAAGACAATCTCTCTATAGATAAGATCCAGCCATTCTACAGGTAAAATACACAGTGGTAAATTGACAATTAACCAGTAGTGACAAAGAAATTTTCAAATGTTTGAATAAATCTATGTTGTAATATCTAACAATGCTGATGCTGTAAGGATGGATGTTTATTCTAGCTATTAAATATTGAGAAAACAAATGCTCATTTATGCATTTCCCTCCTAACTTCCAGGATTTTATAAAGCAAAAGAGTTAGCAGAGGAATAGTCATGTTGATTAAAACATAAAAGAAGATAACCTGGCATATTGTCCTGTGTACAATTATACAGAAATATGACCTCATGGAAATTCCTACGTGTGGAATGTCTCTAACAATGAGAGGATTTAGGATTATATAAATCACAATGGTTGGTAGTACAGTATAATCATATGAGAGAATGAACCTGGCAAAGCTTATTATCCTGAATATCCAGATGGTAAACAACAGTTGTCGCTGTACTAAGAATTACATCTCTCTAATCAATAATAGGAAGGAACAGTTGGACAACTTATTTCCTATTATGTTCACTTAGACAATGTCTAGATCAATAAAGAGCATTAAGCCTCATGCCAACAGTAGACAGTATATGTTCAACATGGCTCTCATATGTTAGGGATGGGTAGTGCTGTATTCCAAAATACTTTTAATACATAACCTAATATAATTAAGCTAGCAGTAATGGTTTAAATATCAGATGGGTATTTTTATAATGGGAGTGGAGATGAAATTATTATTTTAGTTTAAGTAGAATTCAAAGCCAACTTATTTTGTTAAAGCCAACCCCCAGCATAATTCAATTTAGCTCTGAAATCTACCTCTGAAGGATGGTCGATTCTTCTTATAGGGGAAAGAAAAAGCAATAAAGCACAGTATCACCAGCTTACATATTCACTAGCTAATTATGGGGGTATAGTAAGCTGTTCACAAAAATTGAAAATTGTGCTCGCATATCCCTCAGGCCAGAATGGCAATTATTGCTAGTAACTTTCAGTACATCCACTTTTGAAACTTTTCACTAAACAATAAGTAAAGCCAATCAAACTAAATTTCTGAAGGGCTTGTTGAACTAGCATATGAATTGTTTAAGTTTATGTCTGAACAAATTTAAGTTAAAACAAATAATCCCTCCCCACCCAAAAAAATTAAACTAACAAAAAAACCCACTGCAACGGTACTCTGACTCTCTTTCCAACTTTCAGAGTGAAAGAATAAAGGTGCAAAGTTCTTCCTCCATCAGTAAGGAAAATGGAAGCAACAGTGGAAAGCATTGCTTCTGGTTATTTAACTTTGCGATTTGAAAGCCATCTCATGGGAAGCAACTGAACTCTCTTAGTAAGCTCTCATGAATATATCTATTTTTCAAAAGCTTCATCAAACTGAGAAAACCTGTAAGCTGTTTTGATCCTAGTTTTATAATTTATTACACACACATATATAGAGTAAGCTGCATAGAGTGTTTAGATGAGTAATTGGAGAAGAATTTCAGTACTTTCAAAGTTCATGAAAAGTGTTGGAAATTGGTGTCTGTTGGTTACAGATATAGTAAGAGCTGGCTGCAGCAGTGCAAGCTTCTTGATTCTATCATACCTATGTCTTTCAATCCTGATCAACCCTACAGGGAGCCCAAGGTACAATAGGTTAGGTCTGTGCATAACACTATTTAGTCTTTGGTCTCTGTTGAGACTTCCAGACACATTGCCATTTAATGCCAATTGTTATGGAGTTTTTTATTATATGCTTACCTGTCCACTAAGAACCATACAAATCATTTCACATTTACCAGTGAATTGCCATCAGGCAGCAACAGCTTGCAGTAACTGCCAGGGAGAGCCAGATTCAAACCAGTCAAACAGATGAGATAATTTTTTTCTTACCACATCATCTGGTTTACACTGAAGACATTTAAACTTGTCTTACTAAGATACTGAAATACAGCCCATTTATTTGCAGAAAATCATTCTCATTTTCAACAAAACAAAATAAAGGAAAATAAGACATTCCTACCTATTCCAATGAAGACTGCTTTGTAGCCATCTTCCTTCAAGGTGTTAATTGTCATTCCTTCTATTCCAAGGCCTTTACCACAAACTATCTAACATAAAACATTAGAAAGATTTATTAAGTAATCTGAAATTGATCATTAAAAATTGGTTTAATTTCTATCATGCTCCTCTTACTGGCATCTCAAAAAGTTTCATAATGATCAATTAATCAAATAAATAAAATATTTTTTTCAAGCTAGTCTTACAGGGCCAGACCCTCAGATCTCATCAAAGTCGGGTAGTGGGCATAAAATGGCTTAAAGTCACCTTTGTATTCCCCTGATAGTGGGGGCAGCCGAGGGTCTATTTGGTTCCTGGCATAACAGCAGCCAGCAACAAGCAAACAAACAGAAAAAGAAAGAAAAAACCTGTTCATGGAACACAACAGCACAGCAAAATGGTAGTTTTAAATGGTTGTAATTGATACTGGTTTGGTAAAGAAATATCCCCACATGAAACTCAGGATTTAAGAAACCTCATCTGGGAGCAAGGCACCAGTCTAGGGAAGGTGTGGTAAACAGAACAATCATCCAGCACATTAATCAGGAAAAAGTCTTGGGGGTTACTGTGAAAAAATCATTGACGCCACCAGTGTATTGCATAGAAGTAAAAAAAAAGAGGAAACAAGATACTAGATAGGATTAACAGCAGTCAGAATATCAAACAAATAAGGTGATCTTACATGCAGTACTAGTCACTGTACCAAAGGAAGGGTAAGATAGCCTCATTGGGGATGCAGCAAAAATTAAACTAATTTAAGATTCTGCAACTGGACCTCTCACACCAAGAAGCCCTGCTCAAGTGAATGGTGCTCTTTGTGGGCATAAGGACCCACCTATGCAGATTCAACAACAGGATTGGGGCTTAAAACAACATTAGGTTTGATGAATCTTTATTCTGTGGAAATATTAAGGGGACTGTACTTCCTCTCAAGGAAAAAGATAAGAATTCAAGAGAACCTAATAGATTTTTTCAAAATTAAAAACATAAGAACAGCCATACTGGGTCAGATCAAAGGTCCAGCTAGCCCAGTATCCTGTCTTACGACAGTAGCCAATGCCAAATGCTTCAGAGGGAATGAACAGAACAGGCAATCATCATGTGATCCATCCCGTTGCCCATTCCCAGCTTCTGGCAAACAGAGGCTAGGGGCATCATCCCTGCCCATCCTGGCTATTAGCCTTTGATGGACCTATCCTTCATGAATTTATCTAGCTCTTTTTTTGAACCCTGTTATAGTCTTCGCCTTCACAAGATCCTCTGGCAAAGAGTCCCACAGGTTGACTGTGTGTTGTGTGAAGAAATTCTTCCTTTTGTTTATTTTAAACCTGCTACCTATTAATTTCATTTGGTGACCCCTAGTTCTTGTGTTATGAGAAGGAGTAAATAACACTTCCTTTTTTACTTACTCCACACCAGTCATGATTTTATAGACCTCTATCATATATCTCCCCTTAGTCGTCTCTTTTCCAAGCTGGAAAGTCCCAGTCTTATTAATATTTTCTCATACGAAAGCTGTTCCATACCCCTAATCATTTTTGTTGCCCTTTTCTGAACCTTTTCCAAGTCCAGTATATCTTTTTTGAGATGGAGCGACCACATTTGCACGCAGTATTCAAGATGTAGGCATACTATGGATTTATATAGAAGCAATATGATATTTTCTGCCTTATTATCTATGCATTTCTAAATGATTCCCAACATTCTGTTCACTTTTTTGACTGCTCCTGCACATGGAGTGAATATTTTCAGAGAACTATCCACAATGACTCCAAGCTCTCTTGAGTGATAACAGCTAATTTAGATGTATAATTGGGATTATGTCTTCTAGTGCGCGTTGCTTTGCATTTATCAACATTGAACTTAATCTGCCATTTTGTTCCCCAATCACCCAGTTTTGTGAGATCCCCTTGTAGCTCTTCACAGTCTGCTTTGGACTTAACTATCTTGAATAGTTTTGCATTATCTGCAAATTTTGAATAGGACTCATCCCAGTATAGACCTTTGGGGGACACCACTATTTACCTCTCTCCATTCTGAAAACTGACCATTTATCCCTACCCTTTGTTTCCCATCTTTTAACCAGTTAAGGATGGAATTAATCATTTGGGTTTGTAATTGCATTTGTTTAATCATATTTCTTCTAAATAATCAATGGTGCTCACAGTCACTTGCTTCACTGGCTGGAGTGAATCAAAATATGTAAAAATAGGAATAAATGCAAACGAATTTATTTCACTGGTAGTAGGTTCACAAAGAGCAATAAATAAAAACAACAAGCACTTAGAACTGCTCATTGTTAGATCTCAAAGAACTTTACAAAGGATAAGAATCATATTCCCCATTTTCCAGCTGAGGAAACTGAGGCCCAAAATGGGAAGTCATTTGTTCAAGGTCACACACCAAGTCTTTAGCAAAACTGTGATTAGCAATCAAGCCTCCTTATTCCTGTTCCTGTGCTCTGTACAATGGACCATGGTGCCTGAGGAGCATGGGCCAAAACTTATCTTAAAACAATACAAATGGGTTCTGAAGCAAAGAGAATAAATGAGCTCAAGAGAAACCTAGGCTTGTTTCTGGAGAAGACAGTGGACTGAGGGATTGATTCGCCAGTTTAACTGGTATAAACCCATTGAAATCAGCAGAATTACTTTAGATTTATACTAGCAGAAGTAAGGGCAAAATTTGGCCCTTTTGTTATTAAAGAAAATGCTAGTGTGTTTCGTCTACATCTTAAATGGCATAACAGGGCTCATGCAGCCTTCATTGTGCTGTGCTAGTGAGCACTTCAGTAAAGAACTTCTGAGGGGGACTGCATGTCCATGTATGCTGTTGAAGATAACTGTGCGGCAGAGCTCACAAGGAAACGCATACAATACAGGTCAAAAGTGGGCATGTCAGAGCAGCTGCCAGAGGATCTGCACAGAGCATAAATACCCAAAAGAAAATCAGATCTAGGAGGAGAACATCAGGCTAAAATGCATGTCTGCCCTACACCTTACTTCCTTTTGATGGTTAGTATTTCTTATTCTAGGTCTCTCAAATTTTCTTCGTTCAGGACAATCGTAATTTTAGTTTCTTGTGTGTCAAATTTTATTTCTCTATTCTCACACTTTTTGCCCCACTTCATCAGTGCAACAAAAATTACATTGAATCTAATGGCTAGAGTCTCTAGTGTCTGTCTATTATATTGTCTTCATTTAAGATTTAAATATTTCCGCGTGGCCTTTCGGGTTAAAACAGTCAGCTTGGCCCAACAGGGTGAATTTAGCTTAAACAGGAAAGGAACAATTGTAAATACATGCATGATTCTTTCTAGCTTTTGGTTTTGTTCATTTTCATTGTTACTCCTATACTTGTGATGCTCCACTGTATAAATACTTTTTATAATGCTGCCTCTCTCACTCTTATTGAATTTATCTGAATTCCCTTTTAGAAATTTATGAAGATGTGTTTTCCCCGTCCCTGAAAACATGGAGGATGGAAAATGTAATAAATTTTATTTAAGGACTGACCCTTTCTTATTTTCTCCTTTTATAGATTAGGTATAAAAAGCTGTGTGTAGTTGTGATCCTTTTGACTATAGACTGTATATTCAATGGGTACAAAATACCACCTATGACTTAGTATACATTTTTATTCTAATATGTACATATATTATGAAAACTTAATAATGGAATTTAAACTTCACTACTAATTTTATGTGAGGATTTGCAATCCCTTAAGGCCTAGTCCTGTAACCTTTATCTATCTGAGTAATTCCTACTGAAGTCAACCGAATTACTCACATAAATAAGTAATACTTAGTATTTATACAGTATTGCATTTTCATCAAAGATCTCAAAATGGCTTACACAAAGGTACGTAAAATACTCCCATTTTATAGAGGCACAAAGCTGAGGTACTTAGTTAAGTGGCTTGCCCAATGTCACAGAGCTAATCAATGACCTAGTTTAGAATAGACTCCAGGGTAAAATTCTGTGCTGCAGAATTAAGTGGCACAGCACGGAACTCTCACCTTGGGAGGAGGGAGTGGCCATGTTGGCTTTAAGCTCTCAATTTTGTACTGCTCCAAAACTTCTGGAATAACGAACAGACTTGGGGGCTGGTCTAAATTTTGCAGCCTGTCGTCTACTGATTATGAGCCATAGCACAGTCTAAAATCTCTGTAATGCTACATTCTGTGACTCCTCCCTGATATGCCCAATGCCTTCAGATTTCCCTCTAGTATTCCCCTCTCTGTCACAGCTTCTGAGGGGATGCTTAGAAGGCAGCCGTATGGCTATCTTTCACAGTCTGGAACCAGGGTAATCGTCTCTTGACAAGATCTGGGCTTTTATGCTATGTCTACACTGCAGCTGGAGGCATGCCTCATAACACAGATAGACAGATATGTGCTAGCTCTCCTTGACCTAGCACACTAAAAATAGCAGCATGAACATTGCTTCAAGGATAGCAGCGTGGACTAGCCACCTGAATACAATCCATCTGACCCCAAATCCCCACCCATACTGTAATGTCCACACAGCTATTTTTACTGTGCTATTTGAAATGGAGCTAGCATGGGTCTGTCTACCCAAGCTGGGAGGCATGCTCCCAGCCATAGTGTAGACTAACCTTACAGTCCCTTTATACCACTCCAGGCCTTTTACTGAGCATAGAGGTGTTGAAGGGGTGGGGGGTGAGGATCTCACCCTAGGTCTCATGATTCCCAGTCTGCTGCACTATCCACTGGACCAATATAAACGACTATGAGTTAGGATTACTTATATGATTCTTATATGACCTTAATCAGTGAAAAAGTTTTATCTAGTCTTCTGTGTAAGGGTTTGATCCTGAGATATGTTCCACACACATAACTTCTAGTAAAATGAGCAGGAGTTATACACACTAAATACATCTCTACAACAAACACTGAATGAACAATAAAACAACATTCCCATTATCTAAAAATAATCAAGAAGTGTTGTTTGTTTAATAAAATACAGCCAGTGCAAAACTATTGCTTTCCAAGAAGTTGAATTACTGTTATTGTTTATAACAGATCATGTCACTACTTTGTTAATTTAATGCATGTAATAAGTAAAATAAACATCAATGTGAGATTGCATTACAAGCCATTAAAAGAAAACTGGGTTGGAGGGAGAAGTGTCTAATACAAATGTATTAAGTAGTACCAAACATGCATGAAAACAACTTGATTAAAGAAATCAAATCATTCCAATAGCTACATTGAACCCCTAAAGCAATTTAGGAATTTGTTTCTTACAGACAATTAATCACATGCAGGCATGCCAGATGAGAACTATTGATTGCCCTTTTCCAAACTAGTGGCATTCAGACAGCAGACAGACAAATGCCCTGAGCAAGAGGAAGCATCTTCCTGCCTCTGCCTAGCATAGCTTTTAATTGTTCTTCACTAATGTGCATGACATTTTGCTGTTAATCTTTGACAGAGCTCTTGCTCCTTTTCCTTTGAGCTATACATAGGCAGATTATAGTTTTCATTACCTTCACTCCAAGGTCCTTCATAAGCTCAGCTTCGAAATTCACTACATCATATGGCAACCGGAATTGAGGGATTTCAGATGTACTAGAAAAAACAAAAGAGACTGTGAAACAATTGACAGTTATTAAAGAGTCAAGGCTTTTCAGTTACTAAACATTAAACACATACTGTGCAAATCTTGTGAATTTTGTGTCCATACAACGATGATTTTCAAGTATTTAACAGAACTGTGAAGGAACATGACTCATCTAATTAAAGAGATTCAGTATTGACAAACCAAAATCATCCACCTCCAAATAGGAAACAAAAAATTATTTTCTTTTTTATCCTTTTTTACATAAGCCCTTTTACGTGTTAACAAGAATTCTAAATACTGTTTAACATTGTCCAGTGCTGTTTATTGCATATCTCTGTTAACCAGTAACTACAACCAGTTTGATAAAAAAACTAAGAGGTTGATCAGTTTCTCAGCGAATCACAACTACATTCCTTCTTCAGTAACAATATCTAAAGCGAACTACTTTTGCTTTCTATAAAGATTAAAAATACAGTGTCACAAGAGGTTGTAACCATTAATAGCTAATCCTTTTCTATATTTATAAACACTTTCTATGCTGAATGTGCCCACCTAACAGAGAAAGATTCTAGCCACAAATGATGAAGTTACCCAATAATTAATAGTCAAACTTCCATTTTTTTTTAAGTTGGATGTCTAAATTATTTTCTAGTCAATGCTAGGCACATTTCACCCTCCAGTTATATTCTACACGTTTCCTTACATTCTAATACACTGTACAAAGTCAGTAATTTGAAATAGGGTCTTATTCCAGACTCACGTTTACTATTTAAATTAATGTATGTTTTTACTTTGCTCTTTTTTTCTTTGTTCCTGTTTTCAATGAGGATGTTGAAGCCTTCTTCAGTGTCCCAATACCATAGATTTACTGTCTCAGGGGTATTAATATATAGGGCCAGATCCTCAGCTAGCATAAATCTGCACTGACTTTGATGGGACTATCCCAATTTATAACCAGCTAACAGTCTGGCCCATTAAGTCTAGTGAAGACCACTTTAAATGTCTTCATTCAATAAAGATAAAATGATACAACATCCAGAAGGTGAAAGACACTCCTAAAGCTTCTGGAAACTAATCTCTTACTAAAATTAATATAGTTATAATTTCCGTAACAAAACCCTGGGACAGAAAGATTTGTAGTAGCTCCATTTTACATATTATTATTGGCCACTCCAACCCCTTTACATCTAACTCTGACACATTGGCAGGTTTCATTTATTTTAAGGCTTGTCAACCATAAATACATAGCAAAAAAGTTGACTTTACTACTTTCTTTTATGGTTTCAAATACTGACCATCTTGGTGCTCTTCTGCCCCACATGGAACTAAAAGCATTCTATATTTGAAATGTATGTATCATGACAATGCAACTTCCATGTCACAGTAAGAAAAGAGTCCAAGACAAAGGATAACAAAATAGAGATTCAATAAAGAAATCCATTAAAATAACAAAATCTTATTTCTCAACCCATAAATATATTTGTTGAAGGCCTTTCATTTTCTCAGATATGAGAGGGGGCCAGTATACCACTGGTAGTATTCAGTAGCTGTCTCTATTCCCAAGAATATTTTCCTTAATTCCTTTAAAAAGGAGTGTGTGTGTGTGTGAGAGCATGTGTGAGAAAGAGAGAGAGATCAATACTGTTGCACTTTGATGTTATAGAAATTGGAATAATCTGCTGTCTTTCTCCCAGATAAATATTCTTCATACTAACTATAATCCTGATATACATGCTCAGAAAAAAAAGAGCCTAAAAAAACACCAACACTGCATCTATAAGGCAATTGATTCCAAATACAAAAGTAATTTGGCCTTTTTAGCCACTTTGAATTATTTACAAAGTCACTTAAAACAGAATCCGGGGCAGCTGAATTTGTTAAAAAATATTAGCAAGGTACTGTGGTCACAGTTACGGGTGACAGCTCTCAGATTAACTTCCCTTCTAAACCAATGTCAAAGTGAGAGCAAAAGTAGTTAAATCCATGTTCTGTCTTTATTCCAAATGTGGAACTCCCATTAAATGTCAATGGGTGTTTTGCACAAAGAATGAGAGTAAAGCATTGCCATGATTTAGGGCTGCTACTAATCTTGTGATCTTCCAGAATGGAAAGTGGAAAAGAAGATCACAGACCACATGAGAATGGGTGACTCCTCAAGTAAGGCCTTTTGGAAGGAGACAAGGTGACTGAAATTTAAATTTAATTCACTAAGAAATGTTATGAATGGGCACAAAGTAAAGTTCACATTGCTCAGATTACACATGCATTGATATATATTTCATGTAACTGAAGAAAGGGTTACTTTAAATTAATAACAAAGTTGCAGCATTGAACACAAAGTAGATGTGAATTGTCAACAGAATAAAGTGATAGTGTAAGAAACAGCCTTTTTTTAAAAAGTGACTACATTGACTTTCAATAAAATATTTTTAAAAACCAAAACATGCTACTTCATTAAGTGGACAGATACGTCTTGCATAAAATCTACAATCCCCTATGGCAGTTGATGTTAGTAAAATGAGTCTGTGTGGTGAAGTGTCTATAACACAATCAGCTAAATTAACACTTTTGATAATTAGGCAGAACAGTTTTGAACCTAAATGGAAGTCATCAGCTCTACTTTTCTAGGATTGCTTAACTCTCTGTAACCTCCAGAGATTAAATATTTGACACTGAGGATCAAATTCATTCTGGTGTCAACTCCATTAACTTCAGTGGTGTTGCACCAAGGACAGATTTGGTTCTCCTTTTTACACTTCACTGTGTTTTTTTTTAAATGTGTGATATTTTATTTGTGTGCTGACATTACATTTACCCAGTATTCAAATTCTAAAATATATTAACACACATTTAGAGATGTCACCAGTCTTGGAAGACATAATCACAATTACAGTCATAATGGGAGAAATTCATCCCTCAGTGCAGAGGACCTGTTAAAATACTTTCTATGTGGTGATGGTGTAAGTGATGTTCTAGTGGTGCAGAAAGATTGCAGTACTGTCCTGCACCCTGACTGAAGAAATGGATTCTATCCTTCCATTGTATAGTTACCTGCAAAAATCCCATTTAGTCGGGCTTTGTAAAAGGCTAGGGAAATCAGGTGTGAATTTCACCCTTACAGAATGATTTATTGAAGTTATAAACACAGATTTCACTCCAACTCTATGTGATGATTGCTTTGTGTTTATTTTCATGTATATTTGCATAGGGAACTTCATAAAATCATTCTAAATGTAGAGATTTCCACCACATTAAAATGCTTTTAAATTATGTTAAACAACTCTATTCATTATTGCACGTGGTAGAGCTAGAATCACAGCAATTCATCATCCTTTAAATATAACTTTTGGACTTAGGGGAGGGTGTTCATCACTAAATTTTCTAAAGGATTCATCTGGTAATACCTGTGAATACTGCAGCTTTGTATTTTATAGAGCAGACTAAAAGTGGGTAGAGAACACCCATCCAGTATTTCTCAGAATCACCACACAGAAGTGGCTACTCATGGCTGTCAGAAGTAAACAAAAGATATTTTGCGTCTTGGATTACCATTTAAATGAAAAGAGATGTGACATTAATCTTTTTAAAATATGCAGACATAGTGGGCCTGATTCTTTGCTCTTTCAACTGGTGTAATGGAGTGAAGAATCAGGCCATTTAGCATGTGACATTCCAATGTATTAAAAGTCTGAAACACTGTACATTGTTGTTTACTAATGCAATAAATGAGCCATTAAAATAGTTAATATTCGGCCATTTAGAGACAAAATTCAAAAAAAAATGTATAGCCACTTTTTGTGCATGCTTCTCTAGCACCTGAGCAAAGCCTCATATAAGTATATACCTCAAGGATTTGCATACACAGATACTGATGTGATTGTCCAACCTCCACTGGCAAAAGCATGTATGCCCTTTTGAGAAGGCAGATCTCAGTTCCAATTCTTTGCATACCTCCATGGCTAAATGAAAAAGCTGCAGATGTGAGAACTATGTTTCCCTTCATAACTGTCATATATTAGTCTACCTTTTAACATAATTTGGTTCTTTATAGTCACAGAACTTGAATGGAATTTTCAAACATATGTGCAACTAAGGACAATATTTAACATGGATGAGGAATGTTGTTTGTTTTTTTAAGTGAATCTTTAAAATTTGTCATCATCTCCCCTGAGTTTCTGGTTTGACCAGAGTTGAATAATCTGTATTTCATATGCTACCCACAACCACAGAAAACAGCCATTTGCCCAGTTTTTACCTTAAGCCACCAATGTATTCCTGTTTTTCAAATATGGTGATGTCTGAGTAACCTAATCGAGCCAAAAAAGAAGCACAACTTATACTTGCAGGCCCAGCACCAAAGAGAGCTAACTTCACATTGTAGGCTTCAGGTATCTTTGCTGGGGGAGGTAAGAAAGGGCTTCTAATCTGAGGAATATTCATAGCTTTGAACACCTAAAAAGAAATACATTTAAGTAGTTAAATACTGTACAATAACAACCCCAATATTCAAACTTTATTACAAATGGCTTTAAAATACTGATCACAGTGTAATTTTCTGCTAGTATTATTACAATTTTTTTATTTCAGTCCATTAAAATAGACGACCATTATATAAATGCATACAAATGTTCATTTGGATCCATGTCCGGGGAAAGGCATTTCTTATGGAAAATCTTCCACTGCACAGCAAATAGACTCCTCCTCCCATCTCCAATTTGCCAGTCAATCGTGCCTGTCTGAAAAGTTACTCCCCTAGCTCCCTTCACCCTTTGTGCACCAGTACAGCTCAGAGCAGGATTTAGTTATCAAAGACTATATCAATATGGCAAACACAATTGCAGGATGTTTTATAATAATCTCCCATGACTTCCCATCCCATGTAACCTTTCATGTTACAGCAGCATTTTGTTCTCAGTTTTAGTTTCTTTAGGGGTTCTTTTCGGTCTTTACAAAGCTAGTAATCTAGGGTGATATTCTCAGATGGTATAAACCATGATAGCTCTATTGGCACCTTAAAAGGACCAAAGGACATGATCATAAAAGGAGACATTATTGGAGAAATTAGCAATATGTCAACCATGCTCAAGCATCACCACTTATTTTTCCCTTCATAATATCAAATTTATAATAGTAATAAGTAGGGATCCTAGAAATGCATTTGCCATGGAAGAAATGCGGAATTTGCAATTTTTACAGAGAATCTTTAGTTTTTACATTTTGTGAAAAAATAAAAAACATACAGTAGAACCCCATGCCACTAGTGCACACACAGGGATATGGGGATGCTTCAGCTCTATACTGTGGGGCTCCCACTATCAGATTTCATTTTAATAGCAGAAAAACTTTTTTTTTTGGATTTTTATGGGTTTTAGTGGAGAATTTTGGTTTTTTGATCATGGAAAACTAGGATACCTGGTAATAAGATACCATGCATGGAATATTTCTTTATTTCATTTCTCAGGGGATCAAATCACTTGGCCTTCAGCCTGATACTTTATACTGCCACCAAATTCATACAACAATAGAAACTAAAATACCTGGAATTACTCTGCTTGCATGAGTAATTAGAAAGTAGGGAAATCCCAGAAAGTAATATAGTGTGCACAATTAAATATAGCCTGCAATGATGAAAAGTCTGCACAGAGTCCCAACGTTACTTTAGGATTGAGATTTATGGGAAACAAAATTCAGGGATGGAGAAAATCCCCATCTGAGAAGGAGAACACTGCAAAAAAACAAAAGATGTGGAGCCCCTTGCTGTTCAAGCCTCCTTCAAACCAGGGTCCAGATTAGCCTTATTGTTAAAGAAAAATGTTTTTGTGATTAATGCACTAGATGGAAACTCTAGATCTGTCTCTGCCACAGATTTTCTGTGCGTCTCTTGGGCAAGCCACATAGGTCCAGATTTCAAAGGTATTTAGATGTCTAAAGAAGTAGACAGGCATCTAGTTGTGTTTTCAAAAGCTCCTAAGCACTTGTCTATTGATTTTAATGGGAATTAGGTGCTTTTGAAAATCCCATGTGGTTCTTATCTGCTTCTTTAGGTACCTAAAGACCTCTGAAAATGTAGGCTTCAGAGCCAGATTTTCAAAGATGATCAGTGATTTTGGGTGCCACAATTTGAGGTCTCTAATTTGGAATAACTTAAATGGGACTGATTTTCAGAGGTCAGGTGAGAATTTTCTCTAATATTTAGGCCAATGGGGGTTGCAAGAATCAGCACAGACCGAGGGATATGCTGGCTGCCACTTCCCGCAGCCCCCATTGGCCTGGAACAGCAAACTGCGGCCAGTGGGAGCTGCAATCAGCCAAACGTGCAGACACTGCAGATAAACAAACTGTCCCGGCCTGCCAATGGATTTCCCTGACCGGTGACATGCCAAAGGTTGCTGATCCCTGTACTAGATCATTCACACCTAGCAATCAATGACCAAGAGGAAGGAGGTTAATCCCCCCTCCACACACACACTTTCTCTCTCTCTCTCTCTCTCTCTCTTTTAGCAGGGAAGCGGAGCAGAAATCAGCTTGAGAACAAAGGACGGAGAGATGATCGGCAATGGGAAATGAGTGGACTTCTGGAAGAGGCTGGCTGCTTTCACCTGGGACTGACAAAAGGGTCAGAGAGAGACTGATGCGGTAATGGAGCCCATTACAAGTCAAGAGAGACAGAAGCAGTACTGGAGTCCATTACAGCTCAGTTGGTAGATGGCTCTGACTTGGCGAGATGAACTATGTCTTATCCTTCATTTCTATATGCTAATCTAAGGACTTTCCAACGCTATGTTCCATTTGACTAATAACCCCTACTGTTTTGAAAACACTGCTTGGTGTCACTGCAAATATGCTAAGATGCATTAGTCCCTGAAGAGCGTATAAGCCTATGAGGAGGAGCCTATCTCACTTGGACTCACTGAGCAGAACTCACAGTGTGAAACAGGAGTGCTTGAGCCCAGAGGCTTGGTCTCCGAGTTCGGGAGGCAGTGTGGCCTACCCTGAAGGAAGATTGGGGCCCCTTGGGGGTCTGGCAGACTGAAGGGGTTCCTGTTTAAAAGCTGGGGCATAGCACTGATTCTGGGGTCTATGACAAAGCCACTAGCTGTTATAACTGAAAATATCACTTAGGCAGTTATTTCTTTACAATGAAAAAACATCACAAAGTTTGTTCACGCTTCGCATTTTTAAACAGTTTAAAACAGATACAGAGACAGATTCTAGATTCATTGGAGCAGATTCTGCCTGGCCCTTACATGACCACAGTGTGTAACAGCAGGAAGAAGGACTCTCTCTGCCTTCTGCTGACTGTGTAAGGACAAGGCAGAATTGCAGCCCCTAAACATTTTTCATGTAGAATCCTGCCCTTGCTAGCTTGTGCATACAGGAAAAAGAGTTATAGCCCATTCAATCTCTGGCACTTCTGGGGCATTTTGGATCCCAGTTCTGTATCTTGGTAACAGTCTCGTACATGGGTGCAACAGTTTGTGCTATCAATGAAAAATCTCAGTGCATCACACTAGAGAGAGCCCTGGGAATCACTCTGCTTTTCTAAGAGAGAGCATCTTTCAGTATTTCCCAGGGGCAGTTCAGCACCATATGTATATATGTATATATATATACATATACATTTATACATTTATATATATATATAAAAACTCCAAATGCATGGCTGTGCCCTGCAGGCACCATCTAGCCCTTTGTAAATGTATACTGTTAATAAACTCATCACTATAAGTGTGGGTGACATCTAGCACAGTCTCCTCAGAAATGGGGAAGTGCATATTCTTTTCAAGTTAAACTTTGGCACAATAAACTTATGAACTGAAATTTTCATTTATGGTTTGAATAAACGTTCATTTTCTTCACACTGACTTGAGAACTCTCAGCTAGGTAAACCAATGACTAAAAAACAAAAAAAATTACCAGCCTTTGTAAACTGACATTGCATTTTAACAAACTGCTAGAAGCAAGAAATAGATAATTGTTTAAAAAAGAATCATTTATATCTGACAACTCAATATAGGAGGGTTTAATGTGGTTATTAATGGATTTCACAGGCTGAAAAGCTTGCATCGTACTGTGAAACCAGACTGTGTTAAGTAAAATGGAATAGGATTTTTTGTAAAATGTGTCCTTTATTAAATTAATATAGAAGAAGGTAGCGGCTTCCTTGATATTACATTTCCATTAGTTTTTATATATTAAAGGCACATGCATTTGTATTAGAATGCTAGTCAGTAATATAAATTATGTACCTAGTATAATTTAATATATAAATTATGCAGTATGTATATAAAAATATTATTCAAGTACATTATCTTTATTTTTAAATACATTGTTCAGCAAATAGAAGCACTAACTGAAATGGTATAGACCTACGTCAGACTCATAATCTAACCAATTGTTATAGTAAATGGTGGAGGGGGTGGAAATCGGGTATTACTGCAATGTTAAGGTTCAGAAATCAAGCAATCATGCAGGAAATTCTAAAAGTCAAGTCTGAATGCTCAACCTTAATTCTGTCTCCTTGTGCATAGGCTAAAACTGTCTTTACACAGTGGAGCCTGCTATATCTTGCCATCTGGAGTTCAATGGGAGTTTTGCATTTTAAGGCTGTTAAGGCCCATAGTGTGAAAATTGCAAATTGCCTTCAGTATATTTCAAAAAAATTTCACTCATTTTACAGTGAAGTTTCACTACGTTATAATTCAAGAGATTAAATTTCACTGGGTTCCACTGTGCAAATCCTATTGGAAGGAAATTATTTCCCCATACCAAGTAAGTGTAAAATACCACCTTACATGTGAATACCATCTCCCCTTCTTCCTCTGCCCTGACTGTAGTCAAGTTATAAAGAAATTTTATGACTACCTTGGCAAAGAGAGGTAAAGTGCAATCCTTAGTAGGACTTTTACCAGTCAGGGATTTTCTCTTTCCCTTGTAATCTCTAACAAATGCCGTCCTGCTTTCCACACTCCCTATGCATGTTTGTCTCTGCATGAAGAATTAAAACACTTCCTCCCGCCACTTCTTTAATGCATTTCAGCCATAGGTCTTGGCTGTTCCTGCAGCAAACTCTGATGCTCCACTGCCCCAAATGAGAAAAACCACCTACCCAAGGTTGCACAGTAGATCTGTTGCAAGGCCAGGGTAAGAATTCAGTCCATCATCCTAACCACTAAGCCATATTGCCTCCTTATCCATATATTTCAAAAGGGCCACACTTCAACTCCAGGTTCTCTTCATACATTACTTTTGTGTACATACAAAAGGTTGTGAACCAATTTTCTTATGTGCTTTTCAGCTTGCGTTTTCTGGGTTTGTCCAATTGTCCTGTTCTTTCTTCTCCTTTTCACCATTTTCTCCCCCCACCCCCCAAGAAAGGGTGAAATCATCCACATATTTTCCCACATCATCCACAGATTTTTCAAAATCTCCATTACAGCCTCACCTCAAGGGCTCTATCCATTCCTGCCCATGATCTTGTGGTATCTAGTGCCACCATGCTTTGAAGGTGCGACTTTAAATTTGGCAGAGAGGTGGCTATGGTGTAAGGGATGTATCTTTTGCTATCCATTTGCACATAGATTCATAGATTCATAGATACTAAGGTCAGAAGGGACCATTCTGATCATCTAGTCCGACCTCCTGCACAGCGCAGGCCACAGAATCTCACCCACCCACTCCTATGAAAAACCTCACCCATGTCTGAGCTATTGAAGTCCTTAAATCATGGTTCAAAGACTTCAAGGAGCAGAGAAGCCTCCCTCAAGTCAACCATGCCCCATGCTACAGAGGAAGGCGAAAAACCTCCAGGGCCTCTCCAATCTGCCCTGAAGGAAAACTCCTTCCCGACCCCAAATATGGCAATCAGCTAAACCCTGAGCATATGGGCAAGATTCACCAGCCAGATACCCAGGAAAGAATTTTCTATAGTAACTCAGATCCCATCCATCTAATATCCCATCTCAGGGGATTAGGCCTATTTACCCTGAATATTTAAAGATCAATTATTTACCAAAATCCCATTATCCCATCATACCATCTCCTCCATAAACTTATCGAGTAGAATCTTAATGCCAGACAGATCTTTTGCCCCCACTGCTTCCCTTGGAAGGCTATTCCAAAACTTCACTCCTCTGATGGTTAAAAACCTTCGTCTGATTTCAAGTCTAAACTTCCTGGTGGCCAGTTTATACCCATTTGTTCTTGTGTCCACATTGGTGCTGAGCTTAAATAATTCCTCTCCCTCTCCTGTATTTATCCCTCTGATATATTTATAGAGAGCAATCATATCTCCCCTCAACCTTCTTTTAGTTAGGCTAAACAAGCCAAGCTCTTTAAGTCTCCTTTCATAAGACAAGTTTTCCATTCCTCGGATCATCCTAGTAGCCCTTCTCTGTACCTGCTCCTTTGTTTGAATTCTAAAGTTTGAATTCATCCTTTTTAAACATGGGAGACCAGAACTGCACACAGTATTCTAGGGGAGGTCTCACCAGTGCCTTGTATAACGGTACTAAAACCTCCTTATCCCTACTGGAAATGCCTCTCCTGATGCATCCCAAAACCGCATTAGCTTTTTTCACAGCCATATCACATTGGCAGCTCATAGTCATCCTATGATCAACCAATACTCCAAGGTCCTTCTCCTCTTCTGTTACTTCTAATTGATGCGTCCCCAACTTATAGCTAAAATTCTTGTTATTAATCCCTAAATGCATAACCTTACACTTCTCACTATTAAATTTCATCCTATTACTATTACTCCAGTTTACAAGGTCATCCAGATCCTCCTGTATAATATCCCGATCCTTCTCCGAATTGGCAATACCTCCCAGCTTTGTATCATCTGCAAACTTTATTAGCACACTCCCACTTTTTGTGCCAAGGTCAGTAATAAAAAGATTAAATAAGATTGGTCCCAAAACCGATCCCTGAGGAACTCCACTGGTAACCTCCCTCCAACCTGACATTTCGCCTTTCAGTAGGACCCGTTGCAGTCTCCCCTTTAACCAATTCCTTATCCACCTTTTGATGTTCATATTGATCCCCATCTTCTCCAATTTAACTAATAATTCCCCATGTGGCACGGTATCAAATGCCTTACTGAAATCTAGGTAAATTAGATCCACTGCATTTCCTTTATCTAAAAAATCTGTTACTTTTTCAAAAAAGGAGATTAGGTTGGTTTGGCACAATCTACCTTTTGTAAAACCATGTTGTATTTTGTCCCATTTACCATTGACTTCAATGTCCTTAACTAATTTCTCCTTCAAAATTTTTTCCAGGACCTTGCATACTACAGATGTCAAACGAACTGGCCTGTAGTTACCCGGATCACTTTTTTTTCCTTTCTTAAAAATAGGAACTATATTAGCAATTCTCCAATCATTCGGTACTATTCCTGAGTTTACAGTTTAAAAATTTAAAAATTTTTTTTTTTTTAAATTTTTTAAAAATTTAAAAATTCTTGCTAATGGGCTTGCAATTTCAGGTGCCAATTCCTTTAATATTCTTGGATGAAGATTATCTGGGCTCCCTGATTTAGTCCCATTAAGCTGTTTCAGTTTCGCTTCTACCTCTGATATGGTAATATCTACCTCTATATCCTCCTTCCCATTTGTCATGCTACCATTATCCCCAAGATCCTCTTTAGCCTTATTAAAGACTGAGGCAAAGTATTTGTTTAGATATTGGGCCATGCCTAGATTAACCTCCACTCCATCCTCAGTGTTAAGCGGCCCCACTTCTTCCTTTTTAGTTTTCTTCTTATTTATATGGCTATAGAACCTTTTACTATTGGTTTTAATTCCCTTTGCAAGGTCCAACTCTACTCGACTTTTAGCCTGTCTCACTTGATCCCTACATGTTCTGACCTCAATTAGGTAGCTTTCCTGGCTGATCCCTCCCATCTTCCACTCCCTGTATGCTTTCTGCTTCTTCTTAATCACCTCTCTAAGATGCTTGCTCATCCAGCTTGGTCTACAACTCCTTCCTATGAATTTTTTCCCCTTTCTTGGGATACAGGCTTCCGATAGCTTCTGCAGTTTTGATTTAAAGTAATCCCAGGCCTCCTCTACCTTTAGATCCATAAGTTCTTCAGTCCAATCCACTTCCCTAACTAATTTCCTTAATTTTTGAAAGTCAGCCCTTTTGAAATCAAAAACCCTAGTTGCAGATTTATTTTTGTTAATCCTTCCATTTAGTTTGAACTGAATTAGCTCATGATCACTTGAGCCAAGATTGTCCCCTACAACCATTTCTTCTATAAGGTCCTCGCTACTCACCAAAATTAAATCTAAAATGGCATCCCCTCTAGTCGGTTCAGCAACTACTTGATGAAGGAATCCATCAGCTATCGCATTTAGGAAAATCTGAGCCCTATTATTATTACTAGCACTGGTCCTCCAGTCTATGTCTGGGAAGTTAAAGTCTCCCATGATCACGCAGTTTCCATTAGTATTTACTTTATTAAAGACATTAAAAAGGGCTGTATCCATATCCAAATTAGATCCCGGAGGTCTATAGCACACCCCAAGCACTCTCGTAGGAGAGGCTTTATTAGTTTTCTTCCCCAATGTAATTTTTGCCCAGACAGACTCTCTCTTATCCATTGCATCGCTTCTTATTTCTTTACATTCTACCTCATCATTGATATACAATGCTACTCCACCCCCTTTACCTTTGTTTCTGTCTTTCCTAAAGAGCACATACCCTTCAATACCTGTAGTCCAGTCATGACTACTATTCCACCATGTTTCTGTTATCCCTATAATATCTGGTTTCACTTCCTGCACCAGTAGCTCTAGTTCCTCCATTTTGTTACCTAGACTCCTCGCATTGGTGTACAAACATCTTAATTTTTGCTGTTTGGCCTCACTCACATTTTGTACCCTATTAGGCACAGTCATTCTACATCCAGTATAACCTATTAGACTAGTATCCACACTGCCCTCACTCCTCATATACATTCTCCTACCCACGGCGGTATCCATTCTTACTTCATCTTCTTCCCTCTCAATGCTAAAATCTGGCGTGGAGATTTTCTGGACATCTCCCATCCATCTCCCCCCAATTCCTAGTTTAAAGCTCTCTTTATACATGCTCAGTAGCAATTTACTAGACTTTCCACAAAGTTTCCATCTTCATTGGGCATTTTCCAGCCCAAGGCTGCAAGAGGGCTGAGCAGGATTTTCCCTGCAATCACAATTTCTGACTTCTCCATGCCATACCGGGTCTGGGCCTAGGCCCTGAATTGAGAACAGGAAGCCTGTTTTTCTTGTGCTATCACTGTCCTGTCCCACCCTGTTCCATCTTCAGAGCAGAGTTTGAATAGTGTGCAGCATGGGGCCACAGACTGAACACTGAGGATAAAACAAAACGTTGAATAAAACTCACTAAGTGAGTACTATCATACTGTTCTCTGAATGAGGCGCAGTTCCTGGGGGAGGGAAATAGTATGTGATCATGTAAGTAAAGAATATATAACAATGCCAACAAAGAAGGGAGCTGAATTAAGGTTGCATAGCCAACTTAAATTTTGGCATTTCTAAACTTTTGAGCGCTTGACTTTGCAACCTTAATAAAATTATTTTTAATGTAGGTTTGTGTGTGTGCTATAATATAAACTGAATATTCTTCATATACAATGCTCCTAATAGCACACATACATTATACAACTGTAGCCTCTAATGTACAATTCAGTGTTAATTTATACCTCAAACAGTTTATTTTATGCAAACTGAGTAATTTTCTAGTTGTCTATTACATTTTATCAGTTTAAAAAGTTAATTAATTTCTAATGTATTTTAGTACAAATTTTTCTTATGGTCACTATTTTCAATTCACATAATGCTCTTTGTATTAACAACATCAATGTTGTGAATTGCAAATCTGAATTAGGCAGCCCATTTCATCTCTAGATTTACTATTATTAGCAGCACATCTGACACATAAACAAACATAAAATGTTGGGGAAAATCGCAGCAACAATGCTTCCCGTAATCTACTATAATTCCAGAACAGCTAAAATTAATTTATTTTAAAAATGAACAAAACTGAATTAAAATGAAAAATTGTTTTGGGTAGTTGTATTGTTTTTAGTAGTTAAAAATCTAAAATCAGAAGACATATTCCAAACTATAGTTAATTCATAAGAATCATAAGAACATGAGAATGGCCATACTGGGTCAGACCAATGTTACATCTAGCCCAGTATCATAGGCGCTGATTCCGTGGGTGCTCCAGGTTTGGAGCACTCATGGGGAAAAATTAGTAGGTGTTCTGCACCCACTGGCAGCCAAGCTCCCCACTCCTCGCCTCCATTCTCCCACCCCCCACCCCACAGCGTGCCGCATCCCCACTCCGTCTCCTCCCTCCCAGCGCTTTCTGCCACCCCGCCAAGGGTGGTGCAGGGGCAGGAAGAGGCGGAGCAGGGGCGGCGGGGGGGGTCGAGCACCCACCAGGCAGAGGGGAAGTTGGTGCCTATGCCCAGTATCCTGTTTTCCAGCAGGGTCGGTGCCAGATGATTTGGAGGGAATGAACTCAACAGGGCAATTTATCACAGCCCATGTCATCTAGTCCCAGATTCTGGCAGTCAGAAGTTTAGGGACACACCATCAGGGACACACCCTGACCAACTTGGCTAATAGTCATTGATGGACATATCCTCCATGAACATATCTAATTCTTTTTTTGAACCCAGTTATACTTTTGGCTTTCACAACATCCTCTGGCAATGAACTCCACAGGCTGACAGTGCATTGTGTAAAGAAGTACTTCCTTATGAGTATTTTAAACCTATGTCATTGAGCGACCCTTGGTTCTTGTGTTATGTGAAGGGGTAAATAACACTTCCCTGTTCACTTTTTGCCACACTATTCATGATTTTATAGACCTCTCTCATATCCTGCCCCCCTTCCCCGCCGTTGCCTCTTTTCTAAGCTGAAAGCTCCCAGTCTTTTTAATCTCTCCTAATAGGGAAGCTGTTCCATGCACTCAATCATTTGTGTTGCCCTTCGCTGTACTTTTTCCAATTCTAATATCTCTTTTTTGAGTAATTTTGTATCATTTGCAAATTTTGCCACCTCACTATTCACCCCCTTTTTCAGATCATTTAGGAATATGTTGAACAACACTAGTTCCAGTAGAGATTCTTGGGGGACCCTGCTATTTACCTCTCTCTACTGTGAAACCTGACCATTTAGTCCTATGCTTTGTTTCCTATCTTTTAACCAGTTACTGATCTGTGAGAGGACCTTCCTTCTTATCCCATGACTGCCTAATTTGCTTAAAACCTTTGGTGAGGGACCTTGTCAAAGGCTTTCTGAAAATCCAAGTACACTATATCCACTGGATCCTCCATGTCCAAGTTTGCTGATGACCACAAAGAATTCTAGTAGACGGGAGAGGCATGATTTCCCTTTAAAAAAGCTATGTTGACTCTTCCCCAAGATATCACATTCATATGCGTGTGTGTGAGAGACAATTCTGTTCTTTACTATAGTTTCATCTAATTTGCCTGGTACTGAAGTTAAATGGTCTGTCAGTGCTTGGATCACATTTGAAGTCTTTTTTTTTTAAGTCATCACATTAGTTAATTTCTAGTCATCTGGTACAGAAGCTGATTTAAGCAACAGGTTACATATCAGTTAGCAGTTCTGCAGTTTCATATTTGAGCTCTTCAGAACTCTTGGGTGACTTACTCTTGGGTCCTAGTGACTTACTGCTGTTTAATTCATTATTTTGTTCCAAAGCTTCCTCTACAGACACTTCAATCTATGAGAGTTCCTCAAATTTGTCACCTGAAAGGAATGGCTGAGATGTGGGAATCTTCCTCACATCCTCTGCAGTGAAGATCGATGCAAAGAATTAATTTAGCTTCTCCACAATGGCCTTTTCTTCCTTGAATGCTCCTTTAGCACCTTGATTGTCCAGTGGCCCCTCAAATTGTTAGGCAGGCTTCCTTCTTCTGATGTACTTAAAAAAATTGTTGTTGTTAGTTTTTGTGCCTTCTGCTAGTTGCTTTTCAAATTTCTTTTTTGCCTGCCTAATTATACTTTTACATTTGACATGCCAGAGTTTATGTTCCTTTCTGTTTTCCACAACAAGTTTTGACTTCCAATTTTTAAAAGACGTATTTATGTCTCTAGCTGCCTCTTTTACTTTACTTAGCCACAGTATTTCTTTTTCTGGTCCTGTACTGATGTTTTTTTAATTTGGGGTATAACATAGTTTGAGCCTCCATGATGGTTTTTTTTTTTAAAGTTTCCTTGTAGCTTGCAGGCATTTCACTCGCTACTGTTCCGTTTAATTTTCATTTAAATATTTTCCCCATTTTTATAGTTACCCTTTTTGAAGTTAAATGCTACTGTGGAGGGTTTCTTTAGTATTTCCCCCCCTCCCACAAGGATGTTATATTTAATTACATTATGGTCACTATTACCAGGCAGTTCAGCTATCCACCTCTTGGACAAGATCCTGTGTGCCACTTAATACTAAATCAAGAATTGCTTCCCACCTTGTGGGTTCCAGGACTAGCTGCTCCTAGAAGAAATCATTAATGGTGTCTAGAAATTTTATCTCTGCATCCCATCCTGCGGTGACATGCTCCCAGTCAAGGGGGATAATAGAAATCCCTCATTATTTTTGCTTTTTCTGTTTTTGTAGCCTCTCTAATCTCCCTGAGCATTTCACAGTTACCATCACCATTCTGATCAAGTGGTTGGTAGTATATTCCTTCTGCTATACTCTTATTATTCAAGAATGAAATTTCCAACCACAGAGATTCTACAGTATTGTTTGATTCATTTAATGTTTTTACTTTATTTGACTCTATGTTTTCTTTCACATATAGTGCCACTCCACCACCAGAACAACCTACTCTGTCATCCTATATATTTTGTATCCATGGCCCACTGATTATCATCATTCCACCATACACTCAAATTCACCCATCTTAATATTTAGACTTCTTGCAGTTGCTTGCAACCACTTATAAAATTCATTAATATTTAGTTGGCTGCCTTCATGTGACTATTCATCTTTCATTTGACTGTTCCTCTTCAGTTTCTATCTGTACTTTACCAACTTCTATCCTTTCCTTTTTACTATGATATATGGAATCCCCTTTAAGAAATCCGCCCCTGAGGGATGTCTCTGTCCAAACCATGTGCTCCTTTCCACCTGTCGCCTTTCCCTACCCCTTACTTTAAAAACTCCTCTACAAACGTTTTAGTTTTACATGCCAGCAATCTGGTTCCCTTTTGGTTTAGGTGGAGTCCACCATTCCTGTACAGGCTCCTCCTTTTCTAAAAAGTTCCCCAGTTCCTAGGCCTTGGCTACACTTGCAAGTTACAGCGCAATAAAGGAGCCCCATGTCCACTAGCTCATTACCTGTCCACACTAGCAAGGCACGTAAAGCGCTCTGACTCTGTGGCTAAAGTGCTCCTGGTACTCCACCTCGGCGAGTGGAATAACGTTTGCTGCGTCCCTGCTGGAGCACCGCAACACTAGTGTGGACGACCAGGTCCTATAGTGCACTCTGATCAGCCGCCAGAAGTGACCCACAATGCCTGTGCTAGCCACTCTGGTCATCACTTTGAATTCTACTGCCCTGCCCTCAGGTGACCAACCATCAGACCCGCCCTATAAATTCTCTGGGAATTTTAAAATATCCCTTGCTGTTTGCTCATGCTGTCAGTGAATCTTTCCAGGTGACCATGCCTCCACGTGCCAGGCAAGCCCCAGTATGGAGCAATGGTGAGTTGCTGGACCTCATCAGTGTTTGGGGGGAAGAAGCTGTCCAGTCCCAGCTGCACTCCAGCTGTAGGAACTAGGATACCTTTGGGCAGATATCAAGGGATATGATGGAAAAGGGCCATGACCGGGACGCACTGCAGTGCAGGGGTTAAAGTGAAGGAGCTGCGGAATGCCTACCACAAAGCCCGCGAGGCAAACAGCTGCTCCGGTGCTGCCCCCGTGACCTTGCGTTTCTACAAAGAGTTGGACGCAATACCTGGGGTGACCCCACCTCCATTCCGGGGACCACCATGGACACTTCAGAGCCCAGTGCAACAAGGCAGGAGGAGGAGGAGGAGCAGCCAGCAAAGCGGGAGCGAGGGTGCTGAAGTGGAGGAAGACACCCCAGCATCCGTAGATGCATGCAGCCAGGAGCTGTTCTCAAGCCAGGAGGAAGGTAGCCAGTCGCGGCGGCCGGTGCTCGGGGAAGGACAAACACCAGAGGAGGTGCCCAGTAAGCGGTTTTCATTTTTGGAAGGAAGTTATTCAGTGCGGGCTCTTGGGGCGAGGAGGGTTAGGGCTGCATGCATGCCTAGATTCGGAATAGGGCGTTGATGTACTCTCTCACATCGCGTAATCGGCCTCAGTGATCTCTTCAAAGGTCTCATCCTGAACTTGGGCAATACACTTGTGCAGATTTCTCGGGAGAGCCACTGTGGTCCTTGTCCCAGTCAGGCTAACTTATCCATGCCACTGTGCCGTGAGGGGCCAGGGGACCATTGCTGCACACAGGCAAACTGCATATGGGCCAGGGCGGAAGCCCCATTGCAGTAGAAGACCCTCCCTTGCTTCCCAGGTCATCCTCAGCAGCGAGATATCTTCCAGGATGAACTCCTGTGGAAAATGTGGGAACAGTATTCAATATAGGGCCCCCTGCCACTGTTGGCTCTCCCCAAGGCACAGAAACCCAGAGGACAGTACAGCTGTAAAACAATCAGTCACGCTTGACCCTGTGCTTACTCACCATTTTGGGGCTCCCGTGGGTTATGTGCACTCACTTTGGGATGGGCAAATTATGCTATTGTGTAGACTGTGCATGCCCTTAAGTACAGGGGAATCATTGCTCTGTCTGGTGTGAACAATGCTGCCTCTGTTAAGTGTTGTATTTTGCATTTACAGATGCAACCTTGAGATCTCAGCCATGCGTGTAATCACCAGCCAAAAGTCTCCAAAGAATCAGAAAGAGGCCATATGGAAGCAAGGAAGACTTGTTGCATGAAGTAATGCAGCATTCAATAATGAAAATCAAAAAGTGCAGGAGTGGCGGCAGAGTGAAAGGAGGGTCTGCCAGCAGAATGCGGATCGCCGGCACCAAAGCACGGAGCAGCTGATAAGCATCATGGAGCACCAAGCGGACTCGATATGGGCGCTCGTTACAATGCAGGCGGAGCACTATTGCGCCTGCCCCCCCCAACAGTCCTTTTCCCAAAACTCATTCCCTTGTGCCCCCATGTCCCCTTCCACCCACTTCCCCCAACATCCGGTTTCTTACCGCCACCAGCTGCCTCCAACACCTGTAGCTTCACTACCCAGCCCTAAAAACTATGACCCTTACTCACTGCACTCAAGCCCCATCACCATGCAGTATAGCCATCCTGAAGTGCAGCACTCATTGCACAGCACTCCAGACAGGAAATACACAAATCTGTGATTGTATCATTCCCCACCCCCTTGCCCTTTCCGTTTCCCAAGCAGTTGTTTCTCTTTTCAATAAATGCATTTTCTTTTCAATAAATGGATTTTTTGGCTTTGAAAACATTCTTTATTATTGCATAAAGTAAAAGATACCTTAGCCCAGGAAAGAAAAAGGCACTGCAAGTCAGTGTAGCAAACACAGATTCCTACTAACATTGGAAGCACTGCACTTCACTGCCATGCAGGACACCAGACATTACTGGTGGCTTTCAGCCTCAAATTGCTCCCTCAAGGCATCCCTAATCCTTGCAGCCCCGCACTGGTCCCCTCTAATAGCCCTGCTCTCTGGCTGTTCAAATTCAGCCTCCAGGTGTTGAACCTCTGAGTTCCATGCCTGAGTTGAATCTTTCACCCTTCCCTTCACAAATGTTATGGAAGGTACAGCATGCGTATATAACCGCAAGGATGCTGTCATCGGCCAGGTCCAGCTTCCCATACAGAGAGCTCCAGCGGCCCTTTAAACGGCCAAAAGCACACTTCACAGTCATTCTGCACCAGCTCAGCCTGTTCTTGAACTGCTCCTTGCTGCTCTCAAGGCTCCCTGTGTAGGGTTTCATGAGCCATGGCATTAAAGGGTAAGTGGGGTCTCCAAGGATCACAATGGGCATTTCGACTTCCCCTACGGTGATCTTCTGGTCTGGGAAAAAAGTTCCGGCTTGCACATTCCTGAACAGGCCAGTGTTCCAAAAGATGCATGCGTCATGCACCTTTCCAGGCCAGCCTGTGTTAATGTCAATAAAATGCCCACAGTGATCCACAAGCACCTGAAGAACCATCGAGAAATACCCTTTCCGATTAACATACTCAGAGGCTAGGTGGGCTGGTGCCAGAATTGGAATATGCATGCCATCTATCACTCCTCTGCAGTTAGGGAAACCCATTTGTGCAAAGCCAGCAACAAATGTCATGCACCTCATCCAGAGTCATGGTTCTTATGAGCAGGATGCGATTAATGGCCCTGCAAACTTGCATCAACACAATTCCAATGGTTGACTTCCCCACTCCAAACTGGTTAGCAACCGATTGGTCTGGAATTGCCAGCTTCCAGATTGCAATAGCCACCCGCTCCTCCACAATCAGGGCAGCTCTCAATCTCATGTCCTTGTGTCGCAGGGTGGGGGGGGAGCACCTCACATAGTCCCATGAAAGTGGCTTTTCTCATTCGAAAGTTCTGCAGCCACTGCTTGTCATCCCAGACTTGCATGATAATATGATCCAGATAGTGCTTGTTTCCAGAGCCCAAAAGCGGTATTCCACGATGGTGAGCACGTCCGTGAATGCCACAAGCAAACTCGTATCATATGCGTTACTCAAGTCCTCACTGTCACTTTGGATCATAAGGAATAACTCGACTGCCAAACGTGACGTGCTGGTGAAACTCATCAGCATACTCCTCAGCAGTTCGGGCCCCATTTCCGCAAACCGAAAGGGAAGACAGAGTGCGCAGTACAAAAACCAATATGGTTTTACAATATGAAATATGGCGCCAAATGTGGACGAAAGCAAAGGGAATGGTGGGATGCAAACTGATGAATCACAGGGCATTGGGACAGGACCCAGAATGCCCCACACTCCCCGCCCCCTTCCCACAAGCCACAGCACCAGAATGGGAAGAGGTGCTCTGTGGGATAGCTGCCCGTAATACACCGCTCCCAACACCACTGCAAGTGCCGCAAATGTGACCATGCCAGTGCGCTTGCAGCTGTCAGTGTGGACAGACTGCAGCACTTTCCCTACTGTGCTGTACGAAGGCGGATTTAACTCACAGCGCTCTACATCTGCAAATGTAGCCATGCCCTAAATCGCTCCTCTGAACATCATCATATTATCCACACATTGAGACCCTGCAGTTCTGCCTAACGGACCCTGCATGTGGAACTGGAAGCATCTGAGAGAATGTTACCATAAATGCCCTGGACTTTAATCTCTTACCTAGCAGACTAAATTTGGCTTCCAGGATCTCTATACTATCTTTCCCTACTGCAACCACTGGCTCCTCCCCAGCACTGCATATAAATAAAATACCCAGCTAGCTTTTTAAAAATGGAACCCATACATTCTAACAAAGATTTTATATTCTATTGTATTACAAAAGAAAACAGCATATGTACAATTCATTTTCTTGAATTTGAAAGCTGGTAAACTTTCTCAAGGCACCTTAAGTACAACAATATCCTTCAATAACAAACTCTATACAAGTGTGGGATGGGGAAATTAAAGCCAGACCATTCAGTTTTCAGAGTTTATAAATTCTATTGGCTTTACCAAGCCATGCTTGTAAGTCTCTTGTTCTGGAGTTAATTAGCTTGATACCTCCTGAAACCATCTGTTTTCCTTATATAAGGCCTCTTGAATGCTGTGTTGTCCTTAACTGAATCTCTAGAAGCTGAATAAACTGTTTATACCACACTAAGTTCTTAGTGTGATATAAAAAGTTAAAGCTACTATAAGCCCTTAGAGCAGTTTAAGGGACCCTATGGTTCAAGTCTTAATGAAATCTACAAAATAAGTCAAATTTAACAATTCTCATTTCAACAAATTCTGAGTTGTCTGAATACCATATTCCTTAGTGGAAAGTATAGAAGATTTTCTTTCTCCCCATGCATGCATAATTCAAAGATGGCTAGACAATTTTGCTCAAATTTATCTTTGGACTGAGACCAATAATTTGTTTGGGAAAAGTTATGGAAGAGTGGGGATAGAATGGAAGATGGATCTCAACTTTAAACTAGAACTGCAGCTCTGATAACCCCTAATATAAACTGAAGTATATAATAGATTGGATTCATAACTGGGAGTCACAGTACATCTATACAGCAATACACCTTCTGGGATGATTAGCAGTTCTATTTAATAACCCACCCTCAATTTCTTGACCACCTCTTCAGCAACAAAATAACTGATTCCAAAAATCTGTGAAAAGTAAGGAGACACTTAAAAGGATTCAGTTGTTAGTAAATAACCTAAGCTTCAACTTCACCATTGTGTAGTGCACATATCTGGAGCCCCATACTTAACAGGAAGTGAAGATATCTTGATTAAAAAGTTTTTAAAACTGTGCTTCATTAACACTTCATTAAGAGTAATGTAATGCCAAGCAGCTATTAGAGCAGACTTCAGCTAGGTTAGCTTGAAATATTTTAGCACATAACTGAATTATTCTAATATTGTTTTGTTAGTAGCTCACCAACTGACAATAAATATATTTTCCAGGTAATAAAGCCAGTGAATTTTAAAAGCTGATTGTACTATCGTCACACATTCCAATAAATTCCCATTGGAGCTTGTCTGAATGAATGCTGTAGGCAGGAGTGCATTATTAATGTACATTTGAACATATTATTAAAGTAAAAATAACAATGTGGACTAATTTTAATTACATAAAATATTAAGCAAAGTACAGATATCTGTAGCCTTCCTGAAGTTGTAAAATATTATTCTCACTCAAGTAGTTTTGTTTACTAGCAATGTATGGTCCAGGAAATAAAGGCTTTTCCATAGTCCATATCTATGAGCAGTTACTTAAAACTGACCACTTTTTTTTTCACCAGCAGAAATTAAACCACTAATTCTGCACATATTTGTGAAGATCAGTAAGTGCCTACAAAATTGAGGCCCAAGGCCTCACACAAAGACAACTCAAATTCTGTAAGCCTAAATAATATTTAGAAAACATATACTGCTTATATTCAAAGCACTTTACAAATGTTAGCAATCCTCAGCTCTGTCAAGTAGTTAAGTGAATATTGTTATACCTGTTTTACAAGCTGGTTAACTGAGACAGAAGGTAAAATCCTGGCCCTGTCAATATCACAACTCCCATTTACTTCAATAGAGCCAGAATTTCATCCTGATAGTTGAAGTGACTTGTCCAACAACTCAGAGAGAGTCTGTTTCAGTACCAGATTGAGAAATCTGAAGTCCCTGGATCCACATCGTGTGCTGCGGCACTAAATCCTGCCTATCACTTCAAACAAGCTGCACAATTTTATATTTTACTCAGTCTTTTTAGACTTCAACTTGATTTCAGATTAAGAATGAAAGCAATCCTTAAAAAAAATGGTTTCATCAAGACAAATTAAAAAAAAAATTAGCAGAGAGTAATGCTCAGTTCTCATTTTGATGGGTAATCTCAGGAGGTGATGTAAGTATCAGAATAGCAATCCAGTTTCCCTGTGAACACTTAAAGTCAGAGAAGCCACTATCAAATCTATCTAATAGCAACTACCCACAAATAACTTGCCTCTAGGAAAATGTTCTATTAAATCTCCTTTCCCAATTGCTTCATGCTGTAACAACAACCAGACAATATCCTTAAAGAGGGTCAAAGCCTCCATGGGGTAAGGAGAAGAGAGTCAGGGCAGAACATGGTCCAGACAGTATTTAAGTATAGAAATAATCCACTTTTTTATTTAGGTTCTGCTGTTCTATTCAGAATAATTCATTGGAAACCATGAAAAATTAATTTTGAACTCAATAATATTAATCAGAAATATATTATTTGTTAGACTTCTTACCAATACATCAATAAATAACAGTCAAATAAATTGCATTTCACTTTTGCTCCAAGCCTAAAAAGGTACTTAAACGTTGAGAAAGAAGTAAATTTTAGTACATTCTGTGGGTTTCATATTCATACAGCTAGACCTGTATTTACTGTCACTATACTCTACAGTGCAGAGTTCCACGTAACTTGCATTCCAAGAAATAGAAATATTTCATGATTTTAAAAGCAACTAGGTAATGGGGAGGAGGGGGAGAATGAAGGGAGAGACAGACATTAATATAATTTTGACCTGTGCAGCAGAAGGTCTAACCTGAGTTCTTGACACTCCCTTCATTTATCACAGTGAGTTTTTACTACACACTATTCTCTAGCTGCAATTGTTACCTTGGTAATTGCACACAACATACACATTCTATATCACAAACACAAAGTGTATAACATTAAATGTTGTCCAGTTTCACATTTAACTGTCAGGATCTAGATTCTTTTTATTTAAATGCATTTATCTTTTTTTATTTGATTACAGTATCTTCTTTAAAATGAGGCATATAGTTACAAAAATGCGGAGGTGAATACAAAAAGTGCAATAAGTGGGAGGTTTCATATTTTGTGTTTTAAAATATGCAAGACAAATATTTTACATTAGTGAGTTTTATCTGCCGTATGAACAGATTAGTCATTGTACAGAAACACAAAAGGGACATACGTCATACCCATGTATTTTCCCGTTTTAATTTGCATTCTTGCTATACTGCAAATTAGTCTTCATCTCAGCAACTGAATAGTGTGCCTTTTTATTATTACTCTGTCTTGTAATGAATCACATATATTATCCTCAGATTAATTCTATGCAAAAATTGTTAAACTTGGTTTTAAGCACAATGTAGTTTTTAGTAAATAAGACACTAGGAAAAAAAAACTTTTACACAGTACATGAGAAGCACCATTGATGTGCCGCTCACATTAATATCCCCACATGTTGCTTGTCTAAAATACACAATTTGAAAGCATTCATGTAAATAAATGTATATACACACTTAAACGTTTGCAGAATCAGAACCATTTGTGTTATTGGTAATGACTTAAGATTCCTTCAGTACTTGTACAGATGCATGTACTGATTTTTTTTAAATGTTAGTTACACAGAACTGTTAGTACTGATATTTCTTTCTATTGAATAAGTTGAATATCTTCCAAGATTTCTACAACTCAAATACTAAAGAACTCTTCTGTCTTACCTGGTAGAAATTAAACTGTCAGTGCTAAAGTCAATATTTATTACAAATATGACTGCATACTACTGCTAGTTATGATTACTATAGTGTATACAAAGTCATCAAAAACAATAAACTGCAATAAATCTAAAATCTTATTAAGTTGTAAAATAACAATAGCTATATTTTCAGATTGCTAAAAATAAAGAAATTGTATGTAGAAAAGACAATACAAAAAGTGCACTTCAGTAAATTTTAAAACTACTACGCAGAATTACACAGCATCACTTTATTGTGTTAGGGCTTTAGATACTAATACATCACTTTAAACAAAACTTAAAACACTGTGGTGAAAGCCATTCTGAGCTATTCATTCTGTCCTGCAGTTTTAGCATCAATCATTGTGCCAGCACTGAGCTTTTTTTAATAGATTTCTAAAGATTTTTGAAGAAGAATGGCAGATATTTAGCAAAATCTATCAAGCCATAATTCCCTCCTATTAATCATGGCATTAAGACTAAAGGGAAAGACAAATCAATTTTTAACAGATATACTTGCATTTCGTTTCTAAACAGTAATATTTCACTATTATATCTATCATATACTTGACAAGCATTTAATCTATTTCTTTTATGTAAGCCTTATGTCTTGCAGCAAATATTATAGTTTTATGCATACGGGCCAGAGTCATTAAAGAGCTGATTATATTGTCCCTTGACTATTATGATCCAGTCATTCAATATAAAGGTAAGACAAAAAGTTACAAACTGTCATTGGCTGTCATTGGTCTAGTCCACTAGATGAGCATTCTGATCCAAGTCCTCCTGATACCACTCTTGTAGGCCCAAACTTTAACTCAATCAATGTGTGTCTGTTGCTTTGGGAGCAGAGGAGAAAGGCAGTTCAAAACAGAATACAGAGGAGTCACAGAGGGATTCCAGAAACTCCATGACATGTCTTAGCAGGAGCATGAAAGGAGATGTGCAGACAGGTTGAGGGAGTATGCCAATGACCTTTGCAGACAGATACTTTGACCATAAACAGCGCAAAGGGGACATGAAGCCTATGAGCTGTACGAAAGGCAAAGCCTGCCTATGCAGATACACAATCAGATGCTCTCAGGGACGGGGAATAAAGATTCTATTCTATACCTGTGGGTCAGCCTTTTTCCCAGGCTTTGTGGAGGGGACCAAAATTTCAACCTCCATTTATAAATATGGTCCATTAAATGGGTCATCATATATAAAAGATCATGACTGATTCTGTAATCATGGGGGGGGGGGGAAACGAGGAGTACTTGTGGCACCTTAGAGACTAACACAGCTACCACTCTGAAACCTGTAATCATGGGGTTAATTATAAAATATACAGGGTGTAAACATTATATAAGCACACATTTTATTCATATAGAGTGACACCCTCTCTTCTTTTTTCAGAGCCCAGGTATGCAGGTCTTGTACAAATGATCAGAAGAGATTAAATCCTTCATATCACCTGAGACCATGAATCTGACACAGCGTCTCCATGGCCACTACAGCAGCTCATAAGTTAGAGGAGCATCTGCCACCCTTTTCCTTCCTCTCAAGGAAAAATTTGGATAGTGGATCCATGCAATCACAAATCCACTAGCTGTGTCCCTTCCCTGAGTCCCTCATGGAGGCTCTCTGAACCTAAACACCTTTCCCCGCCACAAAGTGGAAGTGCACTACTTTTGCTGCCTTTTTGGGTTCTCTCTGCCCCATGTGGAAGAGTTAGGGAGTGGCATAAGGAAATAGGTTTTGGCCCTAAATAAGTTCATATATTTGCAATGTAAAGCCATTTCAATACATAAATAAAATAAATAAATAAATGTACATACATATGAACTTAAAAACATATTTAAATAAAAGAAGCCTTAACCTAACTTCTAACAGCACCTTAAATAATTTAAAAAATGAAAGTTTGTTCAATCCAGTTTCCTCTCTCTATTAAAAATCTTAGAGTGTGGTGGTGTAATGAGTCAAATCACACTCCAGGACTTTCACTGTGCTATAGCAGTATCCACATGGGATGTTACGGGTGGCAAGCTGGTTTGTTGCGCAGTAACCTGCTGTGTAGACAAGCTCAAATTTTAAATTGCCTTCTTGATTACAACTAGTTCTCTACATGTTCTTATGAAATAACTGATTGTGAAAAGCTATTTTCAATAGCTAAATTACTGAATGTTTTTCAAGGAAAGTACTAGTTATTTTAATCCATTATATTTTTACTTTAGCAATATAGCATATTCCAACATGTTTGATTTAACGAAATCACCAATAAGAAATTTAATCATTAGAAAATTATTTGGTTCATATGTAAAGATACCAGCCATCTGTATGTCTTACATACCTCAGTAGCAAACTGCTGCAATCCACCAATATTAATTGGTCCCTCCTCCGTAGCATATAAATTGCATCCACCTACACAAAGATCTGAGGTTGGACATACCATTCCGCATGTCAGGCCCAGTGGGTTGTCAGAAAGAATCATTTTGGCAGCTCCATAATAGTTCTGCATGAAGAAAACAAAATCAACAATAATACCATATAAAAGGGAAGCGGAGATTCAAGAGAGGAAATCCAAAATTTTGTTCCTTTTATGTGGCTAGTAGAATAACACTGCACCTTTGATAAAATTTAAAGACACAAATTTGTCACATATGTGTATTACCAATCATGGTTGAAAAGGCATTGAGGACAAATTCAGAACACATCTCACCGTACGGCAGGCTAAGAATATTTCAATTATTTCTTTTTTATTATAAAAATATTCTAATTTGTTTTATGTTGGTTTTCAGTTATTTTTCTAGGGTTGTGTAGTGGATTTACAGTTTTATTTTAAACATAACATGTTGTGCGTATTACACTCCAGTATGTGCTCTCTCCATTCCTAAGTCAATTATGCAGCTGGTGAACAGAGACACTATGCAATTTCTCTCTCCATTCACTCACTTCCTAATAAATAACAACACCAACAACAACTATCAAGAAGATCCCAGGAAACATTTGTGTGCCAGAGGTTTCCCTAACGACCACCACTGATCATGGGAAGATGAAAGTCACACCTATGTAGGGGACCAGCACCAGGCTCATGCACTAATTAAGAGGCCTGGAGGGCTGGTGCTCGCAAATGCAGATGAGAGTGAGCACCATTCCAACCCTCTCCAAACTACAAACAACTGCAAGAAGAAAGGTCTTGTTTTCCATTCTCTCTAGCCATCTCTTTTACATCTCATTCTCCAGTAACTTTTTAATGAAAATTGTTTTCAGAGTCGGTCTAACACTATACTGGTCTGTGCCAGGGAGTCATTCTCCCAACCAGGACGATAATTGGCTCAGAAGAATCAGATGTTGTAGAGCCAGTGGGAAGGGCTCATTGACAGGTGCCCTTCACAGTGAAGAGTTTATTTTCAAACATTTAGCAGAATAATACGTGTGCAATGTGCATCTTCAAAGGAAACAATATCCCACAGTGTGAGACTCAAGTAATGAACATGCAGAGCATTTTCCAGATTTGATTATGTAAAAAAATGTGGGTTACAAAAAAAAAAGTCATATACGATTGAAAAAGTTCTAATTAAGCAAGACGCACATTAAAGGACTGGTCATAACGTTCAGAGGCTCAACCAGATGATGCAGTCAGGGACAGTGAGTTCCAGTAGGGCTCCAATGTTTACGAAACAAGTTTGTAGAAGTAGCTGAGCCTTTCTTCTACATATTGCAGAGCCTACTCCACTGGCCATTCCATGATTACACAGATCACAAAGCCATGCATACATTTTCAACAGGGTTTCCTCCTAAATTACTACACCAATTGGAAGCTCTAACTTGGACAAAAAGGAAAAAATTGGTTAATTAAGCGAGTCATTTGTGCAAGGACTTCCTTCAGCTGTTTTGTCTGTGGTGACAGATAAGTGAGATATTGGGCCTGATTCCCATTTATGTTTTCCACTTTTCACTGCTCTGGCAATGTAAAGGGGCCTAGAAGTGGCTGTTAATTAACCTGATTAAAAATGTAATTTACACCCACTTTATGGCTCCTTTATTCTGCCAGAGCAGTGTAACAGATCTTCAATGTAAATGAGAATCCAGCACATTAAGTTCAATATTTAATATTGGCTAGAGGAATTGTTTCCTTGTTTCTCTGAAAAAGGACCACCCAGAGCTAAATTGTTGGGCATTTTTTTTTAAGAATTCGAACAAGCTAGTTTTCATTACTTTCAAATGTTGGTTTTGCTTCACATTCTGCTGGGTTTCTTCATATGGGGGCAGGGGAAGGAGGGCTGTTGTGTCCAGGATGGTTGTGTGTGTTGATTTCAGCTTTGGTACAAGAGAAAGAATTACAATAACCAAATGTAACTTCATCTAAGAAAGATAATTAAGGATTCATAAATCTTTGAATTAAAATTAAAATTGGTGCATACAGATAATTAACATCCTTAGTTTATCATATTAACTAACTATTCCTCTTAAGAATCATTTTTTATCATAGGTTGGTACAATGTTCACAATATTTTCTTTTAAGACAGAATATATATATATATATATATATATATATATATATATATATATAAAATAGTTAAAACCTTTTCATGTTGCTTCAATGGCACCCTCCTTAGAAATCTCCTTTATTTGATTTCAATCATGTTGATTGTTTGCTGTGCTATTGAATTATGATCTTGATTAAATTTAAGCTGAGGAACATTACTTATTGATTTGATATCCAGCCATTACATATCTTTATATATATAGACTTTTACAATACGAGAGCTGTGAGATATGCCCCACACATCACAATGCCAAGTAGTAAAACGATATGCACTGAATGTATAAAATGTTTTGTGGTGTTAACATTTTTAAGTGAATGTAGTTATCAATAAAAAGGTACCAAACTGACAAAGCTAGAGCTCATAGAGTACTATTTATTCAGAGAACAAGCATACCAAAAGCAGCAGCTTTGCAAGCTTTCCACACAGATTCAACACTACGCCTCAACCTGATGCTAAAGGGATCACCTCTAGAAGTGAAAGGGGAATTTAGGTTCAATGCTCACTCAGCCTCTCTGCTTAGGCTGCTAAAAAGAAAGCCAATTAGTGTCAATTCTACTGGTGGCAGTTCTGTAATGTGGACATATGTCTACTCAGAAACAACATAGTATCAACATCATAGTCAGTGCAACCTAGTGGACAGAGCACTGGACTGGGGAACAACAGGCCTGTATTCTAGTCCTAGCCCTGCAACTAGCCTGCTGGGTGACCTTGGGCAAACCACTTCACTTCCGTATGCCTCAGGTCTCCTCACGTTTGAAACAGGGATAATAAGGGCCTCCACTATAATGAGAGCTAGCTATTCATTTATTAGTATAAGTCATTTTACAGGGTCTCCTTAATAGGTATCAGATGGTAACTTTCAAGATGAAATCCTTGTCACCTTTCCAAGTGAGTTGCCCAAGTAACTTCAAACTTAGGATTTGCTTTCAGTCTGTTCTGAGCTGTACTTGATTTGAACTGGTAATCTTAGTGAAAAGCTCTCATGTTCTATTACCCCAGTTTTGTAGTACAATAAAATATTTAGATGTTTTCTGTATTGTATTTAAGTATAATATGGAACAGTATTTATTTTAAAATATTTTTTCTAAAATAATTACTATGTTTCAGATAAGCTATCACAGTTTTTAATCAGTCACTGAACCAAATCCTCAATTTCTGATCCTGTCCAAATTCACCCATCATGAACGGCTAACTAGCCCATTTGGGAGAATTTTATTGTGATGTTATACAGATCCTGCTGCTATAAGCTATGTTTTCAGGAAACCTATAATGTTTCTCATAATTGTGCATAACTGTCATTTGCTGAAACAGCAACTTTATTCCAGAAAGGAAATTTTAGGACAACACAAGGTAGGTTGTCCTAAGGAAGCATATAGTATTAGTAAAAGACATTTTAGAAATATGAAGAATTTAGAATTATAGATCGGAGGTAGGTGATTTGGATTTTTCCACATACCTTTGCTTAGTTGACTTACTAGTTATATTAGTGCTTGCTTGCCGAAGACCAACTATGCTACTTTATAGGCACTCAAGTTACTAATTATCAACTACAAACACTGCGGAAAAGAGAGGAAAATCCTTAGTACAACAGCTAAAATACTTTGCAACTCTGTGATGGTTTGTTTCTGTGTATTTATCCCTTCTTTACTATACTGATTTCTCATGGAACACATGCCAGACATCATTAGAAAGAATACATTTTTCTAAACTTTTACAAAAACTAATCAGGAAAGGAAGTATAATCTAGTTTTAATATGCTGCTGAAAATTATAGTACTATTGTACTACAGCAACAAGCCATTTTGCATATGGCAGAGACAAATTAACAAATAATGAATATGAATACTTTGTACTTATATGACACCATCCATCTGAAGATCTTTAAGTGATTTATGGTGGGAACCCTTAAAATCTTGCCAATTTTAATTGAGATAGTTACCTCAGTATCTTCAGTCTTTTCTGATACTTCTTATATAAGGAAAGTACCTCTAATATTGAAAATACTGACATTATATAATTGCAAACACTTATTTATCACTTATTCCAATTCTCAATTAATGGGAGTCTTGATCATATTCATATAACACAACCATAACAATTATTTTACAGAGCCCAAGGATGTGCCAGATCCCTCACAAAAGAGGAAAGGTGATCTGACCCCTACGCGGAGGAGTTTATGAATTAATATCAGACATGATGCAGCAAGGAGTAGCTAGACAGTGCAATTGGAGGGAGGATGACTCAGCAAAGGCTACTAGACAACCTAAAACAAAAATAATTTAGAAGTAAAATAGTTTGGGATATTTTTAAATACATACAAATAAATAAGCAGATGACACAGTTCGCTAATCCTTGTAAACATCAGGGAGGAAGCGGGTCGAGAACTAGAATGCTTTGGTGATTGTTTTATTTAAATGGAATAAATGCCTCCTCATGCCTTGATGCATAAAATATATTTTCCTAGGCACTTCCACAGAAAGAAATTAATCTAACTGGATAGGATGTTTTTTGGTTTCCTTCATCAAAATGCCAATAAATACAACTTGGTAAGAGAGAGAACAGAAACAAGCCTTACACAGACATCAATAATCAGTGGAAAGCAGGCAGAGAAGGATCTCCACATGTATCACTTGGAAGTATTACATAATTTGCATGCAAATGAGACTTTTTTTACTTGAGAAAACCTACTAAAACATGTAGGATCAATATGGTAAGATGAAAAGAAATTACATTTATTATCAGGAAATTCTTACAGCATCTATTCATTCATCTAATTTAAGCACACTTCATATAAATTTCACATAGATCATGACTTTCTGATATTGTAGTTTTCTCAGATACAACAAAGTGACTGCAGGATTGTGTTCTGTATAAAAAGAATGAAAGCACTGGCTTAGCCAGGATGTGGAGATGGGGTGGAGTGAAAGCAGAAAGGTAGGAAGGAAAGGGAGGGGAGGGAATAAAACAGCGTTCACTTCTTTTTTTGATTCTTGGTGAAATGGACACAATTACAAAACAAAATTTCCAAGAAAATTACTTTCACCTCTTGTCCACGGTTATCTATGTTTTCTTAAGTTTTTACAAAAATCAAAATGTGTTGGGTCAAATATTGTTGTTTAAAATGACATAAGGAACAAGAATTAAAAAACGTATATTGATAAAGAAGATAGGTATCAACAACCCAACATATTTATATCTATGCACATCAGTTCAAATTTGAATAAACTCACCCCCCTATTATTTCAAAGTAGAATGGAACAAAACAGAAGTTATCAAATATCACATATATTCTATATTACAATGCTGCTGATATTTAATCAATCCAGAAAACTTTCACATCATTTGATTTATGTCATCATAACAGGACTGTAATTTCACACAGTGTCACTATCTTTTTATGAAAAAGAGGGAAAGGAATATCCGGTACTGTCATTTTGTTCTTTGTAGTCTAGAATGTGAGAGATTCCTTAATTGACACAGTGTCATCGTAACAAGTCTATTCCACATAATTATACTATGGCAACTGAAACCAGTTGTCAGCCATTCCATTACACTAACTACAAATAGACTTCTCAAGAAAAATCACTGTTTCAAGTACATCAATTTAACACCATTACTATTTTTCTTTTAAATGTTTTTTTGAACTTAGTGACTTGAAATATGTAAAGATTAAGAAAGAAAACTGAGTAAAACTGTACTTTCAAAAACATGGAGCCCCATGAATTTTTCTTAAAAACTGTAATGCATTTTTTCAGTTCTTACCAATTTTACAGCCGCTTAAGACTCTTTTACAATCTACTAATTGTATTAACAGTATCACAATTATACTATTTTACATCAGAATTCTGAGTCATCATTTTATAAGACATTCTCAATGGGATGTAGATGTCCCTCTGGAGTGGGGGAGGAATTATTCTATTCTCTCCATTCCTCTTGCTTATCACAATCCTGTTTCTTTCTCTTCTCCACCTCCCTTTCAACCTCACATAGCATCTCTCCCATTCACAATCTTTCCCCCTGTTCCCTCACTGTTTCCTGTCTCCCATTTCCCTTATTATATTTGCACCCTTATTTTCCCTCACTTTCCATTTATAAGATCCTATCCATAACATTTCCACTCTCTTTTAACCCCCCCTCTCAGCCTCCTGCAGTACACATTCCCCATAACCCTCAGTCTTCCTCCCTACACCCCATATTACCCAATCTCTCTGTCTCTCCTATGCAATCTACATTTCCCCCAGGCCCTTTAGTCTCTTCTTACCCCATGCATTTCTCTGAACCTCTCGCTTGCACACTACTTCCCTCTGTACCCTCTCTGGCTCCTCCAGCACTTTGTCAAGCTCCCTCATGCTCACCACATTCCCCTACCTCTTCATAGTTTCCTGTCCAGCCTCTTATCCACAAAATACATCTTTCCTGAGGGAAGCCAGTCTTCAGTTTTGCTAAAAATAATGGGAGTTGATAACCATCTTTGCTAAGTGAAGACTACATGCAAAGACTGTTGGGAAATGATGCCCATGTTGATTCAAGGCTGTTTGGCTTCAGCCCCGAAATTCCAGGTACATCTTAACATAGCAACAGTTATGTGGAGCCCATTTCTGCTCCCTGGCTCAGACTTTTATACTGCTGGCTTTCTTCTAAGAGCTACCTAGCTGGTAAGCTAATTACCTCATTAGCACATCAGGCTCCCTACAGGTACAAGTAATCCCTTGTACATTCCCAAAATACAAACTACCTAAATCCCTGCTACTCTAACTACACCCAGTATCCTTTTACTGGGTTCTCACTCACCAGGATGCTGGCTTCCAAAGGGATCAATTGATAGCATCCTGTCACAATCAGTATCCACTGATTCCTATGGCTAATACCGTTCACAGGAATCTATAGCACCAGCACAGTCTTGTCAGAACAACTGGTAGATACTGAAGGTACCAGACAATGAGACACACTGAGACTGTCTCACTGCACACTCAGGTAGACTATGCAATTGTAGGACAGGATGGAAAGCAGGGTTGGGGAAAATCAGGGAGTTGATTGTCACTCCCTGATTCCTGAGGCCCCAACAATACCTAAAAGTTGCTTCCGGGCAGCAATAAGATCCACAACTGCTATAAGGTCCTTTAATGGATCCTACCCCGTGGGGGACTGCTTGTGGAGCTTCATTCTGCCGTGCCCTCTTCTCTGCCTCAACAAACTGGGATAGGGACAATGGGGCAGAGGCTCAGGGCACAAGCTTGCTGGCTGGGTCTAAAATCCTAACACCACTCTTGCAAGTAGGTAAGACACAAGAAAAAAAATCCTTCTCCTATAGCTTGTAAGTACTTGTATCTTTGCAGATTTAATTTTAAATTACAAGATCAATAAAACATGACACGCTTAATCTTTAGAACAATTTTTTTAAAATTCAACAACTACATTTTAAACACCATAGTTAAATATAAATGGTCTCCAAAAAGCAGTTTAGAAAGAATACTTGTCTGTCATCTTTTTTTAAAAAAAAATAAACTAAAGTTTAAAAAAATAAACTAATATTCACAGTATGGTGAATCTAAAGTTGCATCTCACCTATTGAGAGATTCAATTGCAAACAACAGTCTGTAGGAAGCCTACTGAGTAATGCTGACTGGGAAGACACAATAGAATAGATTGTACCTTTGGAAAGTAGAGCTGTAATCCAGTTTGTATGAAAAGGAAGAATGTAAGTTTTGGTATAAACTCTACTGAATCACAGAAGCCTGACACAATACAGCACAAGTGACATCCTTTTCTCAAAGAGGCCCAAGGCTCATTGAGCCTAGCAATTCAATTACCCTCTCAACCCAGAAAGAACACCTCCCCTCCCCCCCGCCCGAGTTAAGGTCTACTTGCAGAGCACCTTGAAATGGCCTATGTTGTACAAGGCCTGTAAATATCTAAAAAGCCTCAGGCTTTAGAGAACAAGAATCCCTGACCTTTTATGATTGCTCAGTAGTTTTTTTTACCACAAAACATACTACATAGAATGGAGTCCTTAAATAGCTGACAAAAGAATACATTTTCAGTAAGCCACTGTTTAAACAGCTTTGTTTATAATAAAACCAGTTTAAAAGAATACCTGAGTGTCATACTACCAACTACTTTGTGAAAGAATATGGATACAATGAAGGATAGGCAAACTGTTTTGTACAGTATGATTTAGGGCATGTTTACACTACAGCTGCTACAGCAGCAGAGCTACAGTGTTCCAGCTGTGCTGCCATAGTGTGGATGCTGCCTGTATCAATGAAAGAGGTTTTCCCATCAATGCAATTAATCCACCTCTCCGAGGGGTGGTAGCTAGGTCAACAAAAGAATCCTTCCATCAACCTAGCTGCGTCTAAACTGGGGGTTAGGTTGGCCTAACTACAGTACTCAGGGCAAGAAATTTTTCACAGCCCTGAGTGACATAACTAGGTCAATCTAATTTTAAGTGTAGACCAGGCCTTTAAGTATTTTACATTTTAATTTAACAAAAAGATGATTAAGGGGTGACTTGATTACAATTCACAAGTATCTACATGGGGAACAAATATTTAAAATGGGCACTTCGATCCAGCAGAGAAAGGTATTATAAAATCCAGTGGCTGAAAGTTGAAGCTAGACAAATTCAGTCTGAAAATAAGGCATACATTTTTATCAGGGAGGGTAATCAATCACTGGAACAATTTACCAAGAGTCATGGCGGTTTCTCCATCACTAAACATTTTTAAATCAAGGTTGGATGTTTTTCTAAAATATGTGCTCTAGGAATTATTTTAGAGAAGTTCTATAGCCTGTGTTACAGAGGATGTCAAACTAGATGATTACAACAGTCCCCTCTGGCCTTGGAATCCATGAAACCTTCCTTCTCCCTGCACATCACCATTTTGAGATTTAAGCCACTCTGGAAATTCTCTTAGCTACAGTATTGTCTGCAAATATAATCTGCTCTGGAGCTTCCTCCAGATAAGGGAGGAAGACTCTCTATTGAAGAGGGCGAGGAAGTTGCTGGGCTAGATGTGCTTGAGGGCATTAGAAAGGTCAGATGGTGAAGGAACCTACTGCGGGAGAACAGGAGCTTGTTGTGGGGTGAGAGAGGAATATGTTAAGGACAGGAGTAGATTTGAAGAAGGGGGACCTCAACAGGTCCAGCTAGGCATCCAGATTTTCTGGATTTCTTACTAAAAACTTGAATCTTCCAAGTTTCAACCTTTCACTGGTCAAGAGAATATTTTGTCTAGACACCAACAGGAGTCTTCATAGGTAATCAGATTAAAAATTATTAACAGTTGTTTATTTACAAGATGCAAATGACAGAAGATATTTCAAAGTAAAATATTTTTCATCAAAAATGGTCTCTTTAGAAAATGATTTTTTAACAAAACACTACATATTGTCAATTCACATTTGTCAAAATGTGAGTTTCTTTAAAATCTTATATCAATTTTTTTCAGTCAACAAAAAAGTTTTGATGGCACTTTCAATGATGATTTTAATCAAAGAAAAAATCAATTGAAAATTCTGCAAAACAATTTGAGGAACCAAAAATTTAGTCTATTTCAAATTTTTCAAAATGAAAACAAATTTCAAATGTATTCACTAAAACTAGCTTTTCTGCTTTTTTGATCAGTTCTAAAAATGTCATATACATACTTATAATCATCCACAAATCCACATAGATGGCAGAGTGACTTAGAGCAGGGGTTGGAAACTTTCGGCATGTGGCCTGTCAGGGTAATCCACTGGCGGGCCATGAGACATTTTGTTTACGTTGATTATCTCCAGGCGTGGCCACATGCAGCTTGCAGTGGGCATGGTTCGCCATTCCCGGCCAATGGGAGCTGCAGGAAGTGGCGGCCAGCACGGCCCTGCAGCCTGTACCACTTCCCACAGCTCCCATTGGCTGGGAACAGCGAACCACAGCCACTGGGACCTTCAGGGGGCTGTGCCTGTGGATAGTCAACATAAACAAACTGTCTGGTGGCCCGCCAGCAGATTACCCTGATGGGCCATGGGCCGAAGGTTGCTGACCTCTGACCTAGAGGAAATGGCCTAGGACTAGAAGGGTGGAGAGACGGATTCTAATCTCAGCTCTACCTCTGTCCTTCTGTGTGATCTTGAGCAAGTCATTTCACCTTTGTGTGCCTCTGTTTATCTCCCACCCTTTGCCTCTCTTGTCTACTTAAGCTGTAAACTGAGGCAGGGACAATGTCTCTCTGTGTGTTTGTACAGTTTCTAGCAGATTGGGATCCTGATCTAAACTGGGGCCTGTCAGTAAATTAGTAGGGGCTAGAAAATGATAGGAGACAGGGAGATTTGCATCTAAAGGTTCTTGAGAGTAGAGATTGTAGAGTATTGTGTCCCTAGGAAGCTGGTAGGAGCATGAACGGGGGGAGGTATAGGCATTGGTGGTGACTTGAGAGCAGGATGGAGAAGGGAGAATCTCTCTGGTCACTTCTGCACGGCACCATCGCCTAGACTGGTTCCTGAGCATATCAGTTTGTTTCATTGGGGGACTTTTTTTTAAACTACTAATGTTAATTTTAATTTACAGTACACCTGTAACACTGAGATACTCATGCAGCTGGGCAACTTTAGATTTCCTCCACATGGGCTAGGATAAGAGAGTGTAACATAAGGCTGTATGTAACTTCATTCTGGGAATTGAGAACACTGAGGTGCAGAGCTGATTTTACAGACGCAGTAAATGACTATATATCTTTGTCCTAACATTTTGGCCAGCACAATGAGGAAAGCGTAATCACTTGATTTTTTTTTAAGCCATCATTGTGTTGTGTTCAACAATACTGTCAGTCTTGTCACATTTTTCAGGCACCAGCGTCAGGCAAAAAATATTGTTGAGCCCTTCTCTGTAAAAGTTACTGCTTCTGAAAGGAGACTGTAGTTGTGGGCATGGAGGGTCCCTAAGAGCCAGGCAAGTCAGGCTATGACTGCACGTTAGTAATTGCAAAGTAATTTGAGGTTTTAGATTTTCCCCTAAGAAACACTGAAGTTCTTTAGAGAATGGCTGTGCTATGCCATTCTTTTTCCTGATAAAGTAGCAACTGGTCAAGTTACTCATGCTGGGCCAAACCACAGATTGACTGAGTGTTTTATGACATAAAACAATCACACAGAACTAAGTGTTAAGGAAAGTACCAGAACTATATAGCCCGTACACAACTGGTGTAATCCTGGCCCTATTTAAGTCAATAGGAGTCTTCCTGTTGATTTCAGCTGGGTCAGGATTTTACCCAACACCATTAAAATCAGATTCTTAATATTATCTCGACATGCCTGTAGCAGGATGCAATCCCAGAACATTTCCCGTCCTTGTGGCACTGCAGTCACCATGCCTCAGTTTCCCCTCATTGGTGATGGTTCTCTTGGACTTCAGCATAGTTCAATTGCTGAGGTGACCATGATAATGAAAGTCCAAAGAAATACAGCTCTCCCTTTAAGCTCAGGCCCATGCTGCACACAACAGCCTTCAACTTTTCATCTTCCAGCCCTTCAGGGTTCTTGTCGATCACTTCTTTCTCCTCTTAACAGCAGGGGTCTCTGTACATTCTCTCAGGGTAATAGCATAGGGGGAACCCACCCCCACCCTTTACTCTGGGTTCCCTGCCATTGGAACCCTAAACAACTGGGCTATCTGCCCTGTAACTCAAACCCTTATTCACTCTCTTTCCCTCCCAGCACCTCTTCTTATGTACCTATGTACTCTCTCTGGAGAGTCTTTTCTCTCAGGTCTTTCCTAGTCCCAAACCCATCATCTCCCTTGGGACAGAGTTACCAGAGCCCTCCTTCCTTGGGCTTTACTGTAATCCTAGCAGGCTTCTTTCAGCCCTAGCTTCCCCTTGGAAAAGGATAACCAAGCCTGCCTTCCTGAAGCTGTGCTTCACTTCAGAAAGACTTCCACAAGCCCTGGATATCCATTTTAACTCACAGCTCCTCCCTGTATGTCTCTCATAGCTCCCCCTTTGACTGAACTCAGATTAGGTCTCTGACTCACACCTGGTCCCCATTCCCAGTTAGGTTCTGCTAATTCTTCCTGAACACCAATTCTTAAAAGAGACATTACCCTTGAAGGGGAGAAACTATATGCTACAATGCTTCCATATTGAAATTTGCTTTAGGTATTAGGGTACGATAATGTAGTGAGAAGGGAAAAACCAATAGATTCATTACTGCTTTGAATCTTCTCTGTTCAGGGCTTCTTTGTTTCACTATATTTCAAGGATGCATTAAGAAGTGATATGCCTCAAAGTAGTACAGTACCAGTGAAAACAGATGCCTGGCATTCAAAAAAATAAATGCTGCGTTGGCATAACAGATTATATAACAGAGCAGTCTATATGCAGATGCCGAACACAATTCCACAATAATTGTTAACCATGTTAACATATAATTATGTTATAAATGACATATGTCTTAATAACTCCTTTTGTCCCAATGTTGATTGTCAATATATAGAATTTACTGTGAGGGTTTCAGCTCAAATAATATGCAACATGTAATAAAAACAAGTTAACTCACCCAAAATGTGGCTTACCCTCAATGTGTAAATGAAACCCACTTTTCTCTCATTTTACCTATGTGGACTCCAGCACCGGCAGAATGTGTGTCTGAGACAGGTAGCAGGAGATGGGGCCAGCTGCTTCTATAAACCTCTCACCCAAAACTGCCTCAAGCCCTCCCAGTAGTTCCCAAGTTTGGATGGAGTAACAGCAAATCAAGCGTGACCAAAAGACTTAAATGAGTTTTTAAATGGTAAGTGGTAACTAATATCTTTTCAGGATTAGAATGTCCCTCACAGCCTGATTAATACAGACATGTATTTTCATGTTAGCTGTGCAACCAGCTTCAACGTTTGTATTTTTGATTGTTAAACGGTACTTACACATCTGAAGGCAACAGAAAGTATCTTTCTTCTCCATTAACAGGATAGCATTTGGAAACACTCCACCTTATTAAAGTTGATTCTATTTATTGTTGTAATAATTTATTAATATTATTGGGTTTTGTGAATAAAAAATGATAAAGCTTATTTACTTGAACCATAGTAATGAAAAACATTCATCCCTGAGATGAGCACCTGCATGCCAAGTGTCAGCCCAAAGCAAATTTTATTAAGAACATTTTAATCATTTCCTGAAAATATTTATTCTCTAATGGAAAAAAAATGTCTTGTAACTATAACGGCTCAGTCAGGTAACAATACAGTGAATTTATTACACTGAAGTGTTTCGTTTTGTCAATACTATTAATTGATTAAATCCATCCAAAACAAATATCTGAAAGAAAAATAAATCTGTTGAAGAAACAGATTTACCGTACAGTCTTTGCATTTGCAATATCACCAAAGAACAATATCAGTAAGAATTAAAAATTAAGAAGAATCTGTTAAATTTGATCATACCTGTTCTAAACATTATTTTATTAGAGTCTACAAAGATAAGGACTGTAATTCAATCACACAAAGAGAAAGCAAGCAACTGCTGTTCTTGCGTTTCATTTACTACTGTGAGCCTGCTTTTACCTTGTTTGCAATACTTGTGATAAATGTCTTGATGTCTAGATTAGTTGGGCAGCTCTTCTGACAGGGGGCATCTGTACACTTTAAGCACCTAGGGAAAAAATTAAATGAGTTAAGGAGACAGAGTACAAATACTGCCAATAGCATAAGTTTTTTCATGTACACATTAATAGTTTATGTCTAAAAAAATAATAATATTTTACATTTCTATAGAGACTTTCATATAAGTATTTCAAAGTGTTTTATAAACATTATTAAATTAATTCTCAGAACAATTTAGTGAGGTAAGTTTTATCATCCCCCTTTTAAAGGTGGGGATGTTCAAGCACAGATATGTTAAATAAATAGCCTAAGCCACACAAGAAGGCTGCGATGAGCCAAAAAGAGAACTCTGATCTCTTTGGTTGGGTGTTTTAGCCAGAAGAGCATCCTTCTTCTATAACAAGCAGATCCATAAAATCCACTATTCTGAATGTGCAATCTATTGCTATATTACATACACAAATATGTTAAAAGAATGTTAAGGCTGAAAAGTTAAGCACTCAAAAGATAGGTAATGCCACAATTTTTATTATCCATTGAACATTATTTGGGAGCCCTTGTGCCATGCACAGTCTTATTATATAATCATACTATTTTTTCCATTGGACCCCTGCCTTGTTCAGTGCACAGGATGGATAATGCTCACTGAATGAGTAGCTATTTGATTTTGCTCTTTATTTGTATTCCTCATTATTCAATGCATGGGCACAAGCCTTATTTACTAAATACCATTCAAACCCTGCTCTGAAGAGAATTATTAATTTCATCATAGTGGTATTCATCACTGTAGTATCTGCTTCACAAACAGCTAATATATCCTCACAATCTGAAAATATTTTTTTTTCTAGACCTGGCTCTATAACAAATTCTTCTGTGATCTTAGGCAAGGTCTGTGTGCCTTAGTTTTCCCAACTGTAAAACAGAAGAAATTCAGTAATGAAGTTCTATAGGTGTAACTGAGAGTATAATTTTGAAAACTGAATAATCAGATATATACAGTTTTATGATACTTTTACAGGAAATATGATAAAAATAATTCATGATTTATATGGTTCACCATGTTTCTGTCCCAGTGAAAAAGAATGGCTGCTAAATATTGGGTCTCTTATTTTGTGCAATTACTTTAATGAGTTAGTTTAAGTGTTAGATAAAAGGACAAATTTTTACTTCTAAACTGTGGGTTTACAATCTATGTCTTCAGGAGTACAAATCAGCATTCCTATGGCAACATGCACTGAAGTTGACTGGAGTTCTGAATGAATATCCGAGGGCAGATCGGTAACCTTTTTCCCCTCCATGACAAATTATATTATATAATAAAATACACAGTCTTACGTAGCAGTGATTAACGACTCATTCTTTCAAAAGCATCCATGTGGGCATACAGGTTTGAGTTCACCTCCACAAGTCCTTTTATAGGATTGGACCCTAAAGAATAATCTAATTGATGCATGATTTTAAAAAAAGCAAGCATCAGCTAAAGAGTTAAAATGATACCCTGTTAAAATATTTTTCTAAGGGTTTTTTTTTTTGGCTTTACACTTTAGTGAAATATCAGAGACCAAATGCCACACTACTCATAATCTGAGAATTCATTTAATTATTCTGGATATTTTTCAGCATAGTTATATGTCTATGTCAACTTATAGAAAATAGCAAAAATAAAATTTTTCAGGTCTAACATGGCTACTCGTACAGCATTCCCAAATCTCCCATTATTATTTAGTAATAAATATTACCATTATAGTACAGCCACAAGGATTAGGGTCCCATTATGCTGGATGCTGTGCAAACATAGCAAGAGATCATCTTAGTCGTAGGGGGCTTACAGTCTAAAAACACAATGAGTTGCAGAGTCCAGGACAGGGTTAAAACATATAAGCAAATGCATATAATGAATAATTGGTAGAGATTTGTTAGTTAATGTATTGTAAGTGTTTATGGGGTTTTTTGTTTGTTTGTTTGTTCATTCATTGGTTTGTTCCAATTGGTCGTAAAGTAAGTGAGTAAGAAAAGGAAAAAGTCACAGCTTGTCACTTACCTCACCATAATTAGCAGTCAGTATTTTATGGACATCATTTCAGAGAAGAATTAACTGGGAATTTGGAGAAGGATATGGTAATATAAGGTGACCAGACAGCAAATGTGAAAAATGAGGACGGGGTGGGGGGTAGTAGGAGCCTATATAAGAAAAAGACCCAAAAATTGGGACTGTCCCTCTAAAATCTGGACATCTGGTCACCCTATGGTAACAGTTTGGATTTTATCACAGAGGGTTTTTTCCCATGCATTTGAGGAAGCACGGAAGAATAAGTGATCTTAGTACTCTAAGCAGACTTGATGGGAGCAAGGTTGTAGTATACAAGGCAAGAAAAGAAGAGGTTGTAGTAATCGAGATGTGATATGATGATGGCTTGTCTGACAGTTTTGGCTGTTTCGACAGAGAGGTGAGAACAGACTTCAGAATCACAAGAAAGAAAAAAGCAGCCAGCCATTCTGTTATGTCTTTTCTCCACCACTGCCCTACCTCAAGACAGTTTTTAAAATGCAATAGCTCTTTAGGCTGGTCTGTGTGGACTACCCTTAAAACAAAGTATATTTATATTAAAAATGAATAGAAAGGTCCCATAATAGGATAGCCAATGTATAGATTAATGGTTGTGTTTATTATCTTTACCAAATAATTTCTTTTTTTATTATTATTGAGATGGTTCACAAATAACAGCTGTTGAAAACATCAGGTGTTAATGAGGCAGGGCAAAGCAAACCTGAATCATAGCTTTTTGGGGGGGGAGGGTAAGGGGGGTGCCATGAATATGCCAGTAGGCTCACTCTGATAATAATACCATCTTCCAGTTCTCTGAGTGCTCTGCAGACTAAAGTGCATGAGGCTGCCATTAATCCCACTTATCACACTGACAGCTCAGTAATTACACTACTGCTATAGTCAGGTACTGTAGTCCTAATAAAATATCAGCCACTGCATGGAATGCATACTGGTGAGATGTTTTATTAAACTTGGGGGGTTGATCATCAAGTGACATTAGTGTTGACCTATTTTTCTATTTGACAATAAATTATCCTTTGACCATGCCATAATAGATATTATAGAGTGCATTTAATGTACCAAACAGCAAAGGTACTGCATTCCAATGAGCTAGGCAAATGGCATAAATACAATAGTAGAAATGCATGCCAGAATATCATTACCTAAATTGCTTTAAGTGACTGATATTGTGAAAAATCAGAGACAGTACTGTACTTAGGGGAATATGTCAACATTTGCTGTAAACCTCAATACTACATATATTTTCCCTTATAAATTAATGGCCAAGATTACATTTTTGTTTTACCTTGCCCCTTTTGAAATTCCCCTTTACTTTATGAAAGCCCCTTCTACTTTTCAAAGGTACTCTGTTATTATGTGCTTGGTTTAAAATGCACTATAAGCAACAGAATCAATAAATAAAAAATCTCCAATCCATTTGTCACAACTAATGCATTTAAACGTATAACAATACATTCACATTTTAAAATAAAGCAAAATGACCTTGATTTATTTATCAGTAGTAATATCTGTCCTAGAGATAACAAAAATTTAAACCTATATACATATTTATATTTAGGCATATCTAAATCACACATGTAAATTAACATACTTACATCTTCATAACAATGAAATACAACAAACTCTTCCACTTATCAATACATGTTAAACACTTTCTCCCCACATCTGTCCTTGGAATGACAATTAAATCATTGAGAAAGACATAAAAGTTCTATGATATTGTACCATTTTAAAAGACAGAGGCTATTCACTATTCTGAGAGCCAGCTCAAGACCAATGCACTGCTTAAGCACTACTAAAACCCTATTTTGAGACCTTAAGTGGCGTTCCACTCTAGACTGAGTTTTACCCATGGTAACCAATATTTAAAATGTTTTGTAAGAGGGGGCAGACCAGGAGCGGATTTACCAGGAAACAAACTGTGTGGTGGCACGGGGCCCGCAACAACAGGGGCCCCCCCACACCCTCCCATACCACAACCGCGTGCCCCAGCCCAGAGCCCACACCCCGCACCCAAACTCCCTCCTAGAGTCCACACCCAAACTCCCTCCCAGAGCCCAACCCCCTAACCCTGCCCCAATCAAGGTACCTCACTTTATTTTCATTTACTTCCCATTACTTATAATATAGGAGGAGGAAGAAGAAAAAAGTATGAAAAATGGGAGGGGGGATAAGAGAGAATGTTCTTTTTCTTGGTTGGGTCTTGAGGGGGGGGCCCCAAAAATGAAGCTGCACACAGAGTCCTACTAACTCTCAATCTGCCACTGAACAAGGTAGCAGACATGAAAATAGTCATTTGGAAAGTTGCAGTCCAAAAGGAAGTGAAGCAACCAACTCAGAGAGAAGACAATGTATTGTACAGCAACTGAGACAAAAGATATCATATATAGAGAAAATTACACATTTGAAACATAAATGTACTCCAAAACCCCAATCATTAGCCACCTTAGATAAGATTGCATTTGCATTCTCACTTTTGAAGTAGGCACAGGTAAACTAATTGTCTTATGTGAATAAAGCTAGGTATAAAACATTTATACCAATTAACCATTTTTGCGAAGTATTTACACAAGAGAATGCTCTGTTGTGTACCTTTAATGTTATAGGGTCATAGAAATGTAGGACTAGAAAGAACATTGAGAAGACATCAAGTCCAGCCCTCTGAGCTGAGCTAGGATCAAGTAAACCTAGACTACCCCTGACAGGTGTTCATCCAACCTGTTCTTAAAAACCTTTGAGGATGGGGATTCAACTACTTCCCTTGGAAGCCTATTCCAGACATTAACTGCCCTTATAGTTAGAAAGTTTTTCCTAATATCTAACCTAAATTTCCCTTGCAAGATTAAATCCATAACTCCTTGTCCTATCTTCAGTGTATATGGAGATCAATCAATTACAGTCCTATTTATAACAGCCCTTGACATTTGCGAAGACTTATCAGGTGCCCCTTTAGTCTTCATTTCTCAAGACTAAACGTGCCCAGTTTTTAACATTACCTTATAGGCAGGTTTTCCAAACCTTTTATCATTTTTGTTGCTCTCATCCAGAGTCTCTCAAATTTGTGCACATTTTTCCTAAAGTGTGGTACTCCAGCTGAGACCTCACCAGTGCTGTGTAGAACAAGACAATTACCTCCAGTTTCTTACATACAACACTCCTGTTAATATACCCAGAATAATATTATCCCTTTTCACCACTGCATCACATTGCTGGCTCATATTCATTCTGTGATCCCTATAACCCCAAGATCCTTTTCAGCAGTACTATCGCCTAGCTAGTTATTCCCTATTTTGTAGTTGTGCATTTGATTTTTCCTTCCTAAGTGAAGTACTTTGCACTTTGAACTTCATCTTGTTCAATTCAGATCAATTATCCAATTAGTCAAGGATCTTTTGAACTCTAATTCTGTCCTCCAAAATCCTTGCAACTCCTCCCAACTTGGTGTCATCTGCAAATTTTATAAGCATATTCTCCATCCCATTATCCTAGTCATTAATGAAAATATTGAATATTACCAGACCCAGGACTGATCCCTGTGGGACCCAACTGGTTATGCATTCTCAGTTTGTCAGCAAATCATTGATAACTACTATCTGAGTAAGGTCTTTCAACTAGTTGTGCACCCACGCACAGTAAATTCATCTAGACCATATTTCCTTAGTTTGCCAATGAGATGTCAAGTGGCACTGTCAAAAGCTTTACTAAAATCAAGATATATCATGTGTACTGCTTCCCTTCATCCACTAATCTAGTAATCCTGCCAAAAAAATAATTACTGTATATACTTGTTCATAAGCAGAATTTTTTTAGAAAAAAAGGGAAGCATCAGAGAAGGGGGTCAGCTTATGAATGGGTATAGAGAGGGGGAGAGGTGGGAAACAGCCCCCCTGCCCCAACAGAGTGGGCAAGGAGAGGCAGCACAGCCAGCAGTGCCAGAAGGGAAGAGGTGGGGCCAGAGTCTCTCCTCTTATGGCCACACTGCTCTCTGTGTGAGGGTCCTGGGCTAGGGGTGGGGTGGGAAGGGGTTACACGGGGAGGGGTCATGTAGGGGGCTGTCACAGGGGTTACTTCCCAGACCCCCAGTTTCTCCCCCCCAAAATATTTCCCCACCAGTTGTTGTCCTGGTCTGTCAGGGTAAGTTGCTGACAGGTCGGGACGTTTTGTTTACTTAGGTTTACTTCCATGCCTGTGGATGCTCAAGGTAAATAAACGGTCTCGGCCCACCAGCAGCTTATCCTGATGGGCTGGGAGCCAAAGTTTGCCAACCCCTGAATTATAGGGTCGATTTATGAATGGGTCATAAAAATTTGCAATTTTTACTCATCCATCTTGGGGGGGTCGGCTTATAAACAAACCAGCTTATGATAGAATATATACGGTAGGTTGGTTTGGCATGATTTGTTCTTGACAAATCCATGTTGGTTATTTCATATACTCCTATTATTTTCTAGGTGCTTACAAACTGATTGTTTAATAATTTGTTCCAGTATCTTTCCAGGTATCAACATTAGGCTGACTGGTCTATAGTTCCCAAGTTTTCATTTGTTCCTCTTTTTACAGACAGGTACTATGTTTGCCCTTCTCCAGTCCTCTGGGATTTTACCCATCCTCCATGAGTTCTGCAGGATAATTGCTAATGGTTCCGAGATTCCTTCAGCTAATTCCCTAGAATGACTTTCACCAGGCCCTGCCTACTTGAATACCTCTTACTTATCCAAATATTCTTTAATCTGTTCTATCCCTATTTTGGCTTGTGTTCCTTCTTAATTTTGTTAATATTAATTGTGATGAGTATCTGGTCACTATTAACCTTTTTAGTGAAGCAAAATAGGCATTAAACACCTCAGCTTTCTTGATGTCATTAGTTATTAGCTCTCCTCCCCTGCTAAGTAGAAGACCTATGCTTTCCTTTGCGTTTCCCCTGCTCCTAATGTCTTTAAAGATCCTCTTCTTATTGCCTTTATGTCCCTTGCTGCGTATAACTCATTTTGTGTCTTAGCATTTCTGATTTTCTCTCTACATGTTTGTGCTATTCTTTTGTACTCCTCCTTAGCAATTAGTCCAACTAGTCCTTCCACTTTTTTGTAGGATTCCTTTTTGATTGTTAGGTGATGGAGCCATATTCTTCCTATCTTTCCTTCACACAGAGACAGTTTGCAATTGTGCCTTTAATATTATCTGCTTGGGAAACTCCCAGCCTTCCTGAACTATTGTTTCCCTGAGATTTTCTTCCCATGAGACTTTACTTACCAGGTCTGAGTTTGTGAAGTCTGCTTTTTTAAAGTCCATCATCCTTATTCTCCTGCTCTCACATGTTTCTTTCCTTAGAATCATTAAATCTATCAGTTCATGATCACTTTCACCAAAATCACCTTCCACCTTCACATTCACAACCAATTCCTCCTGGTGGTCAGAATCAAGTCTAAAATGGCTGCCCCTCTGGTTACCTCCTCCAACTTCTGAAACAAAAAGTTGTCTCCAATAGATTCCAAGAACTTATTAGAAATTTTGTGTTTTGCTGTATTACTTTTCTAACAGATATCTGGGTAATTAAAGTCCCCCATTACCACCAGGTCTTGTATTTTGGACATTTCTGTCATTTTTTCTAGAAATCCCTCATCCACCTTCTCATCTTGATTAGGTGGTAGACCCTTCCATGATATCATCTGTACTTTATACCCCTTTTATCTTTACCCAGAAACTTTCAAATGGTTTGCCTCCTACCTCCTTCTGGTCTCTCAGAACAAGTATATGTCTTGTTCATGTGTAATGTAACACCTCCTCCCTTTTTATCCTGTCTGTCCTTCCTAAACAAGCTATACTCTTCAATACCAATGTTTCAGGTGTAAACTTATCCCACCAAGTCTCTGTGATACCAATTAAATCATAATTTAGCTTACAGACTAATACTTCCAGTTCTTCCTGTTTATTCCCTATACTCCTTGCATTTGTGTATAGACATCTAAGATGTTGAGCACATTTCCTCCTCTTGTTGCTTCTATAATACCTAGTAATTTTCTATGTCCCCCTACAACATCTAACCCTCAGTTAAGGGAACACGTTTTATGCTTTCCTGTGGGTTTCTGTCACTTGCCCGCATTTAACCTAGTTTAAAGCTCTCCTCACTGGCAAGTCAGTGCATGAAGATGCTCTTCCCCTTCTTGGCCAGGTGAACCTCATCGCTTCCCAGGAAACCTTCCTCCAGGAATGACATCCCATGGTTGAGGAAACCTAAGCCCTCCCGGCAACACCATCTGCACAACCATGCATTCACCTCCAGGATGTATGAGGGTCCTTATCCTCAACCGGTACAATAGACAAGAACACAACTTGCACTCCCAATCCCTTCACCCTTGCTCCTAGAACTCTGTAATGGTGATCTGCTCAGAGGCATACCTGGCCTTATCATTAGTGTCCAAATGGATGAGCGGCATGGGGTAGTGGTCAGAGGGACTTACTGTAATATCTTCGGCATGGGCTCCAGACAGACAGCACACCTCCCGGGGCACCACATCATATAATTGTGTAATGACAGATGCCCACATGTTCCAACATAATACACATGTAAAAACTTGAACTTTCAATTTCTTATTTAGAAGAGTCAGGTATTTGTGTGTACGTTCACATTGATCAATGTAGCTATTCTGAATTTGCACCAGCTCAGGATTTGGTCCACTAGCTGTAAGAGAAGTGTAAGCTACTCATTCATCTCAAAAGAATGTTCACTTTGAAGCCTAATCATGACAACTTTATATGTCAGCATTCTTCCTAAGAACTCTGAGTGTCTGGGACCAGTTTCTGAATGAGTTCCCTGAACTTTGAACAGGAGATGAGCAACATGTTGAAAAATAAGAGATACCTCTTTCAAAGGGACACTCTTAGAGAGGAGAGAGAGCTTCACTGCCCTCTTCCCTAAGAGAAACAGGCCACCTAAGGACTTCCTAACTCATGTCTTCCCTCTGCAGTTTTATCCTTTGGCTTTTAAGAGCTCTCTTGTGACTTTCGGAGGTCAGCTGTCTTCCTCCCCTCTTACTGTTCCTCCAATAGCAACTGGGGTGATCGTAATCAGGTACCTGTGGAGGGATAAGAGGATCTGCTGTTGCAATCCTTTCCCACACATCCATACACAGAGGCCTAAATGTAGAGATAGCAGGATGCACTGCTGAAACCTTGAAGAGGGAGAAGACACGGATCTACTACTGCCAACTCCCAAGCCCAATTCATGAAGAAGATCCGCTACTTATGGCAAAAGATTACTTTGGGGCCTGTAATGAAATAAGGATGGGACTGAGATAGACTGTGGGTATAATAGGTAGCGAAGTTCAGGGCTTGACTCCACAAACAATTAGATAATGGAAAGCTGAGGTCTGACTCTAACTGGCAATAGTCTGCCATGGGATAACGGTTCATGCACAATTTGCTCCTGCGTGTTAAGACTTTCATTAGAGCACTCTGGTCTAGTCCTCTTTGAAACAAACTGTTAATGCGCATCAGCAGAGTGCACTCAAACAGTTAGACCACAGCAGTCTAGTGCAAACAAGATACACACTCCGAATTAAATGTTCACAAGGGAAATTAAACAAGGGAAATTGGGAATCTTTCTATAGGGAAATTGGGAATTATTGCGTCAGGGAAAACAGGCATTAAACCCTCTCAATGTTTTCAAGTCAATTCCATTTTAAATCCTGAGCTAAAATTTCTATTCAATTATGATTACTATCATCAAGAGTTTATGTCCACAGCCTTACCACCTTGAATTGTCATCCTGTCATGTTTCACAAGCTTAGACTCAGTGAAGGGGAAGCTATACATTTGCAAAAAATGGTGCTGGGTGTTTAGCACTCTTCCCTATGAGCTCATACAGAACCAATATACATATCTAGCAATATTAGGACCCCTTGATTCTGGAGGTGCCACTTTATCTTTTGGACAAAACATAACTGAGGTCCCAACTATTTCAAGGTTATTAAAAGAAAGATTCCATGTTACTTTTTTGCAGTGCCCAAGTGTGATTCCGTTATTTAAATTTTTAGAATAGACTCTGAATACATTTCCAAGATTTTCTCTGCAGCCATGAGGGCTAGAAAGGTCTCTCATTTAAAAAAAAATAATCTGAGATTCTCATTGTAGCAAGCTTGATGGAATGTGAAGGGAGCAGTACAAGTTGAAACAGGGAAGAGTTTGGAGGAACACCAGGAAGTGTACAAGGCTAGAATACCAGCTTCAGTTGCAGCATCTCTGTAAATAGCTCTGTTAATAAAGTTTAGTTTTAGAAACATGAGTCCTCGTGTTATTACCCAGCATGTGGTATATGAAACACTCATGAAATAACATGACTCCGGGAGGTGAGGGTTGAAGAAAAACATCAAATCATGAAAGCTGGCAAGACTGTTTCTGCTTTCTTCAAAAACAGAACTCCCTGAGAACAGCACTCGCATCTCTTCCTGCACCCAGAAGTCCACAGCCCTTCTACGCTTCCAAAACCTCCAGCTCTCCTGCACACTATTACCCTTTATCCATTCAGTCCCCCCTTCCCTCTGTAGGTGTGTGTCTACCTCCTCCTGTCTCACACAGGCCGGAGAATCCAGTCATGGTGGGGAAGAGGAAGACCGTGCCCCTTTGTTCTCCCTTCTCACTTAGCCAAGACAAGGTGGTCAGAGGGCGAAGAGTGGAGGGAGGCAAGCAGCAGAAGCAGAGACAAACAGGAATTTGCTGCTGGCTGCAAAAAGAAGAGGCAGCAGCAGACTGAATTTCTCTGCTGCCAGGAGATAAACAATGCAAGGATGCGGGGGGGAGCCCTCCTCAGAGCTGAGAGCTGGTCTTGGGAGACTATGAAAGTGAATATGCCTACATAAGCCATATAGAAATAGAACCTAAATCTCTCCCTCCACCCATGCCACTGCTTTTCTCCTTTCTCTACTGGTTCCAGTACTCCATGCCTGACCACTTTTTTATTCTTTCTCTCTCCACTTCTCAATTTCATCTCTGTGTCCCTCTTCAGAATCAGGAACTTCCCCCCCCTTCTGTATCCCCTTGGCTCTCTCCCCACTTCCTGCAGTCTCCGTTATCAACTCATCTGAGCTCTCCCTCTTTCTTTCACAGAGTATCTCCTCCACCTTTCTTACAATCTCTCCTTTATTCCACTGTGGCCCCTCTTCTCTTTGTCTCCCTTGAACTTCTTCCCTCCTCACCTGTGGTTACCCTCTTCGCAACCCTGGGGTCCCATCCTTTGATATTTGGCTTTTCTTGTCTCTCTCACCCATTAGGGGTCTCTTTCCTTCTTTTATCTTTCTCTACTCTTAACCATCCCTAGAGTTTCTCTCCGTGTCTCAAATCAGTCTAACTCATTGAGTCTCACTCACTCACGCATTCTTCTCTACTTCCATCCCCTTCTTTCCTGCCACCAGGAATCCCTAAATATCCTGCTTCCAGACCCAACTACACTATCCTTCTGCCTGAGCATGCCACAGTCCCTATAGTAACCTTTGCACCAGCTCCTTCTAACCACCACCATTCCTTCCACACCTGTGCCCTAGTTCTTCCTGCCCTCATGTCCTCCCAAGGCTCTGACTCCGGTAAACTCCCCAGCAACGTCTCCTATGCCTGCCTGGCTCTGTCTTCTCTGCATCTGTGCTCAGACTGAGGGAGGAGGCAGAGAGCTAGCTGCCTCACCACAGCTACTGCTGGCAGGAGAAGAGAAGTAAAGTACTGAGAATTTCTTTCAAAACCCTACTCGGTGCGGGAAATTCAGCCTGGGGAAGTTGCAAGGAGTATGTTGGGAGGCAGTACTCCTAACACCTAGCCATGGTGATAGGTCTGGTCCTAGCCAAATTCCATAATGGGTAATTATATTCTGCCTCTTTGAATTTCTTCTGCCATTTCATTCAGATGCAGTATTATTTTTATCTTATCTCACACTGTAATATACTGTTGCAGTATAGTCTCAAAGATTACCATGTTTCACCCTCTTCACCTTACATTGCATGTATATCAATTCTTTCCTTTTACTTCTGTAAAGTAATTTACAATGCTTCAGAATGAGGAATGTTCTATAAATGAATTAATTAAAGAAAATAACAATGGATTAAGGCATTTTGTAGCAAGTAGCATGGATATCATGCCAATGCAGAAGAGAATCAGTATCCTTCAGATGTATCAGAAATCCCTGCAACTACTTTTCTCAAATATAAGGCAAGTCATATCCATTGTGTTATGTTTCTCTCAGATGGGGCTTGAAAACTGGTGAGTAACATAAACAGTTTAAATTTCTATTAGCAAATATGTTTTGTGTGGCCTAATAAGCAAATCAATAATATTGTTATAATAGTGTTTTTAGTATGACCAGAGCTGAAATCCATGTTTTGTATTTTTCTCCCTCTCTCTCCTCTTCCCCGCATCTGATTTCTTCTTTTGAAGTTTTAGGAGGGTGATTTTATTAGTATTGTTTTTAATCTAGATTTTATTTTTGTAATCTGTTTATTATATATTGCCCTACAGCACCCTGGGTTCCTTGGCTTTATAAATAAAATTATTATGATAATATGTCTCACAAATAAAAAATGCTACCTATGTGAAGGAATATAATCCACTCAGTTTATGTATCTGTGTCTTCCAGTGAATGTCACAAACCTACATGCTACTCCCCTTGAGTGTTAGATTTTGCATTTGAATACCTGAGGTATACAGTTCCTGACAAGTATGTACAAACTCATGTTTTCACACAGCTTCCTTTTGCCAACTGTCTATGCCCTCTTATGTGTACTGATGATTCCACCTCAGGGCTCTATAACTTAAAGTCAAAAAGTGAGTTTGACTACTTCAGGAGGTACATTTTTCCATTGCAGAGGGCAAGCTCAAATGACAACAGAGATTCACTACCAGATTGATATGCTACAAATTTAACTGAATTACAATGCAGTTTACTTAGAATAGCTGAAAAAGCCATAACTGCATTGAATTACAATTACAGAAAAACTCATGTATATCCAAGGGCTGGAAATCAAAAATGCTCTGAAAAAGATAGTGCTTTGGTTGCCAGTCTCACATTTTCATCTGTTGTTAAAACTGCTGGAAAGAT